>NC_137898.1:111968503-112568503 GCF_963455335.1 Martes martes
ATAAAGATCATTAGACATGAAATTAGTCTTAACTTCAAGAACTTTCACCGTGACCTGGGAAATTCACATATATTCTCTGGGCTACTCTCTTCACTCAAACTCAACCTCTTCAACAGGACTTCCAAAAAGCAAACTTTGTGACATTCCAAAATGCCACTTCTCTGTCAAATTATTCCTCTCCATAATTTGTGCCATTATGACTTTGGCTGAAAAGGGACAGAAATCCAACCAAATATGCTCATGGAATTTTTGGGTTAAACAACCAAAATAGCTTCCAGGTTTCATCTTATACAGGTTCCACCAGAGAGAGAGGAACTAACTGTTCCAGTTTGGAAGATCTTGAGTCGGGGACCTCCTCTAAGCCAGCAGACAGCAAGGTAGTGGAGGACGTCCTCCGAAAACAATAGGCTCAGCAACAGCTATGTAGACAACAGGGTCATTCCAGAGGGATGAAGAATGTGTCTCAGGGCAGACTCATTCTATGTCACGAGGTCCATAAAGACAGGCACTATTTAACTTGCACTTCAGGAGAGGAGAAAGGGAAACAGAGCAACAATTTCTTGCTTATGCTCGACTTTCATACATGTTTCAAAAAGAGTACCTATTTGACATTCACAGTACTATGAGGAAGACAGGATCATTTCAGAAAACTGAAAATTAGAGAAGCAAAATATAATCACCTAGCTTAGACTTTGGATCTAAGTTGGTGTCATTCCAAAGTCCATTCTCTTTTTATTGTATTATACTTCCCATTATTCTATTCCAGGACTTTCTGGACACTCAAATACTTTCATGTTGGTGGAGAGGAGACATTTTTCTCTTTTTTGTTCCAAGGGTATAAAATGAAACATAACTTGCATAAGCAATGGCAGTCAGGTCACCCAGACAGCCACGTGCGCTAGTGCATGGTTCCAGCAGACAGCGTGAGCAGATGTGTATGCCTGTGGGGCCCAGGTTGCAGAACTTAGAGAAAGACCTCAGCACATACCCCCTGACGGACTATGAAATAACCTGTCAACAGCTAGGCCTGTCTGATCCACAGTCATGTGTCATTTCACCGGCAGTCCCAAGGATACTGAGAGGCGCTGGCCTTGAAATTTATTCAAGACTCTTGGAGCTAAGGAGACCCTAATGCATTATTTCACTTCATCAGTGTTAATATTTCTCATGTGAAGGCACCATGATGAAACAAAGTAAGCCCAGTGATGATAAATAGCTCATGAAAACTACAGGGGAACTAAAAATATTGTTAAGGTGTGAAAGTTATTTATCAATAGCTGGTGACATTGTATGTTAAACAACTTATAAACTCACCTCTGTGCTCATAAAATACTTCTGAAACATGTAATTAAAAATTCGATCAAAAAAATTCAATCAACACACCCTCAATTAATAAAAATGTGAACAATGGGAAACTCATAATTTATAATGATAATGTGGTCCTAACATGTTTCACCTTGAAAATGATTCACAAGGTATAGAAGATTTCTTTCCCAATAGACATGTCTGTATTCAGTTTAATCACAATTCTTTTGTTCTAAAGATGCTGCTGCCACAAGATGAAAATATTACAGAATTAGCTCTCATTCAACAAATTGTTACTGAGTGACTTACTAGGCAGTGAACACTGAAGGTTACAAATATTACGATTTAATTCTTTGATTTCATTTTTTTTTCCTTTTTGATTCAGTAAAATCTTTTTCTCCTATAATACTGAGATCCAGGTAACTATTATAATCTATGTTTAATTGAGTGTTAGTATTTGTCCTTTTTATTGTTTAGTTACATAACTTTTGACAATCACATACAGTCTCATAAGAACTACCATCATGACCAAGGTACTGATTAGTCAAAAATTCCTTCGTGACCCTGCCCTAACCCTTGGAAACTACTTACGAGCTTTTTCTTTCTAAAAATATATCTATTCCCTAATGTAATATAAATGGAATCACACATTACGTAACTGAATATAACCTTTTGAGTCAGTTATTTTGCCTCACCATAAAGCTTTTGAGATTCACCCACATTGTGGCACATATTAATAACTCATTCCTTCTACTGCTGAGGAGTATTCTATTCTATACTAGATAATAAACATTTGGACTGTTCTCAGTTCTGGAGAATCATGAATAAAACTTCTATGAACATTTGTGTACAAGTGTTTATATCAACATATGGTTTCATTTCACTTGAGCAAATACCCAGAAGTAGGATGGCTGGGTCTTATGCAAGTGTGTATTTAACTGTAAGAAACTGCACTGGGGTGCCTGGGTAGCTCAGTCAGTTAAGCATCTGACTCCTGATTTTGGCTCGGGTCATGATCTCAGGGTCTTGAACTCTAGCCCCACACTGGGCTCCACACTCAGTGGGGAGTCTGCTCGAGATTCTCCCCTTCCCTCTGCCCTTCCCCCGCCCCCCGCTTCTGCTGTCTCTCTCTCTCTCTCAATAAAAAATAAAAATAAAATCTTTAAAAAAGAATAATTTTTTTTAATTGCACTGGTTTTCAGAGTTGTTGCACCATTTTGCGTGCCCAAACCAATGTATGAGACTTCAAGTTGCTCCATAAATTCACCAATTTGTTTTTGTTTAAAGATTTATTTATTTGGGGTGCCTGGGTGGCTCCGTGGGCTAAAGCATCTGCCTTCGGCTCAGGTCATGATCTCAGGGTCCTGGGATCGAGCCCCGCATCAGGCTCTCTGCTTAGTGGGGGGCCTGCTTCCTCTTCTCTCTGCCTGCCTCTCTGCCTACTTGTGCTATCTCTCTCTGTCAAATAAATAAATAAAATCTTTTTAAAAAAAACTGTTTAAAAAAAAGATTTATTTATTTAAGATAGAGAGAGAGAGAGAGAAAGCATGAGCAGGGGGAGGGGCAGAAGGAGAGGGAGACAATGTGATGCCCCGCTGAGCGGGGAGCCCAATGCCTTTGTCCCCAGGACCCTGAGATCATGACCTGACCTGAAATCAAGAATCAGCTGCTTAACTGGCTGAGTCACCCAGGTACCCTAGTTTGTTTTTTAAGCCATTTCAAGGTTATCTAAGCTTATGAAATAGTGATAATGATTTTAATTTGCATTTCTTAATATCCAATGACAGTGAGATTCTTTTAATATGGTTGTTTGTCATCTCTGTATCTTCTTTGGTCAAGTGTTCAAATACGTTTTTCTTAGTTTGTATGGGTTTATTTAATTTCTAGGTATTGAGCTGTAAAAGTTCTTTATGTATTTTTTATATAAGACCATTACCAGATACATGTTTTTCAAATATTTTCTTCCAGTCTGTTGTCTTTTTATTCTCTCAACTGTGTTTTGAGAAGCAAAAGTCCTTAATTCTGAAAACATCCAAATTTTATCAATTTTTATGGATTGTGCCTTTTGTGTTTTACCTAAGACATTTTTGTCTAATCCCAAGTGACCAAGTCTTCCTTGTGTTATCCTTAACAAGTTTTAAAGCTGTAGGTTTTGCATTTAGATGTGTGACCCACTCTGAAATAATATTTGTATTTGATGTGCTGTGTGTATCATGGGAGTTTATCATTAGGGCTGGTTTTCTTTATATACATATTCCAGCATCACTTAGTGTGACGAATATTTTTTCTGCACTGATTTGCATTTACACCTTATGAAAATCAATTAGACATATATGTGTGGATCTAATTCTAGTTTCTGTTATTTTCATTCATGTGTCTTTCCTTTTGCCAACACTGTCCTGACTCCCACAGCTTGATTTCAAGACTTAAAATCAATAATATGAATTCCTCTACTTTGTTCTTCCAAGAAATTTATTTAACTCTTCTAGAGTCTTTCTTTTGAAATAGGAATTTTATAATGAGCTTCTTCATTTCGATTAAAAATCCTACAAGATTTGATTATGATTGCATTAAATCTATAGATAAGTCTAATATCTCAACAACACTGAGTCTTCCCATCCATGAACACTGTATATTGCTCCATTTATTTAGGTCTTAAACTCCTTTCTTCTATGTTTTGTAGTTGTTAACAGTCAGGCCTTGCACATACAAATACTTATGTTTATGTTTAGATTTCCACTTCTGTGAAGGTAGATAGATGTACTTTTCCCTGATTGTCTCACTCACACACAACTCAACATCTTGGACATTATATCTAAAATAAACATATGAAGGTTCTGAAAGGTAGAGAAAAGAATGAAGACAAGATAGGGAGCTTGGGACCAAGGAACAAGATAGTGGCGAGTCCCTTAGGTTTTCTTTTTGACTTACACATCCCAGACACTGAAGAATCCAGCAACCAGAAATACTAATGGGCATAGACCAGACAAAAAGGAAAAAGCCCAAATAAATCCAGCTCTGTTTTAAGGACCAGGAGAGAAGCAGCATAGCAAGATAACAACAACTGGATGCCAGCCAGACATCATGGAGGTGGGAAACTGGGGCCGACTCCCAGCCACAGCAATAAAACAGTGTGACAAGGGAAAAAGGTGACACAAATACCCGAAACGGGAATTAGAGGGCATTAATACAGACCTCATAGACACATGGATGACATTAAGGAAATACTACAAACAACTCTGTGCACAAAAATTTGACAACTCAAATAAAATGGTCACATTTCTTGAAAAGGGCACAATACAGAACATGAAAAATGTATTTTAATAACCTATAATGAATCAGGAAATTGAGGTCATAATTTAAAAACTCCTAATAAAATCTCTAGGCTGAGATGGTTTCCCTGAAGAATTCTACCAAATGTTTTAAAAATAATGTACAGAAATCCTCTACCAACTCTTTAAGAGAATGCAAGACACTTCCTAATTCATTTTTTGAAACTAGAATTCCCGATACCAAAACCAGATCAGCACAGCTCAAAAAGGGAAAACGATAGCCTGGTTTGCTCACAAATACAGATGTAAATATTCTTAAAAGATAAAATCCTGCAACATGCAAAAAGAATTACAGGCACTATCCGAGTTGGATTTATTCCAGCGATGCAAAGCTTTTCAATATTTGAAAATAAATCACATCATTGCACCATAATAATAGGTCCAGAAGAAAAATCACAGTTATATCAACTGATGCAAATACCACAAAAGCGTTAGAAAAAAGTTCAACGTATATTTATAAAATCTCTCAGAAAACAAGGCATATAGAAGAATTTCAATTCGGTTAAAAACAACACCAACTTACAGCTAACATTGTACTTAAAGTTGAAAAACCGAAAGCTTTCCTCGTAAGAGTTCCCCTCCTAAGACTTTCAACTTAGTACTGGAAGCTCCAGCCAGCACAAGAAGATAGGAAAAGCAAATAAACAGCATACAGATTGGGATGGAAGAAAACAGGACAACCATGGTTGTAAACCAAAAATAATGTTTGCAAAAAGATGTCAAATTTTACTGGAAGGGTTTACTAATGTAACATTAGGTAAAATGAGAACATTTTCTCATGTGTGTATGTACATACACAAGTGTTAACTTTACCTCTGTTAAAAATATATTAACACTAAAAAAATGTATATGTCAAAATAAACATGTCATGTTTGCCTTGCAGTGGAGGGATCATTGGTAAATATTTTTCCTCTTCTTGCCATTTTCTGGCATCATTTTTTTTCTTTTTACAGCTAGAAAAAAAGTTTAAAAATGTATAAATATTCTAGTAACCATTTTCTGTTCTTAATTCCTAACTTTGTTTTCTTTGGTATCCTTATCAAATCATAAGTATCTTTATCACAGTTGTGCTAAGCAGGATAAGACCAATTTAGAAATAGTAACTAGTCACCTAGAAGCATTTATTACAACAAACATATTATGGATATTAGTCATTTTAATATGCCCTGAGAAGTAAAAACAAATGAGATATGGAAATTCTTCTTGAGGACTTCACTGTATATTAGGGAAATAAATATTCTATATATTAGGGGAAATAAAAACAAGCCAGACGGTAACTGAATTTTGGAGTACTGAAGGTTTAAACAAAGTTCTAAGCAAAGTTGAGGAGAGAAGCATAAATTTTAAATGCAAAGACTGGATATTTCAAAAAGAAGAAACTGAATAAACTCTACATTTCTACATAAACAGTATTTGGTAGGTGACTGATGATTATGGTGAGCAACGGGGATGATCATGACACAGACACTATTTTAAACATATTATCTCATTTAATTTTCACAATGGCTTTATGAAGTAGAGACTATTATTAGATAGGTTTAACATAGGAGGAAGCTAAAATTTAGAAACACTAAGCAAGCTGTCCCAGGTCATACAGCTTGCACATAGCTGGGCAAAGATTCAGATCAAATCCAACAGATTCTCGAGTTGGTATCTTAACCATTATACCATCGGCATGGATGCAAACATACAGAAGCATACTCACAGAAATCACTACTGACGTATCAGTCAATTAGATCCAGGCATTAACTATAAACAAAGGGGAACCCCATGAACAACCCATGAAGACCCGATATGGTCATTTCACTTGCTCAATTTTGTCTCCCTGTGCCCAAACAGCTGAAATACAGGAGATCTGAGGTATGGCATACAACAAAAACACCATACCGTAAGCTCACTCATATTTTAAAGTGGTTCTCCTATGTGTGTCTGCAAATTCTACTGCCTCCCTCTGTCAAGCAAGTTCAGACGCTCCACGAAAACGGAATCAGAGGATCTCCGAGGATCTCAGGACAGAGACTGAGCATCTTCAGAAATCAGGTCCAGCGTTTACTAGCCGGCGCTAACCCAGGGTGCCCACTTCTGAGTTTTCTCCAAATCGAGTGATCAACCGATACTGAAAGATGCTGAAGGCTTCAACATGGTAATTTTTGTTCAAAAAGGGACTGATAATTGGATACCAAGTTCAAGGGCTTTAGCTCCAGGATATTAGACATTTATATAAATAGGCATTTAATTCGATAGGTCTCATTTTTTTTTTAAGACCACAATTTCTCAGATCTTCACTATGTGCTCAGTCACACGAGGTTGTATCTGTTTTACAGAGAAATGCTGGATCAGAAGTCTGTTGAGCTGAGCTGCTCCTAGAACAGATCCCTCCTTTATTCCCTTCGCTGTCAGCGTACCTCCCAAACTGATGTGTGAAATTCTTGAGGGAAGTCTCAGGCTCTGTTATGTCCTGTGCACTTGCTGCCTATAAATGAACCGGCTCTTTGCTCTCAAGTTTTTACCTGTTCTCACTCTTGTTACCTCTGACTGTCAGGAGTTGGGGCCCCAGAACACTTATTCTAATATACTTTCATTTGATTTTCAGGAGAGAAAAAAAGTGACCCAGTAACTTTCTGAACTTCTAGTTCAGTAGGAAATGGCTTACCTTTCTATCACCCCCCACCCTGAGTTATGCTTTTCCTGCTGATGGGGATTGTGACTCACGAGTATTAGACACAGCTATTTCCAAATGCAGGCTTGTTATGAATAGGCTAGTGGCTATGTTAAATTGGAAAGACTTTTGAAAATATTTGCCAAAAAAGAGTAAACAGAAACAAGCAAAGCTTAGAAACTGTCAAATGAAAGGAAAACACAAAAGGCCTTTCTTTTCACTTAAATGGACGGCTTTGTCCTGCTCCTGGGATGGACTAAGCAGCGGGCCGCACCTCCCTGCCCCCGCGGGAGTCACCCACGCATTCATTCCGCAGGGCAGAAGACCAGGCTCTGGCACTAACCAATGGCATTGTGAACCCAGTAACTCTCACCCTGCTTTAGGATTACTGAGATCTTTTAAAAATATTCCATACTGACCCTCTCTGGGCCCCAAATTGTAATGGGCCTGTAAGAAGGTTAGTATCAAAAATTTAACAGGCCAGGAAGTCCCTATAAATAAGCAGAATTTTGCAAAGCCTCAGAAATATATATTTTCTCTCAATTTTCTGTAAATATGCAACTTCAGCTATCTTTTAGGTTTTGTTTTTTCTTTCAGGTGTAGAATTTAGCGACTCAGCACTTACATACAAGACCCAGGGCTCATCACGAGTGCCTCCTTACATTTAGTCCATCACCCCGCCACCTCCCCACCAGCAACCCTCGGTTTGTTTTCTATAGTTAAGAGTCTGTTTTCTGGTTTGCCTCTCTTTTTTTCCACCATGTTCGTGTGCTGTTTCTTAAATTCTTCATAGGAATGAGATCATATGGTATTTGTCTTTCTCTAACTGCCTTATTTCACTTAGCATAACACCATCTAGCCCTATCCATGTCATTGCAAATGGCAAGATTTCATTCTTTTTTTTTTTTTAACTGAGTAATATTCCATTGTATAAATATACCGCCTCTTCTTTATCCACTCATCAGTTGATGGACATTGGGCTGCTTCCATAATTTGGCTATCGTTAATAATGCTGCAATAATTATCAGGGTGCATGCATGCCTTTGAATCTGTATTTTTGCATCCTTTGGGTAAATACCTAGTAGTGTGATTGCTAGGTCATAGGGTAGCTCTATTTTTAGCTTTTTGAGGAACCTCCATGCTGTTTTCCAGAGTGGCTCTGCCAGTTTGCATTTTGTACCTCTTAGGGTTTATTTATTTTGTTCTTTTGTTTTGTTAAACAGTAGAGAAACCTGAATACATAAAAAATATCACTTTCTAATTCTGTCTGAAGCAAAACTGTAAAACAAACACTCATCATTAATGACTACTGACACTTGACCTCAGTGACAGTAGCACAGTAAGAAATAGTGAGATTATTAAATTATTATTAAAGTGAAGAGTACAGGATATAATCTACTTTACACAGCATTATACTATGCTCTGCTAGCCTACTCTGAAGCTGAGACCCAACTGACCTGTTTTTCTTAAAAACAAAACAAAACCCAGGTCAGAGCTCACGTTTTTTTTCTAAAAAAGCTACAAAATTCAAAAATATGTGAAGTAAGTTGATTTTAAAGTGTTGGCAATTAATTGACAAATAAGATGAAAACGTTACGCAAGGCCACATAACATCAGCAAAATATGTGTTTTTAGGCCTTCTTATGGCCCGTGGAATGCCGGATTAAACCGTAGGGAAACTGCCTACCATAGACTGTCAGGTCAGGCCTGTGTCCAAATCTCAGTTCTGTCACCTACCGGCAACACCTGACTAATAGTAAATGCTCAGTAAAAGTGCCTACTTAATATTCTGTAATTTTTCTTCTCTAACTATCTAAGTCCTGATCTTAATGTCTCCATGTTAGGATTTCCTTAGAACTTACATGGAATCTAAGCAACTCGAAAGTGGAAAGAACCAGATATGTCTCTAAATTTTATGTATTCCTCACATTTTATTTTTATGAAAAGAGATGGGTAATGAGGATTTATTCAAACAAGCCTCTCTCATTCCTCTGACGTCCACAGTCTCAAGAAATAACGTTTATATAAAATGACTGTTGCCTCTTAACATATTTTAACACATCAATTCAAAACAGTAAATAATATTAAGTATTTTAGCATTAAATGCATTTACTGTGTTCCGATAGTTTGAGCAACAATTAAAATTTCTCTATTGCTAAATAAATATAATCAGATAACCCCCAAGATTTATGGATAACTAGAAACTTAGACACTTCGTTTCTAGCAGGGGAGAGAAAGTACAGTTTTTCTATTAAGTTTCTCTGAGGAAGAAGCCACAGCAAAAAAAAATGTCTATTACATCAGGCTTCTTTCCTTTCTAAGCGCAAAGGGATATTTAAGAATAGATTCAAGAAAAATAGTGAAGCCACTCTGAAATTTTCTTCTACTTCCTGGTTGAGAGTTTAGAACGAAGTCTGAAGACACAAGAGAAATCAGTATTGAGAGACCTTGACCCTTAGGATGAAAGGAAGAGCCCCCACCCAGAGTGCGGCGGGAAGACTCCTGTTTGTGGTCTCACTTGCCCCCTTCCATAAACCAAGCACCTCAACGTCTCCCCACTCCCACTGACACCACCCTTCTCCACCTCTTGACTTAAAGCCTTGGGCTCCCTCTATCCCAGCTATTTGCTGTACTGTAGGCAGAGTAACACCTCCTCTTTCCCCACCATGCTTTGAAAATCGAGATCCCTGTTTCGGTCTCACAAAAAACCTGAAACTCCCTCAGTTCCTGGCTCCAGTCTAGCTTCCCCACCTCACCTCCTGCCATGCCGAATCTCACACGGGGAGCCTCGTCCAGGTCTATAATTTCTGGTCTCCTGTAACATCTGTATGATCTCTTCTGTGTTCACACCTGGACTTTAAAAACCCCTTCTCCTCTTAAAGCATTCTTTCTCCTGCCCTTTAACCTCATTTTTCCTATTTCAGGTCTCAGGTGGTATCTATTGCTTTTAAAAGTGTTTCCCAGCAACCCTCCCGGAATCCCTGGTACTTCCCCTAGCATGAACGCTGAAGACACTTAGTGCACGCATTTGCCATTCCCGGCTCATATTCTCCAGTGGACTATCAACTCCATAGACACATACTCCATCGTATTCCCCCAGGGTCAACTCTAGAGCCTGGAACATAGAAATGTCTGATACATGTTCACTGCCTGAGCATATAATGCTGACTTTCTCCATGAACAGGACCACGTGAGAACGTTGTATATTATGTCTGCACTTCACAGGCTTTGGTTTATATATTATGGAGCGTACTATCTAAATTATGTTCTAAAAGCAATTCCTTTTATGGATAGAGAGCTTCATGGTTTTCCAAGAGCTTTTCATGCCATGCAGGTCTCACAGAAATTCCGAGAGCAAGTTCAGGCAGTTGCTCTTATCTGCACATAATAGTCAAGGAGATCGAGGCTTGAAAAGACCATGTGACTTAATTAAAGGAAGCAGCAAGATCTCCAACTCCAATCTTTCGTTTCTAAGAAAAAAATGTTTTTTCCTCATGGCAATGCATGGAATTTCCCCTGCTCCTTATTTTTGTTTGTTCTGGAGATACGTGCGTCTGTACCCATAGCAGCTCATCTCCCTTCTCAATTATGTCTAGCTTAACTGATATTAAAATGAGTGTTCAGAGAGCACATATCAAATCAGAGCTAAGCAAGGCAATCAAGACTTGTTCTACGTGGTGGCAGGAGGTGTTCTGGAATCTAAATGCTAGCCAGAGAAAATCCGTAAGATAAGTGAGCCACAAGCAGAAAATCAGGAGATGAATCTTGTCTCCGTAAAGATTCTGTATATCCACAAACTACCTTTCCCCCATGATCCCGTATACAGTGCAGTTTTAAAAGCATATCCTGAAGGTATAACTTGTAGGTCTACCTCAGCCTCATACATTCCTTCCTTCCTCCTTCCTTCCTTCATCCATCCATCTGTCCATCCACCCATCCACCCATCCGTCCATTTATTCAAAATTACCTCATTCATCTATTTCCCAGAACTATCTACTTCCCTTTGGAGAGATTATATTCTGGTGGAAGAGATGGACTGTAGATAACAAAATTCTGGAATGCAGTACCTTCTACCGAGTCGAGAGAGAGGGTGAGGTACAGAAGAGGATGAAGACGTTGATCAGATGGAAGGCTTCTCTGCCCGGAGACGATCGGGGCTGAAACCCGGCAGAGGACAAGGAACCTGGGTGGGAATGGTAGGAGACATTCCAGATAGGCGGAGGAGCAGGTGAAGAGCCCTGACACAGAAAAGAGCACCTTAGCTCTTCTTTGTATGTTGCAGTGTTGGTTCGAGACCCTGGGAAAGGGCGAGGGAGAAAGACCTTTCCCACCTCCAACCCAGAGGCAAGTGATTTTGAGGCTGTGGCCAAGAATACTGAGTCCGGTGATTCCTGTGATTTATTTACTTCTTGTTTCATTTCCCTGGGTGCCTCCAGATGACACTCTTTGGGAAGGGAGTCAGTACTCATCCACGCTTCCCAACGCCTGAAGGACGGAGCGATTTGCAGTTATATAACTTGGAGCTATAAAATACACAGACACACTTGGAAACCTTGGGTGTTCCCCACTTTTTTGTAAATTAAATTCAGTTTCAAAAACCTTAAGGGAACCTGTAAAAGTAAGAGAAAAATACTTCTTTGATATTAAAACAACTTCATGCTGCATCTATTCAGTTAAATTGTCTTCTACTAGGCTCCTTTAAGAGCAGGAAAAATCTTGAAGGGCTCTGACCCTCTTATCTTTAATGGCATGCAAGTCAAGACAGCCCGGGACACAGTACATAGTTTTCCTCCAGAGTCAGTTTCCTGGGACATGGAACATTAAAACAACTGAGAAGTTCACAAGTATAATCCCCTCATAGTTAAGTTCTGACAAGGTTTCCTACGTTAAGCCAAAGGAAGCATACTAAGTACTGCGGAGTTCATTTTTAAAGGTGCCATGTGCATGGTTCACAAGACACCATTATCCGAGTCATTCGCTCAACTGGATTTCATTTCTAAGTAATGTGAAAATAGGAGACAATGAGAAACTACAAATCTCAGTGTTGAACTTGATTACAAAAGGGGGCCATTTCAAAGTTCTGCTTCCTGAAAAGACTTATTCTGTTTAGTTTCATTACTTATCTACTGGAGCCGTCTGCAACACTTGAGCCTTGCCTGACCAGGAAGGCCATTCTAAGAGTTGTGTATCCAAACTTGGCAGAGTCAGTGATCCATCACCTCCTGCTGAGTTTAATCACATTCACTTCAGGAAACTATTTGCCTTGGGACGATTCAGTCTGTTGTGGCGTTATAATTTATTATTTGAGGGAAAGTACTCATTTATACACTGCCAGCAAATCCTCCAGGGAAAAAAATGATAAATATTACACTGTTTCCAAGCCTAAATCAACATTTTTATCATTTAAACATGTCACATCTCTGTAATATACAAGACAAAGCAAAATAAGAAAAAAGGAAAAAAATATAGCAAAACCCTAGGTATAAAACATAAATTTTAAGTGTATTTAAGATATTAAAGAAAACAGTCCCGTTCACTTGATCCTTTCAACAATCTCACCAAGTAGGTATTGTTATTCCCATTTTACAGGAAGAAAAACGGGCCATAGGAGACCCCAAAGTAGTGTCAAGATTACACTATAAGAAGAAGTCCTTATTTGTTCCCATTATTCTGAATAGCTTTTAATGCAAATGGGGAAGAATATGCAGAAAAGTTATAAAACAAATATAAAAATGATGTATGAACTAGTGTAGGAATGATACTGGGTAAGAGCAAGAATTTACAGAATCTTCATAGGTATTCACAGAATTCCATCCACTTCTCCCTGCTCCAGAGTGAGGAACTTTGACAGAGTTGTGGTTCTCTGGGAGACCCCAGCTATTAAAAGGCCCACGCTGAAATCCTTTGGTAAATCTTATGCTCAGGCCTGGTGCTAATTGTTCCCCATAGAAAGTACCTGCTCACTGGAGACCCTGCCTCATGGCAGGCATGGGGTCCTTACAAGGCATTTTATTTATCAACTGCTATCTAGTGTCCAGCTTAATAGTGTAGAAAAACAACTATGTCATTATTTGTCCACGTCATGGTTCTTTGGGTTGACTAGGCTCAGCTAGGTGGTTCTCTGCTCCTTGTGATTTCAGCAATGGGCCAAAGTCATCTGGGGGCTTATTCAGTTGGAATGTCAAGTGGACTGGCAGTTGATGCGGCCTCTCAGCTGGGAGTTCACATGAGATGCCAAATGGAGTAGCACAGCTTCTCCATGGAGTTTGGGCTTCTTGCAGTATGGAGACGGGGTTCTAAGAGGGATCATTCTGATAACAATAATTCCCACTTTGCCACTTTACTGTTTTCTGTTGGCTAGTTTCTACTTAGGGGGAAGAAAATAGGTTCTTTCTTTTGGCATGACCATCAGCATGAACAGAGGGGAAAAAATGGTTGGAGGCTATCTTTCAGTCCAGCTCCCATAAAAGATCACACCTTCACTCTAGAGAAGCTATAGACATGACCCTCCAATAATGCCTCCCCAACATCTTCCCACTAGGTCAATGTAATATGCATTGAATGTCAGGGTACACTGTTAATATATAGTTGAAAACTATTAGAACCAGGTCAAAATTATGGAAGACTTTTTGGAGAACGTAATATTTTAAGCCTCATCTGACGGAGACGGTATATGGATTGAACAACTTTAGTGAGGTAATAGTTAGCTTATGTTTATATAATACAAGCAAACCAGATTGTAATCCATAATAGTGATATTTGCCCAAGTTGATCTTTTGAGCATAGCAAAAAGCAGCCTGTGTGTGTGTGTGTGTGTGTGTGTGCGTTTGAGTGTGTGTTATTGTAAAGACAAGCTGGAGCAAGTCAGACAGACTATATTTTGAGGTTCTGTTCTAAGGTAGATTCTTATAAAGCCCTATGAATCAATCTGGATCAAACTTTAATGGTAACCAGCTAACATATTTGTGACAGATGGTGGACCAGATGACTGAATATGCATCACATTGGTTCCTTGCCAAACAACTTTTAAATACACAGCCTGTCAAGCAACTAAAAATGAGTCATGGATTTATAGAATATGTTATATTCATAATAAAATAAAACTAAAAAAGATCTATAGAGGCCAAAAGAGCATCCTTTGCGGGGAAAAAATCCTGGACAATGCAATGTAGCATATATCCTTGGAACAATTCTATACGGTTATTTAAAAGTCATGGCCAGAGGCTGCAGTGAGCGCAGTGTTAGCATTCTGATGAGATGAGACAGAGCCAGAATACCAAGCAGGTGTGAGGCAAGCATGGTCTCAGAAACGGTCAGCTATGAGGGCAAAGAAAAAGGGGGGATGATAAACAAGGAAATGATGAAAACTACCCAGGGTGGATACTCTCAAAAAGATTCAATCTCAAAGCTAAAGTTTAAGAATAAGATGCTTCCTGCACAGAAAATATAAGATATTTCTAATTACTTAGTTATTACTAATACAGTTAATTTTTTAAAACAGCTATTTAAAAAGTCCAACCAAAGGAGATCATTGTTAATGTTATTATTGTTTTGTTGAAGATGAGGCAGGACAAGAGAATGATAAAGGATACTGAGTGGTAGGAGGACCTGATTAGTTTTATGGTTTTCAACGCAGTGCAGATGATTACACATACACATTCATTCTCACAATACATACCTGGGAGACAAGGTGTGTGTGGGGGGGGGTGGTCAGTAGTTTATCTACAGAGAACTCCTACATCAGATAGACCACTCAAGTCCTTCCCCAGTGAGGCCCATCTGTCTCCTCCAGAAAAGGTCACCAGATAATGATACTCTCATTGTTCCTTCTCCACCCCAATGCCCATCCAAGAACTTGCTCCTCCCCACAAGGTGCTGTGCACGGTGAGAGCAGCCTATCTCTGTGGTTAAGGCACATACTGGTTTAGCTACCAGTAGAGAGCCTGTATGGGGCTGGGAAGGTTGAAGGGGATAGCCTTATTTTAATGCTTTAGATTCACTGGGAGTGCTGTGTCTCCTCCCCAGAACAAGTTAGACACTTGTAAATATAGTATGAGTCTCACGACAGATGAGGGGCGAACCCTTCATACAGCAATACCAGCAACTGGCTACCCACTCAGTTCACAGCTCCGTGCAAATTCCCAGTCTAGTGGGTGGCTGTAAACCTGGGGTTTTATCAACTCTCTTTGCAGAACTGCAGGCCTGTTACAGTCATAAAGACAGCGGGAAAAGTTTGTGCACTGGACAAGGTAAGAGTCGAGTCACCTGGGCTGCTGCCACCTACACACTGGACAGAAACCCAAAAGCAAGGTCACTTCACTGCTGGACTTGAGCAGTTAGAATGGCTTTATGACCACATGGCCTGTGAGTCTGCTATTAATGGGGAAGGAGAGGCAGAAGTATCCAATCTTAACACGAGAAAACCATGAAAAAGACCAATTTTATATGAAAACTATCCTTCTTTCTGCTGTTCCTGCTATAGAGGCTCAACAGAGCACAGTGTACCACAGGTCCTCCTCCCACCCCAAGTACCACGAATAGTCCGCCAGCTCGCTTTAGCACCTGAGTCAACTGTGAGGGACTGCTCAGGACTGAACCTCCCCATCCCCAGATCCCCAGCGGAGGTCACCAGCCAGAGAAAAGCAGCATTCAGGGAGGACAGCAGGGGCACAGAAGGAAGAAATGGAAGTGATCCCAAATACAGTGCAAGGCTGAGTGCTCACCACATGAGACTAGCATTTTAACTCAAGATGGGTGACTAGGTGAACCAGAAACTCAAGAACTCAAACTCACATTGGTAGATCCCCTTTGGGTGGCCCTCGCAAAGCTGACTGACGAGAGAAGTGTAGGAGGGAAGGACTTGTAGCAAACAAGCCCAGCTTCTCGGAACTCTATTCCTATGGGAGAAAACCCGAGCCCCTGAATACAAGAATGACCCCATTCTGAGGAATCCCCTCTCACAAGGAGTTAAGATCATGATTCCCTTTTGGCAGCTGAGAAGAGCATGGAAGAGGGAGCAGTAACAAGAACTTTAAGATCTCTGATGATAGTCCTGCTCCTCAGAGAGATCTCCCCGAATCTACAATCTAGAATAACCCCTTCCCTATAATCTATAATAACTTTCTTCAATGCATTTGTCACTCTCTGATATTTACTTGTTTGTTATTTCCTTCCACTAAGTGTAAATGTCAAGAGAACTGTGCCCTTATCGGTCTTCTTTCACTGATTTCTCACAGTTCCTCAAACAGAACATGGAACAAAATGAACATTCAGCAAATATTTTTGTGTTTGCTTCCCTTTCATTTTTCCTTGCATGAATATTTATGTATATTTGCAATTACTTTGTTTTTATATTTTTTACATCTTTTTCTGCTAAGTATTGTATGCATTTATTCACAAAGCCACACAACCTTTATAGTGGTGACTTGAAGTGACTGCTTAGTATTCTGAGTGACATGAGCATACAGTTATTTCTGGGTATCTAGTTTACTTCCACTTCGTATATTATTGCACCAAAATTTATAATAAACATATAATTTAGTGTCTTTTGCATATGATTTTTATATTCTCTTGAACTATTTCTTTAGAATAAATGAGATGACTAAATAGATGGATTTAAACATTTTAACGATCCTTGATTCATCACAACCAACTCCTTTCCCAAAGAGTTGTAGCAATTTAACAGACTCAAGGCATGAGGCAAAGCACTTTCCCACAAAGAATTCCTAATGCAGTAGCACTTTTCTTTCTCCAGTGTTCATGTCCTCTCAAATAACTCCTCTCAAATGCCCTCCGTCCCATGAATTTCCTTAGTCCTGAATGGCATATTCCAAGAGGACACCTTGCCAGGCTCCCATGTCAAGAGTTAACTGAACAAGAGGTGAGTGTTTCCATTTACCATGAGCTGAAGGCTTGAAGTTATCCTGTGAATTTACATTACCTTTCCTCTGAGGGCCATGAAGGGCTTCTTATATATTGCTTTGTTTGTCCTTGGTGCAACAGAGTGGTAGAAAAGCATAATTATCTCCATTTTTCATGTTTGTTGAAGTGAACTTAGAGAGGAGCCAAAAAAAAAAAAAAAGCCAGCTAGCTTTTATTCTTGAGTTCCAGTCCAGGATGTATTTTATTCTACTTCATTTATTAATTTTATTATAAGATCATTGGTCCTCAAAATTTCCTATTTCTAAACCTCATCACTCTTGTTTAATTGCCTTCCCTTGGAGCAAAACAGTGAATACAACAATGATTTCTAATACTTGGCATTCTGAACAATGCTGAATATTGACTAATCCACAAGTCTCTTCAATTTCATAAAAAATAATTCACATGGAGCTAATTTCTCAGCCTAACAATTAGATATGGTTTTGCTTGAATATCATGCACTTACACTCTTGTCTTTTCACTGATTTTCTTTTATTCTGTAAGAATACATCTGATTTTCTAAATTAATATTGATTAAAGTTTAGCCAACATAAAAATACATCTTCTCCAACCTCCTGGAACCTAACGTCTGAATATTTTCCTATTTTTCTCTCTTAAGTGTGAATCATTTGTCAGTCCTCTTTCGGACCACATAGTAACCATTTAGATAGGATTCAGAACCAGCCATCAGAGACTTAGAAAACCCCAGAAGTCTTATCTTCTATACTTTGTGGCTCTGAAAATTACAAACTGACTATCAGATGGAAGTACCTTTAACTTCTATTCCCTTTCACTTATTTTTGCAAGACAGGCCTCAGATACTGATATTGATAAAGGACACTATGCTCTAAAATACTGAAAAAAAAATGATGGCTTGTTACCACTCAAGTCTCTCCATGCTGATAATGAGTTCTAATTAAATTTATTTCAGTCATGTCACAACACAATAAAAAAAAAATTCCACTACTATACAGTGGCCATGGTTATCTGGCTAGAGTCCAATTTGCCAGAGCCAAGTTCACCAGTTGAAAACAAGAAATGCTTTTGCTTACAGTCGTTTTTATTGGCTTTCAAAATCTTCTCTTCCTTTCACCCTGACTTCCCTTAGGCCTTTTTATAGCTTCATACATTTACTGGCTAAATGACTATACGGTCAGTAAATGAATTTCTACTCATAAGTTGAGAAGGAAAGAACTCATTGTTTCCACATGAAAAAACATCAATTTAGTTTTCAAGGAGCCTAAATTAACTCTCAACTCTCATGAAGGAGCTCACTCTCCCTTAACCGTACCTTCAAGTCAGGAACAAATATGTCCAAACAACATCATCCTAACAACAGCTCAGCGAGTAGGAAAAGATCTGAGAACAATGAGTGGAGTCTGGGAAGGGCTGAAAACAGCCAGGCTTTCCATGCTTTCCCTTGATTTTCCTTCTGCTGAAGGGGCTCTGACAGATCCCAAGGATGGCACCGGGTGTCCAGAAGACAAAATAGGAGAACATTTTAAATTACTCCCTCTCCTGATCTATTAGGAACTTAATGGCATTGTGAACGGTAGTGAATAAGCAATTTGTAAGAGCTAGAATGCTCTATTTCTCCCAACAGCTATAGAATCAGTTCTATAATATAATGAACCCAAAGCCAATTATAGTGAAAGGAAAAATTTCTGGCACAGTGTGCAACTCTTCTTTTTAAACTTTCATCCTTCATTTTTGGCATTTCATATCACCTCTACAAACGCATCTGGGAAATAATTCTAGCTTTAGACTCAGGCCCAGCTGCTGTCCTTAGACTACCATTAACTTCTTCATGGCATTCATCAACATTGCATTCCCATGATTGTCTGATGACTCACTGCCTCTCCAGATTCTAAGATCTCTGGGCAAAGGAACCAGGTTTTGTCATATCCACTGTCATAACTCTAGTCTGGAGCACCAGTAGGCAAACCATAAGTATTTTTGAATGGATGAAGAGGACATGGAATAAATAAATATACAGTTGAAAGGTCAGCCCAAGTCTGAAAGATTTCCATACACCCCATGGAATGCACAGTAATAGTTCTGAACACAAAACGAGATAAAGATATACACACACAAAAATGTGTCATCTTCAAGCTGATTTGTAAGGCGTCTGGCAAATATTTGAACCTTCATCAAATGTCTTATCCTTAATCAAAACAAATGCCTGTTCTCAAAAGCTTCTTTCCCTGTATGTGTGTATATTTAACCACAGGTGCATCTAAAAGACCTTTTTATACACAATTTTCCAATTCTGTACCAATTTAGTCAGACATTTCAACATGAGAGCACCTGGAGGAGTTTCAGAGAAGAGCCCTTGCTTTCCTCCTCCTTTCTCTTCCCCACATCATCACAGAACTCATGCTTTGTTCACTGTAAACAGTCTCCAATCTATATCGATCCTGGATTCATATGTTTACTCAGTCTGGAAAAAAAACAAGTGTTTCTACACTGCTGATTGCAAATACAAATTAAGCACCAGCTGGGCCTATGAGTCAGTGTTTAAGGATCACTGCAGCCTTATATCATGGCATAATTCCAGTTGTAAGATCAATCACGTATAATAAATACTCAGCATAAACTGAAGGTTTTCTCTGAAGAGTTTCAGAAATGAGCACAGAAAGTTTTAAGCAAAAATAAAGTTGACGAAGGACATCTTCAGCCATCTCCACTGATGTTTTAACTTTCCTGATTTTAACAGGCTGTTCCTTTTCTAAAGAGTGGTGAAAACACATTGGCGGAATAATAACACCATTCGTCTGACTCACTGCAGTCCGGGAGGAACGATGGAAAGACAACAGTTGAATGCAGAGGAGCTGATGAGAAGCCCCCGCTCTGCTGCTGCTTCTCTTGTTGTTTTATAACTCTCAACAACTTCTCAACACCTTTGAGCCTAAGTGAGCCCCTTCCTCTGTCAGAGCCTGAGCCCTGCCTCTAGCTGGGTAACTGTGAACCAATTACTCAGCCCTGTAGGGCTGTTTCCTTATCCATAAAATGGGGTGACTTATCTTACCCATCTCAGAGTGCTGGCGTGAGGACTGAATGGCTATTTGTAGAGCACTCAGAACACAGGTTGGAACACAGTTAACACTCTGTAAATAGACATCATTATCATTCCTGTTACATATTCTCTATGAACAGAACAAAGTGCATTCTGCTCCTCCATGAGTTTAAAGCACACTAAAATCTGATTATTTCATTCACTTATGTGGGCAGAATCTGGGGCCAGAGGTCGTCTGCAATTCCTCCTTCCCCTGCTCTATTGGCCCTAAAGCTTCACGCGGTATTTGCAAAACCTTAGACCACTGTATTAGTGTCAACCGTGACAGAGCAGCCACGGGCTGGGGCTTCGCAGGAGTGTGTTGTCCCACAGCTCGGGAGGCTGTCAGTCCCAGATCAGGGCTCAGCGGGGCTGGTTTCTCCTAAGGCCTCTCTCCTTGGCGTGTAAATGTCTGTCTTCTCACTGTGTCTTCACATAGTCTTTCCTTCCAGCACGTGTGTCCCCTAAACTCCTCTTGTGACAAGGACTCCCGTCGTGGTAGATTTGGGGCCAATCCCAAAGACTTCATTTCAACTTATTGCCCTCTTTAAAACCGTCTCTCCCGATATGGTAACCTTCTGAGGTGCTATGAATATAGGAATTTAGGGGACACCCTTCAGCCCACAAAACCCACTGACTTCAGTTTAGCTCTTCGTCGTGGGTCTCTGTTTCAAGTCAGTCCTGGTAAGCACTGAGTTCCTTCCCTGTTACTGGTCTCTTGGAAGGGGACTAGTATGGAAGGATAAGCTCAACCTGCAAGGTGAACACAGAGGCATTATCCTGCAAGAAGCAAAGACTTCCTGCAGCACTTTTCAATGACCTGGAACTGAAAAAGGAGGAAAGAAAACACAGAAATTAAGTTTACTTTGCGCCATCCAACAGAAGCTGCATTTCTGCTCAAACCGCCCATCCTTTCAAGGTCAGCTTCCTTCAGACAAGTTTTCAAGGCCCAAGAGCCAGGCTTCAGCATGCCAATGTCAGAAGTCTGCTGGGAGCTCACATTTTCCACCAGTGGCCAGAAAGTGACAAACCAGTTGCCCCGGAGATTCAGGGGAGCCCCGCCCCGGCGACTCTCCCAGAGCCGTTGCTTCTCTTTCTCAGATGTGGTCTTGGTCTCCACCGAATCTTCCCGCCGCCACCTCAGCGTTGCTGTTCCTTCGGGGACGAGCTGCCTGCGTGCTGGTCTTCACTCTCGTCAAGAAGGTGCTGAAACCGGGGCGCCTGGGTGGCTCAGTGGGTTAAAGCCTCTGCCTTCGGCTCAGGTCATGATCCCAGGGTCCTGGGATCGAGCCCCGCATCGGGCTCTCTGTGACGCAGGGAGCCTGCTTCCCCTTCCTCTCTCTCTGTCTGCCTATTTGTGATCTCTCTCTGTCAAATGAATAAATAAAATCTTAAAAAAAAAGAAGGTGCTGAAACCCTTGGCAGGGTTTGTTGTTGTATTTCTCTCTCCGTAAGAGAGAGCATAGCCCTAAGCTTTGGCCCCAGGAAGCTTGCCCCAGGAAGCTTGCCCCAGGGTAGCTTTATTCCATCATCTGGAGCACCTCCTTTCTTCATATTGTAGGAGGCCTGAGGATCACTCCTAGAGCAGCTAAGTCGTTTCTGCAGAAACCTGTTTTACAAAAGCCAGCTCCATACTGTGTAGGTATGTGCATTCCATAGATAGAGTTCGTCTAAATTATCTTTCTGGAATACAGTGAATAAAAAATACATAGGCTGTGGGACTCAAAGAACTGATTCAATTTTGGTTCACCCACTTTATTCTTTTTTGGAATGAGTTCTTGGCAAGAGCCTACTATGTGCCCTGCAGCTATGACCTTGAGTAACATTAATACTTTGCACTTCAGTTTTTTATCCACAAAATGAGCATATACTGCCTTGCATGGTTCTTACAAAAATTTAATGGCATCAGGAATGGAAAGGCCTTGGCTTACACTGGAGATTCTCAATAAATAGTAATTAGTATTATTACTGATGTTGGTGTTATTATTTTGTGCAGATTAATGGTGAACATCAGCAAATAGACCCATAGTACTTTGTACTGGACATGCCATCTTATCAGCCTTGGTTCTTTTTTTTTTTTTCATTTTTTTAAAATATATTTTTTAATTTTTTATAAACATATAATGCAGTATTAGCCCCAGGGGTACAGGTCTGTGAATTGCCAGGTTTACAGCACATACCCTCCCCAATGTCCATAACCCCACCACCCTCTCCCTACCCCCTCAGTTTGTTGGCAACCCTCAGTTTGTTTTGTGAGATTTAGAGTCTCTTATGGTTTGTCTCCCTCCTGATCCCATCTTGTTTCATTTATTCCTTTCCTAGCCCTGCAAACCCCTCACGTTGCATCTCCACTTCCTCATATCAGGGAGATCATATGATAGTTGTCTTTCTCTGATCGACTTATTTCGCTAAGCATAATACTCTCTAGTTCCATCCACGTCGTCGCAAATGGCAAGATTTCATTTCTTTGGATGGCTGCATAGTATTCCATTGTATATATATATACCACATCTTCTTTATCCATTCATGTGTTGATGGACATCTGGGCTCTTTCCATAGTTTGGCCATTGTGGACATTGCTATCAGCACTGGTTCTTAACCCCCTTTCAGTGAGGTCTTCCTTTCTCTATGTTTCCTTCAACATTTCTCATTTGCCCACTCAACATACACATTTTAAATGTCAACTCTGCCCCAGGACAAAGCCAAACCCCAGGGGTTACAACAGTGAACAAAAAAAGCATAGTTCCTGCAAACAAGAGTCTTACAGGGATGTGGAAAACACAGACATTCAGCAAGCGATTTCAGATGTGGTATATGCTATGTAGGGCCATGGAGTACTTTGAGGACCTTCACCAATAGGATCCATGTGAGTGACACAGGAACCCCTTCCAGGTGACACCTCCAGCTATCACATAACATCAGGTTAAGAAAACACCTATAGTCTCCAAACTACATACGAACACGGGTAAGAGTTAGAGGCGAGCTAAGTTGTATCTGCATTCTGGCAGTAAATTCTGCTTTCTGGATTTTCCCACGACTTGTGTACATTCTTCCAAAGTGACAGTGATAGGAAAGGCATGTCCTATCACTCCTGGGAATATATGTGTTGTTGTTTCATGAGACTTGGCTTCTGCAAAAGAAATGATGAAGACCTGACATGGCCTTTTGTTACAAGAACATTCTTTCCGGGCCCATTCCTGGCATTATAATTTCATTTCTGCAAAGGCTTCCTAATACATACCACGTTAACGCAGCCAGAATGGAAGTAGAAGATTGTTCATATTGAAAACCACAGCCAGTTTTCCAATCAAAACAAATGAGGATGAACCCAGACTTATGCTTCCAGTCCTTCCCATGACCCTTACACATCTAAATTATAGTTTGGATTTGTTTGGTCAAGGTTTTTTGGGGGGGTGGGGGGGTGGGAGCTTTGTTTTTGTCTCACTTCCTCTTTTTGTTGTCGTTTTAGTACTGTTAGAGAGAATTGAGAAGTCGAAATGGGGTCGCAGAGACAAGAGCAATGGGTCCTGACTTAGTACTTTCTGGAAAATACATGGCAAATTGTCACCCACCCGAGTGGGGCAATGGATGGTTACCACCAGTCATCCATTTAGGGACCCACATCTCTCCAAGGAGAAACAGGAAACAATCAACACCAAGTAATTGTAGCAGAGTAGTTCTGCAACAGCTCTTCGCTTATTAAAGGGGATAAGCAAGCAGGAATGTAAATCGCATAAGCCAAATGAAAGCATGAATGGCTAGAACCGCTTACACACTATGACTGCGTGTGTGGCCTAAGATCCTCTTGGACATATAAGGCATATAAGTAGGTCTTCCAGGAGGTGCCAAAGAGGGTTAATTTTCCACACCACGATCTCCATCTGATAACAGATAACAGTGGATCTCCTTGACAACAAGGAAGGAAGGTGTTCACAGAATAGCTAAAAACCTGTTTTGTAAAACAAACCCATAATGATCATTTTGAAAAAAAAAAAATCCTTTTCTTTTTATTATGAAATTAATATACCTGAAAATACTTTCTAAATATAGTTACAAAAATTTGAAGATACATTGAAGAATATTTTTAAAATACAGTGAGATAAGAAGAAAAACAATATACATGGGTGTATAAACTCTCATGTGTTTATAGGCATCTCCCGGGTTTTTTTGTTTTTTTTTTTTTCTGATTGAATAAAGGTCCTTTGTATGGAAGTAACATAATTTAATTAACCACCCCTGCATTGATATTCAATTATAATTTTTCTCTCTTATAATTAAGGCTACAATAACTACTGCTTCGCTGAACAGCTATTCATTGTACCCCGCACAGTTCTGATGATTTCTAGTGACATTTTTAAAAAAGGTTTACTTATTTATTTGAGAGAGAGCGCGCGCGTGCGTGCATGAGCAGGGGGAGGGGCAAGGGGAAAGGGAGAGAGAATCTCAAGCAGTCTCCCCACTGAGCATGGACCCCTTGATGCGGGGCTCGATCCTGGGACCCCGAGATCGTGACCAGAGATGGAACCAAGAGCCAGCCGCTTAACTGAGTGAACCACCCAGGCGCCACAGTTCTGATTATTTCTTACGATACTCTTCTAAAAATAGAATTGCTGGGACATGAATGTATACATTCGAAAAGCTCTCACATAATTACCGGCAAATTTCCCTGCAGAGGGGTACTTATTTCCCCTCTCGGCAGCACAGTCTATCAAACTCCACATTTCCTGGGGACATGTTCTAAGTAAAAACAGTGATTTCCATTTTATGTCTTATTTCTTATGCACAAACACAAACCAACTCTTGCTCATTTTTTTCCCCTGCTAGTTCTCCTACCCTACTTCCTTTCAGACTGCTGCTTGAAATTCTTCCCACCTAATTCTCTGTGTGTGGTCTAATGGACCTGGCCCTTTTCGGTGCAGACACTTTATTCTTTATCAGGGAGGAATACCATGCTTCATCTGACCCTGACTTGACAGCTCTGAGGTTTGGCAATACACTCTTTTTATCTTGCTTATCAGATCTGAAGGTCAGAGGTTAGGTTGCAAATCCAAGTGCTATTTTTGACACAGAAAGCCAAACATTCGCTGTTCATCAGAAACTTCACAAACCTTCTTTGTTCTCTTTTACTAAATGCACTTCTGGGAACCCTTGATTTATTGTATTCTTCTCCCAGTCCTGTGTAATGACCTGCTACTATGTGATAAGCAAAGATTGATTTTGCTTCCCTCTTGTAAAAAACACAACTTCCCTATTTGAAAAAGTGTCCATGCTAAGAGCTGGGAACTGTGGTACCTCCCAGCACCAGTCCTCTTTGACCTTGGCACCAAATAGCAGGAGTACTTCTGAAGTCATGGCCTCCTGTCCACCACCACAGCAGGAAACATGGAGGTGACAGACGTACTGTCCAATCCAGGAGCCATTAGCCACATGGGACAACTGGAGCTCAAGTTAATTATTAAATAAATTTGAAAATCAGTTCCTCACCAGCACGACTCACATGTCAAGTGATCCATCGGTCAACGTGGCTAGTGGCTACTGTGTTGAACGATGCAGATTACAGAACACTTCCATCCACAGAGAAAATTCTATCAGACACCATCCATCTACAGATTCATTTTTGGTAACCACCAGAAAAGGGCTGAGGGTAAATTGAGAAACAGAATTTGTAATTTACTGCTTTAGTCAGGTTTAGGTCTTTTTTTGCCTATATTTTGCTCCCTCCCAAGTGCAAGTGTTTCTTCTCCCAAGGCATCCTATCCTCCTTAATTCTAATGCTGCATCTCTGGTTCACGCCCTGGTTGGGAAGGAGTATTTACCCATTACTGGCAGTGAAGAAATTTGATTATAGCAATAAGAGGTAATAAAACACAAGAGACAAATTCACAGTGTCAGCAGCATATCCATCCCAGACCAATATTCCTAACTCTGGATCCTATCTCTCTGACTTTCTGCATCCTTACCATGAACCGCCAGTCTCAGAGGAAGCCTCAGGGCAAGGCTACTAGTCTCAGTTTTGGAGCCACGCATTTTAGCAAACTAGTGAGCACATGATCTAAGACTTTATGGTTTTCTTAAATAGAGCAAGCCTCTTTCAAACTTCTCACGGAGAATTTATTTTCACCTTAGACTCCAAACTCCATTTCACACTCGTTCAGCCTGGAGAACCTTCCATCTTCCATTCATAAAAATCCCTTTGTTCTCCATTAATACCTGCTTTAACATGCTGCTTTCAAAAGAGAACTTAACTAGGTTAACAGAATCAGAATTATCACTCCCAGATAAAGAAGAAATTGTTCTTTCCGTAAGATCTGTGTTACATGAAATATGTGTTTATAATAAGCCAAATTCATAATGCCCAGAAGGCTAGCTTTGCAGAGTTCATGGTGGGTACCACAGACATAGGATGGAGGCACCAATGCTTCAAAGGTGAGCTTCTGACAAAACCTGCAATGGTTTTTACTCTCTGTCCAAATCTAGAAAACGCTGCTTCTCAAAAGACATTAATTAACCAGAGTAGACGGAAATATGATGTCATGGGAAAGTGGAATTCATACGGTGTTTTTAGGATTTACTCAAAGAAAGTCCTTATGACCACTCTCTCCCCGCATCCACCCCCTGCCCCTGTGGATGGGTGTATGTGAACTTATTTCAGATGCTGCTGTGATGCTACTGGGGTCAGAAAGAAATGGGTTTTGCTGGTTCCTTTCCCTACCAACAGACATTCAGTTTCAAGGGATGAACACGTGTGGGAATCTGTTCAAAAATAAGAATGCTAAATCACTCTGAAGACATAAAAGGGAAAGTCTCAATGCTGCTGGAATGCTTGATAATGCAAAAGCCTTCCAGGTTATCTGAAGCATCGGATTAATTGAAACTGATGACTAGCTGCCAATTCCCTGATGAGAAATAATACGATTCTCTGTTGGATAACGGACAAGAAAAATGTTAAGCCAAATATAGCCCCTGTTTTTACCATGTTCAAAGGCATTGTTTTCATCTGCACACACTACATTTATACTTGCTGATTAAATTTTTTATTTAATCTTATATCACAATATTAATATTCGAAGTAGTGTAAGCAGTGCTTCCGGTAAAAGCTCTTTCTCAGACCTACAAATACTGGGAAAATAGTCTCTGTGAGAGGCGTTATTTCTTTAGGGATGTGACAGACCTTCTGCTGCTGTTACGCATGGGCAAAAGCAAATCACTGATAAAGATATCTGTGTTACTGCTTATTCATGCGGTAATTCAGTATGTTCATTCTGCTCAAGCTTTCTAATTTGTGCATTACCTTTTTATTCAGCAAACATTTACTGATTGCCCACTTTTCATCTAGGTGATGAAAACTCTGCCTTTTTAAGAAATAGAAATAGTGCTGACACCATTCACAATAAATATAAATTAGTGACTGCTTTTTATCTTTACATGATGCTCTCCTAGACAGCACATTGGGTCAATGGTCTCTACTGTCTCAGAGTTTATCAAATTAACACAGCAGGTGTTTACCTTATCTATAGGCAAAGCATAATTCACTCTCGAATTCAAAAGGGGTCATAAAGAATATTGTTGATTTTTTGCAGCTGTTAACTTTTAGATTTTTGAATATTATAAATGTTGTTTTCCAATGTCACTAAATATACTGGCTTAAGATCAGAAAGGCACTGAGACCTTGGTTGAGAATGATATGTGCCTAACTTCCAAGGATGTAGTAGAAATCTCTCATTACTCGGATCCCCTCTCTTGTTTCCTTCCCATGCTTGTAATTTCATCCACCCTGATAACTGACCCATATGGATTCCAAATAAAGTTGTTCCTGACTTGTTCTTGATGGACTGAAATGGTTTAGGAGATACAAAAAAGCTGGAGTTACTCTTTTCTTCCTAGCATGAAAACCTTTATTCATTTTTCCTTCAATCACAATGTGTAGAGCTTAGAGTAAACACAGCTGTGTGTGTGTTCATCAAAGATTATTCATAAAATGTGGCTCATCCCTAATCTAACTGAATAAAATATTAATGTACATCATAATGATGGGACTTTAAACATACACACAAATGTTCCTTAAAAAAAGGACAAACATATCCATCATAAATGCTTATACTCATGGCTACAAAGCTTACACTGAAAGCAAGGGGCTACTGAGGCATGCTGAAGGCAAGAACACATAGCGTTCATGACTGTGGTATTTGCCAACCTGGCTCCTTCACACGCAATGGCTCTAAAGACCCACATCCATGCACGAATAATCATTCACTGGGGAACTACTTTATGCTTCTTTAGAAATAGGATTCTTGACTCCAAACCATGCATCAAACCATGCAACATCCCTTCTCCTTGGTCACTGATTACTTTCTTCACATGGATAAAGCAATATCAAAATTAAAGCATGGGCTTTAAAATAATTAAAATTGGCATTTGAATAACTTTAGGGACTAATTTCATGCATGCTTTCCTTGTCTTTGGGGTGACTCAATGAGATAACTGATACTGTAGGGGCCAAAGGCAGATGGCCCCAAGACGGGCCAGTGGGGCATAAAGATGATATTGAGCTGAAGGCAACCCACACCCTGTGGGCTCGAGAGAAATGTTTGCCCCTCCCTTAAGTACATGTCAGAACCTAACAGGGAATCTTTCCCAGAATAAGATTATTACCAGAGATAAATTTTATCTGAGTGACCCACCTGTACAAAAAAAGTCTCATTACCAAACACCTGCCCCATGAAATGCATCCCTCTCCTCTGAAGTTCCAAACCTCCTAGCCCCTTCTTCTTAGTTTGAGATGACATATTTACCTCATATTGCCTGACTGTCTCTGGGATTTCCATGTCTGTGTAGGTTCCCCATCATACAAAATTAAATTTTACTTTCTCCTGTTAATTGGTCTCCTGTCAATCTGATTCTTAGTCCAGCTAGTAGGACCTTGAAAGGGACAGGATATTCTGGCTCCATGACAACATTAATAATTCTGTTTCCCTGAGAAAAGAAAACTGGGACATAGGGAAAGTAGTTTAAGACTGTCTATTCAGGGACAAAATCAGAGTTTCAGTACATGTCCTTAGGCTTGATAGCAACTGTTTGGTGAGGCACACTCTTTTGTGAATAGAATTTTGTATGAAATTTTTGTATGAAAAAGAGCATCAAAGATTCATTAGTTGTCTGAGTGTAATCTTAATCATAAATAATCCTGACCATGACCGCAAACTCAAGAAGTTTTCCTTATGTTCTCCCAAGATAGTAAGACACAGGTGAGAGTGTGAAGTTTCCTTGGGTACCAACCTGCTGCTACATTAGCTATAAAATACAGGGAATCATGGCACTGTTGCCTTGGTAACAAGATGCAAGGAAAGCTGCCTGGGGCATCTCCACACCTCTCCCTGTGTTCTTTTGACAAGAAAACAGGATGTAGGTAAGTGTGCACAACTCGAAGCCAGCCTCCTCTGAGCGCCTACTGTTAAAGAAGGAGAAGGTTTGGAAGAATAATATCACTGATTATCTGTGTGAACACTTTATATTCTGCAAACCCAGTCATGCTAAGTTCAAGGGGAAAAAAGGCTAAGTTAATCCAGTATCACTGCTGAGTGCTCAATTAATAGGGTCATAAAAACTCGGTAAAATGTGTAATCATGTCCAAAACCTATTGTCAAAATTATAGAATAAAATGTAGTATCTTAGAAACTGAGAAAACCCTAAGTAGTCATAATTTAGAAAAATAAAAATGACAAAGTGCTTCCTCTTAATGTATAAACTATCCCTAAAATTGGCAGAGAAATCTGTATTTAAATGAAACTTTTGCCACTTAACTAGCCATGTGACATTATGAGACATTATGTGGCTCTCTAGGCCATGATAAAACAGAAGTAACAATACTTATCCCACAGTGCCGTGAAAAGGATTTAATGCAATGTTTATCAGTGGTTCCCCGTAAGGAGTGACTTTGCTCTCCAAGAGACATACGGCAATATATAGCATAGTACATTCAACTATTTGTTGGGCATCTACTAGAAGCACTACAACATAAGGAAAAATACAAAGGATTATAATTTCCTAATATGAGAATTACATTGAAAAATACTAAATAAAGGAAGAGCTTAGCAATAATGCATGGGAAAAATGATTAAGAAACAAGAAGTGGCAATTAACTTCCAAAATGGTAGTGACCACAGGAAACTCCTCTCCTTCAGTAACAATAAAAATATGGGCAAAACAATGAAAAAAATATTTTCAGGATGTGAGCAATTAACTAAAAGTACAAATTGAACTAAGAATCATCTATCCAAAAGAGCTAATGAACCTTAATGAAACAGTACATTCTGTACCATTTTACCTGGGAGTTAACCCCATCTCCCTTTCCTTTCCAGTACAGGAATTCAGTAGGTAAAAGCCAGCAGAACTGCAGACAACAGTGAGATCCAACTGCTTTTTGAACTGTGAAAAGTACCCTCAAAGAAATTCGAACTTTTGTCCAAACCTATAGATCCCTAGGAAAATGGGTATTCTCTGCATGTGATGGCTATTTGATGTGACACAGAGCTCAGCTTAGCAGAGGAGCAGGGAAGAAGTAGGTAACCTTTTAAAGCTCCCACATATCTCTGGGGATCTAGAAGGCTGAGCACCTGCAAGGCTCTGTGCATACCCAGGAAAGATCTAAGAAAAGAAAAATCCTTAGTCACTCATCTTTTCTTGACCTTGAGGCCATGACCAAGCAGGAAATGAAAGCTGAAGGTACTATGTAAACTATTGTTGGCAAAAAGTGAAGGATAAAGGAAGGGCATTTAAGGAAATCTTTTGACCAATCATTGACTAACCACTAAATTATATTGACCAACAAGTCACCCTAGGAAGCCACATTTAAAAATAAAGATAAAAACATTCCTTAAAAATCTAGCAGAGAAATGACTAACCACATATAGGATGCAAGACAGAATCTATAGAATTAGCCCAGGAAAGTAACTAAACAAATAAGCAGCAACAGAGAAAACTAAAACAATATAAAACAACAAAAATAAATCTTGATGGGGTAGGAATATTATCATTACAATATATTACTGTCCAATTTTCCACAAAAAATTATGAAATGTGGGGTGCCTGGGTGGCTCAGTGGGTTAAAGCCTCTGCCTTCAGCTCAGGTCATGATCCCAGGGTCCTGGGATGGAGCCCTGCATGGGGTTCTCTGCTCAGCGGGGAGCCTGCTTCCTCCTCTCTCCCTGCGTGCCTCTCTGAGGTAATCTCTGTCAAATAAATAAATAAAATCTTAAAAAAAAAAAAAAAAAGAAAAAGAAAAAGAAATGAGACTCCAGAAAGAGAAGAGAGAGGAAATGGCAAAAAAATTAAAAATCAAAAATTAAAAAAAACTAAACTAAAAAACACAAAAACTGAAAACCCACATATATTTGAAGAAATAATGGCCAAAAACTTTCCAATTTTTGTGAAAAACTAATCAACACATTCAAAAATCTTAATGATACCCAAATAGAATAAATTCAAAGAGATCAAAGAATATGATGTATCTTAGCCCAATTGACAAAATTAAAAACTCCAAGAGAAGGGGCACCTGGGTGGCTCAGTGGGTTAAAGCCTCTGCCATCTGCTCAGGTCATGATCCCAGGGTCCTGGGATCGAGCCCCACATCAGGCTCTCTGCTCAGCGGGGAACCTGCTTCCCCCTCTCTCTGTCTCTGCCTGCCTCTCTGCCTACTTGTGATCTCTGTCTGTCAAATAAATAAATAAAAATCTTTAAAAAAAAATTCCAAGAGAAAAACTTGAAAATAGAGAAAAAAATGAAATACAAGAGATCCTCAATAAAATTAACAGCTGTTTTATCATCAGAAACCACAGAAGCCTGAAAACAGTGCAGTGACATTTCAAAATGTTGAAAGAAATACTGTCACCCAACAATTCTGTATACAGATAAACCATCCTTCAAAAACTTACAAAAATTAGGACATTGCCAGATAAATAAAAACAGAATTAATTGCTAACAGACCCGCCTTGCAGGAAATCTCAAAGGAGATCTTCAGGATGATATAAAATGACTACAGACAGTACCTTGAATTTATATGAAGACATAAGAGCACTAATTGAATTAGCTATGTAGGTATTATGAAAGACAACAGAGATGTACTTTCGTTTATAACTGTTCTATTTTTTTTTTAATTTCACTTAAAAATTTACAAATTTGGGGGCGCCTGGGTGGCTCAGTGGGTTAAAGCCTCTACCTTCCACTCAGGTCACCCAGGATCCTGGGATCGAGCCCCACATCGGGCTCTCTGCTCAGCGGGGAGCCTGTTTCCCCCTCTCTCTCTCTGCCTGCCTCTCTGCCTACTTGTGATCTCCATCTGTCAAATAAATAAACTCTTTAAAAAAAAATTACAAATTTGTATTGAAGTGTTTATAACATATAATTTATATGATATGATAACAGTACAAATAAGGAGTGAGGGAATGGAGTCATATTAAAGCAAAATTTCTTGTATACTACTGAAATTAGGTCAGCAATATTTAAAAGCATATTTTAATTTTAGGCTCAACTTAGTTTTTTTTTTAAAGATTTTATTTATTTGAGAGAGAAAGAATGCACGAGCAAGGGAAGTGGAAGAGAGAGAGAGAGAAGCAGGCTCCCCACTGAGCAGGGAGCCTAATGTGGGGTTCAATCCCAGGGCCCTGTTATCGTGACCTAAGCCAAAGGCAGATGCTTAACTGACTGAGCCACCCAGGCACTCCTTAATTTAGGTTTTATTTAAGATGCTTATGGTAACTCCCAGGATACCCATTAAGAAAATAACTCAAAAAATATATTACAAGTAACAAAAAAGAAATTAAAAAGGTAGGTGATATTTATTTAATGCTTGGAAGACACAATGTCAGGGATGGTAGAACAAAAAAGACCTACAAAAAACAAGTAGCAAAATAGCAGATGTTTTCTTACCTTATCAGTAATCACATTAAATGTAAATGGATTAAATTCTCCAAAGAGAAGACAAAGACTAGAAAAATGTATTTTAAAATATGTTCTAGCTCTGTGTTGCCTACCAAAGACAACCTTTAGATTCAAAGACAGAAATAAGTTAAAAATAAGAGACTAGAACAAGATGTACTATGCAAGAAGTAAAAAGAAAGGTGGCGTAGCAATAGTAGTATCAGAGAGAATGCATTTTAAGATCAAAACTGCTGCTTAAAGACAAATGACATTTTATGATGATAAGAGGGTCAATTCATCAGGAATATATTTTGATTACAAACACACATGTGCTTAATAGCAGGGCACCAAAATACATGAGACAAAACCTGACAGAATTGAAGGGAAAAATATAATTTAATTATAATAATCAGACACTTCAAAATTCGACTTTGAATAATGAACTGGGCAATGAAGCTGATTATGGGCAAGAAAACGGAATATTTAAATTACATTATAAACCAACCAGATCTAACAGACATACACTGAACACTCCTTTCAACAGCAGCAGAGTGTATTTTTTTCCTCAATTATACATGAGACATTCTCCAATGTCTAAAAAATAAAACAAGACATAATAAAACTTAAAGGACTGAAACATACTATGTTCTCTCTGACCACAATAAAATTAAATTAGAAATCAAAAACAGAAGAAAACTTGGGAAATTCACAAATATTTGGAAAATAAACAATAAACTCCTAAATAACCAAAGGGTCAAAGAAGAAATCACAAGGGAAGAAGTCAGAAAATATTTTGAGACAAATTAAAACAAAAACTAAACATACCAAAACTTATGTAAAGCAGCTAAGCAGTTCTTAGAGAAAATTTTATAATTGTAAATGCCTACAATAAAAAAAATTCAAGTCAATGACCTACCTTTTATCCTAGATGGTTAGAAAAGCAAAATTAAGATGAAATGACAAGGTAGAAGGAAATAATAATGATTAGAGTGAAAATAAATAATTAAAAAACAGAGTAGAGTATAAAAAAATGAGTAGACACAGTTTTAACTAGATTAACAACAAACACAAACAAAAAAACCCAAAAAACCAAAAAAACAAAAACCCAAAATATCAGGAAAAGATTAAAAGACTCAAATCATTAAAATCAGGAAACAAGAGGGGACTACTGACCTTGCAGAAACAAAAAGGACTCTAAAAGAATATGATGAGTAACTGTATGACAACAAATGAGGTAGATGAGAAGAAGTGGACACATATGCAGAAGGTCACAAGCTAGAGAAAGTGACTCAAATGTATCACAAATAGACTAAGTAATTTAAAAATTTCCAACAAAGGAATGCATAGGACAGATGACTTCACTAGTAACCTCTACTAAACATTTAATAAAGAATAATATTTCTTCACCCACTCTTCTAAAAAGAGAAGAGAGGACACTTCCCAGCTCGTTCTGAGGCCAGTATTCCACTGATGCCAAAATCAGAGAAAGATACCACAAGAAAATGACAAACCAATATTCTTATAAATATATATGCAAAAATCCTAGTGCATCAAATCCCACAACATACAGAAGGATTATACCCCATGACCAAGTGAGATTTATCAGAGGATTGCAAAGGTCGTTTAGCATATGAAAATCAATCAACAGATACAGAGAAAGCATTTGATAAAACCCCACACACTTTTATGATAAGAAATATTCAATAAACTAGGAACAGAAGGATCTGCCTCAAACTGATACAGGATATGTATGAAAACACATAGGTAGCATCAGATATAATATAGAAAAGACTGAGCAGTGTTGCCACTAAGATCAATACCACGCCAAAAGGGTTCAATTTCACTTCTACTCAATGTTCCAGATGTTCTAGCCAACATAATTAGACAATAAAAAGATATAAAGGCATCCAAATTGGAAAAAGTTAAACTCTTTGCAGAGGACATGATCAAAATTCTGAGGAATTCACTAAGAAACTACTGAAACTAATACGAGACTTCAGCAGTATGATAGGGTACAAGATCAAGATACAAAAATCACTGGTAGTTCTATATGTTAGTAATGAGCAATCTGAAAATGAAATTAAGAAAATTATCCCATTTATTATAGCAAAAAAATTAAGAAGTAATTAGGATTAAACTTAACAAAAAAGTTTGAGACTTATACACTGACAACTATAAATGTTGTTGGAAAAAATTAAAAGTCCATGTAAATGGAAAAGCATCCTAGATCCTAGATATGATCTAGTTTATAGATCAGAAGACTTAACACTGTTAAGATTACAATATTCCCCCAATAGATCTCCATATTCAATGTAATCTACCAACATCTCAGATGAGGGGTTTTTTTGCAGATATTGACAAGTTGACCCTAAAGTTCATGTGTAAATGCAAGTAACCCAGAAAAACCAAAATAATCTTAAAAGGAAAAGTGAAGTTGGAAGATTTTCATGTCCTAATATCAAAATCTACAGTAATTAAGAGAATATGGTATAGGCATAAGGATAGATACATAGGTCAATGGAACAGAGGGCCAATCCAGATAGATATGAACTTCCATTCATGGGCGATTGATTTTTTGACAGTGGACTCAAGGAAATTAAATGGGAAGGAAAAATCTTTTCAACGAATATTTGTGGGAGGACTGGATATTCATATGGAAAATAATGAATTTGGGACTCTTGTCATTCCACACGAAAAAAATTAATTAAAATGGATCATTGACTTAAATGTAAGATCTGAAACTATGAAACACCTGGAAGAAAATGAAGGATAAACTTTCATGACCTTGACCTTCAACTAGGCAATGGAGTCTTAGAAATGACACCAAAAGCAAAAGCAACAAAAGAAAAAAATCCATATTGGGGCACCTGGGTGGCTCAGTGGGTTAAGCCACTGCCTCCGGCTTGGGTCATGATCTCAGGGTCCTAGCATCGAGCCCCACATCGGGCTCTCTGCTCGGGGCGGGGGGGAGCCTGCTTTCCCCTCTCTCTCAACCTGCCTCTCTGCCTACTTGTGATCTCTCTCTCTTTCAAATAAATAAATAAAATCTTAAAAGAAAAGAAAAAATACATAAATTTAATTTTATGAAAATTAAAAATCATGCATCAAAAGACATCATTAAAGTAAAAAACCAGCCTTCCTAAAGGGAGAGAATATTTGAAAATCTTTTATCTGCCAAAGGATCTGTGTCCAGCATATATAAAGAACTTTTCCAATTCAACAACAAAAAGACACATATCACAATGGATAACGTGGCAAAGGATTTGAATAGACCTACTTCCAAAGACAATATACACATGTCCAATAAAAAAATGAAAAAATGCTCAACATCATTGGTCATTAGGGAAAGTGGAAATCAAAACCAAAGTGAGATATTACTTTACATCCATGAGAATGGCTAAAATAAAAAAGGTACATGATAATAGTTATTGGTAAAGAGGAAGGAAAATGGCATCATCACATATTGCTAGTGATAACGTAAAATGGTGCAGCCATGAGAAAGAGTTTGGCCCTTCCTCACAAAGTGAAAAACAGAGTTACCATATGATCCAGTAATTCCATCCCTCAGGATATAACTTAGAGAAAAGAAAACATATCTACACAAAGACTTGTACATGAGTGTTCATGAAACATTTGTAATAGCAAAATGTATGAACAACCTAAATTTTTACCAACTGATAAGTGGTATATTTTTACTATAGTATGTTGTTGGGAAATAAAAATAAATGAGGTGCTGACACACACTAAACTTGAAAACGTTATGATAAAAGAGAGACTCACAAAAGACCATTTATTGTATGTCTCTATGCATGTGACTTGTCTACAGCAGGAATCCAGAGACAGAAAGCAGATTAGTAGTTGCCAGGAAGCAGGGATGTTGACAGATGGGGAATGACCATTAATATGCACAGGGCTGCTATATGGAGTCCTGAAGATGTTCTAAAATTAGAGGGTGGTGGTCGTTCTATAACATGGGATAGATTAATAATCAATGAACCATATATTTTGAACAGGTGAATTTTACAGTATGTGAAATGGACCTCATAAAGCTGTCATAAAGAATCAAGAGGGAAAACTGCTTTCAAGAGTAGGAGAATCAAAGAAATCATGAAAAAGTGAGAAAAGTAGGATACATGGAAGACTCGAAGTAGGGGTATGGTGCGTGCTACATGCCTCTGAGCCTGTGTGAGTCACATTTGTCTCTTTGGAGTGCCTGCCATTTCTTTTCTACACCTGGGCCTTGAACAAAACCAGCTCAACTGTTAGCTCTTTCCTATTTCACAGATAAACGATCACTGTGGAAAACATGTCAGAAGCGGGAGGAGTCCACCATGTCAGCTAGATTCTTAGTAAGACAAATACTCAACTGAGGAATCCTAAGTATAAACTCAATTAGCTGGAACAGAAACCAAGAGCATTGGTTTTCCCAGCACACACAACTGGGAGAATCAAAGGCGGGAACTGGAGGTACTATTAGTTCATGGGTTCATTCATTCATTCACTCATTCATTCTTTTCAATGCTGCCTATATCAAACTCTGGAAGAACAGAGACAGAGGACAGACCTCAATCTTGACCTTACACTTAAAAATCTGTTGGAGTTTCTTAACCATGACTCTTGATAAAAACAAAAATATTCAACTCAAGGGGTCTCCTTAAACCAAAAAAGAAGAAACGAAAGGAACGGAAGGGAAAGGGAAAGGGAAAGGGACAGGAAAGGAAAGGAAAAAAACTTCAAATTCAGAACTTGGAAGTGCAGGATAAAGGACTCCAGACAAGCCTTATTCTAGGAGCTCAGTGTTGTCAGGGCTCAGTCTCTCCTTTCTCTCTCCTGGTTTCTACTTCTCTTCCCTGCCATTCTTGAACTGGTCTTGCTCAATGGCCAGCAGATTGGCTACCAATTTTTTTTTCAGCTATTTCATTTCCCTTAAAAGTTAATAAGTTGATCCCAGAGAAGTTTCCTGTTGGCCTTAGCCATGGGCTTACTTATCCTCTTTTCAAGTTGTTGGTGGTGGGCATGTGAGTTGGGAGGAATGGGGAGGGTCAGGACACATGATTGGCAGCCCCAGCACACCAGGCAAGAAAGAACCATAACCACGACTCTCTACTCCAAGACACTCGTGCAGTGTCTACAGATTCCCATAAAAGCAGAATTTGTTAAATTCTGCACAAATGAGGTGAATTAAATTCTAGTAGGGTATGGAGGAACAGAAAATCTCTTCTCACTGCAGGCTTTCAGCAAAGGAGGTAGGATTTTTTTTTTATTTTTATTTTTTAAAGATTTTTATTTATTTATTTGACAGACAGAGATCACAAGTAGGCAGAGAGGCAGGCAGAGAGAGAGAGGAAGGGAAGCAGGCTCCCCACTGAGCAGAGAGTCTGATACGGGGCTCCATCCCAGGACCCTGAGATCATGACCTGAGCTGAAGGCAGAGGCTTTAACCCACTGAGCCACCCAGGTGCCCCGGAGGTAGGATTTTAATTTGGAACTAACATGAACACCAAGATAAGCTTCCAGCAGGCGAGTAGGGGGAGAATAACAAGACAGTCTCGCTGTTAAGTGGGACTCACAGACTGTGTAGAAGGACATGTCAGAGTGCCTGGTGTCATCACAAGGGTGCTGGGGACTGCTCCAACACAAAAAGTAGAGAAGGGAGAACCATTCCCATGACTGCCCTCCTGGGACACCCTCCTTTTTCTAGAGTAAGAAATCTATGTGATTTTATATTTTTATTCAGTTCTTTTCTCTTAAGTTGACCCCCTCGTCTTCCCAACCTGCTAACCATAAGCAAAAGTGTCATGAACACCTAAGTGGGAAAACCAATAGAATTTTCTGGAGGAAACAAGTTTCATGTGTGATGGCCTTGAGGAGGTGCTGGGCTCTTCCCCGAGTGTGAGGCTAACCCAGACAGGTGACCACCATTCCACAGCAAGGAACTGAACACACACAGGGCGACTGAACTCCAGCGAACTGACACAGGGCATTAGTCTAAAGCTATTAGACACTCATTACAGCTTCACTGATTTTTTTACACGGAGAAATGAACTTTGCTGGACTTGTGAGTCTCACCTCACTGCCTGCAAGTTAGATGCCTCGTTTTGTTCACTTTGAGGACAATGTCCAAGCGGAGGTTCTCGCTACCATAGATGATTCCCCACTCGTCTCATCCTCCTTCTCCTTCCAATATATTTCTCTATTGACTTTTTTTTTTTTTTTTTTGAGAGAGAGAGCAAATGAGCGAGTGCACAGGTCAGGGAAGGGGTGGGCAGAGGGAGAAGGAGACAGGATCTTAAGCAGGCTCCAGGCCTAGCATAGAGCCCAATGTGGGGCTCGATCTCACAACCCTGAGGTTATGAGAAATATGAGCTGAAGTCCGATGCTCAAAGGACTGAGCCGCCCAGGAGGCCTGAAAATAGCTTTTATCCTAAACCACCCCACACGAGTTCATATTTCCTCATTTCTTTCTCACTTTAACAAGGATAAGAGAATTTCTGTATTTAAATCCTAGCTCTACCATTGAACAGGTTCTGGCCTTGGGCAAATTAATTTTAGATTTTCATTTTTCTGTTTCCTTTTATTAAAATGAGGCTAATAATAGTACTTGTCTCATAGGGTTGCTATGAATACTGAATGAGTTAGGTCATGTAAAATCTTTAAAAACAGGTTGATAATAGGCACAAAAACTTAATTATGTCTATTATTTAGCACAAGAATATTTTCATCCCTTCTGAGTATCTCACTAAGGCCTTTGGTGGCTTGTAGGAACTTGGACTGGACCTAAACTAAATAATTCTTCAAGAAGCAGCCTGAGTTAATGGCTCGGGCACCCCCACCCCACCCTACCCTGTCCTGTAATCACATACATGTAAGTGCTGTCCGCTGTAAACAGAGGAAGATCACAGGACCACGAGGACCGCAATCAGAACAAGGCTGATGGTGCAAGCTTAACCGAGGCCTTCTGCACCGTTTCCCAAGTTTCTTCCCCCGCCTTTTCCAATCCTGATCGCAGCCGCGCCAGCCTTTCACAGCTTGTCCCAAAACGTTTACTGTGGGAGGTCCTGACCAGCAGGGGTAAGCACATACTTAGCACACCAGCAGAGCTGACGCTCTGGGAAGGAAAAAGAGAAAAACAGGAAATCTGCAGAAAGGCCTCTTTTGGTGTCAGCACGTATTAAAGGTTTCTATCACTTCGAGACAAATTCTGTTTTACAAAATTGAGATTCCCTGTCGATCCGCAAGTAAAAAGGGTGCGGTGACAGAGGCAGGTTGTTCAGCACTTAGTGCCTTAAAGTCTTCAGTCCTTTCCTTCCTGGTAGAGGAGCCTCTCCCTTTTACTGCACGGAAACAATGAAGAAGGTCAGAGATGAACTCGCTCTGTCTCCAGACCTCTCATCTTCAAATGCACCCGCGCTCACACGGCTGCTTCCCTTCTTCATGCTGCAGAGTAGAAGAGGTCCTGCTCCGTGCCTGGGCTTCATCTAATGCCACTTCTCCGTCTCCTGCTGCCTTATTCTTCCAGCTGCTTCTCTGCTTATCAAATAGGTTCACATGTCTCCTGCGTTTGGACACATGCTACATCCCTCCCAAGGTCTGACCACATCTCCTTGCCCTGTTCTGCAGCAACGTTAAACGATCTGTTACCCCTATGTGTTGCCTTCTCTTGCTTACCCTTCTGGTCTCCCTCATCGACTAGGAGAAGCGGGCTTGCTGCTCTCAGCACCCCACTGAAACCGCACTCTGAAAGTCAGCAGAGCTACCTGGTCCTTATCCCGGAGCCCCTGGGGCTCTCACTGACCTTGCTGAGGCATCCAATCCCTGCTGTCGACATCTGTTTCTCCCTTGGCTTTCAAATCAGTACCCCCATTTGATCTATGCCTTATCTGGCTTTACTTCTTTCCTTTGCACACTCCTTTCTTACTTATTCGAGGCTCTGCCCTGGTCCCACTAACTCAGAAATCTTTGAGAATAGGTCTTAACCATTTATATTTTTACACAAGATCCCCAGGTAATTCTTACAGACAACTGCTCTTTCTCCTGGTCACGATGCCAATCTTCCCTCCTCCCATCTGTTCTCCATATGGTTACCATTATGTTCTATAATAAACACAAGCCAGACCCAATCCTATCCTATTTAAAACCCGCAACCACTGTCCATCACAGAGCGGAGTTCAAACTCATTAACATGACCAGTAACATGACCCTTCAAATCTAGCACTTTCCCACTCTTCAGCATTTTCTCTCTCTACTTGTTTGGGTTCTTAAGCTCAGGTTGTGCAGAGTTGTGATTTCCCAAAACATGTAGTATACTTCTGTGCCTTTCAATCCATTATTTTCTCAGTGAGTCTTATTTTTCTTTCAGAGTACTCTAGAGTACCTTTCCTGATCACCATATCTATCTGGCTTCCTCTTTACGATGTGATTTTATCTTCAGGATAAGACATATGTCATCCTTATTTGTACCCTAAGCATCAATTGCAAAAATGGCATGTTTTAGTTTTTCAATGTTGTTGATAGGTCTGACGAATGTATGAATAAATGAAAGTATGAAAGTATGATAAGAAGGATAGCTAATACTCACTGAGCACTTAGCATGGTCTAGGCATATACACATTGGCAAGTCTGTTCCTCATGACAGCTTCATGAGGTGGATAATACACCTCATAATACACAAGAAAGTGAGGCTTCAAGAGTAAATTTCTCTCTCAAGGTCACATGGTAATGGTTGAAACTGAAATTTTAACGTAGGCCAAGTCTACTGTCACAGTGCATGCTCTCAACCTCATTGCTTTATTGAGTTAATAAGTTAAAACGTTGAGGCTCCTCATTAAAAATCAGGTTAACATGAATCAGAGTTTGAAGCAGAATAATTTTCATTTAATAAATAGAATTTTTAAAAGAATACCCCATAACAAAAAATGAAGACTCAAGGTTTTTCAGAGGGCCTCTATCGAATGTTCAAAAATGAGTTCATCCTAAATCATTAATCCTCCAAGAGCAAAGAAAAAGATAAATCCAATGAAGTTTTCGCCTTATACTTTTACTCTATGTGTCAGTTATGAATATCAGTGCAAAATTCCTCAATATTAGTAAATATGATTTAATACCACATAAATAATTATTCACCATGACCAATGGATATATTCCCAAATATTAGGATAGTTCAAATTTAAGTAATTATACTTAACTTCAACATCTCAATATATCCAAGGAGAAAAGTCATATGATAGAGACTTTAAAAGCTTTGATAGAATTAAATACTTATTCTTGATGGAAAAAAACCTGTCAACTATGTTGTCGTATAGAAACCCCAGAGGCATTTTCATTTTCACAGTGTTTAGACAACATCACAATGAACACTCTACCTGGGCACTCCTCACCAGGTTTAAACAAGCACTGGAGGTGCAGTCAATGGAGAGACCAGGAAGAACTACCGCAGACAGAAGAGGTAAAGAGGACGTACAACCATACGCGTTTGTATAGGATAGTATACTTTAAAATACCCAATAGGACCGATAATGATGCTAATAAAAATAAGGTATTAAATAAAGTACGATATAAACTACAAAAATTGATAGCCCTCACGTATACATTTAATAACCAGTGTAAGAGCTCAGCAAAAGAGGAAAACCACAGAATAACAAGAGTAGTGATAAAAAAAAAAAATAGCAGGAAAAAGAAATAAACTAACAAATTTTTTTAACATGTGGAAACACAAGAGGAAAACTAAATCACTCCTGAAAGACAAAAAATGAGACCTGACCAAGAAAGACACCCTTCCTCATAAAAAGAATCACATGACATTGTCAAGATATCAGTCCTCCCCAAGCTGATATGTACGTTTAACGTCACGTCTATTTAAAAAAAAAAAAAAAAAAAAAAAAAAAGAGCAAGTTAATTTTCTGGAGCTAGACGAATCTCTTGGAAAGTGTGAGTGTGTGTGTGTGTGTGTGTCCATCCAAGAGTAAGAGTAGCAAGGAAAATAAATTGTGGGATAAAAAAAAGCAACAAGGAGTGGCCAGCTCTGCCAGATTTAAGACACTACAAAACCTCTTTATTTAAAACGGCCATGAACTGACACGTGAACAGACAGACGAAGCACTAGAAGAGAACAGAAGCCCTGCAAGGTTACCCAAATACATTTGGAAACTTACCATATAATGAAGGGATTTCTCAATCCCTTCTTGGTAAGTACGCTGGAACTAACAGCCTTTTAGAAAATAGTAACACTCTTGCCGTAACTCAGACCATATTCCAATAAACGCCACACGAATGAAAGATTTTAATGGAATGAAGGAAACAATATACCAGTAGTAGCAAAAGACATCCCTTTAAAACTAGGTTCCAGTAGGGGCACCTGGGTGGCTCAGTGGGTTAAGCCTCTGCCTTCGGCTCAGATGGTGATCTCAGGGTCCTGGGACCAAGTCCCGCATCGGGCTCTCTGCTCGGCAGGGAGCCTGCTTCCCCTTCTCTCTCTCTCTGCCTGCCTCTCTGCCTACTTGTGATCTCTCTCTGTCAAATAAATTAAATAAATAAATAAATAAATAAATAAATAAATAAAATCTTTAAAAAAACAAAAAAGACTGGGTTCCAGTATGGATATCTAACTTGATTCAAAAATCTAGAAAGAAAATACTAAAATTCTGCCATGTAGAAGTAAAATATTATGGCATAAAATATGTCAAAGTTAAAATACACCTAAGTGGGAGAATATTTCTAATTTATATTAGAAATTCATCTAATCTCTTTAATTCTTAAAGATATCTAGTAACAATAAGCATACCCAGTAACAATAAGTCTATTTAGAGTCCAGATCTTTTTTTGTGTGTATCATTCCCTACTAAAAGAAATCAAGGCCTCTTGGAGAAATGGTTGTTCTTAGGTAAAATACAAGATGAGCCTGGAACATACAGTCCTGCCAAAAAACAAACCAAGAAATTACTCAACAACTACTGAAGTCTTGTTGGAACAACATGGAGACTATCTGAAGGGGCTTCCACTGGCGATACGATATTTTGAGAATCCGAAAGAATAATAAAAATCATTCATTTTTTAAAAAATATTTTATTTATTTATTTGACAGAGAGAGACACAGCGAGAGGGAACACAAGCAGGCGAAGTGGGTGAGGGAGAAGCAGGCTCCCCGCGGAGCAGGGAGTCTGATGCGGAGCTCTGCCCCAGGACGCTGGGATCATGACCTGAGCTGAAGGCAGCCGCTTAACGACTGAGCCACCCACGTGCCCCATAAAAACTATTCTTGAATCAAGAATCCATAAATCCAAATCAACACACACATGTACACACAACACAGGTTAAAAAGCCACTGGGGAGTAGTAGGTTACTAACACAATCTCAAAATATTCCTGAATAGTTTGTTACCTACCCAAGAAAAATATATCCTTAAAATGAAGAGGTGTAGCTCTCACCACCCTAACCAAGCGACAAGTCTTAGCATCTCCAATACGAGACAAGCTAGCATTGTATTTAGGCATTTACTGCATCAACAGCAAGAGGATACAACATCATTTAAGAAGTATTTTCTCCAACAACCTTTTCTTTTTTTTAAAAGATCTCATTTATTTATTCATGAAAGACAGAGAGAGACAGAGAGTCAGAGGGAGATGGAGAAGTAGGCTCCCCACTGAGCAGGCAGTCTGATGCGGGACTCGATCCCAGGACCCTGGGATCAGAACCTGAGCTGAAGGCAGACGCTTAACTATCGGAGCCACCCAGGCACGCCCGACACCCAACATCCTTTAACTGGAAGCACATCAGGGGGAAACAATCAGACAGTTGTATGTAGAATATGCAATGATCTACAAGCCACCGGGTGTGGACTCAAAAAACATTTGGTATCATGAAAATTTAAATTAAAAAAACACATTTTGGGGGGTTATGGGGAGGGTATGTGGTATGGTGAGTGCTGTGAAATTTGTAAGCCTGACGATTCACAGACCTGTACCCCTGGGGCAAATAATACATTATATGTTAATAAAAATAATTAGAAAAAAACACATATTGAGGGCAACTGAGAAAATTCAAATATGGATTGTATATTAGATAATGTTGAGTGGTTTTCTTAAGTGTGACAGTGGTGAAAATGATGTGACTGTTCTGTCAAAGCCCATCTTAATCTTGCAATATGTTTGATAAGATGACATGTCAGTCTCTTACCTTCAAACAGTTAAAAAAGAGAGAGTGTGTGTGTTTGTGTACATAGATGTGTGAATGGCCCCCCCGGCCTAATTTTATATTCAGCATAAAAAAGAATAAAAAAATATAATTCAGAAAGAAAGCACAAGCAAATATGGCAAAACATTATAATGAACCTAGGTAGGGGGTAATATGAACATACATTGTATTATTTTTTATGTTTTCCTTAGAGAGAAAAATTTTCAAAATTAAAAAAAAAAATAGAGATCCTAGAATGAAAAATTCTAGAAGTGCAAATAAATTATTGCTCAGTGAACTCCACGGGAGAAAAACCACCTTGGTGACTACAAACTGACATTTTCTTACCCCGTTAACTTCCTAGATTTGGCTTTAGGGTGACCAAATGTGACAGACGTCTCCAACCAAATTTCAAAGCTCTGTTTAATACACGCTGCTCAATTTACCTTATTCGTTTATCTTTACATCTCATCGTTTAGAAGTATATTATTGCACTCTCCTATGAGAACAACTCTTACAAAAGATAAAATGAGACCGGAACAGGAAAGTAATCCCTCACTTTACAAAAACATATGATGAACTGTTGCTTTAGATGATGAGTTTTTTAGTGCCCTCTGAAAAGTCCTTTAGCAGGGCAATGGATAAAACAAGGTATATACCCACCAAATCTGTATGTATTCGAGAAGATGCTTTGGGGGAAAATACAGCCTAATATACTCAGGGAAACTGATTCTCTTATTGAAGATCTCATCAAATTACTTCTTTAATATTTTTGTTTTTACCCAGATTACTTGTGCAAAAATGAATCTATTCTTAGCCAATCTCATTAAGGTGAATATTTTTTTTTCCTTTGTGCCTACTCCACTTCAGAATGGAGGGGTTGGTGGAAACAGGGAGGTGGGGGGAAAACATTTTTCCAGGCTCTGCAGAAGTGAGTGAAGGCAACATTCCGTAGGGCTGATGCCAGCCAGTGGTGTTCACGTTCAGTCGATCCAGCGTTTACGTTTAATGTGATGTTTTGTATGGGTGTCCTTGTGGCTAAACTCAAGGGTCACAGATAAGACCATTCCTACCTTTACTTTTTGGTGAGATGTTTACATTTCTAATTTTAAAGTTCCATTTCCTGACTTATGATCTGCTTTCTCCTTGGCTGCTCTGAATGATTGCTTTCCTTTCTGGTACAATCTGCATAAAGCTGCTAACCATCACAGGGATATTTATTGTTTTAAAATGTGCTCATAGATCAAGTCAACAGCACAGATTTTATTTTCACTCCCTTCAACTTTCCAATTTCCCTTTTAGAGCACTGCTATTTATATACTACCTCATCTTTGAGAAGCTCAGAAACTCTTTACTTTATACATTTCAGGTAATGGAAATGTCGGTGGGAAGCTAGGTGGTAGGACATACGGGATTAGGCTATTTAATACAAGCTTTACTCCTTGGTTTATTTAGTTGTCTCTAACCCCAAACAGTAAAGGCCTAGAAAAAAAAAATGAATAAATAAAAGCACAAATATGCATGGCTCATTAGAAAGGGGTCTTCATTCTTAAAATCTAGAAACTAAGAGTTATGTAACATCAAAACCACATATGAAATTATACCATCTTACGTATCAAACAATATCCCTTCTATTGTTTTGGATTTAAAGTCTCTGGTGTCTTTTCCTCCACTGGAGAAAAAGAAATTCATTCAGCTCCTCTAAGGAGGGGACTTTCTACTCACATCTGTGAACTGAAACCCAGTGAGATTAAAAGCTGAAGGATTTTCCCAGAACAATTTCTGTATCTTCCCTGAACTCCACACGCCCTTCTGCCTGCCTCGCATTTTCATCTTACCTTTGCTGTTCTCCTACAGATTCTTCAGAAATGACCCACAGGATGACTTTTACGGAGATTACTTTCAACTTGCTCAGCAATTTGGAAGCACTTTGGACACAATCTTTAAATAAATAGTTTTCATAAGTAACCAAGATGGAGAGTTTGCTAGTTTGGTTCCTAAATTTCACCAATGATGAATCCTCTTTGACTTTTTCCATGAAGAAAGCATTCCTTCCTTACATAGAAACCCTTATCAGATTTTAAAGTAAATCAAGCCAACATTTCTTCAAAACCATAAACTTGTATTTCCCAATCTGACTTACGAAAAAATTTCCTTCCTCCAAACCATCTAAACTCTTTTCTTAATTTACTCTACTTACATCCAAAAAAATCTTTGTGTCAAGTACTATACATGGTATTTTCAGTTCTTATTTTTTAAATGTTTATCTAACATTATACACCTCCCGTAATACTACAGAAAGCCTGTAGGAGGGACATACTTTTCATTCCACTAGCATAGACATATATAAATCACTGAAAAATATTACTAATAAAGCAACAAAAACTATACTGAATTGGCCACTAAAATGTTAAAATTTCTTGAAATCCTGATAGAGACATTTACTAAGCTATTAGTTAATTTATGAAGGACTAGATTGTATATCAGAGTCTGATTCCTTGGGTGAGTAGCATACAAAGAAGAGTGTAACTCTAGGGAATTCCAGAATAGGTATTTATGAAGCACCATTGCAGCAGCCTAAAGGAATTAAGTCAGTCTTACATGGTGATAGGTAGCTAGAGCAGGCTCAAGCATGTTTTGCCTGAATTGTCTGGAATGATTTATGTTTCAGAGTTTAAAGCTTGAAATCCTGGTGGCATGATATTTGGGGTAATAAGCAGTTAACTTTATGGTGTTTCTTCTGTGTTCTCCAGCACACATACAGATTGCCACCTGTGCATATCACCTGCAGCTCATGTTACGAGGCACCACAACTCTTTATCCGTCGATACTCTACATTACCCATCTTTGCCAGAAGATCAGGAATGGGCAGTGCAGAAAGTGGTCACGGCACACACACACACACACACACACACACACACACACAGAAAAGAGTATGAAGTCTTCAACAAAATGTAAAATTACACAGTGGAAATGAGTCAGCACTTCTGTGTTTGAGAAAACAGAAACCAAGTCAAATTAAACTTTGAGGGGAAAAAGGTCTTTTCCACTCATCTTACTGAGATATCGAAGAGGCATCATATGGTCCTAACACAGCTGGCTCTCAGGTCTCAAATATCACGTGACCCATTTCTTTAACCCATTATCTGGTCTCTGACGGCGTCAGGAGCAAGCAAGCCTTCTCGGAGAGAAGCCTTCTCCGAGCAGAGAAGGTGACTCAGGGCAGTACCGGATGAGGCAGCCATTAGCGCTTACACTCTCAAAAGGATCAGGACACTTTTTCCCTTCTGTGTCCACATCAGTCCTGTCAAAATGACTCTGCCTGGCTCTGCCTGGCCCACATGCCCATCACTGATCCAATCATGGTGCTGATAGGGAGGGACAGGTCGTAAAAGGCTGACAGATATAAACAGATGGATAGATTACAGATGGACAGGAAAGAGAGAAATAGCCAGTAAAATCCTGTGTCTAGATTTACACTATACAGTCTGGTATTAAGCCTATGAAAAATGCCTTTGATATTTTCTCATTCTGGTTTCCTGCCGTATTTTTCTATTTGTCTCTGTGTGTGTTTAAATACTGGAGCTGCCTAGTGGTCGGAGCATCGTCTTCAGAGTCAGAGAAGCTTTTGAATCCTCTGCCAGGGACCAGCTATCAGACCCAGGCCAAGTTATTCTGCCCCTGGAAGCTTCCCTTTTTGTCTTGGTGGAACAGGGATCACCATGTTCACTTCCTAAGGGATTTACAAAGATTAAATGGGATAGTCCAAACAAAATGTTTAGCAGAGCACCTGGCAGAGAGAAAACGGTCATTCCATAGATACTAGCATTAGTACGATTACTGCCTGATTTCCATACATGCATTCTCGATATGCGGTAGACGTCATGAAGCCCATTCACTGCTGTTTAGACATAAAAGCAAAGGCATTGCCGGTGTATGCATCAGTAATGCTCTCATTATGCCCCAGAACCGTGGACACCAGGGAAATGCTCTCCAACGTCTAACGGCCAAACAGAAGCACCCACGCAGTCACGCTGGGTATTTTCATTTATGCACATGAAATGGGTACCAACCCTCACCTCTGGCTCGCAGCCGTGCTTTAAAGTAGGGCATGCAGTTTTCACAATAAGGGATACCTGTTGTGGATAATTATTTTCTTTACTGATTTAATTTGTTCAAGTTCATGAAAGAAAGATAAAATTATAAAGTTGTTTTTAGTGTGAAAGATATTCTTGCATTGGGAAAGTATTGCTTCCCTAAGTACTGGAACGTGTGTACTTTGGGGAAGGGAAGTTTTCTTTTGGGGAATTTAGCAGTCTACCTTCTGATGGATCTGCCCAGCCTGATTTTGAGACACTGCCCTTTTGGCAAGAAAAACATCAGATCTGTTCATTGTAACCATGATATAAAAGGGCTTCTTCCAGATTGCCTTTTCAGAATTCAGTCTTAAACTTGAGATTCACTTCCATTTAAAGAAAAAGACTTTCTTTTCCAGCAAAGAATTGCTGCTCTTCATTTATTTAAATTGGTTCATGATTTCATTTCCATCCTCTTTTCTATTGCTCATGTGGGAAAAATGTGGTGAAAGCGTAATCTAAGGACTAATGAGCAAACTGCTAAGTGCTGGTTTAGTGAAAGTTGCTTTTTCAGTATTTCACCCATTGGAAAAAGTGCACTTTTAAAGATTTTACCAAGTGTATCACCAGTATCGTGGCAGGTATTTTCCAGTGATCTGGATATGGCCAGGAACTAGGACACACACTGAAGATTGAAGTTGCAAGGGAAGAGGACGTAGCTGAAATCCTAAACACTCTTCGAGGCCATTTCCCACCACTGTAAGGTACTCTAAATGATGGCTGCAAGGTGTGCTTCCAAAAAGATCAGAAATATACTAAAATGTGAGTACTGATTATTTTTCAGTGAGTAAATTTTAAGAAACGAGAATGCTACTTTCCATAGCTCAGGGTAAATAAATTTAAAAACCTATACAAAATAAAAAATTACCTGGGATAACACAATTGACCAAAACCATCAAAAGTGCAACAAGACAATTCCCCCATTCGTTAAGGTAGAATAACTGGATTTTTAAAAGCTCTTCTTTAGAGTCATTCAACAAAGATATTAAGTTCCAGGACTAAAAATCTTGCCTTTTGCAGCAGCATGCATGGAACTAGAGAGTATTGTGCTCGGTGAAATAAGTCAATCAGAGAAGGACAATTTTACTGTATGATCTCACTCACGTGGAATTTAAGAAACAAAACAGAGGATCATAGAGGAAGAGAGAAGAAAATAAAAGAAGATGAAATCAGAGAGGGATACAGACTGTAAGAGACTTTTTTTTTAATGAATTCATTTTTTTAAAAAGATTTTATTTATTTATTTGACAGAGACACAGAGAAAGAAGGAACACAAGCGCTGGAGAGGGAGAAGCAGGCTTCCTGCTGAGCAGGGAGCCCGCTGTGGGGCTTGATGAGGGGCTCAATCCCAGGACCCCGGGACCGTGCCCCAAGCCGAAGTCAGATGCTTAACCGAGTGAGCCACCCCATAAGAGACTTTTAATCATAGGAAACAAACAGAGTTGCTGGAAGGGTGGGAAGTAGGGGGTTGGGATAACTAGGTGATGGACATTAAGGAGGGTATGTGATGTAATAAGCACTGGGTGTCCTATAAGACTGATACATCACTGAACTCTAGCTCTGAAACTAATAATACACCACATGTTAATTAGCTTAATTTAAATACAAAAATAAAAAAAGAAAACATGGGGAAAAATGAAACAAAAGTCTTGCTTCTCTTTTCCTAAAATTATTCCTAGAACCCGATGGCTTTTTTGCAAAAATTTTAAATGGCATATTTTTTTTAAATGGCATATTTTTAAAATTACTTTTTCTATCTCATTGTTGATGATACATAGAAATAAAATGGACTTAAATATATTGATCTCACAGGCAACTAATTTGTTTACCTCTTAAAATTTCTAATAATTTGTCTTAATGGTTTGGTGGTTCTCTATGCAGATTATATTTTTCAAAATTTCAGTTTATATATTTTTTATTTTTATTTATTTATTTGACAGAGAGAGAGAGAGCACAAGCAGGGGGACCAGCACACAGAGGGAGAAGTTGGCTCCCCGTTAAGCAGGAAGCCCCATCCATGCAGGACTCAATCCCAGGACCCTGAGATCATGACCTGAGCAAAAGCTAGACACTTAACTGATTGAGCCACCCAGGAACCCCCTATATTTAAAAAAAAAAATAAGCTTTATGAACAATGTGGGCCTTGAACTTAAGGCTCTGAAGTCAAGAGTTCCATGCTCTACTGACTAAGCCAGCCAGGCAACCCAGGATGTTTGTATTTTGAGAGAAGTGTTCAAATCCCTCCAATTCTTCCTTGCACCTTCATTTTTATTGTTTTACCTCACTAGCTAGTGTGGCACCTCTAGGACCTCCAATGCAATGTGGACTAGAAGCAGTGATAGCAAGAATGCTTCTGACATCTCATATAGTAAGAATGGATACTTGCTGTAAGGTTTTCAGTCATAAACAGAAATTGAATTTTATAAAGACACTTTGCTGCATGCCTTGAGATAATCATATTTCTTTTCTTTAAATAATTTTAGTATTGAATCAAGTTATTCCAAGAAGAAGCCCAACTTACACATAATGAATTATATTTATATGGCCAGAATTGCTAAAACTGTTTAGAATGTTGATCTATATTAATGAGTAAGATTAGCTTATGATTTCCATTTGTCATACTCTGTATATTTTGTTATAAATGTAAAAGTCATCTATTAAAATGAATAGGGAGTTATAAACTTTTTTTTCTCTGAAATGTTTCGCAGAGAATTAGATTTATCTGTTTCATGAAAGTTTTCTAGAACTTCTCTATAAAACAACGTGATGATCTGATATATGCATATATTGCCAAATCATTACCACAATAAGGTTAGTTAACACATCTATCACTTCATATAATTATCCTTGTCAGGGGAGTGGGTGGGAGAGGGATCAAGAACTTTTAGGATTTACTCTTAGCAACTTCTAAAGTATACAATACAGTACTGCTAGCTAAAGCCGCCATGCTTTAGATCAGAACTCCAGAACTTACCTTACTTAAAGTTTTTACAGTTTTCCCACCTTCTTTTACCCAAATCCCCCACCTCACCCCAGCAGCCACCAATCTACTCTGTTTAAATGAGTTAAGGTGTTTTATATTCTATATGCAAATGAGATCATGCAGTATTTGTCTGTGTCTGACTTTTGTCACTTAGCATCATGTCCCCAGGTTCCATCCATGTTGTCACAAATGGAAGGGGTCCCTTCTTTTATGGCTGAATAACATTCGTGTGTGTGTGTGTGTGTGTGTGTGTATGTATATGTGTGTGTGTGTCTTTATTCATCCCTCCATGGACACTTAGGTTGTCTCCATATCTGGGCTGCTGTAGTAATGCTCTCATGAATAAGGGGGTACAGATATCTCTTCAAGACAGTGATCTCATTTCGTTCAGATGTATATGCAGAAGTAGAATTGTGGGATCACGTGGTAGCTCTGTGTTTACGGAGGGACCTCCACCCTATTTTCCACACTGGCTTCCCCAGTTTGCATTCCCACCAATAGTGCATCACAATGGTTTTTTCTCCACATCTTTATCAGCACTTCTTATTAGCCTATTTCTTTTGGAATAACCACCGTTAAGTGATATTTTTCCTAGTAATTTGTCAAAATAGACTTTGTTGGCATAACGTTGTTTGCCTTATATTATTTTTTTTTACACTCTACTGCCTGTGGTCATGCTCATTTTTCAGTTGTAATATCTGTACCTTTTCTCTTTTATTCTTAAACTCGATGGCAGTTGAACTACTTTTTTACTGTTTTCAAAGCACTTTTGGTTTTATATCTTATTTTATGTGATTTTAGATGGATACACATTTATATCATTTAACTTTCCTGATTCAACTCAAAATTTTTAGTATTATGCAATAACATTTCCAATATCTAAAATTGCTTTTTATTTTAAAGTCACTTTTGTCTGAACTTCACATTGCTCTCCAAGTTTCTTTTAATTAGCATTTAAGACTGATGTGTTATTTCTATCCCTTTACTATTTGTCTGTTTTCATGAGTATGTATGAATCCCCAGTTGGGATTATGAGGGGTCGGAGGGGTTATGAAATCCATGCCTTATATTTTGTCTTGAGCTTTTCATTTGTTCTCCTTTTAAGCCTTTAGAATTTTTAGGTTGCTTTACTATTTTTAAACCATTCATTTTTTTCTACTCATTTGAAAACTATATCCCCTCTATTTTTGTTAGTTATCATAGAAGCTCATTATACATTCTAATTTAATATTTGAAGCTAATATAATTCTCACCTCTAAACAATGCAAGAAAATATGTAACACCATATTCAAATCAACCTTCTCCATTTTACATGCACTTTTTGGTTCAATCATTTAGTTTTGTTCTTTTTCCAACTTCCCCAAATTAGATATTATTTTATTTAAAAACATTTGTTTGGATTTATCTACATATTCATCGATTTCTTTTTTCACTATTCCTTCCAGAATCATGGACCTTTCTTCTGAGATCATTGATTATCTCATGTAAGTTCTTCAGCAAGTCCCTTGATGTAGACTTATTTATGGCAATCTCTTTATATATAAATAAAATATGTATTTCATCTGAAAATACACTTAGTCTGTCTTCCTTTTTGTTTTTGTTTTTTTTTTTTTTTCAGGAACACAGAAGTTGAAAGTAGTTTTCTCCTAGTCCTTCAAATGTATTATTCCCTGCTCCCTTTTACTGTTGCTATTGAGAAATCTGTTTTCAGTCTAACTGGTAAACCTTCGTAGGGACCTTGGGACTGTTTTGTTCAGGGTAGGTAAGTGGGAGAGATGGGCATCATTCCAAGTTGAGACAGTGACAAGGCCTGTGTCATTCTCTACTCCCTTCTTCCCCTTCCAGAACAAACATGGCGACTTCAGGTCAAGATGGCAGAGAGATTCAAGATCAGAACAGTTTAGATTACTGACTCACTGAACGAAAAACAGAGGCAAGCGTCATCTTGGCTGATGCCTACTTTTGTTGTACTAAACCACTAAGATGTGGCAGTTGCTTCATAGAATGATCAACGTATGGTATTCCTGAGTATGTTGCCTTTCTTCTGTTATCTACATATTGGACTTCTGGGAATTCAGAATCCACTATAACCCCTATCCTATCCTCCATCTATCTTAAACTGTCATGGTTTTCATCTCCTACTTCTGTGTTGTGTTTTGTGCTACTTCTGCACATCTGTTTCTCAGTTTGCTAGTTTTCTCTCCAGCTACATCTTACTTAGTTTTTGGTTTGTAATATTTTTTATGATAAAAGTTCTATTTTGTGTTTTTCCAATGTGTCAATTATCAGTTTTGATCATTTTCACATACTCTTTTTTGTACATCGTTTATTTCCATCTGAAAATTAAAAAAGTGTGAGTTCTTTGGAGATCTCTGGTCTTTGTTGTTTGTTTGTTTGTTTGTTTGTTTGTTTTTCTGCTAGCTTTCATTCATGGTAGTTTATTTCCTTGTGTGTATGATGATTATTTGGAAGCCATACATCTTAATCTATGGAAAACCTATAAGACGAAAGTCATGGTGCTTTCTTCTAGTGGGGATTTAATTCTATTTCCTTTTGAATCCTGCTTTTGCTACAGACTGGGACTATTTTATTACCATTCTAAGTCCATTTCTGGAGGCTCATTTTCTATTTCCCCACTCTGTAGCTAATCCCGTGTTTAGTCTCTTGGTTACAAAGCTATCAGTTATTTACCTCCAGGGAAAATCTGATTTAAAGCTTACTGCTCATCAAGCATCAACCTGTTTTGATTGTTAGCCATTTGGCCATCTCCCTTACATCTGTGGCCCAGCAAAACAATAAAATAATAAAATATATTTTATGCTACATGTGGGTGTTTTATAGAAGGTGGGTTCCTGGCAAATCCATTTTGTTATTCAGACCCACCTCCTATTTTTTTAAAAAGATATTTATTACATATGTGTGTGTGTGTGTGTGTGTGTGTGTGTGTGTATTCATTTGAGGATGGAGAGAGAAGGGGAGAAGGTGGGGAGAAGGAGCAGAAGGAGAGGGACAAGCAGACTCCCCAATTCAGCACAGAGCCTGAGGCAGGGCTTGATCTCAAGACCCTGAGATCATGACCTGAGGAGAAACTAAGAATCAGATGCTTAACCCATTGAGCCACCCAGGCACCGTCCCCCCACCTCCTATTTTTATACTTCTTTCAATTCCTATTATCACTGGTAAAAGACAGAAAGGTATAAATTTAGGAAAGTTTCAGCTAAATCCTAGCTAAAACTGTTTCAGAACATTGAAAAAGAAATTAAAACTCTCATGTTTTGGGGCACCTGGGTGGCTCAGTCCGTTAAGCGTCTGACTCTTGATTTCAGCTCAGGTCATGGTCTCAGGGTCATAAGTTCAAGCCCTGGGTAGGGCTCCATGCTGAGTGTGAAGCCTACTTGGGATTCTCTCTCTGCCCCTGCTTTCCCTCTCTGAAAACAAAAATCAGGTTTTAATGGATAATATGCAAGTTTTAAACTCAGATAAACATCTTAAATCTTCGAGTTGTGACTTTGGGCAAATTACTAATAGCTCATGAGCCATAATTTTCTCACTCTTAAACAGAAATAATAAAAGATTTTTTGTGTTATTGAGAATACATATATACAGAGAAAGACCATGTGCATCTGATATATAGACAATAAATGGCAGGTACTTTAATTCATGGTACATATTTTCCCTTGCATGTTGTATACAATTGGGAATGCTGTTAGAGTAAATTAGAATACACTATGCAGAGAACAGGAGTTTTTCTTTAGCTGCTATATTGAATGAGAGATTAATTTTCCACTCTAATTTTGCATATCTATATACACCATAAAACTGGAACTTGTGTATTAGTTTAAAATGGTATCAGTATGACATATTAATATGGAAATATGAAAATCTTTAAAACAATCTCCAAGATGTTTGTTGCTAGCCTTCCTTATAGGTTTTCTTCTTCTAAAGCAATCTGAACAGCTAACTAGGTGCTCTTCTTAGTATTCAAGTAACAAAGTCATTTTCCTTCCTCTGCTAAATAAAGCCAAGGAACCTAATATGGTTATGAACTAAAGGTATTCACATTGCAGTCGTGTTTGCTGTTGCATGCTTAATCAAAATTCAAAATGACAATATTGACAGAAATAGTCCATGCAATAAGCAAATGTTGCAAATGGAAATATAACACTGACCTCAGAGAAATGTGATTCTGATTATTTGACAAATCAGCTAGGTTTGTCACAGGGAAACTATAAATTCAGGTAATACAAAAGCTTTGCAAAAAGTCTAGTATCCACTTTCTTTTTTTGTGTTCTTTGACTTTGCATGCCTAGCAAGCTAATTGGTGCTGGGGTGGGCGGAGTGATTTCTGTTGGATATACAGGTGGTAGAAAAATCACATTGTAATAAAACCAAACTAACTCATATAAACTGTCTGGATAAATCTTTCCTGCCATAATCATGACTTTCATGTGTGCCAGACTTTCTGTGTTGTTTGTTCTAAATATCAGGAATAGACTTTTAATGGTAAGTTCAAAGATAAAAATAGTACACATGTAATATTTACCTGCGTCATTTAAGTCCACAATACCTATAAAGTAGGTACTATCAAACTCTCTCAGCTACATATGAGAAAAGAGGGACAGAGAATGTCAATGACAAAATTAAGTAGCCCCTAAGAGCATTCTCCAACCAACCTTACCACTGTCCTGTACACATTGGTTCTATCTCCAGCTCTTAATTCACTTCCTCCAGAACCCTGGCATTTTTGTTAGATAATTTCAGTGGATGTTCAAATAGAATTCTTATCCAGTAACTCAGAGCTGAGTGGGCCAGTGAGTTTATGGCATTAAAAAAATCAAGATTATCGAACATTTTAGCAGGCTGAAGTAACAGACTAAATCTAGTATGATAAAATACTGAACTTTGGTCAAAAAAGAATCATAAAAATGAGAAAGGATAGACATGTGCTTTAGCAGCCATCTTCCTAATGTAAGGATTTTATTTTCATTTAAGGTAGATGATGACGACGATAAAGAGACAGGTAGAAGAGATGCCTACAAAGAAAGAACTCCTGTTCCTCTAACAAGCCAGGAAGGAAAGCACAATTACAAACTTGAAATTACTCCAAAGAAACTTAGCAAAGGAGAAGATTCAAGCATGGGAGCATATGTGGCATGAACCTGAGCAAGGTCAGAAAGCAGGTTGCTCCGACAGGTGTTCACACTTCAGATAAGTCTGGAGACAGACACAGAGAGTGTCATCAGAACCATCCTGGTGCATCATGTGTACAGTGATGCCAATGGAACAAGGAGGAGGCTGGGGAGTCAGGGCATACAAACAGATCTGCTTGATGCATGACTGCCCATGAGTGGTGAACAAAATGGTAAATATGACATTGGTCTTCTGGCCCGGGAGATTCCGGAGTGCCAAGTATCCCATCCAGGATCATTCCTTCATTTAATTGTCAAATACAATGTCTGAAGTTCCCATGGTGCCTAACTGCACAAAGCCCCGTCTTCTCTCTCCTGTCACATCTGCAAGAGGACCACCGCTTCCAGCAGCTCCACTGACCCCTCCTGCTTCACCGTCGGAATCAGGACAGCAGTGTGGTTACGAGCATAGGCTGGGGTGCTCGGACCAACTAATTTAAGTACTGGACCTACCACTTCCCAGTTGGATGCTCTTGGAAAGTTACTGAATCATGCCACACCCTCTCAACTACGAAATGATGCTTCATCATAGCTGCTTTCCTGGGCTGTTCATCCCTCCCTCTAGTCCTCAGGTATTTAACCATCACCCACAAGGCCTCATTGTATCAAATTCCCATATACCCCGTCCCTTAGGAGAAGAATGATTAAAATCCTAACAACGTTCCCAGCTAAATATGATGACCTCTTCCTTTATTGTGTAGAGAAATTTTGCTCTTCTTTGTCTCCGTTTGAGACTTGTACTGGAAAAAAAAGACTATGGCCATGTTTTCTCAGGAAGAAACAAAAAAGCAGATGCCTCCACAACCTCCCTCACTCTCTCCCTTCCTTCTCCTCCCCTCCACCTTCTCTCCCGCCACCCCCACTCACCTGCGCTTATGCACGTGTGCACGCGCGTGCGCACACACACACACACACACACATCTCTCACAACTTCTACACTGGAAATGCTTACTGGTAGGCTTTCTTAATGTCACACTGTTCTCCATTACACTATTAATTATGTTGAGAACCAGCACAACAGGATGGGGTATGTATGTGTGAGTGCGTGTGTGTGTGTATGTGTCTATATATATATATATATATATATATATATATATATATATATTCTCATCCATATATATATATATATGGATGAGAATTATGGGTAGTTTGCAATTTGAGTTTCAAATGTCAGTAGTACTGCTTTACAAAATTATTCAGAAGGTATTTAAGTAAGAAATATAAGTGTTCTTTTTGTTTTTTTATATAGCCCCATAAACTATATTTGAAATTGATCTTAAGACACTAAACTCACAGTGAGTGATTAACAAATGCTAGTTGAGTCATTTGAAATTAAGAGGTCTGGGTCTCAAATGACTAAGTGTTACTGGGAAAAGCAAACACAGCCATTTCAAATTAATTCAAGAGGATTCTATTCACTCCACACGTTATAAGTTGTCAATTGCTCCTGGTTATCCATTAATAATTCTGAATTCAGGGGCGACTGGGTAGCTCAGTCTTTAAGTGACTGCCTTTGGCTCAGGTCATGATCTCAGAGTCCTAGGATCGAGCCCCACATTGGTCTCCTTGTTCAGTGGGGAGCTGCTTCTCCCCTGCCTGCCATTCCCCCTGTTTGTGCTGGTGCTCTCGCTCTCTCTCAAATGAAAAGAAAGAAATTCTGAATTCATAGCTCATCATCAGAGGCCCTCAGTGATCTGGCATTCCTTCCCTTGTCTATTACTTACTTCCTTAGATATTCTAAGGCCTGGGGATCTGAAAATCCCATACCTCTATTGTCACCTTTTAATTCCAATTCATTCCCAAATCTAAAAAGACTGACTTCCTCCGAACTCCAAACATTCAGCTCATCTCTATTAATCAAAGGCCATATTTCCCAAAAGATCTTACTGCTGATTTGAAATAAACTGGCTTATCTATCCCTTTTTTGAACTTCGCTTTTACCTAAATATGGCACAATCCCTTCTCTCTCTGGGCCACCAAGATGGCTGACATAAATCTGTCATGATCACACATAGCTTATATACTCTCCAGGAATGAGACATTTTATCTCATTCCCCCCATAGTTCCTGGCATGCAGTAGATATACAATATATGTTTATTAAATGACCAGAAATTTGCCTGTTGTTCAGACCAAATAAAATTAGTTCAAAACTGATTTCTTAAACATACTCTTAGATTTACCAAGATTATTACTGAATTATTTATTCTCATGAATGCCTATACCATGGCATTTTCTAGAAAACATTAGACTCCATTTCATCCCAAGTAACTGTAGAAACAATTTCAGCACCTCAAGCACTTCTCAAGAAGCCATGACTAACACAATGAGGCCAATCGAGAGGAAAATAAAAAAAAATCAGGACTTCCGGCCCCCACTAATTCTATGAGAGTCTCAGACCACATTTTTTAAAGAATTGATTTTGGAATACACAATGCGATAGAATTTCTCAGTTGAATGTTTTCAGCGTCAAATAACCTCAAGATTTAATAGAAGTCCTCCGAAAGAACAACACCTCGTCTTGGGTCTCCAGTGGGTGTACTGAATGTTGGGACAGGCTGCCCGGGACCTCCCTGTAGGACAAAGGAGTGCATTCCTCCAGGAGTCATGAGTACTGGCTTCGGGCAGTCCTCAGCCACGTCTCCTCCCAGCAACTGCTATCAGCCAGAGGGAGCCCAGCCCACGATCGCATCTCATCCCCAGGGGCCAGTCTGTACCCATTACTGCTGGACAGTAAAGAACGACGCCTAACAGATAAAACTCTGAAGGCCCATTCAGCTCCCAAACTCCTTGTGAGACTAAGTTCTGTCGTCATTGTACCAGAACTCAACTGCCCCCTAGACCCTTTCCGCTTCTCTCAATCCTGCGTAACATGTCCCCCTACAGCACCTGTGCACAAGTTGAAGCATCTAGTCTTTTTCCAGGGAAGCCAGCCTAAGACAGTGGGGAAATCAGGGTTAAGTAAATAATACATAAATGTACTTCAGACAATAAAAAGTCTTTAAATTGCTTTCCGCTACACCATACACAGTCAGTAACTTCAACACAACTACCGGAAAGAGACCATTCTGTAAATGTTTATTAAGGGGATTTTCATATATTTTTAACTGGATTATAATGAACATACATATTCCTATTAGCTCCAGGTATACATGATAGTGATTTGACATTTTTGTACATTATGAAATGACGCCCACAGTACATCTAGTCACTATCTGTCACCACACAGTATTACAGTATCATTGGCTATGTTCCCTATGCTGTCTATCACAGCCCTGTGACTTGTTTCTTTCTCAATTCCCTTCACCTATTTCATCTGCTCCCCCCAAACTCTCACCACTATGGTAACCCTCAGGTTGCTTCCTGTGTCTCTGAGCTCCTTTCTGTTTTATTCTGAATGGTATTTTAATTTCCAGTCCATGACTCACACTACCTAAGCACAAACTTCAGAAATGCCCATTGGTCAAATACATACACACAAACACAAAACCATCAAACAAACAGAGGGACATCTAGTCAAATTCTGAAAAATGGAAATAGTGGTATTAAATCACTCCAGCTATCCCAACATCTGCAATGGTGCTAGCAGTTTCTTTGTGTACACACACACACAGACATGAGTGCATCACAAAGAAAATGCAAATAGGAAAAGTATTTTACTAAAAGCAAAGCTGTCATGGAAATGTGAGGGGACTTAGGACACAACTCATTTCCTTAGGTTCCACGCTCTCTCCTTTATTTCTCTGAGCTGTCTTCTGCTCACTAACTGTCGTCTCTCAAGCTCTTCCCACAGCTAAATGCAATTTACCATTTCTGGGTTATCATTCTCCATTTCATTTGTTTATTTTTTAAATTGGAGCAATAAGCATGACTATTTAAAATGCATATATATTGGAAAATAAACAATGAGGATTGGTGAAATTGCATAAAAACTCTTTTCTTTTTAAAGATTTTATGTATCCATTCGTCAGAGAGAGACAGAGAGCACAAGCAGGGGAGTGGCAGGCAGAGGTAGAGGAGGAAGCAAGCTCACCACTGAGCAAGGAGCCCGATGTGGGACTCAATTCCAGAACCCTGGGATCATGACCCAAGCTGCAGGCAGACGTTTAACCAACTGAGCCACTCAGGCACCCCTATAAACACTCTTCTAAGAATACCCGACATGTCCATTGTGCAAAAAAAAAAAAAAAAAAAAAAAAAAAAAAAAAACATTGCAATGACTCGAAAACATTTAGAGAGATATAAAAAGTAATCATAAATCTATTTTAGTAACTCTAATTTATTGAGCAAAACACTAGGACAAAATGGCAGAAAAACAAAATTTATGATCCCACTGCAATATTGCTGCTACCTGTCCTCATTATAGCAGGTGAATTGTGATGTCATGACGCAGAAGGTGAGCAGTTCAGAAAGATCAGAGGGAAGCTTACACGAGGAGGCATCATTCGTAGGAAAAAAATTTTCACCCATGCAAAGGCATTGAAGTGCTGCTTGATCATTCCTATGTCACTTACAACATTTTATGACAAGCTCAGCTTAGAAAACATCGCCATGTGTCTCAGATCGTTGCCTGTTCTCTTATATTAAACTGTATGGAAAAAAAAAAAGACAAAAGAGAAGACTGGCAGAGGAGAAAGGACATAATACTATGTTGTCTTGGATTTAACTTTAAAAATGACGATCCACGGATGAAAGCAATAGGGCAATTTTGTGAACACACAGATTATCTTCCTCTTACAGCCTGGGCTGATGACAAAGCAGTTGTTCCTGATCAACCTGAGATGAATCTAGATATAGGCTGCAGAGGCTGCTGGGATTCAGAGATTTATCCTTCCATCGCACACGCACACGGTACCCTCAAAGCAGTTACACACACACTCGCACACACGCAGTGCCCCACAACCAAAACAGAAAGTAAAGGCCCCACCATCTGGCACTAGCAGGCAGTGAATCAGGTGATACCAGGCAGAGAATGATTGGCAAAAAGTTGATACGTGGGTGACATATGGTATGTTGCATTTTGGTGCATCAATTCCCTCTCAGTAATGCTGTACCAACAATTTAAATTTAAATCCCCAGGAGATTATCAATTCCCAACAATGTGGTAGGGACGGAATCAATCAAAAACCGGGTTGTAAAAATCACAAGTGCATGGCTGTGAGTCATACACTTATGTCCAAGTGGGACTCCAGGACACTCTGATTGGGTCTTTGTGTTCTCCGTCAGTCAGTGCTAGTTCATAGTTCTTCTACAAACTTTGACCTCCCAGCCCGATGATTTTTTAGAAGGAAACACTGATGAATTTGTTCTCGTTTCTACTCCTTCTGATTTAACCTTTTGACAGTTGGCAAAATAAGTTAGTGGAAGGAAGGTGTGAGAGTTCCCCTTTCTCCACATCTTTGCAACATCTGTTGTTTCCTAACTTGTTAATTTTAGCCATCCTGACTGGTGTGAGGTGGCAGCCACCCGGGAAAACAGTATGGAGTTTCCTCGAAAAGTTGAAAATAGAGCTACCCTATGACCCCACAATTGCACTACTGGGTATTTGCCCCAAAGATACAAATGTAGAGATCCAAAGGGGCACCTGCACCCCAATGTCTATAGCAGCAATGCCCGCAATAGCCAAACTATAGAAAGAGCCCAACTGTTGATTGACAGATGAATGGATAAAGAAAATGTGGTCCATATATTATGGACCATCAAAATGGAATATTATGCAGCCGTCAAAATGAAATCTTGCTATTTGCAACAACTTGGATGGAACTAAGAGGGTATTATGCTAAGTGAGATAAGTCAATCAGAGAAAGATAACTGTCATATGATCTCATTCATATGTGGAATTTAAGAACCAAGGCAGAGGATCCTAAGAGACTAAGTCTTAATTTTAGGAAACAAACTCAGGGTTGGTGGAGGGGAAAGGTGGTGGGAGGGCAAGGTAATGGTGATGGACTCTGGGGAGGGTATGTGTTGTAATGAGCACTGGGTAATATAGAAGACTGATGAATCACCGACCTATACCCATGAAACAAATAATACGTTATACATTAATTGAATTTAAATTTTTTGAAAAATGGTAAAAAATTTTAATTAAAAAAGATTTTTTACCTAAAGATATATATATATTTTTAAATATTTTATTCATTTATTTGACAGACAGAGGTCACAAGTAGGCAGAGAGGCAGGCACAGAGAGAGAGGGGGGAGGAAGCAGGCTCCCTACTGAGCAGAGAGCCCGATGTGGGGCTTGATCCCAGAACCCTGAGATCATGACCTGAGCCAAAGGCAGAGGCTTAACCCACTGAGCCACCCAGGTGCCCCCCTAAAGATATTTTTTAATTGAAATTTTTTTTTAAATCACATAAAAAGAAGGGAGGTGTGACTCATGTATTAGTAAGCACTGAGCTAGGGTCGTAATCTAAAACACAGTAGCTTTAAGAGTCTGAGATCCATCCTGCTTTTCATCTTCACCTTCACATCGTGACTGGCTTAGCAGCCTGCTGGCTGGCCTCCCTGCCTCCGTTCCCCTCCACCCAAACTTCCAATTCATCCTTCACATTTGTATAGCCCTCACTGCTTTGCACCAGAATTTCCTGCTTGCCCTGTTGTATTTTTCCCTGGGAAAAGACTTCTTGAGGGAAGGAATTAATACATCACGTGCTTCTGCATCCCGTTATACACCATACTGTCCAAGGCATAAAGAGGCGGTGCTCCTTCAAGCTCCGGGCAGTAGCTGGGGAGTTGAGACCTACACAGACAGCTGGGAAGGGGGCATCTGAGTATGGAGCAAGGACAAGAAGGAGTCAGGTGATCTACCACAGGTCTGCACTCATCAGGGCTTCCTTCACATTTACATCTGAACCTTAAAACCCATCTTGGACTTGAACAGAAATTACACTAAATTGACGAATGTGCAAAGGAGTGGTTTGCCAGTAGAAAGTCACACAATCAGTTGGCTCAGGTAGTAAAGTGAGAGGGGTTGCATTCTTCCTTTCCTTGAAGCCCGTTCCAGATCAGACCCTAGGGACTCAGTGTCTCTATGTGGCCCCCTGGACACAGAATCCTCTTGTCCTACCAGCCTCTTGTCCCTGCCAAGGCTGCACAGAACCATTCCTATCTGATATGTACTTCATAAAAATGAACGTATCTACTGATTTGGTATGAAGTGTAAGTGGATGGTAATTCATTTGTGTTTATTTCTCCCCCACAACTGTGGCATTTTAGAAGCGGTCTCGGTGCCTTAATTGTAACTTGAGGCCTGCCAACTTGGTTTCCAGCGCCATCTCTGCCACGCCCTCATATACCTCCACCCACCCATCCAGAACCACATGGAATTTCCAGAGGACTGTCCAGTATCCCTCCTCACCCTACAACACTTTTCTCCACTTAATGTCACTCAGCTCAAGCACTGTGTCCCTGCCAGTGACGATGTGGGCTTAGCCCACATTCCCCACGCATCCCCACACCTGGTGCTCTGTGTTTATTGTCGTGTTTTTTCATACTGTATTGTGCCTACCATCTGCTTGTCTGGCACCTCTCGTAGGACATAAGATCTTGATGCTCAGAACTGTGTTTTATTATTTTGGTCTTTCCAGCACTTGGCAGCATTGAGCGTGCTACACAAATATTTACTGAATAAATGACTAAGTGAGTAGTACAAAGTAGTAATTAAGGCAGACATTTAACAGAACTTGGGAGGGAGTGACGCCAGGTGACACCAAAAGTCCCTTTTGTGGCCCATCCCTTCCACCAACATTTACCTTACCTCTCAACCCACAAAACTCACATTACTCCTTGTTACCTAAACACCCCGCTTGGCTCAGACTCCCGGTGTGAAATAGTGGATAGCTGATCTATTTTTGTTTGTTTTTGGTTTCTCTTCTGGGCTTCTCACCAACCAGTGAGAGATAGTAAAGGCTTAAGTAATATTATACTAAAACTTTTGTTTTGGTTTTTTTTTTTTTTTCATTTCTTGTCTAACTGCTTCAGGTGGGCAAAGCTTGCCTCTTCTGTAATTGGGTACAGATTAGACACTAGGGTCCAGATGTGATTCTTCTGTTTGGTCTCACTTATATCTAGCACAGTGCTGGGCACAGGGTAAATTCCAAAATCGAGTAGCTGTAGGGCTCTGGGGATCAGGGACGCCTGGGCATGCTGGAATCTGGTTTTTCTCAGCACATTTAACAGACTCTGAATTCCAGACTGCCAGCCTACCTCTGAGAGCATACCCTGAGTGATGTGGCCATCTGGAAATGCACTTTCTAATTTCTCTGTGCAGTGGAGGTGAAATGAAAGTTCAGATGCAGAATTAAATGTCTTTAACATCATAGAGGCTCTTAAACATTTAAATTTGAATTAAACTGATATTTGTGTAGTGAAAAGCAAGCTGCTGAACGTGAGGAAACAAGCCCCGGTTTCCATCCTAGCTCCATTTTGTCTCTGACTTCCCTGTGTGGGAGCTCAGAGAACAACCCAGGATCTTAAAGAACATCCCCATATTCGAGGCAAATTTTCCCATTCCATACAGTTAATACAAGAATTTGGAGATTATTATGTGGCTAACTCTTCCACCCAGATATTAGAAATAAGGAGTTTTGAGACCTAGAGAGTAAGATGGCAGAAACACATGGTGATGCCCCCCAGGACTGAGCAAACTCTGAGAAAGAATGGTTTTTCTTGCTCCTCCCGCACTCATAACGGTGGGGTCCTTTGCCCTGAATCCAATCTGCTGCCCAGCAAGCCTACTGTCAAAAGCTTAGGCATGAATGCTCTGTGCTGTTCATGCCTCAGCACTTTGGCTTCCCTACTTTCTTCTCTGTGAAATGCTCTCCCAGAATGTTCTTCCCTTCTGGATTCCTTGAGTGACACCCACTCAGCCTTCAAGGCTTTGTTCGTTGTGAGCTCCTACAGCAATCTCTCCCTGGCCCCTCGTCCAGGCTCTTCTAGGACTCAGAATCAAGAGCCAGCTCACTGTGTGGCAATAATGTTTTGCTATTAACAATTTTTGTCAGCTTCTCTCTGATCTTTTTGAGTCAGGAACTCTTTCAGATTCATTACCCAGTATCGTGCCTGGCACATCATAGGTGCGCAGTGACTGCTAAACTGAACAGTAGAAAATTTCCCATTTATCTTTAATGTCTTTTCTTCCCCACTATTTTTCTTCTCATTAGAAGCCCTGTCTTTAGGGTCCAGTAACTGAGAGTTTTTGAGGTCCTTCAAGATCTCCAGCACACACCGCCCTGGCACTGACTCCTGGTCCTCGCTCATCTTCTCATGCATGTTCTCATCACACTCACAGTAAGAGACACCACGCTCTCCTTGTTCACAGCCCTGATTTGGCAGATGACCCAGAGAGAGGAGTCTCACAGCTTACCCTGCCAGTTAGTGACCCTACTCATAGAGCCCAGTTCTAGCACGTTCAATTCCAAACCCTTCATACTCTCCATGTCTTTTTTCCTGTGTCCTGCTCCTCAAGACAGGCTGAATTACTCAATATATAATGTTCTAATTCTTGCAATGAACTGGACCAATCCTAAAGAAATAATGTCTCTCTAATAGTGGGAATATCAGGAATCATGACAATATGTAGGTAGATGATGATGCCTCGCATCACACGAAGTAGACAGATTCCTACTTTATACTTAATATCATTCTGTGTTTACTGAGCTCTTGAGGAAGATGGACGGCAAAGACTTTGGGCTTCACTGGTGAAGTTAAAGATTGGGAACAGCAGATTTTGAAAAGGAGACAGTGACTTGTGAAAATATCCTGATGTGCCAAAGGAGATCTTTCAATCAAAAGAGACCTAAAAATAACTTCTGAAGACGTTAGTGTTTAGCATCTACAATTTGAAGGCACAAAGATGTCAGAAATGCTGCCCAAGTCTAGGAATGATAAAGGAGAATTTCAACAAGTAAGAAAACTTTTGTCCAATGAGCACCAGGGAAATCAGGATAGATCACCTGCAACTAAAAGTCTTGACTATTTTTTTTTTAATCTTGCTGTTGGTATGACCTGTTTGCAAAGAATAAAGCCAAGAGTTTTTTTCTCTTTCTGTGTTTTTCACTAATGGAAAAGACAGAATTCTTCCAAGGGCTTTTTGAGGGGTGGCATTGTTTTTGTTTTTTTGGTGGAATTTCACTTCTGGATCTATTTTACCATTAATAGGATGGCAATCATCCAGGGACCGTTGCCAGAGGGAAGGATTCCATGCTGGGATTCAAAAGTGTGTTTGCTTCAACTTCAGAATCTGATGAGGTGCAAAAGCAGAACAATGGCAAGACTTAGACCAGCTATGCTGGATTCATGCCTCCACATTTACTAACCTGTATAAAATACTTTATGAAAAACAGCTTGTTTGTAAATTATTTATGAAAACATGATTTTCCCTCGACGGGACAAAAGTCATGAATGTTTTTGTAGATTCCAAAATTACCCTAGATTTCCTAGATCCCTTTTAACAATACGGGGAGTCTCCTTCCCTGCTTCTTAAATCTGGGCAGTCTTGTGACTTTCTTTGACCAAGAGAATGCACTAGAAGAAACCACTGGATGACTTCCAAGCCTGGGCCTCAAGAGACTTCTGTTTCTTCTCTTATGCTGGTAACTATTCTACTACTCCGTGAACAAGTCCAGGCTAGCCTGCTGATTGATAAAAGACTCCATGAAAAGAGCCTCCAGCCATTCCCGATAGTCCATCCATCTCTGCTGGGAGGCTTCAGAGGCATGAGGCATATTAAGTAGTTGTTCTAAGTCACCAAGTTTTGAGATAGTTTGTTAATAGCAAAAGTTGTATGATATAGATGCCTTACTTTCAACTTACTAGTTGGTTCCTCGATAGGGTCTAATGTCTAGCCTGATGTATAGGTGTGCCTAAAAACTGGCCATTTTTATTTATTTGAGATTTTCTGGGATGAGAACAGTTGCCTGTCCACGTAAGCACGCCCAGCAGCAATGGGCTCCTAACCTGGACTGCAGGAGCAGAGGGATGGACAAGAGGGGATGGACAAGAAGGGATGGACAACTAATCCTTTCCCATCAAACTGGGTTCCTCCTACAGGACCAGGACATAAGCTTCCAAATCACGGAACTTCTCAAATGAACAAAGAGGTTGTTTGATGAAATCTACCCCCAGGAGTGATGACCCTGCTGGGACACTGGATTCATTTTAGTTCAAATTCCAAATTGATTCTGGTTCAAGGCAAGAATGTCCTCTGGAGATCATATTCCTCCCAAACCAATTGTGTGCAAAATGTTTGCTCATTAAGATGACAAGACACCCCATGTTAATCCAAATATAGTTTTATTTTAAGATGACTCTTTAGAAATGAAGTAGATACTGCCCATCACTTGATATTTTTGTGGGGGCTTATTCTAGCTGAGATCAGATGGAACAGAGTAAATCATATGCCAGCACCCACAGTGCTGGCCAGGTGGTCCAGGATTGATGAGTGGCGATCAGCGGAAAAGTATTTGGATGGATTTAGTGATCTATGAAACAATGGTTTAAATAAGAACACGTGAACAACTTAGTATATGGCTAGAGAGAAATGGAAAAACTCAACTCCATTCTCTCCTTTTTTCAATTATTATTTGAAAACTATTTTGCTCAATGCTAAGCATTTGTAGAGGTTTAATCCAACTGTACTGACTTATTCTAGTTGAACACTGTGCCCTTTCATAAAGTATTGGATATGGATTAGCCAGTTGAGGTTTCTGTATTTGTTTGCTTTCTCTCTGAGAAAATGCTTTCAAAACCACTCCAGGCCACAGATTTTTAATCTCTTAGACTGGGAATTTAAAAAAGAATGAACTCCCTTCATACTCTCAGAATCTCTTATTTATTCTTGGATCACTGCTTCCTATTTTATTCATTCATGAAAAGTGTTCTGAGAAAGCTGCTGGGTGGGGCTGATTTTGAGAACAGTATCCATAATTATCAGGCATAATTATTCACTGTATCTTAGGGATTAGCACTGCATTTCAGGAGACATCTTCCCCATAAAAAACCTAAGAGTTCCATTGAGAAGGTCAATGAGAGCCACGCTTGCAGGAAGGATTGTGAACTGAAGACTGTCGTCTGTCAGACAACGTCCCAGACCTTCCACATACCTTACCCCTCATTTCACCATCACCACATTTCTGTGAGGGAGACACTGTATTCTATCCTACATGACAGATAAAGAATTGGAGACTCCAAGAAAGTGGGTCATTTCCCCAGGGCCTAATATCACATCAAGAACAGAGGCAGGTTCACCATCCACACTGCAAAACCCCACCTCATTCAGACCATCAACTCCTCTCAACTGAACCACTGCGATCAAGTCTGCTTTCATCTTACCCCCAAAGTTCATTCTCCTCACTGTAGCCAGTGATACTCTCGAGAACAAGTGGTATGGTATCATACCCTGATGAACAACCCCCTTCAGTGGTTTCCCACTAACCACAGAATACAACCCAAAGTCATCTCCCATGGGCTCTGGGGACCCCCATCACCTCCTGGCTCTGCCTCTTTTACAGTAATACTCCTCATGACACTGGCCTTTTTGAAAGGACTCATGCATCTTTATTCTCTCTCTCTGTTTTCAGTGCCTGGAATATCTTCCCCTCAATCTTCATGTAGCTGTCTGCATCTCTTTACTCCTATGCCCCCTTCAGTCTCAACCCCATTACCTATGTTATTTTTGAATAACACAATTTGATACATAAAAAGCATTATTAATTTTTGCCCTACTAAAAGATAAGCTCCAACTCCTACTCCAACACTTAGAACAGTGTCTAGTGCAAAGAAAATGCTAAGTAGAATTGTTTTGTAAAGGATATAATTGATCTAAGCATGTAGAAAGTGAGTTGAAGCCTGTCCATCCACCCATTTCTTCTTCCATCTATCACTTGAAGTTTAAACACACAAACCAAAAACACATGAAGTGAGTCCTTTAAAAACATTCCTCCTAACAAGAAAACGGAGTACACAGAAGAGAACCCTGTTCATAAAATACTTTCTCCTTAAAAAAAAAAAAAAAAAAAAAAAGAATGCAGAAAGCATGAGTTTGTAATATAGAAGCCCCCTAGGTCTGTAGTTAAAACTGCAGGTTTCGGCTTCAGGCCCACCGGGACAGCCAGGGTGTAATGGCTGCCTGAGTCTTCTACTCACAAGCTGTGACCTTGGAAGCCCTATGTCACTTCTCTCTGGCTCAATTTCTTCACCTAAAAAAATGTGGATCTCAGGAGTATGGGCCTCACAGGATTTCTATAGAAAATAAATTCATGCATGATGCAGTATAAGTAGCACACTTGATAAACTAGCTTTGTAGAAAACAAATCAAACTCCCTCCCCTCCCCCCAAAAATCCTGATTTAGTAATGTTTACCCATTTCCATGGTGCAAGTACCATGGCTGAGTTTAAGCTATCAATGGTTTCACAATCGGCTTGTAAAAATTCCTGAATATTCCAAAAACACCTCCCATTATCCTCTCTACAACAGCTCCAACCCACCATTGATGATGCTTAACTAGGAAGCAAGAAGATGGAGTTTAATAAAAAGGCAAACTAGTGAAAAGAAGATAATGAAACCAACACAGTATACAATATTAAAAAGAAAGAGTTTTCACCTCAATCATTTGCCAGGTTAGCACATGTGCAAGCCAAGAGAATGACAATAATGACTGTAGGAACCATATCAAACCCTCCATGAGTATTCTTAACCTGTCCTGCCCCTTGAGGTTCCGGATTTTGCCTCTGCTTCCCATTTCCCACTCACTATCACGATCTTCAGAGTTGGTTTTTTTCCCTTCCTGAATTTTGAGGCTTATCTTCCTTCAAAGACTCTGGCTTAGGATTCTGCTCTTCTCTGTGTCAAGACTAACCCCTCCAATGTATTCATTCATATCTGCTGGATCCAACTCTCAGCTCATGGTTAGTCCCCAGCACTCACAGCCAGGACTTCTTCGTTTCTGTTAGGAAGAAAAGTGACACCTGCTAGACCTTCACACCCATTCAGAGGGTAGCTGCGATGGTCTACTAGTACTGGGGCCCTTGACGCTATGCGCAATGATCGCTCTCCTTTCTTCACCTTTGACTTGCCTTAGCACCCTCCTTCCACCGGTCCCCAACTAGCTACACCTTATTCCTCATCCGTGTGGGAGACACCACTACGTTTCGGAGGCCTTTCCTCCTTACCCAAAGGCTCACTTAGCTGACATACTGACACCTTGTATCGTGCCTTGTAGGCTGCAATGTAAATTCTTGGCTCCTCCTCTCTGCAAGTCCACTACACTTAAGAACCTTGTTGGCAGAAATTCTGCCCTGTGCAGTGTTTTCTTCCCCGTGCCCAAGAGTGCCTGGCACGAGAAGCTATACACTATTTCATGTGATTATGAGGCTAACTCTTCTGCACAGAAATAGAAGCCTCTTTTGTTTCATACTCCTGAGTTCTGCCTCTGAAATCCCTCTGGGCCCTCGTTTTAAGTACACAAAGTATAGCAGAGCAGATGACAAGAGGCCATGGCGGGCTGTTCTCGTGAATGGCGACTGGCTGGCTCTCTGGACCTGTCCGCCCCCAGCCACGCGCCCCCATCTTGAGCGCCACCTGTGACTCGCTCTGCGCTGGCTGCAGCCATGTGAGTTTCTACTGGCTTCAAGAGCAGGACCCCGGTGGCCCTGTGAGGTTCAATTCTAGCTCACAGTGTAGGAAGAGCTGACCTTATTACTTCTAGTCTACAGGATCACATTTTGCTGATTCAGAAGATGAGAACAGCTTTGCTAAAAATCTGTTTTTCTATATATAAGGGGTCCCAGTTCAAAGTTCAAGGAAAAGTTAATTTTCAAATCTGGAAACAACAACGACTCTCCTCATCCCATCAAGCTCAATCATAATTGTGACATGATTTCCAAGGGCTATGTGCGGAAGTTAACCTAGCAGACAAGGCCTGAACTGCAAAGTTCTACAATTTAGGGGAGAACTACTGTCTCAGCTCCCCTTGTGTGAAGCAGATTTCTTTAAGGGCAAATTAAAGGATTGAGGGCTTCTGGGCAACACAGTAGGCAAACATGACCCAGATTAGGAGGGAAAGCCCTTGTCCGCTTACGCAAGGTGTAAAGGAAATCGTAATTTTCCGTTTTTGTCAACCGAAACTTATGATTAGGCTTCTAGTTCATGAGAACTTTTTCTGTTAGACCTTTTCTACTGAAACGGAGCCTTGGGCTCTCCAGTTCACTAGACGGCTTTGCCTTCCTTGCGGCCTGCTGAAACAGCCCAGTCAGTTCCTCTTCATTCAGAGTAAAAGGGAGGTTTCAGTACCCGTATCACCTTTCCAGCATATACTTTCTCCCCTCAAACCTTAGTCAACCTTCCAGTTCTATCTCCCTGAGGTTCTTTTATATAATTATATAATTATGCTTCTCTGTTGTTCCTTACCTTTGCAGACTTAGGATTTCTCTTCCCTGATTTATCTGGCGAGGACGTGTTCGTCTTTTGAGAAGCCCCTCTCGAGAGATCCTCAGTTTGTTCTTTCTCTTTCTAGTCCTGAGTCACGTTGCTTTGCCCTTTACCAAATAATATCCCTCCCTATCCTCTCTAGTTAAAGGTCACTCGTGTCTTCTCTTGAGCTACTGACCTGCTTTCAGTCAGGCCAAGAGAAGCTTCACACAGTTTCACCACGATCTGTTTACATATGGGTCTCCCACAGTAGGTGCCAGGCTCCTTAAAGAAATTTCTGGGCTTCTTCGCCTTTGTGTCCCCATCCTAGCCCCTCACATGGCACCTAAATTCTCAGTGACCTTGACTGAAATGCTTATTCTGTGAAATGGTCTAAATGAATGCCGGCCAGGGGTTCCCGGTGTGTTACGGGACTTTGTGATCAAATATGCTAGTATTCCGTGCAACAACAGTAATTTTAAACAAGGACGGACTTCCTTATGGTATTTTATTCTCCTTCTAGCTTTAAGAATGCAAAAGGAATATTAAACCCTATAAGAAATGGAGAGAATTTGACAACTGGCAAACATTCACAAAATTAAAAAGCAATCAACTCTAAAATAATGAAATGGAAGTTCTTCAAGTTTCAACTCACTGGTTCTGTTCAAATGTATCTCTTGAGTAAACCTTCCAATGAGGAGCCTGTCTTACTTCACCAAAAATTGTTAAGTCTATTCTGTAAATTATATATCAGGCAAAAAATTTACTTCATACAGATTTTTAAAAATGGAGAGAACCATGTGGATTTCGCAATGTTTCTAAGTGCTTATTATTTGTAAGAAAATCCAACTGCTTTAGTTTCTTAAAAGACAGTAATTCAAAACTGACAATCAAATTTCAGATGACCTTGATCTCTGGAGCATCACAACCTCTGTAGGAAGTTGAAATCTGGTATCATTCTAATGTTACTTTCCATTAATGATTATGTTGATTCTTTTTTTTTTTATTCCTACAATTCTTCAAAGCAAAGGGGGAAAACACAGTGTACCTGAGGAAAGGTAGCTTGGGAAGAAATAAACATATCATAGGAATTATGTGTCATTCCAGTTCTTGGCCTCAGTAGGTATATTCTGAACCTCCTTGTTCACCCTGTGTGTGCCAGATTCCTCAAGGAAAGGACAAAGATGACCAAACACCACCCCTGTGCTTTAAGAGCTCCTATTTTAGTAACACCAAGAGGCAAGAGAAAAACATTCAAAGAGGTTAATGCTTATATAAAATATATCCAAATTGCCATGGAAATATGAAAAGAAAGGAAAGCATGTCAAGTACGGACTATAGGATTAGGGAGAGCTTCTATAGAACAGTGACATTTAACCAGAGAGATGAAGAAAGATAGGACTATCTAGGTCCAAGGGTGGAAAAGTGACAAGGAGCTGTCCTGGAAAATGAAAGAAAAAGAGACAAGATACAGAGATAAGAGGGTGCCTGGGTGGCTCAGTGGATTAAAGCCTCTGCCTTTGACTCGGGTCGTGATCTCGGGGTCGTGGGATCGAGCCCCGTATCAGGGCTCTCTGCGCAGCGGGGAGCCTGCTTCCTCCCTCTCTCTCTGCTGCCTCTCTGCCTACTTGTGATCTCTGTCTGTCAAGTGAATAAATAAAATCTTTAAAAAAAATTATCTAAAAAAAAAGATACAGAGATAAGAAGAAACAAGGCATTCAAGGAAAGGGAACAGTTTAGTGCAGGTAGAAGGGGAGATGCACAGGACGGAAGGAATGATAAGGGCGAAATGGTGGTGGCGGTACTGATGACGATGATGATGATGGCGGTGGTGATGGTGATGATTGTGAAAGGCCTCATCATGAGGTGTAATGGTTCTACCAGTAAATATTAAACAGGAGAGAGAGGCGTACGATGTGGGGATGCAGGACTAGAACCTCATTCTAATCCAGTTCAGAAATGATGAAGGAGAGTAGCGGCATGGGAAGACACGGAAAGGAAAGAATTCAAGAGAGACTTGGAGATGAAGACAATCCTCCTTGGCATCTGTAGGACTAAGTTCGTTATCAAGACAACAGGTGTGGAGAGAAAGATATATTTAAAATGTTAAAACCACTTGGTGCATGGTTAGTCGTGATCATTTCATTTAAAAAAGACATCTGTAAGGCCCTAAGTAGAGAGAGAGAAAAAAAAATCTGTTTTCAAGTAATATGTTACCCAGAGAAGGAGAAAATGTGTGTGTCAATAATGACAGCACGTTATGCGTCCCATAATAAAACAAAATAATAACAAGCTCACAAGAGGTGTGACCAGATTTGATCAGCCAATAGAAAATATATTGGAAAGAGTTTCTAAGCTGTGTTTGAATCTCATCTCTGTCACTATCTGCCTAGATTGATGTTGTGGGTGCCTAATGAATATGCTGGTTAGCAAAAGGTAAGTGGTAAGAATCGATTAATTTTTCTGATCTTTGTTTCTGTTTTGTAAAACTTATCACAATACCTAGCAGACACGGTGAGCAACTCTCCAAGTTTGCTAGGGACTGAGGGATTTCCTGGGATGCTGTTGGTCACCCTCTTACAAATGTGTCCTAGAAATGTCATTTAGTCTCTCCCAAACTGATCAGAAATCTCTGTGTCCCTAGAATTTGTGAGATTATACTCCCTACTGATTTGTAAAGGCCATATGGAAATCCAGAGACATCTGTGTTCATCAAAAAATCCAAAGACATGCCGAGAAGGCATGTGAGGCTCCAGGCTAAGGGTGGGCAGCGGTTTGAAGTGGGGTGGGGGTATACAGAGACATCGTGGGTGGAAGGTGAGTATGGATTGCAGGGGAAGGAGGGCAGCGGGGAAAACTGAAAACTATTCATGGACTTACTGATTACTGGATACAGATCACTAATTTCTCTGCAGAACTGAATAGATATTAGCATCTAAATTTTATGTGAAAAATGACTGACTGCGAATATAAGAGCAAATCAGGCACTAGGAAGCTGCAAATTTTTCTATGTTCAATTACGTGTATAGGTTGATTTGAAACACTAATCTGCACTTAAAAATTATTCGTGGTATTACATTTATCCTGTCCTCAGATATGGAGTCAATTAAAAAACAGTAATGCTGGTATTGTGAACTTCATTTTCTCTAGGATTCATGATCTTGACTTTAATACATGTAAACAATAAAAATTATTCATGCATTGTGTCATGCTAAATCATCTATGCTTCACTAAGTGTACATATGGTTCAGTGTTGAGAGATTCACAATACATATAAAATATGATCCTTTATATGCTAGACAACAAGACAACCAACAACGTAAGTGATATGCCACATGACTGCACTCAGTTGCATAATGGGTTAAAGAAGATTCTCAGATTTGACAATGGAGAGGACACTGCTGACAGATAAACGACACAGGTAGACAATAAAGTGCTGTTAGAACATGGAGCATATCACCAAAGGGTAAAGCCCAAATTCTGGATACTAAGGCTCAAGCCTGAATTCTCAACACAAGCCATGCTCTCAGATTCCATGATGACACATGGATAACAGCTACCTAGATGTGTATTTGCCTAAAAAATGGGCCAGACAAAATATGGAAATACACAACAGTTGCCATTCTAAAAACAAACAACCCCTCCCCCCAAAATTTAAAAATAGATCAAATTATATGAGCATTGGAGTATCTGCTGGCAAACTGAAAGTTTGCAGTTTTAAGCTTTTTCTCCAAGATACTAATATAATTTCCTTTTTTTTAAGATTTTATTTATTTATTTGATAGAGATTACAAGTAGGCAGAGAGGCAGGCAGAGAGAGAGGAGGGAGCAGGTTTCCCGCTGAGCAGAGAGCCCGATGTGGGGCTCGATCCCAGGACTCTGGGATCATGACCTGAGCCGAAGGCAGAGGCTTAACCCACTGAGCCACCCAGGTGCCCCTCCAAGATACTAATATAATTTCTTCATAATTCCATAAGTTGTTTACTATTTTTTGCACTTGTTAGTTTGAATTGGGATAGAAACGCCTCTGTGAGTGGAGGAACGTGGAGCAGTACCACACGGCACCTCTAGGTGGCTCCAGGTGGGATCCTGATCAACCGCGGAAGGGCTCCCACATCCAAGGGGATGCCTCCCTTCTCCACCATGGCCTTTGCTATTTTATGTATTGAAAGCAGCCCTCAAGAAATTATCAGAAACTGGTTTGTACTAAAAAGTCAGTAACTAACAACAGCTTCTGGTTTTGCGTTTTCTAGAACTCAGAACCTGAAGCTTAAAGTTTATTAGGATCAGGAGTCAGGAACCTATAGCACTTCTTTTTCCAATGAAAGTTAGCCTAATATGAGTTTACGTTAGTCCTCATTGTATAATGAAACTGCCCTAGGGAATTTTGGATAGAATTAGGCCACATGTTGAGTGTTATGATAGACCAGAAAACAAAGAAAAATGAGTAAGGATCTAATATATTAGACATTAAGCTTAAGTAACACTTAATTTCTCCATATGATGTGGTTTTGTTATCAACCATGCAAGTGAGTTCAGGAGAAAACCTGGGCTGTTGGAGAACATGTCTGTTTTCTAAGGGATGAAGAGAGGAAAGATTCAGAAATGACGAAGTTACAAGAAATTGTTGCAGCTCCCATGATACCTTGTGGTACGTCTGCTGTGAACAAGAACGTGTGTTTGGGGAGGGGTGGGGTGGCTCAGTTGATTAAGCATCTGCCTTCGGCTCAGGTCATGATCCCAGAGTCCTGGGACTGAGCCCTGCATCAGGCTCCCTGCTCAGTGGGGAGCCTGCTTCTCTGTCCTCCCCTGACCCTCTCCTGCTTGTGCACCTACGGGCTTGCTCTCTCTAAAATAAATACATAAAATCTTTTAAAAAATGTGTTTTATACTTTTTTCCCAGAATTATCACAAGAGACCACTAAGGAAGATCCACTGTGTCCCATTCTACTGGTTAGAAAACCACGTGTTTGTGTAATTTGCTCAGATGTCACACAGCTAATAAGTAGAAACAAAATTTAAAACTATCTTGAAAAGCTTCAAAGCTATACCCTTCATTCCACTAAGTTAGATAGAATTTTACAATGATGTGGTCAAATATTTTCAGAGATGTCCTATATGGGCTTGTCTATATGGTTACACACCTAAGGGTAGAGACTGCTATATCTTCAGGAAACTTCTGTCTATGAACCTTTGGACTTTGAAACCTAAAACAACTGTAAAATTTCAGGTTCAACTAAGACTAATCCTAATAATTAGGAGGAGCCATTCTTCACACTATTTTCCAACCGGTCTCTATGAAGCATTGTCGTGAGGCTTCTAAGAAGACTCTTAACCGCAGTTTTGGCAACCACAGGACAGACAATTTAGAAGCTCTCATTTTTACTTATTTAATTCTTTTCTGTGCTCCTTTTAAATATGTGGCCACACATGCCTGCTTCCAATGTATGCCTCATCTATTCTTTATGAATCTTGGGCCTTCGATCTTTCTTCAACTGCTATTAGGGTTGCAGTATCGCTCCACATAGGCCTACAAGGTCATTTTGGCAAGAAGGACGCGGGTTCATTACGAGGGTGGCCAGTTAAGCTATTATTGCTCTTTCTGTGTCACGGAATATAATGGGAGCCCTGAAAATGTTGTCTTGTTTGATAAAAGTGCTTCTGGACTTGGCATTTCTCGGCGTGTGTGACTTCCTGCAATGAATTAGCAGCAGACTGAGAAATCTGAAGCCTGAATTGTAATAAAAATCCTTACAAATACCGGGTTATAGAAGCTTGTGAAAATAACGACAGTGATGTCTTCATTCATTCATGCATGCATTTTTAAAAAGTGAACAAGTATTTATCTCCCGGGCACTGTGAGAGCCCCTGCGGATGTATCAGGGAACAAGACATGGCCTCTGCCCATAGGGAACAGAGACTGCAGAAGGGGATAGAGACAAATTTAAGAAATCACAATTCAGAAACATGCCAAAATAGGAGTGAGCACAGAGACTGACTATAGGGACCCTTAGGACAAGCACTTAGTACAATCTTGTATAGTTAGGAGAAAATTCATTTGACTGTATCATAGCATATCATTAGTAAGAGATGAGCCTGGAGGAGAAAGCCAGGGACTCTCACAGAGATTACACACAGTGCTGAGGAATTTGGACTTTCTCCAGTGAGAAATGGGGAGCCACTAAAAGGTTTTTTAATCAGGAAAGTGACATGAATAGTACTGCATCTTTACTAAGACATCCCAGCTCCATTAAGGAGAAAGTAGATACACTCAGTCTTTAGAGATGCAATGCCTTTGAATACAGTCATCTTAGAAAAAGTAGGGAGGTAAGTAAAATATATCTCAATTGAGATAAGTGAGGTAAGGATGGTCTTGGATCTGGGCTCAGATAAGGTGAAGACCTTACTTCCCACTGTCTAGGTACACAGAAGGTTGATCAGGGAGCATGAGGACTAAGAAAGACCACTTCCAGAGAGGACAAAGTGTCTGGGCACAAGTTGAGGGGAAAAGGTAGCCTCAACTGGCAATAGACAAAGTACTGTTAGGAGGAGAGAAATTATCTCCTGCAACACATGCTTAAGCCCCTATGTTATTATACCTTACGTGACTACATTTCTAAATCCAAAATATGCCTCCAGAATAAATACCTTTCATTGATAGAGTGGCCATTATTTTAAGTTAAAAAGGGAAGACTGGATAAGAGACTCTTAATCTCAGGAAACAAACTGAGGGCTGCTGGAGGGGAGCGGGGTGTGGGATGCGGTGATGGGTGATGGACATTGGGGTGGGTATGTGCTATGGTGAATGCTGTGAATTGTGTAAGCCTGCTGATTCACAGACCTGTATCGCTGAAATAAATAATATATGGTAATAAGAAAATAAATTAATTTAAAAAACATTATCACATATTTAACTTTCTGCTCACATCTTTCTCTCTACGTATACCACAAGGTTCACCAACTTAACATGAATGAGTTACCCCATTTCCTCTGTACCCCTCAAACCCACTCCTTATCTCTTATTTCTGTTACCCAAGCCAAAACCCTGGATCACTCAAGCTTTCTCCCTCAACCATGCCTTCACCACCAAACTACTTTAAGTCCTCGTTGTACTAATTCTTACTCATCTCCCTAATCTGTCCTCTTTGGACAGATCTGATCTGTCCAAACTGCCATATTTCCATAGTTTTCTAACTAATCTGCCAACTTCTCATTCCTGCCCTCCATACTGCTGCCAGAGATACCCTTCCAAACCATAAACCTATTCAAGTAGTTCCTCTCTTTGGAACTCTACCACGGTTGTGTCCTAACTACAGAATCAAGTGCCACCAGCTCTATTTGATACACAGCGCCTCTCTCCATGTGACCCATAACTGCTTCCTTGACTCAGGTTGACTGACTCCCCTCACCGCACAGTACGACACTCATGTTATATGATAAGCTTTTCTCACCTCGCTTCATGCTCTTCAAGGCCTCTGAATGTAAACACATGCAATGCTCCCTTCCCGAGATGCTCTTGTCCTCATCACTCTTGCCCGGCTGCCAAAAATCTCATCCCTTTCAACCAGAGACTCAAGTGTTAACTTTCTATGAAATCTCGGAGTCTCCCAAGTCAGCCCAAGTTTATTTTCTGTTCTTACATGTACTGAACGGTAGCATGCCCTACAGAGAGATTACAGCCTTCAGTTAGACAGATCCAGATTGGAATACTAAATCCATCATTTAGCATGTGCCCTGAGGGCAAGCTACTTAACTTTTCTGAACCTTATTTTCTTGCCAAAATAATTCAAAAATTATTTTGTAGGATTCTGTTAACAATCAGATTGCAGATTTACATCGCATCTTCTCAGTAAATAAATGGTACCATTATCACCAATAATATTAAGTATGTATTTTATCTATTGCCTCACTGAATTGAAATGACAGAAAACAAAGATTTACATGGTGTCTTAAAACTTACACTAGCACTCAAAATTATTTATCAAATTAATCATATTAGCTAAAGCCAAAGATGTGAAAATATAATAGAATTTAAGAACGAAAAGTTAATTAGAGGTCATAATGTAAATTTCATACTGAAGAGTATGAAGTTTTACTGCAATATAATGGAAAACTATTGAAAATTTAAGGGCAAGTGATTGCACTATAGCCAAGATCCTGGTACTCAATTTTTGTCTAGTCATGTACCCTCATTCTACCTGGGTAACTCTGCCCTTCAGGATTTCAAGGGTATTAGCAAAATATTATGATGATGTGTATGCTGAAAACTACAAAATACTACAGAAATCAAAAGAGATCTAAATAGAGAGACATACTTTGTTTATGGATTGGAAGATTCAGTATTATTAGGATCTCAGTTCTCCCTAATTTGATTCATAGATTAAATACAATCACAGTAAGACTCCAGTAAGGATTTATAGATAATGGCAAGCTGATTCCAAAACTTACATGGCAGGGAAAGAACTTTAAAAGACAAAAATTCTGAAAAAGGACAAAATTGGAGAAGTTACACTATCTAAATTCAAGACTTAATATAAAGTAACTTTAATCAAGACAGTGTGATGCTAACAAATACAGATCAAAAGAATAAATATAAATAAATCAAAAGACATAAACATAGTCAACTGATTTTTGACAAAGGTGCCAAGGCAATACAATGGAGAAAGAACAGTCATTTCAACAAACGGTGTTAGAATAACTAAAAATCCTCATACTAAACTAAATAAATATGGTTGAGATGTATCTCACACTGGTATACAAATTTAACTCAAAAGCATCAAATATGCAAATGTAAAACTAAAATTAAAAATTTTGTATTAGAAAACAAAAGAAAAATCTCTGTGACCTCGAGTTTGGCAATGAGTTCTTTAGATACAACACCAAAAGCATGATCCATGAAAGAAAAAAAACTCATCTACTGAGCCTTGTTAGAGTTCAGAAATTTTGTTCTGCAAAGTACACAGTTAAGAAAATAAGAGTAAGTTGAGATGCGTGGGTGGCTCAGTTGGTTAAGCGACTACCTTCAGCTCGGGCCATGATCCTAGAGTCCAGGGACCGAGTCCCACATTGGGTTCCCTGCCCAGCTGGGAGTTAAGGATTCATATCAAGCATATAGGAAGAACACTCAGAACTCAACTATAAGCAAGCAAAAAAACCAATTTAAAAAGTGGTAAAAGATATAAACAGAGACTTCACTAAAAAACTGTATGAAAATGGAAAAGTAAGCATATAAGGGTCTGGTCATGATCAGTCATCATTAGGAAATGCAGATTAAAATCAAAATGGGATACTACTACCTACCTAAAAAGATTTTAAAAATAGATTTTAAAACACCACCAAATGCTTCTAAGGATGTGAAGCAACAATAATGCTCCTTCATTGTTGGTGGGGAAACAAAATAGTATAGCCACTTAAGAAAACAGTTTAGCAGATTTTATAAAATCAAACATATACTTACCATATGGCCTAGCTATCATGCACCTAAATGTTTATCCAAATGAATTGAAAACCCATGTACACACACACACACACACACCACCACCACCATCATCATCATCATCATACTTTCATGCAAATGTTTACAGCAGCTTTTTAAAATAACCCCAAACTGGAAACAATCTAGAAATTCATCCATAAGTGAAATGATAGAAAAACTATGGTAAACTATTGAATGGAAGTATTAAATAGCAATAAAAAAGAACAAGTTGTTGATTCACACAACATGATACAAAGATCTTAAATGCACTTTGGTGAGTTCAAGGGGCTGGATTCAAAGGCTTTTTCTTGTATGATTCCATTCAGATGGCTTTACTGAAAAGGCAAACTATAGAGATAGAGAATCACTCTGGTGGCTGTTAGGGTTAGAAGTAGGAAGGAGTGATGGACTACAACAGGGCGATCTTTACAATGATGGAACAGCTCTGTATGGTACTGGGGAGACAGATATAGGACTTTAAGAATTTGTCAAGCCCATAGAATTGTTCATTAAAAGGAATGAACACTGCTGTAGGCATATTTTTAAGAAGGAGCCAGGAAGTGAGGGAATACCGAGGTAAAATGTAAACAGTGAGAAAGAAATCTAACTGCATTATAAAAACATAAAACAATGGCACTGAAAATAGTAGAGAAAAAAGGATCTGACCTAAGAAGCTTCGGCAATGGCATTTTGGTCAGAAATGGTATGGCTAAAGACATAAAAACTGCATGTAAACACTGTAGATATTTGACAATTTTTTTTTTCTCACAGAGGTCTGCGTTTGCAATTCTGAAATTACTTTACATGTATACTAGGACTGAAGAAGTAAATAAATTATAGATGATGGGAGCCAATTTGTCACTGACATAGATAGAAGGTACAAGTAAGGGGAGAAGTCTAGAACAAACCTTATAGTGGTTAATCAGAGTTGGAAAAGTAACTATGAGTATATGCTTACTTTAATGTATATGCAGATATCCAGATGTAGAAATAATTACAGATGTGAGTGTTCACGTGGGTTACTACACATACATATGTATTCCAGAGTTGTCCACTGAGGGCAGTGAGCCCCAGCAGCAACAAGCATACCTAGTTTCCAGATCTTGGTTTCTAAATACCATTCTCCAACAGAGGGAACCAGGAAACCTCAGAGAAATGGCTGATTCTCAGTCTGGGATAGGGAAAATACGTAATAAGCCAGCAGCATCTTGCCATGCCAGAAAGTAAGAAATGCCTTTTTAAAAAAAAAGGATTTTATTTATTTATTTGACAGACAGAGAGATCAAAAGTAGGCAGAGAGGCAGGCAGAGAGAGATGGGGGAAGCAGGCTCTCTGCCGAGCAGAGAGCCCAATGCAGGGCTCGATCCCAGGACCCTGGGATTATGACCTGAGCCGAAGGCAGAGGCTCAACCCACTGAGCCAACCAGGTGCCCCAAGAAACAATGTTTTTAAGCAGTGATGGTGATATGTCTTAAATACAAAGGAACTAACCCAAAGGAGCCAAAGTTGGAATGATTCAAGCAGCAAAATACATGATGTATTAGATAACCCTATAGCAGGCAAAATAATGACCTCCCAAACATGACCATATCCTAATCCTCAGAATCTGTGACTAGATTACATTACACGGCAAAGGGAATTAAAGTTGCAAATCAGCTGATCTCAAGATGGAGAACTTATGATGGATTTTATGGATAGGCCCGATGCAATCACAGAAGTTCTTATGAGTGGAAAAGGAAAGCAGAAGGGTCCGTCTCTGAGCATTGCACTGTGACAAAGACTCAATTAGACATTGTTGCCTTGAAGATGAAAGGGGTCCAGGAAAAGAAATGCAGGTGGCCTCTAGAAGCTAAGAAAATGGCTTCTCTAAGAGCTTCCAGAAGGGTCCACCAACTTGCCAACCCGTAGACTTGAACCCAATGGGACCCACTTCAGACTTAGGACCTCCATAAAATAATAAATTTTATTGTTTTAAGCTATTAAGTTTGTGGTAATTTGCTATAGCAACAAAAGGGAAACTAATGCAAATCCATAAAATAAATATTGTGAGTCCATACTAATAGAAGTTATTAAATAAATGAATGGGGGAGAAAACGGACAAATCTTCCTTACAGAAGAATTTTAAGTAATATGTGCAGATATTTTGCCACCACGGGTGTGGAGTTTAATTCCTCCCCCTTAAGTGTAGGTTGGACTTAGTGACTTACTTTCAAAGAATAGAGTATGGAAAGGGGAAAATAACTTTTCAGTGGGGAAATCTGGTAGACACCGAGGGATCAAAATCAACATCACCAATAAGAAGCCATGTTGGTATTGTACAGAAACAGAAGTGGTAGAGGGGTTTGTTCAAGAGCTAGCAGATCCAACTGCAACCAAGCTTGGCTCCCCTGGACGCAGATTCTGAGACAGAGGTCAGCATCCCATCGAAGACTGTCCTAACAGAGGAACGTGTGAAATGTCAACCCCTAACCTGGCCAACGACTGGAGGAGGAATAATTCAACACTGGTGGGACAACCAGGGCAAACATCATGGCATCACCACACACGGTTAACCACCTTCCAGCCCACCTGGACTTCAGGTGTGGGCTGGGGCTGCTGTTTTCTGTATCCTCATGGCAGTGGGTGTTACTCTGTCCAGGCCGATGTGGAAAAGGAAAAAAGTGAGAACCAGAAAGCCATTTCCAGACTATTATCCATGCTTGGGCCCCTGCCTTCTTTCTGCCTGGGTTGGTATTTTGGCTCCACTTAGGATCCTAACCATTTTCTCTTTATGGATGTATCTGAGTTTTTACAGTAAGTTTTGAGATTCATCAACCTCTCTCTTCTTATTATAGCCTTCCATGAGCTGTTGCAAGGGAAATTCAAATGTTCATTTGCTACCTTTTCAGGAATCACAGGATTCTATCAAAACAAGATTAATAATAGAGAAGAGGGTATATTATTATATTAATAATAGAGAAGAGGGTACCACATTCTAGAGTTTGGGAGAAAGGGGGCAAACAGAAGGTGGAAGTAAGGGACTTCTTCAAAGAGTTCAAGAAAAAGCCTATGACCTTCAAAATTTGGGGAAAAAGAAAAAGGAATTATATCTGGGAATGAAACATAGAACAAAAGATTCAAAATCAGTAAAATGACAAATATTTGACAATCCCATATGATATTATAAATGTAAAATTATAATTTCGACGGAGATGATATAACATTAAAATATAACAAAATGACACATCAGGAATTTTGATGAAATTTACTTAGTCTCCTCTATTGAATTAAATTTCAGGTCAAAAAATAATCTCTCTTTCTGAAGGAAAGAGTAATTTCTATATTCCAAAAGTGCAGCATGACTAATTTTTGACAAGGAAGGATGTACCTTTGGCAAGACACATAACATGGACCAGGTGAGGTGGGCCTTTCTATAAGCAGGAGGACTGAGTTAGTGTTTCAGTGAATTTTCACTGAATTATTCTTCAACATTTTTTCTATCTTGAAATATTTATGACTCATATACCGCTCCAGAATGGATTTACGGCTTATGCTTCACAATTTACAGGGAGTGTTTTATATCATTTCGGTTGTTCTATATTGGTTTTGAAAGCACATTTTCTCCTTTTAGCCATTCACAGGGGTAGGGGGAAGGTGTACATGACCTCCCTCAACTCCGCTGTTCTGATAGAGTCATCACGTCCCGTGCTGCTCAGCACCACGCAGCCAGTGAGGCTCTGACACGGGTTAGGATCCAGCCTTCTGACTGTCCTTCTAATTCCGACTGGGCAAGAGGAGACTTATGGGTCACCTTCTCGGGGAAGATCTTGAAACAGAATGAAGTACTTATTACCCTGCCAGGGCCAGTCACCTATAGAAATGGCTCCAGAGCCCAGAGGTAATTTGAAAGAATATAGAAAGAAGCAAAGAACTTTTGGAAAACTTCCTCAGGGGCTTTCAAGACTTTCTCCATCCTGTGAGGTCATACACCTCATTCAGTGAAAGATTTCTGAAAGATTTTGGAAGCCTCAAATTACCATGACTTCCCCCAACCTCCATGTAACTCTCTTCTCTGAGTGGGGGAAGAGAAAAAAGTCCCTGATGCTCTGATATCCAGAGTTCTGGCTCTTTTTTATGTCACAGGAATGATAAGTTTGGCGTTGATCTTTGAAGACAAGGTTAGCTAACTATGGCCTCTCTAGGAGACTGGGTTCTCTCACACATACACACACGCACACATATGCATGAATACATACACACACACACACACACGCCCCCCCCAAAAAACCAAAAAGCCAAGAACCAATGCTGAACATCCCTAGGCACATTCTAGAAGGAAACCATAGGATGGCATAGCTTCTCCAATTATTCTGCTTCAAGACATCACATCTCTAGCAGTGAATTGGGGAAATGATAAAGTCAAGGTTAAGACTCCTCCCAGTTAACTTTCCATTAGACTTTAATTCCATATTTGTTATTATTCTTCAACTGCAGGCACCATTTCCATGTATAAACCATGAAAAACAGAGTTTAAAAGATTTTTTTTCTTTGCGGTTACAACAAAGTTCCTACATTTCAGGAAAATGTATTAATCAATCTTCATCTTCCAAACTTCTTATATTTTTCTTGACTTTCTCTGTTCTCAAAGTTATGTTTATTTCTCTCAGACGCAAATAATCAAGCGTGTACACGCCGGTGGAAATATCATTCTACCAGGCCTCTGCGTGTTATTTTACTTTGTACTCTACTGAAAAAAGGTAGATAACAAATAATTATAACCAAGAAATTTTATTATACGCAAACAGTAAGAAAACACTGTTAACTTCCTGGGGTCTCTGAGAAAATACAAATTTGTTTCTTGCATAAATTTTGATTATCTTATTTACTCCTCACAAGAACCTGAGTTAGAGCAGAATGTCATCCCCATTTCCTACAAGAGAAGTTGGAGCACAATAGATTATAATTTCCCTCAATATGTAAGAGAAGATAATAATTGGTACCATTGGGATCCTAGAACAAATTGTGATTCCTAATCTAGTGTGAGGGTTAATTTTACATGTTAACATGACTGAGCCAGCAGGTACCCAGATATTTGGCTCAGGGTTATTTCTGAGCGTGTCTATAAGGCTGTTGCTAGATGAGATTAACATTTAATCAGCAGACTAAGTAAAGCAGGTTGCCCTCCCTGATGTAAGTGGGCCTCATCCGATCCACTGAATGTCTGAATAGGAAAAAAAAAAAAGGCTGAATAAGAAATAATTATTTTCTCGGCCTGGCGGTCTTTGAGCTGGGGCGTCTTCCTTCTCCTGACACTGGACTCAAACTGAAACTGAAAGTTACATCATTAGCTCTCCGGGTCTCCAGCTTTGCAACGGCCGACATTGGCCTTCTCAGTCCAATAATTATGTGAGCCAATTCCTTATGGTAAATATCTTTCAATGTAGGTAGATAGATAGATGCATAGATAGATAGATGGTAAAGTAGACAGACACAGAACAATCAAGCTCTCTCTTATTGGCTCTATTCCTCTGGAGAACCGAAACTAAAACATCTAGGATTTCTATAATAGCAAAGATTCTTGAATATTTTGTGTATCAGATTCATCCAGAATTCTGATTTTTAAGCAAGAGTCTCAGGCAATTCAGAAGTGTACCAAAGTATGAGAACCACAGCATATCATTTTGTCCTTCAATCACCTTCTGAAGGCAGATATCTTGGAAAATTCGGGAACACTCTTCTTTCCGCTACTACTACCTAATGTTCTGTAATCACTAAATGCCAGACTCTGTTGAGAGTGGTTTACTTCTATTAACTCATTTACTCGTCAAAACATCCCTGATGCAGGTACTATTATCATCTCTATCTTAGCAATGCAGAGACTAAGACACAAAGAGGTCAGATGCCATGCCCGGGCTCACACAGCTAATAAGTGACTGAGCTGAGGTTGGAACACGGGCACTGAGCCTGAGAAGATCACACCATTAGCCACTCTGCTCCCTGTCTCTCCATTAAGAACCGATTTCATAAAAAGCTATGGATGCTGACTTGTTATGACAGCAATCTGGCACTACACTTAGGAATAACACACCCCCTTAGCCCAAATCTTAAGGTTTGGTACGCTTTCTCCTACCACACCTGACACGCCCCCGAGTGAAATCTACACTCTGTGTTCAACTTCGTGACCCCATACTGAGAAGCAGCTATAAATCATTATTCATATGGCTTAATAAAATTAGGGTGAGTAGAATACAGGTATCATTTTCCAACTACTTAATGTAGGCTTAGGATGGTGTGAAGTTCTTTTCCAACATTTTGTCACTGAAGACTCTCTCCCATGTCTATCCTTCCTTTGCTGTTTACTATATGGTCACAATGGTTCTCAAACCTCATAGTACATGCGAATCACCCGGGAGCTTTCGGCAGCTACGAATCCCAGGTCCCAGCTCCAGAAATTCTGAGCTTGTCTGGACTGAGGTGGGGCACAGCAAATGTCTGCAACCTTCCCCAGTTGGTCCCAGGGTACGGCCAGAGTTGAAAACCACTAGGCACTCCCCAGGCTTTACATATGTATTTTCTTTAATCCTTAAAAAACCCAGTGAGGTTGGTGCTATTTTCCTGACTTAATGAGAAAACACGTCCAGAGAGGCTAAGTAACTTGGCCATGCGAGAAAGCAGCTGCGCTGGGGATTTGAACCCGCATCTTAAAGAGACTTTAAAAAAGGTCTGTTGCCATAACCACGGCATCACTCTTCTCTTCGGAGCGCTCCCACCCGTGGAATTCAATTCCGCTTCCAGCCTGGCTGGGACTGCACTTCTAATGGTCTCCGGCCACTCGCCTTCTGATAAACCCCCCACTGCAAGCTTTCCTCTCCGATGAACTTACTTAAAAGCTTATGCCGTTGCACATTATTTGGGCTTTACTGGCTGAACAGTCAAGTTCGGACATCTTTCCAGATGGCAGCCAAGCTCCTGTCTAGAGCAAAGCAAAACTAGCCCCGGGGAAGGCTGCATTCTCTCTCCTAAAGCATATTCTTTTGACGTGAAGAGTGTGCCTCCCGCTCAGAGTAAGTTAGTTTGGTCAGGTCCGAGTAGAGACCCAAGGGGGAGACGGGTGGATTCGGGCCGCTGGCCAGAACGCGGCTGCCCCCAAGTGCTTTCATGAACCTTCATGCTGCTAATAGTACACCCAGAGGTCTTCTCGGAGCTCAGCTTTTTGTTTCATAATTTCACTCAGAAGTAATTTTTGCAGTGAAACTAAAAACAACAACAACAACAAAAGCCAACACAGAACTTCACATGCGACTCTCCTTAGGTCATCGCGGACTCAACCCAAGACACCCCCGTCTGGGAGCGCGATGAAGGCGAGGCCTTGGGTCCTCAGACCCGGCTCAACCACCCCCTCAAGAACCACCTTCACGGCTGCACTCATTAAAGTCGTGTCGCACACGTGCCTCATGAGCGCGCAGGTGACTCTAGGAAGCTAAATTTCCATACTGTATTTTTAGAATAAAATATAGTTTTTAATACACTATAATCAAGAAGCCAAGGTTCCAAAACAGAAGGGAAGGGAGGGAGGGCGGGAGAGAGGCGGAGGGAAATCCGGGACCCGCGGACGCTCGCCGACTGTCCACAACAGGCTTCGTGAGGCGCGATCCCGCTCCCTCCGCGGCCTCTCGGGCTCTGCTCTTCTCACTGTTCTCTTGCTGCCCCCGGGGCCCGGGACGAGCGCCCCCCTCGGAAGAGCTCCGCGCAGCCTCTGCGGGAACTGCACTGTCCCCTCTTGCTCCAAGGAAAGCCTCAGTCTCGCCTCCACGGGACACTTCCTTTCAGCCTCTCGTTACAGACTCTGTTCTTTTCTCAGACGCCCGAGTCAGGCGGGGACGTCAGGGTCTTTCCCAAACGGAGTCGCGCTTCTCCTCACCGCCGCCGTCCTGCTTCCCGGGCGTTCCTCCTCCGCAGACGTCCGGGGAGCCGCTCCGCCCCGCACACTGGGCTCAGCAGGAGCGCGCGAGGTCCGACTCCCGCAGACGTGGACGTCTTTCCCGCGAAGTGGGGCTTCCCTCCCCCCGTCTCCCCACGCCCCGTCCGCCTCCCTCCTCCACCCTATCGGGTCCTCTCCTCAATCACTCGAATTCCACAAAAACACCACCAATACTCACCGAGCAGGGACACGCCAGGCCCTGCAAGGGGGAGACAGAGTCACAAACCGTTCCCCTTGAGCAGCTCCAATCTGGCTTCTCCAAACGAATTCAACCGATGCTGCCAGAGGCAAACCTTCATTTCTCTTTCGTGCGGAAACCTCGCCGTGGAGCGCCGCGGGCCCTCCGAGGAGGCTGCGGGAGTCTGCCGAGGAGGCTGCGGGCCCGCCGAGGAGGCTGCGGGAGTCCGCCGGCGCCGGCACCACAGCGGCGACAGGGGAAGCACAAGGCGCGCAGAGCCTGAAGCGGTTCTTTGGGGAAAACCCTCGGAACATTCCGTGGAAGCAGTCATGACAGCAGCCGATGACACTTCGTCCGGAACGAAAACACACAAATTACTCTGAATCCGAGTTTAAGATACAAAGAGGAGGCCCTCAAATTCCTGAGTTGGTGTCTCGGAAGGCCTCAGGCCAGGCCAGTCGCCGTCCCCTCTTCCCTGGGCAGACGCAGCATTAGCTTCCTCGGAAGCCCCCCAGCCCCGCGGCAGACACGCGCGGCTCCCTTCGGTGTGACGCGGCCCCTCGGCCCCCTTCAGGGGCTATTCCAAGCCCTGAAGTCCACTTGACCACAAAGAACCCTAGAAGTCGTCCTTTTCTTGTTCTTCCCACAGGGCTCCATTTTGTCGAAGCCCAGCAGGCCGTTCCTCCTCTCGTTACCTCGTTTGGCTGAGAGGAAGTTGCCGTGGAACCACGATAAAAGAGCATTTTAGGCGAGGCCAGAGCATTCTTACCAGTAATCACTGAAACCTCCCCAAAGTCATGAACGACTGTTCACACACGTATTTTGCGTACGAGCAAACAAGGACACACAGTTTATGCAAGTTGCAGACGTAGGTGGCAGAGCCAGAGTCTGACACCCGCTGTAGAGCTCCGGGACTCCGACTGGTGACCCCACACGGCCTCCCACACTGACTCCAGCTCCTTCCAGTATCCGGAGCTGGGGCGTGGGGCACGGGCACGAGGGCTATATCCACACGCGTGCGGGCCGAACCTTAAAGCCCTTCAAAATGCCAGAGCTCCAGCAGGAGGAGGCGTGGTCCCCACGTGGTCTTCCACAGTTTTCTGTCACCAAATATATATAAGGGTTTTTAGTTATCACAGTTAAAAATAAAGCTCCTGTCCTCGTCATGGCAAAAATGCTCCAGGTCTTTAAACTTGCTGGAAATAAATTCTGAGAGGGTTAGTTCACCATCTTTTTTCTACCACACCTTTGACGTCCAGCCCTGGCTACGGCCATTGGAACATCAAATTTGGGTGCCTGTGGTGGGGAGGAAGGGGAAAGAGGGGGAGAGCAGGGGAGGAGAAGAGAGAATGTGTCCCATCTTCGAAGGGAGGTATTTTTCAGTGATTTATGATCACTGGGCTTAGATTTCGTCTGTAGGCATGCATTCTTAAGAGTTTATTTTAAAAAATAGTAAAAGAGTTCCTGGCACTCTTTCCTAGATGCCTGGTAACAGCAGCTGATTCCGGATGTGCTTTTCAGACCTTCCTGGCCCCCTGTTCCCGAAAGCAAGCACCGCTGGTCAGGCGTGCTTTGTGCTGGGCAGGTTTTACAGGATTTGGCTTATAAAGGACTCTGTCTTGCTCAATGCAGAGTCTCAAAATCCTAGGAACTTATGTCCCTGTGTTCTTGGGACATGAAGATACAAGGCAGAGAATCAAATCAGTATCATAAGAAAAAAAAAAAATGGCCAAGTGCATGCCTGGTGTAAAACCAATAGAGCCCACTTCTTTTGGCCGTCCACCCTGCCCCCACTCACCCTCTAGATCTCCTTAGTGACAGCTGTCCTCCCCCTGTAACTTGGATGGAAACTCGGGTCGTCTGTTGGCTTTTCTGATCACTCTTAATGGGACTATGTCACTGAGACACTGTCAACACTGTATCACAGAATGGACTTCGAATTGCGAAATTAAGACTTCAGTTCACCACAACCCACACTTCAAGACCTGTCCACGCCGCCCCACGTGCAGAGACAGTTGTGCTGTCTTCAGAGAGGAGCCTTCTGGGAGGAACAGGGTGGGCTTGCACCCTGGGTCTCCCTCCTGGCTCTGACAGCCTCATGGGTACAACCCAAGGTTCTTTGGTGCTGGGCCCCCACACCACGGCTTTGTTATAGCTGGGACATCTCCGTCAGCTCGCCCCTCCTCCATCCACTCAGCATCACCCTGGGTGGAAAACCCATAGTTTCCAGGGTCCCACTTACCCTGACCATTTAAACAGTCTTCAGGGTTAACGTCCCACTGGTGGTCCCATGTCTGCTCTCTGGGACCTAAGTACATTTGACCCCCAGTCACAGGAGAATTAGGTGACATTATGGATGCAGGACCCTATCTGAAACCATCCTTTCCTCTGTTGCTGTCACTAGCCATGAGACACATACCAATCCCTACACCTTCCAACTGCAGGGAACACTTGTCAAGCTTCTCAAAGGTCCCCAATGACACGCCTGATGAGCCACCGGGCTTGAACAAAGGGCAGTACCCCTTCTACTCCCCACAGTTCCCTCACCTAGGCAATCACCTTCCAAGAGGCTCTTTTCATCTTCACTTCTGCACCTGTTTATTTCCCTCTTCTCGATGGTCATTTCTAGAACTGTAACACCAACTGTCCAATATTTCTTTGAAAATCTGTATGCTGCCTGGGCATCTCATCTTGGAATTCCCCATCTTTGTATCTGAATGCTTCAGTTGAAATGCCCCATTTATTATTCTATGACAGAATAGGGAATGAGTGTGTCTAGCTCTCAAATGGCAGAGCTGGTCACACACACACAGAGGAAGCCATTCTCTTTATTCTATAGCAGGTGCTGGGGATTCACCAATGGGACTAGGAAGGAATCCTATCAGTGGCTGCCAGGTAAGGAAGGGAGATTGGTGCCCCAGCAGGGATGGTGTGCAGGCAACGTGCATGTGTCCCCTTCCACAGAACAACGGTGTCATATTCATTCTGCTTCTGGCACAGAGCAACTCAAAAGCAGCCTGGTTCTATTTACAATAAGTAGAGCGAGCTATGGGAGTACTTCACTGCAAAGCCCCCAGGAGGGAATTCAGAGCTGCACACAGGCCTTGAGCTTTTCAAAGGCAAGAAGCAGACTATTTTCTAGGACAGATACCCATTTAAAATAATTCTACCAGTAGGAAAATCCTGGAAGCTGAGGACCCACGTGGCCGAAGGCTATCTCAGAAGGAGACCACGGAAAGCTGACATGATGATGCGGGGGCCAGAACAGTAGCTCCTGGTTTTCTAATTTTTGTCAAAGCCTGAAATCTCTTTTAACATATTTTATCATATTGCATGCAACAACCTTTAAGGAAAAAAAAAATCAATTTGAAGGTGAGAAAATCTTATTTATTCAATATTAACAAGTACAACTGTAAAGGGAAAAAATCAGCAATGTGACAGAGCCTTTAAAACTCTTCTGAATAAATGTGGAAATATATTTGGAGGCAGAATATTACACTTACTGAGTTCTATTGTTAAAAAAAAAAAAGAGTCTTCTAAAATAGCTATTGTGATAGACAATTTTATTGTGAAAATTGCCTGGAAATAGGAGGTTGACACAGAAACATGACAACCATTAGTAAAACCTAATTAATTTTCAACCCTGCGTGGTCTTTCTCTCTCTGATTTTTTTTTCCACTTAAGGCTTTTCATCCTTTGGGCGCTGTGTAAGTAAATAGTTTATACGTGGAGGAATGGATTTAGAAATTAAGCTGGGGTTTATATTTAAAATATAATTTTATGACCAAATCCAAACTGCATTATATTCAGCATCAGAATTAAGGTGTTGAAATACTTCCCCTTTTTAACTCTTACAAGGTAACATAATGGAGGCAGGATAGAGACAAGTACATATTAATCTCCTCCCAACCCGAAAAGTAGGTCAGAAAATTACACCTGCCTATAGGTCCCTCTTGTTTCTCCATCCCTGGGTAAACATGACTTACGAGGACCCTATGGGATGACTGAACGGACATGGCAGTGGATCGCTATGTGACTCTACTACAGTGAGGGTACTTTCCTGTTTCATTGTTAGAATATCCTATAATTTCCCCTCATCAGAGTGGATAAAAGCAGGGGCCTTTATTTTCCGAGTTTCTGTGCTGATTCAGGATACAGGCACTTTCTTCAGAGCTACATAACTAAGTCTTTCAAACGAATTTAACATTTTCATCTTTCCTGGCTCATAGAAAGAAATTAACATACTAACGCTAAGTGAACAAAAGAGGGCCATAGAGAAACAAAGAAAAGTTGGAAAATGATTCTGCAGGCTTTTTTTTTTAAACATGAATGCCAGACCTGCCTTCAAAAGCCATAATAGCTGTAATTTCTTTAGAAATACTGACTATAAACGGCTACGCTGAGACTGAACTCTGGCAGGCTATCACTAAGGTCTGGGATGCCCGTGTGATTCTTTCTCTGTGAAGATGGTTCCGTCTTGATGTTTGACCCCTTGCTCTCCAATTGTCCCTGCGTATGAATTATGTGGTGACCTCAGAACACTATGACCTACCCTCGTGACTAAGGTCACACCAGAATCTTGGCCTTATTTCCTTTTATACGCCCATTCCACATCCACACCACAGAAGCATCTGGTAACCCAGCCAGGGAGCACAGAGGCCATGTCTACGCTTCTCTCCAGCAGACCACATAGTCCCATGAAGGCAGAAACAAGAAGAGCTTGAAGAGTAATTGCAGATAACCCATCTAACCCATTGATTTTAAATGTCCCTCAGGAAGATGACCATCTTGCAGTGTGTAACTACGTGCTGAACCAAGAATGGAGGGTGTTCCGCCCCCTCACAGTACTATTCATTTGTTATTCCCTGTTACCTTGGGTACCCTTCCAGGTCTTCTAAATTCACCTGCCCAGTTTTCACCATTCAGCTTTCTCATGTCTCAGGTCAAGAACTGCATGGTCTCCAAATACTTCCCTGATGGCATCAGGCAGAATGGGGTATTGTATTTGTTCTACCATTGTACCTTATGCAAACCACCACGATGTCAATTTTTAATATAGGTTGTGATTGTTTGCAGGTCCATATTAGGGACAAAATTTCCATTCATTCGTGTTGGCCTCAATCCCTAACACAGTAACTGGAACGTAGTGGCATTCAATACTCATTGAAGGACTGACAGAAAGTCTTTGAGCCTCATGCCCCCCGGCCATACTGCTAGGGAGGGGACAATGGATTGTCTGTCCATGCTAGAGGTGTTTGATTCCAGAAACTCACCTAGCTTGGTTACCAGGCACCCAACCTGTCTGTCCCGTCTTGTCCCACAAAGGTTTCTGTGGCTTGTCTATTGTCCTCAGTGCTATTTAAATTGTCCCTGATGCTGTGGACGTTGACTCTCTCACCTTCATGCTGTGGTCACGTCCATCAGCATGCTAGCAGAGCTGCCCCACAGACGGTACTTCCCAAGGGTGTCTCCTTGGCCACTGATTCTTTTCTCCCTGGCAGCGCTTCTCAACAGAGGGGCAATGCTGCTCCCCGGGAGACATACGCCAATGTCTGGAATAGGGGAGAACACACACACACACACACACACACACACTCTCCTGGCAGTTAGTGAGTAGGCCAGTGATGCTGTTAAAAATTCTGCAGTGCAGAGCTCAGCCCCACGGCACGTAGCCAGTGCAAACTGCCAACAGTGCGGAGGTTAGAAACCTTGCCCCAACATGAGGAAGAGTCACCCCCACAGCGCTGCAGCACTTTTACTTGGTTTCCCAAAGAGAGTCTGACTGTAAGTTTCCTCACAACCTTTTTCTTTTTACTTATTTGTTTGTTGTTTGTTTCCCCAATTTAGAGCAAAACCTCCCCAGGGCTGAATTGTAGAATATTAACATCAGCAATTGCCTAACTAAATGGAACCCCTCCTCTTGGTCCCAACATTTGCCCCAAGACAAAAAAGTCTGATATCTTTACTTTACCGAATAATGGAGTCCATTTCCTGTCTACCCCTCAGACTCGAAGTTTCTTTTTTCTTTTAAGATTTTTTTTTTTATATTTGACAGAGAGAGTATAAGCAGGGGGAGCAGCAAGCAGAGGGAGAGAGAGAAGGGGACTCCCTGCTGAGCAGAGAGCCCAATGCTGGACTTGATCCCAGGACCCTGAGATCATTACCTGAGCTGAAGGCAGATGCTTAACCCACTGAGCCACCCAGGTGCCCCGAGTCTTGAAATTTCAAGTCTTTATTTCACCACTGGCTCATGCCTGGTCTTTCTGTAGGACTTTTTTTTTTTTTTCCCTGTAGGATTTTAAACCACACAGGGATCAGCCTGTGGTTCCAAAGCTTGCTTCAGCATTTCTTCCAGCCAACATGTAGGATACCATAAAAATTGAACACCTGGTGCCCCATCATAACCCAGCAGAGCTGCTAAAGCAGAAACACAAATAGGATCTCCTGAATCACTTGCCACCTAAGTACTGACAGTCAAGTATTGCTCTGCAATGTTTCTCAAGAAAAACACAGAAAATGATACTATGTACACAGAGCACCAAAGTCAACAGGCTCTCAAAACCCCAGGGCCATGCCTAACCACGATGGGGCTGGAGATAAACCACATGTCTGCAACCCACAAGTCATTCATTTCATGGTTGATACCACACCATGAACTTCTGGGGGTTAAAATCTGCCATGCAGAGGGAAGCTACAGATGTGAAGGGTAAAGGGGTAAGATGAGGGTCCCACAGAAACTTTCTGTCTTAAAGTGATAGGCATGGACCAAAGGAGGAAAGCCATACTTCTCAGGCCCAGACCCCTCTTATTTGAATCAGAGAAGGAAGAGAGAGAGAGAGAACGCGCGAGCAGTGGGGCAAAGCCAGTTGTCACACTCCTCTCTCTGGAGTTTCTGTAATGAAGGCAAAGTCCACTGTAACACAAGAGGTTCTACTTGGCTCCAAGTGATAAATGTTTACAGCACTGTCATTTCTCTTTGAAGGAATATAATCCTTGGATAGCTACTAGAAGAATTTATATTAGAAGCACAGGGTATGTTCTAAGCTATCAAATATGGAAGTTAACAGTAGAAAACATCTTGAAATTCTATCTTGAGTAATATCAAGTATTATTAAGTGAGTATAGATACTGATGCTGGTATCTCAGAACACCCAGGGAATGCACTACTGGGCATTTACTCAGAGAAAATGAAAACACTAATTCAGAAAGATGGATATGTGTGTTATGTGTGTTATGTGTGATATGTGTGTTCATAGCTACATTATTTATAATAGCCAACACTTAGGAAGCAACCTAAGTGTCCATCAGCAGATGAATGAATAAAGAAGTGGTACATATATACAATGGAGTATCACCGGCATAAAAAAGGAAGATCTTGCGATCTGCAACAATACAGACGGACCTACCTCTATGCACAGTATTACCTACAGAGTATCATGCTCAGTCAAATAAGCCAGTTAGAAAAAGGCAAATACCAAATGATTTCACTCATGAACAAAATGAACAACCCCAAACCCCAGATTTGTAAATATAGAGAATACGCTGGTAGTTGGTGGAGGGGAGATGAGTGGAGGGATGGGTGAAATAGAGGCGAGTAAGAGGCACAAACCACCAGTTATACAATGAATAGGTCAGGGAAACGGAAAACAGAGCAATATAGTAAATAATACTGTAATAACATTGTACGGTGACTACATTTACATGGTGAGCACTGAGTAACATATAGACTTGTCAAATCAATATGCCGGACACCTGAAACTAATAACATTACGTGTCAACTATACTTTAATTTTTTTAAATTAAAAAATCAAACAAAAAAGAATACGTAGTTAATGAAGATGGTAAAGAGGGTAAAGAGAATGAACGGTAAGCATGGTTAGGTGACATGAAGGGAAACTAGGCTCCATTCACACAGAGAAAGATTGAGAAAGCACTCAGGAACACCAGAGGTCTGCTGACCCATCAGTGCTGGGGCGGGACATAAACAGTATCCCGGAAGAAGAGACCTTCTCCCGTCCCCCAAATCTTCTACTCAGACTGCTGAGTTGCGTCAATTTCCTGATCGCCACAATCTACTCTGTATACTTTAAAAAAAAAAAAAATCCTCTCAAATGCCCAAGATTCTCTTAAGTGCTAAACCCTTCATTTTTTAATTAATTGAAAAAAAAATAGAAATTCTTGTCTTTTGAAGCACTTAGCAGCAAATAATCTTTTGGTTAAATGCCATCAGTCAATAAATTAACTAGCATGTCTGATTGTAACAACTCCTCCCAGTTGTATTTTGTACTTTTTAAAGGTATTCACTACCTTGTTCAATTCTCTCAATATCCCTTTGAGGAAATCACTTACTTCCTTATCTTACAGAGCAGGAAACGGAGGTTCACAGTAGTTAGGTGATTAAAAACTCAACCCAGCTGAACCACAACAAAAGTACCCTCATTCTTTTATACCTGAAGTTGATTAACCAAATCTTGCCCTCACCACATTAAACTATTAGAATTTTAAACATAACACTCATTTGTCAAGTATTTTTCGTCTACTGTGTGCCCAACACAAGGGGGAACAATAGTAATCTACTCTCACAGAGCTCAGAGTTCATCATAGAGGCATCTGAGCATCCTATTTTGGCATCGTGAGTTACGCACTCTGATATGGGAGGTCCAGGGTATTTTCAGATCACACAGGAGAGTCACCTATTCCAGACCCAGTGGTGAGGAGATGGTATCAGGGAAGGCTTCCTGCAGGAAATGATGTCTAGGTCTAGATCTGGAGGATTAGGAGGAGTCATCAGGTAGACAGGTAAGGAAGGAGAGACATTCCTGGCAGAGGAACCCGCATGTGCACGCCCAGAAGCAAAAGTCAGGGGCTGAATTTGCACTGCAGAGAACTCAACAGGGATGAAACAAAAGCACAAAACAATGGAGTAGAACTCGACCTGAGAGAAAAGCCTGGCTGGATTGTGCAGAGGTTTGTAGAGCATTCTTAAGGGATTTGCCATGTACCTTGCAGGCCTTAAAGAGACTCCGAAATGTTTTTAGTAGTGGGAAGAAAATAATTAGTTTACATTGAAGAAAGATTATCTGGTATGCCTTGTGGGGAACGGATTTGATTAACAGAACCTCTGGAAACAAAACGTGTTGGAATAAACTGCACCTGAACTCTACATGAGTTGTCAGAACTGGCAGAAGGGTGATTTTAACTCAGTTTTGTAAGACAGGTCTAAATATCGATCCGGGACCTGGCACGGATAGAGGAAGACATCATTCCTGCACCGCCCACCATTTGGTCATCTCTGGACAGACGGTTGCGTAGGTCCATAATCAGGAACATTCCTTCTCTCTCTGCAAGGACAAGTGAGACCTGAAGTTCTGCTAAGTGGTTTGAGAAAGTATAGGCAGGAGATCATCCTTTCCCCACTGAATATTTGTAGCTCCCTGTCAAATATCCATTTCCTGTGAGGCTGGAGTTTCTTTCCCGGCTCTCTATTGTGTTCTATCGGTCCGTGTGTGTGTTTTTTGTAAAGCCATGCCATGCCATGCCACTGGATTTTTACAGTTTTGTGGCATTGTTTGAAATCAGTAAGTGTGATGCCCCCATCTCTATTCTTTCCTAGAACTGCTTTAGCTATACAGGGTCTTTTGTGATTTCATACTTATTTTAGGATTTTTCTATTTCTGTGAAAAATGCCACTGAAATATTGACAGATGTTTAGTCTACAGATGGCTTTCAGTAGTATGGACATTGTTAACAATAGCAAGTCTTCTGATCCATCAACAGAGGTTGTCTTAACATTTCTAAAATAATTTTTTTATTATGTTAGTCACCACACAGTACATCACTAGTTTTTGATGTCGTGTTCCATGATTCATTGTTTGCGTCAAACACTCGTGCTCCGTGCAATCCGTGCCCTCCTTAATACCCATCACCAGGCTCACCCATCCCTCCACCCCCTTCCCCTCTGAAACCCTCAGTTTGATTCCTGGAGTCCATAGTCTCTCATGGTTTATCTGATTTCCCCTCCTTCATTTTTTCCTTCCTTCTCCTAAGGTCCTCCATGCTGTTCCTTATGTTCCACAAATAAAACATATGAAATGAAATGAAACCATATGACAACTGTCTTTGTTTGACTTATTTCACTTAGCATAATACCCTCCAGTCCCATCCATGTTGATGCAAATGTCGGGTATTCATCCTTTCTGATGGCTAAGTACTATTCCATTACATATATGGATCACATCTTCTTTATTCATTCGTCTGTCGAAGAGCATATCTTAACATTTCTTTGTGTCATCTGTAATTTCCATTATCAAAGTCCTGTAGTTTTAGGTATACAAATCTTTCACCTCCCTCATTAAATTTATTTCTAAGTATTTTATTGTTTTGGATGCTCTTGTGAATGGGTTTTCTTTGTATTTTTCAGATATTTTGCTCATGTGTAGATATGTAATTGCTATCTGCATGCTGGTTTTATATCCTGCAACTTTAATTAATTTGTTGATTAGTTACAACAGCTTTTTGGTTGAGTCTTTAAGGCTTTCTATGTGTAAGATCTTATCATTTGCAAATGAAGACGATTTTACTTCTTCCTTACTGATTTGGCTGCCTTTTATCTATCTTGCTTGAATGCTCTGGCTAGGATTTTCAATACTATGTTCACCAGGAATGCTGCAGTGGGGCACCCCTGAGTCTCTTCAGTAAGTGATGTTGGGGAAACTGGGCGACCACATGCAGAAAAGTGAAATCAGACCTCTATCTTTTTTTTTTTTTATAATTTTTTTTAAAAGATTTTTTATTTACTTATTTGACAGACAGATCACAAGTAGGCAGAGAGGCAGGCAGAGAGAGAGGAGGAAGCAGGCTCCCCGCTGAGCAGAGAGCCCGATGTGGGGCTCGATCCCAGGACGCTGGGATCATGACCCGAGCCGAAGGCAGAGGCTTAAACCACTGAGCCACCCAGGCGCCCCTCAGACCTCTATCTTAAACAGTCACAACACTTAACTTTAAGTGGATTCCAGACACAAATGTAAGATGGGAAACTGAAAAACTTCTAGAAGAAAACATAAAGGAAAAGCTCTTAGATATTGATCTTGATAATGACTTTTTGGATTTGACACAAAAAGCAAAAGCAACAAAGAAAAAAATGAATAAATGGGACTACAGCTAATTAAAAAGCTTCTGCACACCAAAAGATCAACTAACAAAATAGAAACACAACTTACAGAATGGGAGGAAGTGTTAGCTAAACATATCTGATTAGGGGTTAATATACATACATATACGTATATAAATAAGCACATATATGTATACATATAAAATATATACACATACATACATATGGAATTCAGGCAATTCAACAGAAACTAAAGAATTTAATTAAAAACCTGGACAGAGGAAATGAATAGACCTTTTCCCAAAGAAGACATACAGATAGCCAACAGGTGCTTGAAAAGGTGCTCAACATCACCAGTCATCAGGGAAATGCCAGTCAAAAATCACAGTGAGATCTCAACTCACATCAACGACACAAGAAGTAACAGGTGTTGGTGAGGATGTGGAGAGAAGAGAACACTGTGCACTTTTAGTGAAAATGTAAATTGGTAACAGCTACTATGGAAACAGTATGGAGGTTCCTCAAAATACTGAAAATAAAAATCCTCAAATCCCACTGCAGAGTGTTAACTCAAAGAAAACAAAAATACTATATATATATATATATATATATATATATATATATATGCACCTGTGTATTTACTGCAGCATTATTGACAATAGCCAAGATGTGGAAGCAAGCCAAGTGTCCATCAAGAGAAGAATGGATACACACCATACACACACACACACACACACACACACACACAGGAATATTACTCAGGCATTTAAAAAAGGAGATCTAGTCATCTGCAATGACATGGATGGACCTAGAGGGCATTGTGGTAAGTGAAATAAGTGAAGTGAGTCAGAGAAAGACAAACACCATATGTTTTCACTTAAATGTAGAATCTAAAAACAGAACAAATGAATAAAAAGCAAACTCTTAGAAAACAAACTCATGGCTGGCAGAGGGTGGTGGGTGCAGGTAAAATAAAGAGTATTAGGAGGCACAAACCTCCAGTTACAAAACAAGTAAGTCACAGAGATGAATAGTACAGCAAAGGGAATACAGTCAATATATTTATTTTTTTTAAGATTTTTTATTTATTTATTTGAGAGAGAGACAGGGAGAGAGAGCATGAGAGGGGAGAAGGTCAGAGGGAGAAGCAGACTCCCCATGTAGCAGGGAGCCCGATGCGGGACTCGATCCCAGGACTCTAGGATCATGACCTGAGCCGAAGGCAGTCACTTAACCAACTGAGCCACCCAGGCGCCCCAGTCAATATATTTAATAGCATTGTACGGTGAAAGATGGTGACTACATTTAGCATGATGGGCACGAATATAGAGAATTATCATATTAATGTTGTATACTTGAAACTAATAGATGTGAATTATACTTCAATAAAAAACACAAAAATTATGAATGTTGCTTTACAGAATAAAAACAGTTCTGTATTATATACTTGAAAAGTGTTAACAGAGTAAATCTTCAAGGTTCTCAATGCAAAAACTATAGTAATTATGTGATGTGATGGAGTTATTAGCTAAAGGTATGGTAGTGGTTATATTGCAATATGTAAGCCTATCCCATCAACTCAATGTACACCTTAACCTTGTATTAATTTGTGTCAGTTATGTTTCAATACAGCTAGAAAAAATAAGGTGGTAACCATTGACAAGATTGAGCTGCTGACTGCAAAGACAAAAACCAACAATCTTTAAAAAAAAAAAAAAAAAACCAACAATCTTCTAGTTAGTTCCCAGGTCCTCTTCATTGACAGTTTCTGGGGGGAGTGATAGAGATTAGCCAGAGGACTCTGAAGAGGCTCATCATTTAGGGTTAAAAAGAATCCTGGGATTCAGAAGTTACCATGGTGAGAGCTGGTAGGAGAATCAGAGGATGGGAAGAGCAGTGGGCAATGAGGATGGGAGAGAAACCTGAAGAGTGTTTTCAGTGGTGACCAGAGAAGGAGAGGCATGGACAGGAGTAACTGGGCTGAGGACCTGAGTGGAAACTGGCTGGAGAGCTGTATAAGACGGCTGTGCTTCGGTATACTGCCACCAAAGTGGTAATGGAACATTGCTTAGATCTCACATGTGTCAAGATGTAGATAGCTCCTGCAGAGAAGTTAGAAAAAAGAAGAGAGAGGTAGTGTGTAATATTGGGAGAGATCATTTGCAAAGCCCAAACACTACTTACAACTGTTTCACGGGAATTTGAACTGATGCCTCTTCCTTTTTGGATAAATGTTTCTAAATGAGTCATTTAAAAAAGTAATAATAAAAAAAAATCAAAGTTTGGGCCCAAACCTGCAAAGACTTTAAAGATCCAGTATCATGCATCCTCTAATCTCTACTCTTAATATGATTGGGTTATACATTAGTTACAAGAAAAAGATTTAAAACCTTCCTAGTTTGGAAGTCTCTAAGCATACGACCAACTGACTCAAAGGCCAAGAGGAAACCATAAGGCAATCACAAAATACTTACATTGGAAAGATATTGAAAAACTTTATAACACAACTTCTGAACCGTAGCTAAATCAATACGAGAGGAAATGTACAACCTTATAGGTTCATATGAGAAAAGCAGAAAGGACAGAAGTCAGTAAGCTAAGCATACAACTTGAGAAGTTAAAAAAATATCAACTAAAAAGGACAGAGAGAATTAAATAAAGAAGGGCAATAATTAATGAAAAAGAAAAGAAAGCCAAAACCAGACAGAACTAAGCAACCCAAGCCAATATATTGAAAACGTTTCTAAAACTTGTCTGACAAATCTTCGGTTAAGACTAAGAATAGGGGAGAAAAAGGGAGAGAGAAATGACACATACAAATGATAAATAATTAAGAATTAAAAGAGATTTTCAACAGTATTACAAATAAAAAATGTAAAAGAAATTTTAATAATAATACTGTAAAAGTCTTCATGCCATAAATTAGCAGAGAAATGGTCATATTCTTAGAAAAACAAATTTCTAAAACAGACTCAATATTTATTAGGAAAAAAAATTCTCATAGGACATTAAAGAGAATTAGTCATTCAATAACTGTCCAAAAGAACTTACATGGAGCTCTCAAAATAAATTCAATGGACACAAACCCTTTCTGAGAGAAGGAAAAATGTTCTACTACACACAACTGTAAGGCTGCTCACCTAACAAAATTAGTTATAGGCAACATGGAAAAGGAAAGACCACATTACTTGTGTATGTAAGGGCAACAATGCTAACAAAATATTAACAAATTAAATGTGGAACTATATTTTTTAAAATATTGTGCATCGCAATTAATTTGAATTCATCCCAGGAATGCAAGATGGGTTCAATGCCAGAAAATACATTCATTAATTTAATTACATTAACAGATTAAAGAGGACAGACAATTATATGTAACTAGATGATATGTCTCGTAAGTGCAAAGTACAATTTTCTCAACTTTTTAAACTAAAATTGCTCACTCTGGACTTGCTCTCTCTTTTCTCCTTCCCTCAGCTGGAATGTGGGCATGGTAATTGTGTGGCAAAACCGTACAATAGAAGAAATCTGGATGTTTGAATCATCTCCTGATTTCTGAACTGCCCACCCATCACAGAAATGTTTCATTCTGGTTTCTTGGGGCAGCATCAAATATGCCCCAGTTAACACAGAAAGACAAGAGAAGCTTTATGAAAAGTAGGTAAAATCTGACACACTTTCTCTTCTCCATTGCATATGGGAGTGTGGAGAAAGAGGAGTGGAAAGAAAACTTTAAGAAAAGAAAACTAAACTTTAGGGGGACACCCAGCTTTGAATCCGAGGTCTACCACACGCTGAGCGTCTGACTTTGACCATGTCTACCTCTCTGATCCTCAGTTTCCCCAGGAATAACATGGTAAATGTCTCCCTCCCAACACATGCAGGTTCTTTTCAGAATGTCGATAGCAAAGAGGGGGAATTGGCACTCTCTGGGGAAGAAAGTTAGGAGTTAGAGAACACTGATCTTTTTTTTTTTTTTCTATAAAGCTGCCAGACAAAATACAGGAAATCCAGTGAAATTTGAGGTTTCATATAAGCAGTGTTTTTTAGTATACTATGGTATGTCCCAAAGGTTGTATGCAACGAAGTTGAACTACAAAGTACTGTTGTTTATTGGAAACTCATAATTTTGTTATTTGCTTTGCTAACTCTAGCAATCGTATCTGAAGGAGAGAAGAAAGTAAACTTCTTTGGACTGGTCTGAACCATAACCAAGAGACAGAAGCAGTAAGAAATGAGTCGTCCCCAGCACAAGACTGGGCAGGTCACCCGTCCGGCTGCTCAGCGGAGCAAGTGGTCACTGCGACCAAACAGACAAGGACGGACTCAAAACAATGTCAGGAACCCATGGGCTTGGCAACAGCGATGCACAGGTTCACAGCCAGAAAACCAGCATACACGCTTAGGGAAAAATGGGAAAAAATGCATGTCTGGGAGACATCCAACATTTCCAAAATTCCTCTGTCCACTTCTGAACCGTTTCCCTGTGTGACAGATGAAGAGGACGGGCCCGGAGGTCTGAGTAAAACGTTGTCTTTGTTGCAGTCCAGCATCTCACCTTTGTACTTCCAGGAAAACCCAGCAGGGAAAGAACACCTGTGCCGGAAAGACGGCGACAGGAAGACTCCTCTCTCAGAGGTGTTGAAAGAATTAAGACAAGGTGAAGTATGTAAAGGCTTAGCATAACATCAGACCTCCAGTAAGGACTCCATCACCAACGTTAGTTCTGTTTGTCTCCTCTGTTCCCTGCTCCCCTTCTCCTCCCTTCCTGAGGCTCACCATGTCCTGAAGTCACCCTGCATTCTGGACTCAACATCCTAAAGTCATCTCGTCCCGAAGTCAGACCCATCAGAAAGTTGCTGCAATTCTCTGCCCTATGCACCTGACGCGGTACGACCTTATTCTTCCGGGTGGCAGATATCTAAATCTCATAGGTCATGCACTTTGCTATAGACAGTGATGATGGAGTGAGCAAGACAAAGAAGCCTTCACATCAAAAAGGCCATCACATCACATCCAACTGCCTACTTGAGAATAACCTGAGGACCACGTGAACATTCCGGAGCGACATCCTCCAAACCTTATTCCAAAGAGCAAGGGGTGAGTAGCCTCCATTTAGTGTCCTTTGACATTTCCCCACTTCTGACCTGAGGTCTTCTTACACTGGTGCTGATGATGGTGAGGTGGCTAACTGCTGATGAAGTTTAGAAGGTTTTACTTTTTAAGGTCCTCTGCACATGAGTCCCTTACCCCAAATGAAGAAACTGCAAATAGTGGTAAATCAGGCATCAGCGATGGCCTGATGGGGTGGTGTGCCAAGAGGAGCTTGTGTGGCGCCCTCAACACTAGATCACAGAACCAGATGTCGACTCCACCTACACAAAAGTAAGAAGCATAGCAAGGCACAGACCTAAAGTAATGTTCCTATTTTCTGGTCTCTGAACTCCTTTGTACTCACAAAAATCATTGAGGACCCCAAATAGTAACCATATTTGAAGTTAAACCAAAAAATAGTTTTATATATTTACTTAAAATTAATAATAAACAAATAATATGTTCATACACTATATTTTTATGAATGTTTATGAAAGCAAAAAAACAGTGAAAAGAGAGATTATTTTACATCTTACAAATGATAAAAGTCTTATTAGAAAGAATAAAACTCTCTTCTGTTTCTGTATTCAATCTGTTAGCATATGACACTGGAAAACTCCACTGTATATTCATGAGAAACTGAGAAGGAGAAAAATGTACATGACATGTGTGCGTTATTATTAACATCTTTGGCCTTATAAGCTCCCTAAAAAGGTTTCAGGACTCCTCAAGGTTCTGGGCCATGCTAAAGGACCACTCACCTAAAGGATGAGAAATTGCCTATGGATGCCCCCCATGCCTCCACCCAAGTGACACGCTACTGAGCAATCAAGAAGGCAGGAGAACAACTCTGAAAAAACACTCACCACTTTACATTTCTCCCCAAGCCTGATCTTCCTACGAGTTTCTCTATCTGCTGTTAGGGATTCTACATGTCCTCAAATGTAGTCATGTTACTGAGCTTTCAAGCTATAACTTGAAGCTGAAATCAGCTTCCTGGTCTACATTCCACTCTTAAACAGAGCTCAAGTCTGGAGACAAAATAAAGGAGAAACCCAGTAGCCTTAAAGTTCACTCATCTCCTAAAAGTAGCCACAGACACCCCTCAAAATGGACCCTTCTATCTACCATCCTCTCTCCAAAACCTGCTCACTCCATCACATTATCTCCAACCACAGTCCTTTGGCCTTTGATCAGTTTTCCTCTTTTTCCTTCCTGCCTTCAGATCAATGTGTTTTCAGTCTAGTGAGTTGACTCTAGATTTTACTTAACTTCCTTTTACTCTGGACACCCTACTTACTGCCACTCCCCAGAAGCAGGTGACACTCCAGTGTCTGGAAGCTCGAGTCAGAGTCCCATTCCTTCCCATCCTGCCCATCCCTCTGCCTGAGGAATTTAAATATGATTAGCATCATGTGGGGATTCTGAATCTCAGAAAGTCAAGAAACCATTCCACCCTGAAAAAACCAAAAAGCAAAAAGAAAGAAAGAAAGAAAACCCAAGAAATTCAGACCTGTTATTAAACTTTCATTACAACTTACACAAAGTATTTTTCTCCTTCAGAATATGTGTTTGTGTAGTGTCATATTTTGTAAAGTTGGTCTATTTCCACCAAACATAAGGTAGTTTTGGTGGACTGAACACCCTCTTTCTAATTAGGTAGAAGTCCACTGTCTTATAATTGCATGTAAGCAAGTAAGGACTGGCTGAGCTAGAGTAATTGGACGAGGGCAGCATACTTTGACCTTGGCGTCTGAAACTGCTTTAGAATCTCAGAGGTTCAGATACAGTGACCTGATAGGAGGAAGAAATTGTGAAACAGTCACTGTGGAGGCTGATTTTAATTAGACTGCAGAAGTTAGGGAAGAAGATGTTCTGATTAGTGCAAAGCATCTCGGCACTGTGGCATCTCTGTCATATTTTTAACTAGTCATGACAGGTAGTTATTATATTTAAGTTTCAAATTTCCTCAATTCCTGTTATTGCTAAATCAGATCCTAATAAAGCCTCTTGGGATGGGTTAGACAGGTGAGATGCGAAGAAATATTCCACCACAATAAAGGAAGCGTAGCACCCTTAGTCTTTGCATCCACCTAGACAACAGCACAACAACAAAAAGAGCTACAGAACAACCCTACTTCACCGAGTCTTGTGATCCTGCTTGGTCACTGCACCGAAGGAGCTTGGAGGCCAAAATGGGAGCCACCGGTGGTGGCTGCAGGGTAACTTGGGCAGATCTTGAATAGATTCCTCAACAACAAGGCAGCATAAAGGACCCAGTTAAGTGAACAAGAGAGTCACCCATCCCCCAGGGGCAGCCATCTCTCAAGAGAGCCTTTGTCATGTAAGGGACAGCAGGTCACAGGTAAGCTACAGGTTTGTTTACTGTAACAAGACAGGAGTCGCGTGGAGTGCTATAGTCAATCGTAAGGAGACATTAGTCAGGTTTATAAGCTGAAGAATTCCGGAGGCAGGTTTTCAATCCTCCTCTAACTACCCAACCATACTCAAAGTTGGTATTAATTTCTTCTAAGTGAGCTATGACATATGTGACATGAGATCGATGAATTTAGAACTAGTAGAAGAACATGGAATTTTCAACCACTGTAGTGACTCAGGAGTTCTTGGTTTACACCGTATTCTCCCTATTTTTTTCCCTATGTCAGCAGGTGAGAACCTCTTTGAACAACAAAAAAAAATTTATAAAATCCTATGGTCAAATAATAATTGTTCCGTATTTCTCTAAACACATCTAAGAAAAGGCAAAGCCTGGAGATGGATTTCACTGAGAGGAGACATAGACCATAACTGAAGAATGCCAGCTGTCTTCCAAGGGTCCCCTGTGAGCGAGTGAATCAGTGTGGTGGCCGGACATGGGGAGAGGAAGAGGCTGGACCAGGGAAGAAAGAGAAGAGCAGAGTAGGGAGGCAGATTCACAGAGGCCAGGTCTTCAAGAAGAGTCCATACGAGTCAGGGGGCAGAGGGTCAACGTTAGGAACGTGTATATATAAGAACCAGACCAGAGGGGTAAAGCCAGCAGGTTACACGTAGGGTTTTGCAGTCAAGGAAGAGGCAATCCGCCACAGAAGGAACTGGGATCCAGAGAAGGTGCCCCAGGATGCGGATGCTTAAGACGGCATCGGATCTAAATCCCATAGTAGCCACTTGTCCTCCCTTCAACCCAGACTCATTTCACCAACACAGTGCTGCTTCACTTCCCCCTGGCAAAGAAGGATTTAAAAATACCAAAAAGATTTCATCGGAAAAACCAAGCTTGGAAAACACAAGACTTAATTCCAAAAAGATAAATTCTATTTTAGGATCCATAACAGCGGCCAAGAGGAAGAGGACCCTCCGAAGTCAGATCCACAGAGAGACAAATGACCTGACGCCCGAAGAGCACCCGCCCAGCCGTCTTCTCTGGGAGCTGCACACTCTGCCGAGCGAAGGGCTGAAGGGGGCAGGAGCTCGACAGCCCGGACCGACAGCCCGGACCGACGGTCTGTAACAGAGTCTTGTAGAAAAGGGTTTCATCAACAGGACTTCCTCCGCTTTTAACGTGACTCTCCTTTCCCTATCCTGCTCTGATTATTTTGTTTGATTTCTTAACAACCTTGCAGTTTTCTACTACCATTCCTCTGCTGTAATTGTCTACCATTCTCGACGTTCAAAGACCTGAGAAAAAGCCTCCAGTGCAAGTGAGAGAGAAATTGGTTTCATTACTTTTTTTCCTCACATCTTGTAAATCACCAGCGTGGGTAATTACAATAATTTCCAGCTTAGCATGTACCTTCTCTCCATGTAATAAGATTAGAACCCAGCCTGTCATGCCACCCTGTTATGGTTTATAGATGGAATTTTTCTTCCACTATCTGTATTTGATTAAACACTATTTTCACTGCAGCTCTGACTTTATCTGTTTTCCTTGTTATCCACAAGGGATTCTGCAACACATCCCTTTTTCCCTGTACGGGAAGCACAGCCTTGTATCTGGGATGTAGCATGCTGTAGGACTCATCACATTTCCATGTGCTATAGATCTCTGACTTTTTTTTAAATTGGACATCTTTCTTCTTTTTTATGATGAAAACAGAGAATCATTTTCAGGGGGAAAAAACCATAAATGAGAAAAGGATTTATTTGGTCTCTTTAGATGAGTTAAGTTTTCTAATTGTGCCTCCTCCTTTCCTGCTGATCAGTATCAATCAGCCTAGAAAACAGTGTAATTTACAAGAAGAAATTTTAAGATTGATCTCTGAGTGTAGGGTAGGTGAGTTTAGTATAATCATATGCATACGTACATGTACGTATATGTGTGTCATACATATATTTGTATATAATATACATATATATTTGTGTTTATTTAAGCTATTTCAGGATTTTGTTAATATAAATCAAAGTGTAGATAACCTTTCAAATTAATAAGACCCTCTTTTTAAGAACCAGGACTACATCCCAGTTGGCAATGCTATTAGTGTGGATAACATTATTTCCAAAAAGAAAATAGTGTCGGAGCAGGTAAATAAAGAATCCTCGGCATTAGATAGACTCAACTGAATCCTATTTCCCTTTTAAATTTCCTTTGACTCTTTTGCAACTTTATAAAATGATTTTGAAGTATAATTTGGGATCAACGGTGGCTCTCTCATGTTGACTATACCCTATCACCAGGGTCCAAGTCCCATTTGGAAACCTAACCCTCCTAAGAGTACCTCCTCCTCTAAACAGCTCAGAACGTGTATGCTATGGTCAAAGCAAAACCTCACACATCTCTCTGCTCACCCTACCCTGCTGTGACTTGCTTATATCCTAGCAGCACTTAATACAAAGTTATAGAAATGCAAGTGTTCTGGAAAGAGGAAAACTCACCACTATTCTCCAGTCTTTAAATTACCTAAGACACTAAATTCTATAATGGCTTCCACTTCCATTAGTCTTAAAACTCACCAAAATGTAGAAAAACTGGAAAAGAAAGTATGGAGGTATAACTTCACCTTGTTCACCAGAAGACTAGGAAAATGCTTCATTAAAAATCCTTTAAAATGTCCAACTCTACATCAAAATAATCTGAACAGTCCATAGGGAATGCCTCTCTTAATTTTTTCATTGTGTCTTTAAGTGCTGAGGGCCTGTTTGTCTTTGTCTTCCTTCCCAGCATCCCTGTCCCTCAAGGAGCCGCTGTCCTAAGCCATCGCAAGGTCAACAGTTAACAGCTTGGCTGTTTTCCCTTGCATGAGGTCTAATGGTTTTTCTTGCATTTTCCTGTGTGACAAAAAACACTCATTCACTTATCAAATATTTATTGACATCCCCTATCTGCCAGGCAATGTTCTAAACATTTTGCTGCTCTTGGAGAGACTAACATTCTAATGGGATATCGAAAATGATAATCAACTCTTCCTGGTTTGCCCACGACTTTCCGGGTTTTAAAACTCACAGACCTATGTCCTAGGGATCCCCTCAGTCTTGGGTAAATCAAGCTTGTTGGTTACCCTAGAGAGCATCATAGTAGATAAGACTTAAAACTCGGTGGGGGGGGGACAAAACAAAACAAAACACCCCAACATCTTTTTCAGTGATAGTTCAAGTTGGTGATTATGGAAGAATCTTGTAGATACTGGCATACATACTGGATTCCACAGTGGGTGGACCTTGCTCTCTAAAAAAAAAGCAAGTTTCCTTTAAATTCTAATTTCTTACCTGGCATGCAGGGTGGAACGGACATAAAATTTTAAGTAAGAAAATTTGTCTTTTTGATCCTTCTGCTCCCATTATCTTTTCAGCACATGATATACCCATGCCCTCATCCTTCATGCCATGTCAATGGACCATGCCAACAGTCCAAGGCATGACCCCTGGAGCATGTATGTCAACACACTCTTTCCCACATATGCATTTCATGCCTCCAAGCCTTGGAACACAAAAGCCCTCTTCCTCCATATGGCAGCATGCTACCAATTCTTCTAGGCTTGGATCAGCCACTGCATTCTTAGTAATGCCTTCCCCCATTTGGATCCAGTGGGATGAAAATCTACCTGTATTCTGTTCATATGGCAGTTTTCACTAGCCTTTAACAGAGTAGGGATCACTCTTGAACAAAATTACGTGTTTCTGCATCTACCTTAGAATTTGTGTTACACCAAGCAAGCAAAATCTATCATTTATCCGTTTCCCCAGTAACTGATACAGAGAAAATGCTTGATACATGCTTTTGGACTTTTGTTTCTAGAAATGTGATAAACTGAACACCCTGAAAACCACCCTTCAAAATACTGGATAAAACATGACAAACATTATTTTAAATACAATTCTAGATGTCAGGAAAGCAAGAGAAATGTTCAGAGGTCAGGAACAAAAAACAAAAGAAGTTGGAGCGGTTAGTGTGAACTAACATTGGAACCACCCTGGGGACTTTTCCAGCCTTGGTACGAAGGAGCATACTTTGATGGCTACATGAGGATAGAAAAATAAGCCTTGGTTTTGAGCAAGATCAGGAGTTGGAACTGAAATGTCTAGAAAGTTTAACCCCTGAAATGCTGTAACTCCGCTGAAGGAGTAGACAATCCATAACAACATTTTTTATCACAGAAGTTTGTCTATTCAAGAAAGGCAGTTGGTCATACACATATTATATATATAATAAAATAAAAGGCCTCCCTGAGAAAATCACAGACCTGTTCTCACATAATTTTAAAGTATGGACATATATTACCTCTGGGGTCCAGGAACCCCTAAGCCAATAAATTAATAAGAAGAAATATTACTTTTCTCTTCCATCTTCCCTGGTCTGTCACCAGTACAAATCACTGTACTGGTTCCTACTAGCTTCGGTTCTTATCCCGGAGGTGACACATATCAGACCTGAGAGTCTGATGTTAATTCCTACACATACTGGGGTCTACTGCAGGCAAGAAACCACAAGAATATGAACCTAGGGATTTGTATAAGGGAGCAAAAACCATCTCCTCTCCTAACAGGAAGGGAGAAAACTCTCTGCTCCTTGGACAGGATCCTAAGTCCTTATTATCATCCTTATGAATGTAAATAAATCCTTTTAAAAGAGAAGAGAGGACCAAGGTCTTTAGCTTTACTGCTAAAAGGAGGTCTCCATGGTCCTGAATCTAAACTTCGAAAAATTATTAGAATTTTAAGAGTTCAGCAAAGTTGATGGGTAATAATATGTATTTACAAACTCGGGTTGTTGTTGTTGTTGTTTTTTTTAAAGATTTACTTATTATAAAGAAAGAGAGCATACTCATGAGTGGGGTAAGGGGCAGAGGAAGATCATCTTCAAGTAGACTCCCCGCTGAGCATGGAGCCCTTCCAGGACTTGATCTCATGGCCCCTAAGATCATGACCTGAACTGAAATCAAGAATCGTGGTTCAACCAACTGAGCCACTCAGGTGCCCCTCAAGTAATTCTTACATGTCATAAAAGAATGATTACAGAATGCAATTTTATAAAGATATAACAACAATATCAGTAGAAATATGAGGCAGACAAAAATAAGCCTATTGAAAACCTATTAAAAGACATTTATGCAGAAATAGATGACATTCTAAAGGAAGACTTCTTTAAAGACCTAAATGGAGAGAGAAAATCTAGACATGAATTTTAAGAATTTTTTTATTATTATGTTCATTTAGCCAACATATCATTAGATTTGATGTAGTGTTCAATGATTCATTAGTTGTGTGAAGATGCCAGTCTTCTGCATGTTTTTCTACAAGTCCTATATAATTCCAATCAAAATATCAACAGGTGTTTTTACTGGAAGTTATCAACAGTATCTGAAATTCACATGTAAGAGCAAGTAGGCAAAAATAACCAAGACAATTTAGAGAGCGAGGTGGTTGGGACTCCAATCAAGAGTTAATACTAAGTTATGATGTAGAAGATCCCACGACTCTAGAGATAGACAAGAGAGTTGATGTGTATATACAAAGAAGTAGCACTACAAATCAGCATGGAAATGATCATCTAGTCTGTAAAATAAGACTGAATTTCAGATATAATAAACTCTAAACGTGAAAGTTTAACTTTTCAATAAAAAATTCAAGTAAATATATTCAGGCCCTTGCAACATGGAATTAGTTAAGAGCCCAAAAGCACAAACTAAGAAAAATATGGACAAGTTCAACTTCATTAAAATTAAAAACATATACAAAGGAATACATTCTTAAAAATTTCATTAGATAAGCTACATTTTAGTAGAAATTATTTGCAATGTTCATGACCAAGACAGAATGAGTATTTAGTATTTATAAGGAATTATTTCAAGTAGTAAGAGGGCAAACAATCCAAAAGAAATATAACTAATGGGGAAAAAAGAAATACACTTTTGATAAAAATTCAATCGCACTATTAAATTAACTATTAACTAGCAAAATGCAAAATTAAATACAATTTAACAAATAACATTCTCAAAAATTAAATATTTGGGTAATAGCAACTATTAGGGAAGACAGAGTACCTGGTACCAAGAAGTAAGTGTATACATTCAAAATAGGACGGCCTGGGTTCAAATCTCAGTTCTGCCACTTATTGGTTAAGTGACCTTGAACAAGTTCCTTTATTTCTGTGCCTCATCTTCTTATACTTAAAATGAGAATAATAGTGGTACCCAAACCTCTGAGACTGTTACAACTGGAGTTGATGTGTGCAAAAATAATTAGTACAATTCAAACACATAATGAACACACAATAAAGGTTACTTTGTTGGAGTATACATTGGTATAACCCATCAGAGTATTATTTGTCAATATTTAGTCAAAATGCACAAACTCAAAACACAGCATTTGACACGCAAGTATAAACCCTTATAAATCTTGCCCTTTTACCATCTTTAACTGACTTTGACAAGAGGCCCAGTGACTTTTTGTGTTTTTGGCTTTCTAGTCCTCATTCACACTCTTATGGGACATTTTGAACTAGCCATTGACTAATACTTGACTAATATTAACTTGGAGTAACTTGACTAATATTTACAAGGAGTCACCATAAACTTGGGTGAACAATGCTCAGGGAATGATTGCAAATGAAACACAGGAAAACAAATCTCATTAAATGAAGCAAAGGTGGGTCTAGATCCTACCATCTAAGACAAACATGTGAAGAACCCATTTAACAGACCAGCATGTCTGGTTTTTAGTCTTTGCTCTACTTTCTAGTTTTTATAACCTTAGAGAAGTCATTTCACTCTCCTTACCTGTGTTCCTTCTTCCATCAAATGATATGATTTCTAAAGTCATTTCCAACCTAACAAGCAATTCTTGAAGGCAGAAGAATGCACTTTGGATGAAGCCAATGTTTTTCAACAGAGCTCGCGAAAGAGCTGTCCCTCAGTGTTAACCACCTCAATGTTAACCCCCTCAAGCAACCTTCCCAAAGGTTCTCATAGTCCAGAGATCCAGGATTATTTCTAAGAGCTTGAGCCTTTTAATGTGTCTTCATTTACCAAGGTAGAAAACCCCCTTCAAAGATTCAAGAAACCAAGCTACTATATGGAAACTGGAAAATTCCATTCTCCAGTTCCCTTGTGTGACCAAAAAAAAAAGGAAATTCAAGACTGCTACCTGGAAGATCATCCCCTAATACAATAGACATCTGAAAACTGCCCGAATGCCTTTCTTTCACAGCTCTTTAGAAAAGAAGATGATCATGAACATACTCACAGCAGGTTTCAGAATTTCTATTAGATACGGTTACCACCGCTAAAATGGCAGACTTGGAGAACACAGACACATAAAAACATCCAGCCTCTGGGCAAGACTTGTGTCCCATCACATTGCCCACATGAAAAATTTTCCATCAACAACAAGATTTCAGTTTAAGAGTTTAAATAGAAAAGCTACAGGGAGCCATAAATAAGAGCTTTCTCGGTTTCTTTTTTAAATAGAAACTCATATTGAAAGTTAAGCATACTTATTATTAGCCAATTAATATAATCCTGTCTACTGAGAGTAGGTTTTTACCCCTACCTTCTGGTAGCTGTTTGGAGCAGTCACACGATGTAGATGCTGCTTGATTTCTGGAAGTGTCTAAAATTGAAGGGAAGAGCCACCTGGAAGAGAAATCAATGATTTCTGTGTATATTACATTCATGATATTTGCTATTCATTCAGCCCAGTTCTCTCTGTTCTCCAACTCTCAGCTCTGAAACAAGCTTTACTGGGAAAGAAAAAAATGTTGACTCCTGTTTCCATCAATATTAATGGCAACAGCCTAATGAGGTGCAGGAACTATGACCTAAGTCTTTTCAATCAGAACACCTGGACAGTCTCAATATTATTCTGTAGCACAGTGTTGTGCTGGCATTTCTCAGGTCAGGAAGGGCTTAATGAAAGAGGAAATTGGAGAATATTCAACACAAAAGACTTATGTCAATGCTCCATAATGTATTTCTTCATTCTACCTGCAGGGCCTCGTACAGAGTTGTTCAAGAACTTACTATCATAGGTCATTGAACCTCCAATGGAGTGTATGTTCTCTGTCCAATATTATCAACTGAGGGGCAATTAGGGAATTTGACTGCTATTATGTAGTTGTATAACAACCTGAGCCCTTCAGGAGTCTGAAGGGGTCTTTTTTCCACACTTCTTACACATGGAAAATGGGGCAGTCCTTTAATTATGGGCCTTATGTTCAACTATTGCTCAGTTGGTGTCAAGTAATTGAATATTATAGATAATATATTTTTTCAGATCATATAATTTATTGCAGATAGCACACAGTTTAAAAATTCACCAACACACTGACAGTACAAAATGAAACAGGATTATAAGATATTCCCCCCTCAGGAAAATAAAACATACTATGATTGCCAAAGCTAGATGTCTGTCTAAGTTTTACAACAATGGAAGAATGTGAAACTAATAAAAGGAAAAAGCCATCACTTATAATGACCACAAAAAGAAAATCCAAAGGAAAGTCAGTTTTCTCACACATTCATTTTCTCCTCTAACAATTATTTTAACATAAACATATTTTTAAAAAACTAGAAACTCTTCAAGTAACTAAAGATAATGCTCCAAGGCCATTTTCACGGCTTGCTTTGTTTGCTTTAAATGCCACTAGAGCCAAATTAACACACATTCGGGCCAAGTATTTCCAAAACAGTCCAGCAACACAGAATGGAGTTTTCCATTCAGTATCTTAAGCACAAATATAGGCTGTGCTTACAGTAGTTAAGGTGATCAAATTTTAAAAAGCAACTAAAAAAACGGGGTGGGGGGGCAGCAAACAATTTCCATGCTACTCCCACAGACCTCATCTGTAAGTGCAAGACAGGAAAACAAACCCTGTGCAAAATGCTCTTGCCCTGTGTGCTGGTCATTAAAACCACACTTTGGGCTGCAGCCTTTGCTGCCCAGATACACACAGTCTATGAAGCCCCTTCCCCCACCCTCCCCATGTCAATCGAGGCTGTCCGGTCCTTTCAGCCTGGAGCTTTTTCAGTCCTTAGAATCTTTCCTAGAGTTGGGGGCAGCGGGGGCAAGGGTAGGATGAAGCAGGGAAGGTAGGGTAAGGGAGAAGGGAAGAAAAAGAAAGGAGGCCCCTCCAAAAGAAGAGAGAATGAATTCAAAAGTCGGTACACTTTGGTAACTAAGAAATCCAGTATTCTGTTAATCTTGCATGCATCTAAATAAAGTCACATACAAAAATGATTTTTAAAGATAATTTAGCTATGCTTAGGCATTGTTGCCCTGAATAGAGAACAGATGGAAATTACAGAGATTTTTTAAGATTCAAATTTGTGTGAGCACTGTGCTAGTAGACAAGACAGGCATGTTCCCTGCCTTCATGAAGCACACAGACTAGTGATTATGAAAATGAGATTCTGGGGAAAAGAACAGGAAGAGGAAGAACCTGCTCCCCTCTGAACCCAGAGGGCCACATGACCCTACGCACACAATTTAGCTTTCAGCTTTGTGTGTTCCTAAAAATATCCTTTCAAAAAGGTGATGTGGCATCCCCCAAGATCATTTTCTGGCAAAGGAAAATCAGTGTTTTTTCAGGAGGGAAAAAAAAAAAATCTTTCCATAATCCTTAAGAAATCAAAGCAAATGACAAGAAATTCTTCTTTCTCAAACGAGAATAACTATGTATTTTTTTTTAAATCAAGAATGTACCCTATTTGGCAAGAAAAGTGAAACTACTAATTATCTAAAGGATTTTTCCTAAAAGCAGATGAATTTTCCCTTTTCTTTGTATCATGAATAGCTCCATATTCCAAGTGAAAAGATGCAAAAACAAGAAGAAAATTGGTAGAACACATCGCTATGGGAAAGACGACGATATCTTTCAGCTCAAAGCAATTTTGGCTTCAGAGAATGCAGAGAATACCAATGACATCTTAATGTGCTCAGTCAAACAGAATTAGATAATAGGAGTTTGCTGGATTTTTCTGTGTCCTAAAATTCCTCTCCATAGCCCCTGATGCACAAAGCTTTTCTCTTTATTAATTATTTATCTACAAAAGCATATTCCTCTTCTGACAAATTTAATTTTTCCTCAGGACAAAATACAGTCAGAATGTATCTTTTCTAATAAGTACATTTTGAAACATTATGAATGAATATGATTTTATGTTTTAGACTAGATTAGCCTTTTCAATAAGGGGTAATGATTTATAATTTTAAAATTCACTTATGTTTTTCTTCCAGAAATAATTTATTTCAAAAGAACTTTGCAAAGCTTGTCTTTCTTATTTGACAGAATAAAGATCCCAATGAAATGCTATTTGTCATTCATATAATGTAGCCCAAGAAAGTGAAAATTGAAAAAAATCATAACTGTTTCTCGAAATTACAGGGAACAAGAAATTGACATAATACCTCTAGAGAAATACTTGTCCCAAACAAAATTACTTTTGTTTGCTACTGCTGATTTAAGTATTACTAAAGAAAAAAAACAACAGTTTTAAATGTTGTTTATCCCATTTACTTGCTGAATTCACATCTAATTCACACTTTTCAATAGATTTCCTTGTAAAACTTATGATCCCATGAATTCTAACAGTCATGTTTATATTCTAAAATTCTTAAAAAATTATGAAACAGTTAAATTCATTAAATTCATTAAATAAGTATTTTAATGAATTACAACACACAGAAGGTGAAATCCATATCCTAGTACAGGGTCCAGAGCAATAACTATATGCAACATTTTTAGGGCTTGAATTGTTGTACCCTTACATGCATTTTACATGCTTCGTCTCATAGTAATCCTTATAAAAACCCCACAGATACATACTGTTAACTATCTCCTCACTAGGTGAGGAAAAGTGTACTTGGACAAGTTGGTAAGGTCAGCCAAAGTCACCCAGCTAGTAATGGCAATGTTGGTCCCTAGATCTACCAGACTCCCAGCCCCCTTCTCTTAGCCCCTTCCCTCGACTGTTTTGGAAGTACATTCTTAGCAAATTCTCTGCCTCCAGAAGTCCTCTGCAAATCTTGTCCAGACTTCACGTAAGCCAGGAAGGAGACAACGAGTCTAGCCAACTGGCAGATATGAAATTTTAATTTCTGTTGGTCCAAAAGGTAGTTTTACCTTGTAATCCCTTCATATCTTCTTTCCTCATTAAATTTCTTAAACTCTCTCATGCACTCCGTATTTGGAAACAAACGAAAAAAACCTCCAGAAAGTTCTGTTATGACCTGAACTGCACCCCCACAATAGCTATGATGGAGTCCTAACCCCTATACCTGTGAATGTGACCTTATTGGGAAATGAGGTTCTGTAGTTGCAATCAGACTGAAGTCAGGCCATGAGGACGGGTCTTAATTCAAAATGACTGGTGCCACGGTAAGAAGAGGGAGATGTGGACAAAGACACGTGCAGAGGAGAAGGGCAAGTAAAGACACCGAGAAGATGGCAACACCAAGACAGAGGCAGAGGATGAAGGCATATTGCCTGAGGCCAAAGGTGTGTGAGCCTACCAGAGTCCACGGAGAAAAAGAACGATCTGCTCCCCCCAGAGCACTGGTAGAAGCTTGAGATCCGACATCCAGCCTCCAGAACCCAAGAAAGAATGTATTTCTGTTGTTGTGAACCACTGTGGTAATTTGATATGACAGGCCTCAGACAGGAGTACAAACCCAAGGAAGAAAAGATGGGAACTATATGGGCCATGACATCCCCTTCTCTCCTATTAGGGCTGAACTTCACATGTCACTGGTCAATTCAGAACAGTATTTGATTGAGATTAGCTTTATCTGTAGCTATTGGAGCTGAGAAATAAGATTTATATTATTGTTATTATATATAGCCCAGTCCACATGGAAAATCTAGCGTTACTGATGAACTGTCTTAGTCAATCTGGCCTGCTCTCAGTGATCACCGTAGACGGGCTGGTTTCTGAGCAGCAGGAACTTATTTCTCACGGTTCTGCAGGCTGGGAAGTCCAAGATCAAGGCACCAGGAAATCCGGCATCTGGGAAGACAACCATTTTCTTGCTGGGTCATGACATGGGGGTAGCTCTCTGGGAGCGCCTCTGCAAGGACACTAACCCCCTCCAGGAGGCTCCATCCTCATGATCGAGTCACTTCCTAAAAGCCTCACCTCCAGATACCATCAAACTGGGGATTCAGTTTCGTCACGTGAATTTGGGAGGAGATGACGGAAGTATCCGGCCTCTAGCAGGAACTTGTTAAAGAGATTTCACACATCATCTGAGGTCTGCCTGTATTACCTACAGTTTGACAATCATCCACGAAGAACGAAGAAAAACAGACAAGTTGCATGAACAGTTGCCATGCAGTGATGTCATCCCTCCCTGCTCCCTTCCTCCTGACATTTTCACTAATTCCAGGACTTATTTAGAGCAAAGTTAAATTATTCCCTCTCAAAAGATTGTCATTGGACATCTAATTCTATCACATTACTATGATCCAAACTCAAAGCTCTCCAGAAAATCCAGTTGTACAAGCAAGACTGGAGCTAGTTCTTCAGACATTCAGACCACCCCCCTGGGTCCCACGCAAATTCTCCATTCTTTCCTGATAGGAGTCAAAGGGGAGGATAGGATTGGAGGGTGGCAGAAGAGGGAACTTGTGTATAAATATTTATCTCGTTACTGCTTTATACTTCAGACCTTTTATATTTTGCATACACTGCCTCATTTCATTCAACAGGGCAAAAATATTTCAATTTTATGAAAATGAGGAGGCTGAGGCATGGAGGAGATTCTTGGTTTTCCCAAAATACCAACATTTGTTAATGCCAGATTGGGGAGGAGAGATCAGGTGTCCTAAATCCTAGTCTACTGTATTCTCTGCTATTGAGTCTCACACATAGATTAATTCTCTTTAACTCCTCAAGAAATACAGCACTGACGTACACAGCAAGTGCTCAGCCCAGGGCTTTGGCATGTCATGAGCACCCAGTGAGAAAGAGGCCGCCACCCTTCTTCAACCTGCATCCAATGCACTCAGACTCGAAACCTGGCCTCAGACACCCACGTGAGGGAGCGGAGGTCCACTCACAGAGGCGCTCTGCTCTCTCAGGATTACCCTGGACGTTAGTCACCTTGCCTCAAGGAGAACCTGTTAGGACACCTGGAACAGTGTGCATTTCCACTAAACCCCAAGGCTCTTCAAAGCAGTAAGATGAACAGGACATAAAATACTTCATTGTGAAAGTTAATGCAAAATAAAATCATCCCAAATCACCCCTCCTTTGCCTCAGGTAACCTGAGCCTTTTCTCTGGAAACATTATGCACTTTTAAATAATTTGGCCTTTCTAATGTCGTTCCATGCTTGAAGCATTATCTTTGAAGAAGCAACATAAAGAATGTCATTTTATTCAATGTGGGGTTTCCTTTAATGAATATGCATTAGCTTTGTAAGAAGTATTTATTTTAACAGCAAGAAAGTTCAGAAGAATTTAAAAAATAGGACATAAAATGATCTATAACACCAATATGCATTGCTTTAAAATTCACCCTTTCTGGGGCTCCTGGGTGGCTCAGTGGGTTAAGCCTCCGCCTTCAGCTCAGGTCATGATCTCGGGGTCCTGGGATCGAGCCCCGCATCTGCTCAGCAGGGAGCCTGCTTCCCCCCCTCCTCTGCCTACTTGTGATCTCTCTGTCAAATAAACAAACACTTTAAAAAATTTTTTTAAAATAATTAAATAAAATTCACCCTTTCTGGGCATTAATCAATATATAATATGTGAAGTCCAGAAGAGCCAGCTTTTCAATCTCTGTGTCATGAATACATAGTATTCGATGCCTCTGAAGCTACAACAATAGGTTTAATGTTACCTTGAAAAACACTGAGCAGTCTAGGGTTCCCAGTAAATGTCCACATCCAAGAATACCTTTGGGCAGCTCCTAGCTAGCACCCGGAACTACCTGTGCTTAGCTTTTCCCGAGCAGTGTGGCCTTGAGCACAGAGGAGCAGAGCCCTGGCCCAGCTCCAATGGGTTCTTCCAAACCTGGGGCACAAAGACACTTTGCCTGTCCTCCGTATCCGTGAAGGAGCACCAGCATTCCACCTGAAAATGCTGGACAAGTTCTCTCCAAGAATATTTTGCCTACCAGTAAGCACACACAACTCAGCAAAAGTGTCGAGGGCTAAGCCCTCCGATGGCCCGTTGTTGTCCAACCATTCCACGTGGACCCAAAATTTTCCAAGATTTAGTAAACTTCATGCACGCACAATGTCTCGGGACAGTAACAGGCTTTAGCTGAGAGAGCCGTCCTAAATTTGCTTTATTGTGGTAATTGGGAACAAGAAGACAAAATGATCTGCACAGTGGTTTTTGGGGGGGGCTGCCTGCCAAAATACGTAGCTTGCAAAAAAGAAGTTCATAATCCATTGAGAGAGGGAGAAATTATCAAATAATTGATGATTTTTCATTTGAAACAGGTACTAATGCATCCAAAAGATACGTTTTGAGAGTCTGCTATGTCCAAGGCACTGTGGTAAGTGCGTATAAAAGCATGTCCTTCCATTCCCTGAGCTTATAGTCTAGCGCAATGTACAAGACACGTACATAGAACATAAAATAGAAACAGCGTTGACAAGGACCGGAGGAGGTGATCTTTGAACTTGAATGATAGGTCAGATTCTAATGCGTGGATAATGAAGCCAAGAGTGATCCCGAAAGATGTAAGAAGAAATAAAGATGACACTAAGATATAAAAGCTTGGACAAGAAAAATGTTAATTGAGCTAAACAGTGTCCGTGAAGGGATTAGAGGAAAATGCACTGAAGGAAGTGGGAACGTGTCAGGATGGACCTTCCCGTCAGTCTAGGATGAGGTGCTGAACTTGCCTAAATAAGGGAGTATACAGCCAGAGCTGTGGCATCCCGGAGTTTTCCAAGGACACATAAGATAAGGCTTGAGAGACGAACAGAAGTGAAGCCATTAGAGCACCACTGGGCCAGGCCAGTAAAGGTGGGGATACAAAGCAAAGAATGAGCTCAGGTATGTTATAGTTCATAAGGACCTAAACCCCATCTGCGGGGTGGGCCAAAGAAGACAGGGAGTCAAGGGACCCTCGTCCACTTGAAGTCTGGGTAACCAGCAGGAGGGTGAGGCCAGGAACAGAAGTGGGTGACTCAGGTTCAGGTATAACGGAATGGAGATGGACTTCACATATTCAAGGTGATTCGCCAGGAGGAAATCTAGGTGAGGAGACTGAAGAGAGAGAGAAAAACACAGAACTGGAGCTCAACAGATAGATCGTGGTCGACAGAGAACTCCTGAGGATGGATTAGATTTTCAGGGGGAGATTTAGATGTTCAAGGCAGGCCTCAAGGGCATTAGCTTCACGGGTATGCCCTGACATAATACCACAAACAGGGTGATTTAAAATACCCTCTCACAGTTCTGGAGGCTGCAAGTCTGAAATCCAGCTGTCGGCGGGTCATGCTCCGTCTGAAAGCTGTAAGAAGGAATTCACTTTGCCTCTTCTAGTTTCTGATGGTTGCTGGCCAACTCTAGGGTCCCTTGGCCTGGGACAACATCACCGTTGGATGCTCCCTAATCCATGACAATCTCACCTCAACTCGATTCCATCTGCAACGACTCTACAAATAAAGTCTTGTTTGTATCTGCGGACCAGCTGTCACCCCCTCCACTTGCACTGAAACACAAAGGTGGCTAATCCCCTGCCCCTCTTGAGAATGACTGATGCGAACCTTGCCTCATTTTGATCTTTGCTAACTGTATGCCTCCTCACTAAACAAAGGAGAAACATGTTTAAAAAAAAAAAATTCCTAAGGAAAATGTCTATACTCATTTGCTCACTTTTCATAAGTTAAGCCTATCAAATAGTAAATAAAACACCCCCAAAACATCCTTGCTGTTTAAGTTATCCTCACAGAACTGGGCTTATGGTGCTCGTCTTTTGCTTCACAATTCCATAAAGAAGGTAGAGCAAATGTCATGATTTGCATTTTACAGGTAAGTTTCAGAGAAGCCTCATCCCACACCACACAGAGAAGCACAGAAGGACCGGAGGCCCAGGGCGGGGGCCCTACTGTGACATGACAAATTCGCTCGTCTTTTATGGCCTTCAAAGTTTTCATTTCACATTGATCGGCACCTGCTTTTCATGGGGAAATGACTCATTCACTAATATAACCTAAAGAAGACTGAGCTCGATCAATTTAAAGATCTTGATAACATCAAGCTGATGCCACACTTGAATAGATGGAAACATCTGAAGCCTTATACCCCCAGGCACGTTAACTAAAAGGAGTACACTCAATCACAAAACAAATTCTCAAAACGACTAAGGAATATGTATAACGAGATTATGTTGTCTTAACAGAGTGTACTAAAGTTGGACATCACAATCAAAATGGACACTTCCTTGAAAAGTTTTTGTGTCAAAAAAATCCAGAATGGAAATTTATTTTTAGAATTAAGTCCCAGGGACGGCTTTGAACATCAAAACTTGGAGAACATAGTAAAGGTAGTAAAAGAAAATAACATCTTAAAATATTAGAATAAAAGAATGACTGGAAAGTTATTAACTAAGTCTGAATATGAGTGACAGATCAAAACAAAAAAAATAGAAGCAACTAATAAAAGACAGTTTTTCTGTTTTCCCATCTATCCATCTCCTTGGTAGGGATACTGGAAAGCAGGAATGAGCACGGAGTCCAACAACAAGAAACCCAGAATTGCACTATGGAGCCACGGGATTTCTAAGACATCTATTTAAAATGCTTTCAGCATGATCTGGAAGAAGAAACGCCGGGCACTGAAACCGGATGGCACAATTAAGCGCTTTCTTATCAGGCTGGTGTTCCATACTGGTTTCCCTTTAAAAGCCAATTATAACTGCATTTTCAAAATGTAAAACTATCTAGAGAAATGTAAAATTAAAATAACTTTTCAGACCACATCTAAAATGTAAAACACACGGGAGAAAATGAAATGTATATTAGACTTTTTGTAATTTCTAGGACTTGTGAGGAATCACCATAATTCTCAATTACTTTACATTTTCTGTCCTGGCAGAGTGACAGAAGACAGCAGGTGCATGACTTTCTACCTTCAAACCACATCATCCCCAGAGACAAGCTTACTGGCCAATGGGGCTCACGACTTCTGGTGGGCAACGGCAAAGAAAAAGAAGGATGAGACTGCAACTCTATCGTAAACCAACGGTGTAACATCACATCACAACTGTCCAACCCCACAGAACCCAGGAAACTGGGCAACTCGGGAGATGAGCAAAGCTAAATAGTTGAAGCGCACAGCAGAGCGACGCTAACACCTATCAGCTCAAGGTGGCCTGTTAATCGCAGGACAACTTCTTAGCTCTTTCAACATTTCAGTTCCTATTTGACATATTATACAGAGACGTTATCTCCCATGTGCTGCCTTATCACTCGATATGTACTTCTGTAATCCACTGATTTGTAGTATTTTTGTCATCTGTTGGAGGTCTGCTCTCCCACTGGGCTGCCTCTAGAATCACTCAGCACGTAGGATGTGGTCTGTGCACTGTGTGTGCTCCCTTCAGGACCACGTGTGGCAGGAGGAGGGGCAGGGCCCTGGGAACCACGCCCAGCCCACGCCCACAGCGGGAGCCCAATAGTTTGCAGAAGAGGAAAGTGGGGGTCGGGAGGGAAGGAAGGGGCACCTGGAGCCGTCCATCAGGAAAGGGAAGACAGTGTGGAGGGGAGGTAAATGGCCTGCCAAGAGCCAAAGGGGAGGAATTGTAGCCTCATGTGAAGTGAGCAGTCGGGATAAACAAAATAAAAAAACACAGAAGGCACAGACAGTAATTTGTAGTCTCAGCATCTGGATTGTTTTGGATTCTTGACTTTATAATAGGAAAAAAAAAAAAAAAAGCCACACCTGTCCCTACCAGGTATTGTGCTTGAAATGTGGGAGAATTGCTGATGGTGTAGGATAAGGAGCATCCATGTGCACCTTAGTTAGCTGGTTTTCTCCTCCTATAAATTGGCCCCAAAAGGGCTTCATTTCAGATACATGGGAAATGTGTAACACAGCCCGTTTCCGGACATGTCCAGATATCCGTGTCTAGTGGGGCAGCTCTGTAATAATATGTAGAATGAATGTCTTTTTTTTATTATTTTTTTTATTTATTTGACAGAGAGAGATCACAAGTAGGCAGAGAGGCAGGCGGTGTGGGGGGGGGAAGCAGGCTCCCCGCTGAGCAGAGCGCCCCATGTGGGACTCCATCCCAGGACCCTGGGCTCATGACCTGAGCCAAAGGCAGAGGCTTTAACCCACTTAGCCACCCAGGCGCCCCAGAACGAATGTCTTTTAAGAGTCACAAGGCTTCAGTAAGAACTGAAAACGTCATGGGACAAGGGAGGACAGAAACGGGTCACATGTGTGTCCATCCCTGTGTACCAGCGCTTCCATTTGGTTTCAAAAGTCCTCCGTGCTTAGAAATGAGTAAACCTATACAAGGTAGAATCCTTTTCTTTTCTTTAAAATGACAAATGAGTTCATGTGAATGACACTGTGCTCAACAACACCTATAAAGGACATTGCGTATTTATGGGGGACTGTGCAGAGCCTCGGCTCCGTAAATACCTGAGCCGTAGAGGTGGCCGACAGCTCCCACCTATAATGCGCTTCATGGAGAATTATCCACTAAATCCAGGGAGCCGGCATATGACCGCAGACCATCAGTGCCTTAGATCTCCCAGTTTTACCGTGGTTTCTAGAATGTTTCACTTTTGTGCTGGGGGGAACAATATTTATCGCATAAAATATATCCTCTCCTGTCACTTAAAACGAATGTGTGGAATATGGATTGCTAGACCCATAGAGAAATAGACATATCACACAAGTGCCAGATGACAAATATGACGGGGGAAAAAGAAGACGGGCTGCGCTACACATCAGCCCTGCCGCCAATGAGAGCACCGACCCAGCGAGCACTCGCTCATCCCGGGCTGGGTCCCGCGCGAAGGGTGACGGACTTGCTCGTCGTGGTACCGCCGTGAACGCCAGAGGCAGGATCTCGATCCACGTCTGCCCCACAGATATAATTTTTTCATACATACTCCATTTTTATTTCAGCTTATCCTTATCCCAGCCCTGGCATTCAGCCAAGCAATCGCAACTGAATTACTCCTTCATCCGTAATACGCTCATGTGTCCATCCCGAACGCACCTGTCACGTCTGTTAGTGGCTGAAGAGACTGACATCTGAGAAAGTCTCCCGGTTGAGATTCTCTTCCCATTCTCTCTACGGTTTGTGCTTTTTCAAAACATACTGTATTGATGACCTACATTCAGCGCAGAGGAAGGCAGCTTAATTATTTAGGCATCTGTACTGTTACAGGAGGTCTTCATGGGAGACACAACGTCGGCGACCAGCCTGTCAGAGGAGTAGCAGGCCTCAGTGAGCAGAAGCCCAGGGAGCGAGGCCGCTTCCCCTCTCGCCATATGCAACAGGAGACTGCATGTGGTTTGTCAGTTAAAAAGGTGGAATGGGGGCGCCTGGGTGGCTCCGTGGGTTAGAGCCTCTGCCTTCGGCTCAGGTCACGATCCTGGGGTCCTGGGGTCCCGGGATCGAGCCCCGCATGGGGCTCTCCGCTCAGCAGGGAGCCTGCTTCCCCCTCCCTCTCTGCCTGCCTCTCTGCCTACTTGTGATCTCTGTCAAATAAATAAAATCTTAAAAAAAAAAAAAAAGGTGGAATGGAAAATGAATGAATGAATGAAAACGAAAAGCTACTTCTTCTTGTGTAACTTTCCGACAGACAGTCGTTATGTGCTTTCCCCTAAACACCCTCCTCTACCAGGACCCTGCTTGATGGTAACCAATATCAGGAACGGAGCTCTGAAATGAGAGAACCCACGGCCGTTCAGTTGTGGGCCGAAAGTGCCCGTGGGGTACGAGCTAAGTACTAAGGCAGGTCCGGACAAGCTTTCCTGCCTTCGTCATGTGAATGACAGGCGACCGAGGACGGCGATCTGGGGGCCACTCCTCACTGAATCCCGAGCCGTGTCTGGGAAGTTGGAGGGGAAGGAAGAGCGCAGCGGCCACTGCAACATTCACGACAGAGAGTTCGTGGGGAGCTGCCAGGAGGCAGGGCTACTGAGGCCGGAGAGCACAGACAGGGAAGAGGTAAAGACGGACTGACCCTAAGAGAAAAGGGAGCCATTTTTTATTTGAAGGGAAGGAATTTTCTACCTGAGTGTCAACACTCAAGCCACAGCTGGGTAGCCTGGAGACGGGAGGATGAGGTTTCCCTTCCCTTGTGAGGGGCGAATCTGGTCATACGGATCACAACCGTTCACCTTTGGAAGTACTTAAGAATCTCTGTCTCCTGCTTTCTATTTTTTTTATGCTAATGTGGCATTTCGTGTTTATTGTAATTATTTCTCTGGAAGCAGGGCCTCTAGCTTCTGACACCCCATTTACTTACTGCTTCGTTGTTAAATTGTAATACAATTAACCGTTTTGTTCACAATATTTAAAATGTTCCAACACACACTACAATAGGTAGAGCCAGCAGGTTTTTAAGTGTTCTCCAAGTGTTTATGATCACACTTCTACTTTTAAGACGTTTCCTAAAGAAATATTTTGAGATAAAAAAATAATTAATTGATACACATGGGTGAAAGGCAGGAAAGGTGTAACAAAGTAGATGGTGAACGCGAAGAGCCTGGAATTTAAATTTGAGTTTCATCACAAAACACTGGGGACTGTAGTGAGTGTGTTTCTTCAGCTATAAAGTTCTATAAATTCTTCAACTATAGGTACCATTGCTCTGCATTGACTAATAAGTCACTAATTCTGCCTCCGTTTCCTTAGAAGACCTCACTCAAGTCTCATCCAGTTATTTATGCAAGTCCTTGGCTGGGTCTCCAACAGGACCCAGGCCACGTCCACTAGCTATGGTGCACAAAATAGTATCCTGCCCTCCCCTCTATGCTGAGGCCTCCCTGCCCACTGCACTGCTGCTGAAACCCGCACGTCCATTCCCAAGGTTGTCCCTCCTATCATTTTATTTTACTTTATTTTTTAAAGATTTTTATTTATTTGACAGACAGAGATCATAAGTAGGCAGAGAGGCAGGCAGAGAGCGAGGAAGGAGCAGGCTCCCCACAGAGCAGAGAGCCCGATGTAGGGCTCGATGTGGGGCTCGATCCCAGGACCCTGGGATCACGACCTGAGCTGAAGGCAGAGGCTTTAACCAACTGAGCCACCCAGGTGCCCCTGATCATGCCTACTTCTGAGATACCATGGGAATTAGGTGAAATCTACGTGTCATGTGCTCTCTCGGTTCAGCCTTCGCTTTGCCTGAACTCCCCAATGCTTACCGCCGTTTCCAATTGCTATAGCCCATCTGTTCAAACTTTTCACGGTGTACTAAATTGGCTGAAAAAACAGATGGATGATTAAAGCTGATGAAAAAAAATAGGGGCTATTAAGCATCCCCTGGACACATCTCCAAACTCTGTCCTTAGAAAACTGGAGGAGGAATCCAGGATATGGATTTGCAAGCTAAGAGTCATCTTCTGGAAATCTGAAAAGTAAATTCAAGTCACAAGCCTGAGTTTTGAGGGCATTACCCAACAGAGCTCAAAGAGGTTTGCACCGAACTTTAATCTTTGCTGAGTGACATCAACAAAGATACAACCCACCTCTTCAGATTGTATAATAATGAGAAAACAAGTGGAAGATGTCAAAAGGAAGAGCACATGACTTGCTGCTGTGCAAGAAATTAATCAACCTGACTGTATCTTGGAAAAGAAAAGTTAAAAAGTGAGCCTGTATCTAACTTCCTCTAAACTTTCTCCAAAAGATAGCAGTGAAATTCAGGGCATTCAAGTTACTGGAAATCAAACGATGTTAAACCATTATTTATCTGTATTAGTTCTAAACCAATATCCTCTCTGTGGAATGTCTGAAGAAATGTCTCCCCAATATGGTCTCTGAAGAAATGTCCCTGCCCTTTTCCAAAGCTAATTTCTTCACCTGTATCCTTGATCCCCCTCTTTTTATCTCACCATTAGACTTACTCTACCAATATATGTTTCTCTTTCCTCCTATTCCACCTCCCCACCCCCGCACTGTTGGGTATGTGAGGTTCTCCTCAAACTTTTCCACATAAACCAATTAAACCTTCTCCTAAATTATAAACACACACACACACACACACACACACACACAGAGCTGCATTGTGTCTCCTCTGAGACAGATACTTCAGTGTCTACCTGGATCCCCTCCTCCCATACAGCCAGGCTACTTGGAAAAACAGTTGACTTACGGCCTCCACCTTCTCACGTCCTACTTGTTAACCCAGTACACCACTGAACTACTCTTGACTAGGACAGTAATTCATTTTCCTCATTTATATTTCGTCACTAACATGGACTCTGTTTCGTTCTTATTCTACTTAACATCTTCACACAAATGAACATTTCCTCTTCGAAACTCTACCTTCTCTTTGAGGGCATTGTCCTGACATCTGGGTTCCCCTCCCACATTTGTTTAATCCTTTTTCAGTCTGCACTGTTAGCTCCTGTTCTTGACCTTTCTCCATAAACGGTGGTGGTAGCCAAGGTTCTGTCCTCTAAATCTTCACTTTAATAACCCCCCCGACCCCCCGGTGCACAATCTCACCCAAGTGCAGACAGTTAACTATTCCTTCCACCCTGGTAACCTGACCATCTACACACGTCCCCACCTCGGGTATTGCTCCTGTTACTCAGAACTAGTATCCTCTTGTCTGGTACCTGTTATCCCGAGACACTGCACCTCCGGAGAAGGAGAACTAACTACATCTGCTTTTCTTCTTATGACCCCTACACGGGGAACTGGCACCACCATTTAACTCCACTCACCTAAGCAAGGTAGCCCGAAGCAATCCTGGATTCCTCTTTCTCCTTTTTACCATAGTGATCAGTAAGTTCTTCCAATTCTACTTACCCCAGAATGTGCCACATCAGGCCCTCATGACTGCCCAGACCGTGTGACCACTTCTTAAGAGATATTCCTGGTTTCACTGTTTCTTTCTTCCCATTCATCCTCCATACCAAAGCCATGGCTTATTCTCTCATGTTACCTCCATACTTAAAACTTTACAATTCCTGGGGCGCCTGGGTGGCTCAGTGGGTTAAAGCCTCTGCCTTTGGCTCAGGTCATGATCCTGGAGTCCTGGGATCAAGCTCTCTGCTCAGCAGGGAGCCTGCTTCCCCTTCTCTCTCTGCCTGCCTCTCTGCCTACTTGTGATCTCTGTCTGTCAAATAAATAAATAAAGTATTTTTAAAAAACAACAACTTTACAATTCCTTTAAGGTCAAAAGCTGTAGCAAAGTTCTCTGGAACTTTTTGATCTGACTTCTAGTTATCTGTCCAATCCCATCACTTTCCTTTTCTTCACAGACACCCAGGAGTGTGTGACTTCTATGAATATACCATTTCACTGCATGGCTTCATGTCTTTGCCCATATTCTCTTTGACCATCATCTATCCCCAGTCTCCTTCTCTATGAAGAGATATCTTACTCTCTCCTTTCTATTCTTAGACACTCCCCCTGACCTCCTCTCCTCTGTTCACCATTACCACCAGAAGGTTCAACATTCTGTCACTGGTGCCCACCCTAAATCCATGCCTATCAGACCACCAATCTCACTGAATCTGACAATTATACATCCAGGTATCTGCTTCCATTTTAATACTAAGATGCTGGGCCCCTGGGGGGCTCAGTCATTAAGCGTCTGCCTTTGGCTCAGGTCATGATCCCAGGGTCCTGGGATGGAGCCCCACCTCAGGCTCCCTGCTCTGTGGGGAGTCTGCTTCTCCCACTCCCACTCCCTCTGCTTGTGTTCCCTTGCTGTGTCTCTCTCTGTCAAATAAATAATTTTTTTAAATAATAAAATAAAACAAAGATGCCTCGGAAAGAAGTTTTGTGTTTTGTCTTTGACCCCCTGTGCCCCATAGAGACCTATCTGGCAATGAACAAATGTTTCAGGAACAGACGGATCATTTCAAATTAGCAGATATACGGTAAGAACTTTTTAAGATGCTTTTGAGCTGAGGGAATGAGAGTGAATTAGCGCTCTGAAGAACTAACAGTCTAGACAGACATGTGAACCAGCGGACTCACACAGAAGAAACACAATAGAAAATGTTGGATGTATTGTCACTGGTATGACTGGACAGTGAGTTGGAATGAACTATGATTTTTTTGTTATTATAAAAATCCAGATTTGCATAAAAGATATGGAACAGTATCTGCTTTTTACAAAGATTATTTAGTAGTACATTTACTGCAAGGTATCTTGAAATTACCATACTCCATGAAATAATGTGTTTTATAATAAGTCCCTTACTTACTATAGTAAGATTACAGGAGATTGCATAAAGCGAGTCCACCGCATCTCCCTACACGTTGGTTAGCTCTTTTATTACAGCATTTATAGGACATTCAAAACTGATGCTCAAATACTTTCTCAACAGACTCCTAAAGTAAACATTGGGTCAGGTCTAAATCAAAGGGCTCAAGTTAAGAGGCTATATAAAAAATTACTTCCCAGGATTTAAGGGCTGGCATGCTGAAAACAAAACCAACGTCTACAGAACTTTGAAGCTATTCCTTCACAGAGATTCCAGAAATATGCACTGTTTTAAATATATTAATATATTTATTATATTAGTATATATTAATGTATGATTCATGCATTAATTAAACATTTATTAAAGTGATACAGTTTTGGACAAAATATACATATGCTTGCCATCATAAATCACAGTTCCAATAAATTATGATACGTGCCATGTCCCAGGAGGGGTGGAGAGGAGGTGCTGTGAGAGCACTTAGGAGAGACAGTCAACCCATGAGAGGCGAGAGGAAAGTCCAGGGAGGTTTTCCAGGAAGAAATTGTGTCCTAACGGAGTCTGAAGTTCATTCGTTCAACTGTCTTCACTGAACAATCACTACTCTATGTAGCAAAACAAGCTCAGAGAGGAGAGATCAGGGGTTGCCAGAGCAAAGGTGGGAGAGAAGCGTGGAATGCATAAAGGAAATCAAAAGGTACTAACTTCCTATTATAAAACAGGTCAGTCCTGGGATGTAAAATGCATCACGGTGACTATACTTAATACTGTATTGCGTATCTGAAAGTGATCAAGAATGTGGAATTTTAAACTTCTCATCACAAGAAAAGCATTTTGTAAGGATGTGTGGTGACGGATGTTAACCAGATATATTGTGGTGATCTTTTCACAACATATACAAATATCTAATCATTATGTCGTACACCAGAAAGTAATAAAACGCTGTATGTTAATTACACCTCAAAAACTTTTTTGAAAGATTTAAGATGATAAAAAATGAATTTAATAGTTTGGTGTACTATTTTCTATAGGAGGTTCCTGAGAAAAACTAAGTGTTTAGCTAACAGGTTTGTCCATGCATCAGTGACAAGCTTTTGCTAACTCTGTCCTAAGCAGTATTTATGTACATTAGCATAAGGTTTATTATCCAACTTTCTCCGGACAATACCAACTCCGAAGGTAAATAGCAATGTTCAGGAAGGTCAATGAGAAATTCTCTTGTTAAGTTAAGGCCCACATTTTAGGGTCAAGAAAATGCTAAGGGATTTAGAATAGCTTTGACCCTATTGTCCGGGTTGTTTGATTACGAAAAAGACCCTATTGGTGTGATTTCTTTTCCCCTACTCCCCCCAACAGTCTTGTTTACTTCCAAAATGCCTTTTTAATTCATCCAATTAGTATGTTCTCCATGTGTTATGTAATGACTTATTATGATTTCAAGTTCATATTTTGACAAAACAGATGAACAACATAGGAGAAGGGAAGGAAAAATAAAACAAAAACAGAGGGAGACACACACCATAAGAGACTCTTAACTCTAAGCAACTAACTGAGGATTGCTGGGGAGGCGGTTTGTGGGGGGATGGGGTAACTGAGTGATGGGCATTGAGGAGGGCGTGTGGCGTTATGAGCACTGGGTGTTGTATGCAACTGATGAATCACTAAATTCTACCCCTGAAACTAATAATACACTGTATTATTATTAAGTCAAATTTTAATTTTTATAAAGTTCATGTTTTGGGGCACCTGGGTGGCTCAGTTGTTAAGCATGTGTCTTCAGCTCAGGTCATGATCCCAGGGTCCTGGGATCAAGCCCTGCATTGGGCTCCCTGCTCAGCGGGGAGCCTGCTTCTCCCTCTCCCACTCCCCCTGCCTGTGATCCCTCTCTCACTTTGTCTCTATCAAATAAATAAAATCTTTCTAAAAATAAATAAAAATTTAAAAGTTCCTGTTTTGAAACCTTCAAACAAAATTCCCTGTAGTCTAAATCTGTTTTGAATAACTTGCTTTAATGAAATGATTTTGAAGTTGGATATTAGGACCCTCTCATCAAACTCTGGCACCTGATGTGAAGAAGATCATTACAGCACTGACATCCTAGCGTGGACAGTGTGTCCTTCACATGAAGACTTTTAAAATTTAAAAACCAAAAGTTTTGACCAGCAACTTGAGAGTGCGTGGCTCCCCTCAGTAGCTCTCCAGCGATCTTAAGACACGGGACTCCTGCCATGGCCAGGCAACTCCTGGTCGGCAGTGTTGATAAACCACAGGGAAGGAACATCTGTTCCTGCCTCGGCAGGGATCCTCCCCCACCTCCCCTGGCCCAAGGCAGGTCTGTAAGCCATCCAGCAGTCCACGGTGTGACAACCTTTAAACCAGCCCACCTTGCTTGCCTGGTGCCTGTGACCCACTAACTATGTGCTCCAGCAGTGAGGGACCCAAGCCAGCAGTTAATACCCAGTTTTTAGTTAGAAGGATGGACTCTACCAAGAACCAACTTGTAAACCAGCATACCTCAACTAAATTTGGGCTTTCTATCTTTCATCTCCCCTTTGCCTGAAACAAGACTGCAATTAGTCTGTCATTGTTCTGGGGTATGTTATTTTCACTGACTTAATAAGAGGCATTATCCTGCGTGCTACTGACTTGTGAAGTATTATGGTAATGCCCACGGTGAACCCATGTTAAAGAAACTATTAGCAAACACAGTCTCAGTACGTGAGCATGATTTTGCCCAGAAGAAAACAATTCAACCTAACCCAAACTAATAATTAAAATTTGTCAGTGCTAGGGGATATCCCATCCTGCAGGTAATATTTGAAAAACATGTTGATAAATTATGTTGAATTTATAATTAACAAAAATCTGGTAAAGCTCATTGCTGGACTGACAAACTTTAAACTTACTATACTATTTACCATCTATGGTAAAATTACAAATACCCTATAAATGGACAGAACTGATGGAGCTGTTAGAGTTCAGATGCCAACACTGCCCACCGTATTTATCTTAATACTGCTTCACACCATATTATAAACAATTCGGAACATTCTATTAAACATCTCTTTAATAAAATAGACTTGAACACTGTTGTCAAAGACAAGAGGACAACAGCGAATATGCTTCATTCACTGACCTCACCAAAATTACTCAAGAAGTAGCTGAGGGGTACCCTGGATTATTTACTAACTTCAGAGGACCCCTGGAGATGTGGTGAAGATTTAGCCCAGACAAAACTTAAAATTAAGGAAATTCCAGATGTCAAGCTAATCAACTAACCCAGTGATTTGTATCCTATATTAAAAAGAGCAAATAAGGAAGAAATCCCAGTGCTCTCATTAGGATGCAGACAAACAGAAAATGAAGGCTACAGCCTGAAATCTTTTCTCCGGAGTAGGAGGAAACCCAGACCCCTTTGCTCCCAAGGGCACCAACTGACACTCCAAAGATGATTATTATAATTCTTTTGACTCTGGTAACTTTAACTTACTAGAAATTAAGCCCATGAGAAAAGACAAAAATACAACAAATGATAATATGGAACTAATCAGAGTTATTGAACAGAAAGCTTCTACTAGACAAGAAATGACAAAAACTAGGATATAATTCCAACCAACTGATTTGGACCCTGGAAACCAGTGGCTATTAGAATTATCAACCAAAGGGTACTAAAATCTGATCCTTACAGGAGTAGAGACTGTGCAACTCAGACACGTTACCACTGATGCTGAATTTACTCAATATCTTTGAGTAATTTGGAGAAAATTATACTGATTTACAAAGATCTTCGGTTGCAGCAACCTGGAAATTAAAATAGCCTATACCTAATATATTACCCTTTAAAAATCCCAATGGAAAGCAGCAGGGGAAGCTAATAATAATGAAATTCAGACCACTGGCTATGATTTGTGACGGGGCACAGACAGGTTATGTGTAACTCAACAGAACAAATTTAAAAGGTCTCCCAAAAGTTGTGCCCCACAGGACAGAATAGTAGTGTTCACAGTAATTGGAGCCAGAAACACAGAACTCATTGATTTGATCAGAACAGCTGAGGACCTGAGTCAAGGTAAAGGCTACAGCTTCAGCACTAATGTATAGAGACATAAAAGGCTGACACCTAATGTAAACAAACTTAACTGAACAAAACCTCTCAGGCTCTTTTGGCCACCTAAACTGTATAGACCACCACCCTTTAATCCTAATTATAAAAACAGAAACACAAAGAGAAACCCCCCAAAAACTACTTACAGTGGTAAAGAAATAAAAACCACCAACCTTTGAGAGGAAACAGACCCACAAACCCATTTATGACAGCTCTTTCACAAAACCTATAGATGAACTACTGACAAATTAAGTAGAGAAACTTCGAAGAACATCCCTAGAGGGGCTCAGCAGTCTGTCTCTTGGACCAAGCCAGAGAAAACTGCCCTTATGTTATAATAGTCGCTCCAACAGAAACTGTTTTGTAAATAAAATTTTTTTTTATACTAGACTATGCTATTGTACACTGGGTCCCAAGTAACAATGATACAGGGAAAACCCAGTAAGACAGAAAATTAAAAAACATGGTGGGGCCAACTGAAGGATTAGAAGTAAAATTAACCCCAGGAACATGGGTAGGTAGATCCCAACGATTGATGAAATGATGACCACCATCAGGAAAATCAAAATGCCTTACAGGACCCAATTTAGAAATCATCCCAGTAATGGATGTAATAGGACAACATGTGAATAACTAAGGTATGGCTATCCCAAAGAATAGTTTAACTACAGGAAAATGACTACAGTTGAGCTACCTGCCCCTCTAAATTAACAAATGTACCCCAATATAATCTTAGGGGAGGACACACAAAGAAATGCAGGAACTCCCAAAGGAACAAATTTTTGTGCCTACTATAGATTTATAGTAGATTACAGGAACTTAATCACTCTCCCAGATTGAAAGAACAGTCCCAGCTACAGGTAGCAATACAAAGAGTACAACCACAGGATTAAAACTTATTATATGATGACAGACTTCTCTGGTATGTTCTTTGTTATACACATTGATGAGAGAGACAACACATGACTGCATTCACACGGGAAGGTAGAAAATATCGGTTTACTAGCTCATCACAAAGACACCTTAACAAACTAGTGATAGCCCAACAGCCTTCATGGACAAGACGTGCAAGCCCTTCAGGAAAACAAAACAAACACAAACCATGATTTCCTAAATTGATGACATCTTTATTTGTAGTAATAACTTGGAAGACCAGACTAGGGTCAAGATAGAGGTAACTGAATTCCTCATACTCAAAGGATGATTTATTTACTCAGGTAAGTTCCAAGGACCCCAAACTACAGTAAAATTTCTGGGCATAATTTAGTCTTCTAAACTAAGGAAAACAACAGACTAAGTCAGAAACATGATAGATTGTAACCCAACTCCTATCATAATAGAAGAATCTTAGAAATTGATTACTGTATGAATACTGGTAACAGCATATAACACATATGGGGAAAATTTTAAAACCCATCGATGAGGTAAGTAGGCAGAACAGGGAACTTAGATGGACAGACCCAAGTAGCAGACTTTACTTATTTGAAAAATGCTTTCAGAACTTTAAACTTACTGGCGTTAGCTAATGAAGATTCTGACTATACACTAGAATGCCTATACTCTCAAGAGTTTGCAACATGGTCACAGTGGACTAAAACACTCCATGACCCCAAACTTCACCTGACAGCATTTTGGACCAAAAGTTCTTATGGTCCAAGAATAGATACCAACCAAGTGAAAAGCTAATCTGGTCACTCTCTGAAACCCTACAAAATGCAGAGCCACTAACAGAAAATAAGTCAATTATTCTTCAACTCCAACATCCTATTCTAGATTGAGAACAGCAGACCTCTAATAAGTAGAGGGGAACTACCCCTGACCATAAAGTCCTAACATGGAAATGGTGTATTTCCTAGTGGTACATATAGATAGATGGTCGACCCTCTGCTTCAGCTGAGGAAATTTCAGCAATGCCAATAATCTACTTGCTAGAGTTTTGAGGGGTGAGCCTATCGAAGCTGGAGCAGTTGGGCAAGAGGAATCACTCAGGCCCACGGTGCTCAAAAATGCACTGGTTTTCAGATGTATCATTCTCCTGGACACCACCTGAGTATGCTGGTAGGCCGTGGCCTTGAGGAGTAATGATAGCCTAACCCTGACAGAATCAAGCTTGGGAGAATCCATTCAATACGGTAAATTAAGACTCATAAAATTGGCCCTTGAACAGCTGTTTAAAGAAAATCAGAATGAGGTGTATCTATTCGCAGACTCATGGACAGTAGCTAATGTAATAGCTATTCGGTCAAGAACAAGGAAAGAAAATGGAAAAAAAGGATATGTGGGGTGTGGACACGTATCAGAAAACAGCATAGGCTGATATTTCCAGATTTATCCCACATGTCTCAGCTCACCAGAGAGATGACTGTGTGCTGAGTATAATAATCAGGTAGACAAATCACCAGCAAACCAATGAGGCTAGAATTTTTAAAACCAGTCTCAAAAAAACCCACATCGATTCACAGTTTAAAAAACAGTGTATTCAAAATATACTTATGCATAAAGTAAAGGAATAACGGGAAATAAAACAGGAAGGCATAGATATGCCAATTGACAGAACTATTATATGGACACATCATCAAACAGGACACTAAAACATAGCATACATAGTGTTAAAACCTGGTTAGAAAACAGAAACCTAATACCAACTCAACAGCTACAGTATCACACTATAAAAAAGAGAGAGAGAGAGAGAATTTTGGAAAATTTAAAACTTAGAAATCTTTAATCCACACTCCAGACAAAGTTGAGGCTGATAAACTCTTCCAAAGAATTCAGATTGACTACATAAGACCATTGCCAGTATCACAAAATATACCCATGCCCCAGAGTAGATACATGGTCAAGAAAAAGATTACCCTATCCCTGCAAGAAGTACGATCAAAGGTCAACAGTCGAAGTGTTAAAGCTATGGACAGCATGTTGTAGCACATCTGTCATCACAGAATCCGACCAGGGCACTCACTTCACAGGAAAGCCAACACAAGAATGATGCAAGACCAAGATGTAAGGTGGAACTTACACCTCCCATATAATCCTACCACCTCTGGATCAATTGGAAAATCCAGTGGTTTGTTGAACCAAAGCACTGTTTACTCACCAACAATCTAGACATGAAAGCTTGGACTAAAGAAATATGGGAAGAAACAAGTTCAGTAAACCACTATAGAATAATGGCAAAAGAATAATGGCAATATAGAATAATGAATAGAATAATGGCAAAACACCTATAGATCAATACTGCAACCCCTCACAGATAATACGACAACTGCTAATAGCACCCTAAACACTAAGAGGGGAGTGATATATATATATATATATTTTTAAAGGCACATATAAGTGAAATTTTAGCACCAGTTACCAATAACACTTAGTGGGTAACAGAGGGTAAAATAAAGGTGTACTACCCCAGACAAAGGAAGTCAGTGCCTCCATAAACCTTCCAGATATGAAGACTATACACTTCTGTTGCTTACTGGTAACAATGGATAGAAGTGCCTGATACCTGCATGTATACCTGAGCAGAACCTGGACTCCCTCTGTGACTGTAAGATACTTGAGACATTCACACAGCCGTTGCAGTAGGGAGTGTATTTTGCAGAACCTTGTGTGTGGCTCTCTCGCTGGGAGGATTCTCAGCAGTGGCAATCACTCTTGTCATAGTCCTCCCTGAAGAGCAAGAAGAACGAGGAAGGGGCAGAGATTTACAAAAACACCCTCTTTAGCATTTGCACAAATGAACGCATTATGCATCTTAAACCCTACAACTGATGGTAAGCGGGTCAGTGGGACCTGCGACCTATCGATCACACCCTTCACGAGCGGGAATACCACGCTCGTCGCAGCTACGGAGACTCTGACAGTTCCAGCAGCAGCTGTTCCGCCGCTCCAGATTTCACCACCTTTACCGAATCTTACCAAGAGGACTACAGACCAGGAGACAGGACCAAGGCAAAACCGTCTGGTAACCCAGGGAGAAGACCAGTAGTACATACACAGAAAAAAAAAAAAAAAAAAAAAAAAAAAAGTTAGCGTAGTAACGAAGAAAGAAGCTGAGCCAAGGAAAGAAGAGTGAACTGCTATATGCGATGCCTCCATGTGCGCCGATCCTACACTCAATGTGTCTACAAGACCAGAGAGTTTCAGACCTTTCATTCTCATAGTGAAGTGATATAAACTATTAACTTGGTGTTGTAACAAAACACATATAAATAATTCAATGCCATTCATAGTTCGAGACTTGATCTTTACCTTCCAAAATAATACTAAATCACTGTGTACAGATGCAGCAAACAGCACAACTTTGAATCAGACATTATGGAGACCCAAGAGTAAGGTCACTACAAAAGTTTAAATTTTACAAACATGTTCTTGAACAGATGTGACATGACATACAGACATGCCAAGTGTCAATCACAGGCAGAGGGCTCCTCTAGTGATGAGGGAGAAATCTCAGAACCTGCATGTACATGCACTGAGACGTACAAAGAACAACATAGATATAAATATCACTAGATACGGGGTAGAAGCATGGTCATATCAACATATAAAACATTTAATATACTAATAATATACCAAAAATTACCGATTAGAGCAGAATCATGATGTATTTATGGAACAGAACATGTCAAGAATCAAGAGATGACTAGCAGAAACCAAGAGTGAGAGCAACAACATTAGGCGGAAAAATTGGGGACAACCTAGAACTAAGAAAGTACAAAGATCCATTTGCCACATGGAGTACTTACTATGTACTCCCAACCATGGGTACTAATACTTCAGGAATAGACACATCAAGTCATAACCACATGACAACGTGGCAGTTATATCTTTAAATATAAATACCCCTAACAATGACTATTTACTACACCCCCAACTTACACTGTTTAATCTATAGCCCTCTTGTAGAAACACAGCAATAGATCTATAGACGCTACATTCAGATGTTAAAAAAAAACAAAACAAAACAATAGGGACATGCTGAAGGTATACTGAGGTCACAAATGAAACTTAGCACAGAGCACAGATCATTGTCTTGGGTGGCATACATCATGCTGCTTCTCACACCACAAATCTCTACCCCAAGAATATGGAAATGATGCTAATTTATATAGCTTTTCATGATCATATTGGAACCTACAACAGTAGCCTGTAGCTTGAAATTAAATTTTTCAAGCCAGACACACATCCTCAAATTGAGCTGTTTTACCAATCTTCATTTATGCTCAGTTTACAACCTATACCAAAAATAGCTTTGTTTTTAAAAAAAAAAAAAAAAAAAAGCCTTACAGTTTCTTGTTGAACTGGTAGGTTTAATTGGAGACACAATGGCAGCTATGTTTTCTCAATTCCAATTTGATCAAATCGTATTCAGTTTTAAAAACTCTGAAACCAAGCCATCTCAGTTTAACATGTGTGCAATGGCAGCTCTGTCCTCTTTGGATAAACAGATGGATAAAATTAGCAGTATATTATAAAAAAAAAAATTACAGATGGAAGTAAAGCAATGTAAACTCTACAGAAAGCAGTGGGAGAAAACACTAAAAATAAAGTACGAAGCAATGACATAAGAGATGTGTGTCCAAGTGTAGATTGTCAGTTGGTGCAGTTCAGAGTAGTTGATATCAGGAATACTCTTAAAACAGCTGTAATCTTGGGGCAATACTGGCACCCAAGGTAACAGACAACCCAACCAGAAGTACGGTAGATAACACAGACCTTAATGGCTGTGATTCCCTGAGCAACCATTACATTAAAACATTGGCACTTAAAAAAGCAAACAGGACATTGTGTTAACACATTTTTACAGTCCCCCAATGTGAAAAGGGAGTGTGGAACCTACACGCCACAGAGAGTTGCCTTATGGTAGAAGGACAAAGTGTTCCTAAGGATATGCTTGTGGGATAGAACCAAAGTATCTTTTTCACAGCAAGACATTTGGATAGACCCATGGTTAAAGTACCCATGACTACAGCCTTGACAGCTCCTCAACCAGTTGTATGTTAACTGGGGAAACTGAACCATAATAGCATGCTCTAAGTCAAACCCTACCCTAACCCATTAGAAAGGGCAAACATGGTGGGATGTGGAAAAATAGAACAAGTAAGGAATGTGACAACAAAAGGGGAAAGATATTATTTGAAGTCAATAGAAAATAGAGGAACACAAAATAACTCAAGACATATTCCACCCTGAATCTCTTATAATTGATATAATAAATATAAATCATACATTAGAAAACTTTAGACAAAAGAACATCTAGAAGATGCAACTAATAAGTCTGCAGGAATTGAAAAAAGAACAAAAGCATGCTTCTCCCAAAGTTATGACAGCTTTTAATTCTGATGTAATAGCAATTCAGCCTGTGCTTAGAGATGATATGTGAGCTTGTAACTGTGGAATTTCATGGAAATATTTGCCTGGAAACCTAATTGTCAAGGAAGTTAACTGACTGGTTTAAGGAGCTTAACCTTTGGTCATTTGGTGATTAGATACGGCATCCCGTTAAAGAGTTCTCTACTATGCTTGGATTGATAACACCAGGAATACAGTTGCTTAAACAGGTCATTCAAGTGTAGAAGAATATGTGTCAAAGGAAAATATGACTGGATTTTGGATTAAGATTATAAATATTTCAGAATTCAAGTGTGAATGGATACATCTGTGAACTTTGATTTGTTAAGGACATTAGGTCTTTACGTAAGCCTCTGAAATCTCAAGGGAGATTTTTGCATACTGACCTATTATTTCAAATCCACATTTTAGTAGAAAATTGTTTTGGACAAAATTGTTCAATTGGTTTTAAATAACTTGTTCTTGTGAAATTGTTCTGAAGTTGGGTCTTAGGACTTCTTCACCTAACTCTTGCACCCAGAATGAAGACCACCATGTTGTGCTGCCCATTATGTGTTGGAGCTGTGAGCTCCAAAAGCCAAGATGTCTGACGAGCAACTTCAGGGTACTCCGACTAAGGCCATTCTTTGCTGACGGAAAGAACTCTCCAAAGATCTCGAGATACCTGTCCTAACCAGGCTATGCTTGGTCATCAGCGTCTCAGGAAGAGAAGGGACATCTGCTGGAGCTACTTCTCATACACATTAGTGCAAGCTGTGTAATGGTCATTGGAGTAACGATCTTCAGAACAGCCCACCTTGCCTGCCAACACCAATGCCATCATCACCTGCTAGCTGTGTGTCTCAGCAGTCAGGGACCTAACCCGGAAACTCAGAACCAGCGTTTAGTTGAAGGGATGGACGCTACTGAGAGCCAAATCATAAAAACTTGCACCTCAGGGGCACCTGGGAGTCTCATTCAGTTAAGCATCCGACTCTTGGTTTCGGCTCAGGTCACAATCTCAGGGTCATGAGGTCGAGTTTGCCTTTAACATGATACCATATCTAATCACCATCGGTTTCTGTGTTCAGCAAGAAATATGCTTCAGTATTCTCTCCCTCCACCACTCCCCCCAACACACACACCCTCGCTCTCTTAAGTAACTAAACCTTAAAAAAAAAAAAAAAAAAAATGCCCCTTGACTAAATTTAGACCTCATTTCTTTTATCTCTTCTTTGCCTGGAACAGTGCAATTAGTTTATCATTGGCCTGCGGTACACGATTTCTTTATTGTTTTAATAGACATTATCTTGTATGCTGCTGCCTTGTGAAATATTCTAATTCCTGCAGTGAACCTGTGTTAAATAAATCATCGGCAAAGACAATCTCAGTCTTTGAGCATCATTTGCCCCTGACAAAACACCCCTGTCACCTCAAGAAAATTACGTTCAGCTACTGCATGGACCACTGAAGAAAGTGGCCCAACTGGCTCTTACATCTACTCCTGCCCAGACCAGCAGCTGGCATGAATACTCTGGAACCATGAATCTGATCCTAGTTTTCTCTTATCTGAAACTCTTGAGGGGCTTCTGAATGAGCTCGAGATCAAAACTGAAATCCTTATATGACCCAAAGGATGCAATACCATCTGTTCCCTCCAACTTCTGTTCCCACCAGCTTATCACCCAACAGTACCTCAGACACGCATCATACACACACTCTAGAGCTCTGTGCCCCAGTTACACCACACTTGTCTCTTCTAAGGACTTGACTTTAGTTTCCGCTGCCTCGGTGCTCTTCTGCCGACTCTGCACTTTGTTAATTTGGGGGCAGATTATGAGACAGAACTTTACAAAGGAGACTTTCTCCAACTCCTTGGACTGTATTAGATCTACATGTTATCTGCTTCTTTAGCTCCGGATTCTTTACCTTGTGCTCTTTTCATAGTATCTAGTTATACATTTGAGTACTTTTAAGTCCACGTTTGTCTCCCTTACTTGACTCCAAGCTCTGTGAAGGCAGGGCCATGGTGGTTTGGTTTCTTATTAAATCCAGAATTTAGTATGGGGACTGGAGCATAGTAAGCACTTCATATGAATACAACAATATGCAAATAAAATAGTCTGAGCCTTTCTCAAAAAATTCAGCCATGCCTCTTTAAGTGTTGCTTTTTTGCCATTCACAAGGTCATTTTTAAAAATTTTTTTAGAGATTTTATTTATCTGTCAGGAGAGAGAGAGAACACCAGCAGGAGGAGTGCCAGAGGAGATGGGGAAGCAGGCCCTCCGCTGAGCAGGGAGCCCGATGCGGGACTCGATCCCAGGACCCTGAGATCATGACCTGAGCCAAAGAGAAATGCTTAATAGAGCCACCCAGATGTGCCAAGGTCATATTTGGAAGAAAAAAACGCTTAGCTCTACCACTCACTAGCGTGACTGTAAAGCAATTCACGTACATCTCTGTTTCTTAATGTATTCATCCGCACTTCATTTACCCATTCATAATCTTAGGCAACATTTTTTTCACTCCTGTGAATTTTACAAGTCTTTTTAAAATGAATACATTTGGCCCTTCTCTTAATTACCCAAAGGAGAAATTACTTGCTTTTATTTGGTACCAGGCTAACGGATGAACATCATAAAACCCATTCAACAGAAGTCACTTGGTTCTTTTCCTTACCGTTGATTCTCCTTAGTATTTTCCTCCAGAAAAAAAATTAGCTCAAAATGCGTGCACGTTGGAATAAGTCTGTTACCATGGCAATAACCAGAAATAAAAGCAATATGAAAATGTGGTGCAGCCTTTTGATTAGAGTAACGGATGAAATCTAAGGAGAATTATCTTCAAAATTAAAAACCTTCCTAAAGTAAAAGCAAATTTCTAGTATAAGAATTTTGCACACAGTCTACCTTTTTCATCCTTACTTTTGACAAACCAGAATTTCAGTAAAGAATCGGAAATCATTCAAAAATATTTTTATATATGGAATATCAACAAAGTATGCGCTGTGGGTGTGCTTTTCCTGCTCAAATTTGCACGGAGAGTCTCTAATCCAGGAAAATGGAGGCTTGGTACCACTTGCAGCTGCTAAATTCATGCTCAGAGCAACATCAAGTTAGATCATGTTTGCAGGCTCTTTTGTAGAATTACCCAAAGTGGAGCTCATAGAAACACACAGTGCAGCGGCTCGGGCTGTGCTGAGGTTTGCTGACACGTCAAACACTGTGCTGTAAATGATGCGTGCTGTGGTAAGTAAGTGATGGTCCTGTCCCCAAGGTGCGCACGCGGAGGACAAGCATTCGTAACAGTGTGCGACAGGAAAAGGCTCAGGTATGCACAGAGACCCAGTGTAGCACGAGAGGAGGACTAAGGAAAGAAGGCCATGGAATGCTTTACTGGAACCCTGAAGCCCAAGGAGGATTCCCCTAGAAGAGAATGGAGTTAACGTCCATCATCTCGTACAGGTCCTGAAGAAAAAAAAATTGTCCCCTGTGATGAGAACTCCTCGGATTTACTCTTAAAAACTTTCAAAATATACCAGACATCAGTGTTAACTAGCACCAGCATGTTGTACATTGTACCCCTCGCATTTTGTTTTTATCTTATTTATCTTTTAAGTTGGTACCTTTTGACCACCTGCATCCAGTTTCCCTTTATATAGTTCTTAGAACATGGCCACTTTTTCCCCCCCGCAAAGCAATAGGTGAATCTCTCTCAAGTATTGAGCGTATGGGGTCCTGATGCCTCACTCCATTGAGCATCCAACTCTTTATTTCAGCTCAGCTCTCGATCTTGGGGTTGGGAGTTTGAGCCCCATGTTGGGTTCCACACCCAGCATGGATTCTCTGCTTAAGAATCTCTCTCTCCCAGGCATCTGGGTGGCTCAGTTGTGTAAGCATCTGCCTTTGGCTCAGGTCATGATCTTGGGGTCCTGGGATCGAGCCCTGAGTTGGGCTCCCCACTCAACAGGAAGTGTGCTTCTCCCTTACCCCCACCCCTCCCCCCTGCTTGTGCCCTCTCTCTCAAATAAATAAAATCTTAAAAAAAAAAGTCTCTCTTTCCCTCTGCTCCTCCTCTCCCCCTCCCCAACCCTCTGCTCTCTTTCATGTTCTCTCTCAAGATAAAAACGAGAGTGCTATCTTTACAGTCATTGTAATTGGTGATAGATGTGGTGGTGTTTCTACCATCTCAGACAGCACTTCCTGTTTTACTTCTTTACATTTCTCTTCCCTCCTTTCTTGGCTTTAATGAATTAATTACAACATGGTTTTGATTTCATATTTCATCTGTTTACTGATTTGGAAATTATATGGTCTTTCTTTTATTTTAGTGGTTCTCCCTCAAGTCTTGCCATGCAAAATTAACCAAGTCTGAAGGTAACTAGTATCTTAGCCTCCCAAACTTTACAAGGGCACTGGAACATAAAATTCTAATCACCCTCCTTATGACTTACTTGGTACCATTGCACAGTATTCTGTTCCTGATTTTAAATCCCTCAAATTAAACTTCTGTTCCAACCAATGTTTACATTTACATAGAATTTACTTTTATTCCTTACTATTCCTTTTTGTTTTTCGGACCTCCTTCAGAGATCATTTCCTTATTCCTTTTTTTTTTTTAAGATTTATTTATTTAGTTATTTGACAGAGATCACAAGTAGCAGAGAGGCAGAGAGAGCGGGGAAGCAGGCTCCCTGCTGAGCAGAGAGCCCGATGCCAGGCTCGATCCCAGGAACCCAGGATCATGACCTGAGCTGAAGGCAGAGGCTTTAGCCCACTGAGCCACCCAGGCGCCCCCATTTCCTTATTCCTAAAATGTATTTTTTATTTTAATTTTCATACTTACACCTGCTGGCATTAAACAGTCTCAATTTTTACTTGGTTTACCTTGCTTGACAGAGTTTGAAGGCCATGCCAGTCCAGCTATTGGTAGGTAACAGGACACAAACAGTCTAAGCCCTTAAGTGGCAAAGCAGGTTTTTGGTTTTGTTTTTTTTTTAATTATGACCCATGGCCTCATCAAGTAAACATGTGCTTTGAAAAGATGCTGGACAGTTATCACGGGACACATAAATGCTGTGGATCGATCAGCCCGCTTCATACCACACTCAGAGCTAAGCTAACAGCCAGTGTCAGGTTTAGAACTCTTCCTTCAAGGCATGGTTGAGAGTACAGGGAGGTTTTATCATTTTCCCTAAAAAGCCTCTTATTTCTTGCAGTTACAGGACTGATGTCATTTGAAAATTAGATGAAGAGTGGGATCCAAAAGCATGTCACGACAATACAAGTGGAATTCACTATCTTGCAGGTTTCTGACCTGAAAAGGTGGGCAGTTTCTGTGGAAAAGCACGAACTTCCGAGGATCTGAGATAATCCAGAGGAATCAGAGTATCCTGAGCCAGTGGACCCCCTTATCAGCAGAAACCACCCCTTCTCTGCTATGTGAACAGTATGGTCTTGCTTTGCTCCCAACTCGGTCATGATCTTGCCTTAATATTTTCTTGCCCAAGAATTTCAACTGCTCTTGGACCTAAAAATCCCCTTTATTTCTCCAGTCCTATGTCCAGTCAGATCAAGACACGCCCCAAAGGAGCAAGCACAGAGTCCCCCCTCTAAGGAGAGGACATACACAACCCAAGTTTGCTAATCTGTATCAGCAGAAACCACGAACACGTGTGAGGTTGCATCCTGAAGCTGTTACACCAAGGAGGAAGGAAGGGGATTTTACATTGAGCAGAATTTGTCAGCATGAACTTGGCACAAATTCTGGGTTCAATATGCCTGCTTGAGCAGAATCATGTTACAGTACCTGACAGGCTTTTTAAATTTTGTTTTTATCTCTCGGCAACATACACAAAATTCACTGGTACTGCTTTGACCCATTTACCAAATAAGAGATGAGCTCTCGGCACTGTCAAAGACAAATTATCAGGATGGAGTTATATAGGCAAGAAGATTTTATTCAAGGCTATTAGCATATGGGGGTGGTGGGAAGACTCAACTCTACCCTTGAAACAAGAGGAGTTGGAGTAAGTTGGTGGAAAAGTACTAAAAGACCTTCGTGGGGAGGCTGGTCCCTGTGTTTAGACATTTTGCATTTGCTGATTGTTGTTTATCAAAATCAGGCACCTACTCCCCCCCCCCCCCCGAGACAGTAAGAGAGAGACAGAATCAAAGGAGATAATCAAAGGAGATAATGTCTTTAAGTGATGGCCCCCAGTTCCTTCGGAAAGACATTCATAGAGGACAGAATTCCAGGGGACTGGGGGGAAAATGTCACCTCAAGGGGGCAGAGGAAATTTATAATTACAAGTTTTCTCTAGTAAATGCTATATACAAAAAGGGAGGTCACAGATGTATCATCATTAAGACATCAGGGCAAAGTTCAGTCAAGTCGAGGAGACTAGCTCAGTATGCCACAAGCAAGAGGAGCTCCCTTGGTGTTTCAGACCCCAGGGAGCAATCCCACCACGGGGGACCCAGGAGCCTGCAGACCCAACGGGGCTTCAAGTATCTGCAGATCTCAATGCTACAGGGAGCAAGCACCACTACAACAATCTAAGTCTAGTTTCCTGAGAATTCTGTGGTTAAGTTATACTGTCATTGGTGAATAATGTTTCTCATTTGAGGAAAATGACTCCTGACCACTCTCTGGTTTTGGTAGAGTCAGTACCTAGCCATGGGCTGAAAAATGAACATGAAGCAGGAGGTTTTTCCTCTTGAACTGGGTATCAACTGGTCACAAAGTCATAAAATTGGGCTTGTACCAAAGCACTCCATCATGAGGAGACCAAGATTGGATACGAGGGTGGACTTTGTTTAATTAGAAGTTTTGGTGATACTTTCATGGCAAATGATTTATTAGTGTTGGACTATAATGGAATTCTGACTACGCTGAGTGATGGTCCTATTAATAATAAACTAAATCATTATGATCCATGAATTGTGAAGAACAATTCTAATCCAGTGCTTAATATATTAGAATTTTCAAAGCCTGGCAAATTTAAAGAAAACAATCTCTTAGACTCCATTTTAAAATCACTTTTCCTTCATTTTTGGTGTTCATAAATCAGTTCAAGTCTATAAGACCTCAAGTTTTATAAATCTTCAAAGATTCTACTCCCGCTGTATTATTGCTCGCTCTCAGTTTCTGAGAGTTCAAGGAGCTGTTCTTTACCAATTCTGTCTTCTTTCAGAAGATGATACGTTCTGCACAGACCACTGTACTACCTGCTATTCAATCATTTGTTAATTCACGCTTGCCAATCACTCATTTTCAAAGGCCTCCACCCTCCAGGTACTGTCTGTATACCGAAGATACAGAGACCAAGAAGGCGTGTCCCTTGGCCATGTGTAATCACAGACCGAAAAGGAAGACGGGCCGGCGAGCCAAGCGCCTCCCTTCCGCGCTCTGGACTAGCTGAGAGATCAGGTTGTGCCATCAATAGACCACACGAAATGTTAGCACCCACTTTGTTCCTATTTTCCATACATTGTCAGATTAGTATCTTTCAACCCAATATTGATTATACAAGAAAAATACCCATAAAACAACCTCAAAGTCGTACGATATAGCATACTAGAAATACAGGTCACCGTACTACTCTCACAGTAGACAGCTGCTGAGCATCTATGTCGGGCTGGTTTTAAAGAGAAACATGGCCCAGAATCTTCAAGGAAGATGTCCCTTTCTTGACCCCCACATGCTTAGTTTAACAACCATCCCTGTTCTCTGCTCCCTTTTCTAGCAAAATCTAACCACCCGCCATCCAAAAAAAAAAACAAAAAACAAAAAAACTCTGTGCCGATACTCCACATTTCTTCTCCGATTGTCTCTTGAACTCTCTCCACACAGGCTTCAAGCCCTCTCCGTGCTGTGAAAACTGCTCTCACCAAGGTTCCCAATAACCTCTATGTTGTTAAATCCTACGATCAGTCTGTTTCCTACATCTACCTTATCTTAAGGCAGAATTTTACATCATTCCTTCCTTCTGAAAACACTTTCCATTTCTACTACTGGTCCAAGGCTCCACCATCTTTCATCTAGAGATGTAAAAAAGCCCCTAATTTGGGGGCGCCTGGGTGGCTCCGTGGGTTAAAGCCTCTGCCTTTAGCTCAGGTCATGATCCCAGGGTCCTGGGATCGAGCTCCGCATCCGGCTCTCTGCTCAGCGGGGATCCTGCTTCCTCCTCTCTCTCTGCCTGCCTCTCTGCCTACTTGAGATTTCTCTGTGTCAAATAAATAAAATCTTTAAAAAAAAAAAAAAAGCCCCTAATTTGTGTCCTGAACTCCTGTGGACTATTTTCTGAGGCGAACATGACCCTGTAAAAGGTGAGTATCTTCCCTCTTCCTCTACTGCCCAAAACCTGCATGTAGCATTGCTTCTCACTCAGGTCCTTAGAAAGGACTGCAAGGCCCAACACTTCCCTTTATAATCCACTTCCCATCACTCTCTGGTTTATCTTTTCCTTCTCTCCCTTTTTGCTACCTTGTTTCAGTCACAGGGGCCTCTGTGCTTTTCCTGGAACACCCCAAATGCATTCCCATTTCAGGGTATTTACAAATGGTGTTCCCTCTGAATGAAAAGTTTCCTACAGAGGTACCTGGGTGGCTCTGCATTAAGCATCTGCCTTCGGCTCAGGTCATGATCCCAGGGTCCTGGGATCAAGCCACAGGGGCTCCCTGTTCTGCGAGAAGCCTGCTTCTCCCTCTCTCACTTCCCCTGCTTGTGTTCTCTCTCTCCCTGTCTCTGCCAAAAAAAAAAAAAAAAATCTTAAAAAAAAAAAAAAGAAAGAAAAGAAAAGCTTACTACAGCATAGGCATCCTCACATTACGAGCAAGACCCTCCCTTACCGCCCTATGTGAAATAGCATTTCCCTTCCAACCCACATTCTCTATTTCCACTATTCTGCTACATTCATCTATTTCTGTTTTATTTTTCTCTATAGCATTAACCATCTGGCACCCTATATATTTGCTTATTTGTTAATTGTCTGACTGCTCCCTTAGCACGTCAGCACCAAATAGGAACATGTTTCTTCTGTTTTGTTCCAGGTTTTACCCTAAAACAGTGCTGGCTCAGGCGAGGGTCTCAATTAGTAGCCCAGGAATAAATGAACAACTTCGAAGAACTCAAACTTCCAGCTGTGTCTGGAAAGATGGACAGAATTGGGGTAGTAATGGGATGTATTAGTCCTCCAGGTAGATATGTATAAAAACAACTGGAGAAACCGAAATGCCACACAAATGACCTCAGGACGGGATGGGGGAAGGGCGTGAGCAGGGGAGGAAGAGATCAAGGAAAAGGCAAGCCCGGGGTTAAGAGTCTTTCAAATACTTCCTGATAATTCTGTAATGATGGAAACAGGAGGGTTTGCTTGGTGGCTCTCAGACGGAAGGGGCAGCGTCCCTGCCAAAGCCCCATCTGTAAGGCACACTGTTCCCATAGCTCCCGGCCATCAGCTCCCAACCTCCAACAAAGACGTCTCCTCTACGAATTACACAGAACAGCCCGGCAGATGCTGGCTCAGCCTCTGGGTAAGTCAGAGGGAATGTGCTACTCTTGTGCCATGAAACCACTCAATGGTAGCTTCTTCCTTCCACAGACACCCAGGAGTCCCTTAGGAGATGGGGATGGTGACTGCTGGGGTCCGTTACCAAAGGAACAAGACTGAGACAAAGTGAAAGTTATGCAAAGCCTTATTCTATGCCAAGCATTAGAAGTCAGACTGACCGGCCGGGGCCGCCTCCGAAGAGAGCGACCCCCTCCCGATCTGACAGGCTGGTTTTCTAGGGCATAACCGCAGACCCAAGGTACGTGGCTTCTATCGTTAAGGCGTTTACTCCTGGAATCCATACCCGGAACCATACCAGGAACTACTACTAGGGCTTTTATTCCCGGAATGAAGTCCGTGGATGTAAACAACAATATGGCTACCTCGGCAATATGGAGTCGCTCTGGCTAAGCAGGCCCTAATAGTTAAACGGGTTTTAACATTAAATTGGCCCCAACAGTGACATTTATTTTGGTGATTATGCACGTAGCCGGATTAAGTAGTTACCTAGTTCCTGTGTGAGATGTCCAGCACTGGGGGGCCTGGCTGACCGAGGACGGGATATTCCTCCCAGGACTATCGGATTCCAGAGACAGCCAAGTGATTCTTCCTGAGACATAGCCTCTTTACACAAAGAAAATATGCAACACTCATCCTCTCCTCCTACCTACTTTTCACTGTAAGACACTATTTCTCTGCCCTGATCGCTCCAGGTCAGACCCTTAAAAACTAGGGGCTCACGTATTCCTTCCCAGAAAAACCACAGGCAAGGCTTTTCCACGGTGTCCCTGCTCTCTCTCTGCCTGTGGCCAACCCCAGGCTCTCCAGCCTGGCCCTGTATGGCATGCCCACTCCCTTCCCCCTTGGGACCTTTCCAACGGCATTGAAATAAATGTCACAAGTAATAAACTACCTTTTCAACGACATTCATCTCCTCCTTTGTTCACATCATACCTGAGCACCAGGTATTCTGCCCAGCGACGCTTTAAGCCGACAATTTCGAAGCTTGACAATACCCCTTTGAGGGGCACCTCCCCCAGCAGCTAGAATATTGTATCAGGAATCTGGTCTGCAGGCACGCTCTGTCACTTAGTCCTTGCTCCTCCTGTCACCAGCAGACTCATCTCTAACCCAGCTCCCCCTTTCCTCACCTCACCCAGCTCCACCACCCCCTACCCAGCTCCACCACGCCCTACCCAGCACCAGGGCGCCCCCTGCCGTTCATCGGTGACTGTTCTAGCGAGGCAGGAGAGTCTGCGGGTCTGCCTGCAGGAGGCCAGCCAGACCCTAAGGGCATAGACTTGGAGATCAATCAGGAAGAGGCAGAAAGGACCCCAGGTGATTCTAGAAATCCCTCAATTAAACAGCACAGCCTCAGTGCTGCCTCTGCTCACAAACTCTCTCAGGAATCCGTGAAACTGGAAAGACATCTCCCACCCAAAACTGCTTTTTGTGCATGTAAATGAGCATAGTGGGTGGTTAGACAGCTAGAGCTCGTGTCTCACTTGAAGCCAAATACAGTGAGGATGGAACTCCGTCTTTTTTTTTTTTTTTGAAGCAAAAACGAAGACAAATGTCTGTACAATGTGGATTGCTGAATTTCAGCATTAATTAGTTTTATAGCATATGTTAATATCAAAAGGTTACTCTCACTAATGATTTCCTCTTAATAAAATAACAAAATGCCAAGATCCTTTGAAATCCACCCTGCAACATGACGACTGCCCTTTTCACTGTAGGGCTGCCAAGCCTCCAGAGGGAGCCCATCACCCACCAGGTTAGGCTCGTGGAAAGTTGGTATTTCTGGGGCCCCTGGAGCCTCCGCCCTCTACTTCTGATCGATCTTTCACAGTCTGCTTAGAGATGCCAAACTCCTAGGAACAAAGAAGTGTGACAGGCCATCTTGGTGAGGCAGGGTGACATCTACCTAGCCTTGCCGTCATCTGGATCATCTGAAACCAGGGTCTTAGCAAAAGAGCTGAAACTTCTCTATATAAATCAGTTCTACTCTGGCCTGTTGGAATGTCTGGACTGTAATGGAGAGGATTTGAATAGAATTTGGAAGAACCGAACAGTCCGTTTTTGGCCCAACTGATAAGTAATTTGGAAATTGCAAGAAAAATTCATGGAGAGTACTTAAAGCACAGCCTAGAGCTTAGTAAGTGCTCAATTATCATTAACTATTAATGGACATGCTGGCTGCTGTGCACTGTGGCTATCTATCTGGATTTCTCAAGACTCATCCAAACCTAAGAGACTAGCCGGTTATTTAAAGGAAACTGGGTTCAGAGCCATTTGAAATGATCGCAATAGATCAATCTTTCCGCCACTGTGTCCTAAAGGATCTCTACATACAAAGCAGGATATTTTCACAGAGCTGAAAATTAGAAACATAAACAAAGCACCTATTAACTAAGCACAGAAATTAATTGCCAGATAAAACATTAAAAGCCCCCCAGATCTTAGGTCTACCCTGCCCAGTGAAAGGCAGACAAAAGGAAACTTGAAATGCTCTTGTTTTTCTGGCCTATAGCTGGTTCTTATCTCTGTCAGGACGTAGCCACCCCCCCCACCCCCCCCACCCCACAGAGACACACACACACACACACACACACACACACACACACACACACAGCGTCTCTCCTCACTGACAAACTGGCACACTTATGTTCCTCATAAAAACATCACAGCCTTTTGAAATTATAAAGACCTGGATTTAAATTCCATTTCTGCTTTTTTCCTTTATGTGTAAAATACAGATAAGAGCTTCCTCAAGTGAATGCTATGGAAATTCAGAGAGATTAAAAAGTCTAGCATAAAATAAGGTACAGACTAGATGCATAACAATTCCTTATCCATGATTTCTTTCTTTCTCTTATATAACTTTTTTTTTTTTTAATTTGTTAGTAGGCTTCAAGGAGAATTCAATGCTGAATCACAGTAATTATACTAACTTTGCCTTGGGTTATACTTCTCTATTCCTCTACACCAGAGCTGTTTACACACACACGGGACACACAGAGTAGTAGGGACACATTTAACCCATATGATGTTTTAATTTTAGTGTAGTATGTGTTGATGTGTAATGTTCTGGAGAGAGGGCCCATCGCCCTCAAAGGGGATGATGTCCCACAGAGGTTTAAGAACAGGATATTCAGGGGCACCTGGGTGGCTCAGTGGGTTAAAGCCTCTGCCTTCGGCTCGGGTCATGATCTCAGGGTCCTGGGATCGAGCCCCGCATTGGGCTCTCTGCTCAGCAGGGGGCCTGCTTCCTCCTCTCTCTCTGCCTGCCTCTCTGCCTACTTGGGATCTCTGTCTGTCAAATAAATAAATGAATAAAATCTTAAAAAAAAAAAAAAGAACAGGATATTCAAAGTATTTTTTGCCCTCCCACTTCTAATATCATTTTTGTTTTAGTCATTTCAAGTTTTTTCCCATCAGTTTTAGAATTTAGGCAGGGCATGTCTTAATAGTTTGTTAATACAAGATTGAAGGAATGTCTCTACTCTTACTCTATCCACTTCCTGTTTCTACTTAGAAAGATTCGGCGGATGGGACAGTTTTCCATTACTGCTGCCTCTACCCTATGAAGTCCTAACTGGCTATTATTGGACACTGTGGCGATCATTCGTCTTTAGCTTTTTCTAGGCCATTGAGTTGTAAGCAGAATTAGCATAAATTCATCTTTCTGTTCCCCGTAACAAGGCCAAGAGCTCAGAGAGATTTGGTTACCTTTTTTATTGTTGACTCACAATCCATTCCATACATACATAGCAAAATAAATCTTTTCTTAAAGGGTGCATCTGAATTGTTGCACAAAGTTGTTGTTGTTGTTTTAAACAGATTTAATGGGCAGATACTGTTAAAGATATTGGAGATACCACAATGAGGAAAATAAATGAAATTGTCCCCTCACTGAGCTTATTTTCCAGGGACAGAGTCTCTTAGTAAGCCCATAGGTCACTAAACACTAAATCATGCCTGATGGTGATAAAGGTCATCATGAAAAATGAAGCAGTGTTTCCAGAGCAAGGGGAGAGATACCAGGGTCTGATTTTAGATAAAGTGGTCATGGAGGCCTCTCCAGTAAAGCATAATTGAGCCAAGATATGCAGAAAGGGTGGGACACCCACAGGAAGAATTTTCTCAACAAAGAGGAAACCAAGTGCAAAGGCCTTGAGGCAGCGCTTACCTGGGTGGGTTCCATGGAAAGGGAGGTGGTCGGTGTGATAGAGCCAGGTATGGGAGGAGGAGGAGAGCAGAGGCGACAAGAAACGCAGTAAGTGGGCCCAGAGCTCACCTGTCTCGGGTGAGCTTCCAACCTGACAGAGATACCAAGGTTCCTGGAAGATGACTGAAAACCAGCATGGATTTTAAAGGCATTCAGAAAATGCCAGATACTCCTTGTACGGGATATTTTATTCTCCGCCTACTTGTACCAGGTATCTGAGAGCACTTATAAGAAGTAGCAACCAGGGGCGCCTGGGTGGCTCAGTGGGTTAAAGCCTCTGCCTTCGGCTCGGGTCATGATCCCAGGGTCCTGGGATCGAGCCCCACATCGGGCTCTCTGCTCAGCAGGGAGCCTGTTTCCCCCTCTCTCTGCCTGCCTGCCTCTCTACTTGTGATCTCTGTCAAATAAATAAATAAAATCTTTAAAAAAAAAAAAAAAAGGGAAGTAGCAACCATTTCTCCCATTCTCTAGGGAGAAAAGAGTAAAACCTGAGAAAGGAGACTATGCCCTTTCATTTCCTGAGCAGGATTGTTTAGAACATCCTAAAAGAACCAAGACTTTGGTAATAAATCACAGGTTAAGTTGGAGTAAGAGGTGTAGTTCAAACGAAGGTACACAGGAAACAGAAATCAGAGCAGGTGGGAAAGAAAAACCAGGAAAACAAGCATTGCTCCTAATTCATTGATAAAACGTCACCTACAAGTCCAGACCCCTGTTTCCTTTGAGCCCCTAGTCCCTCGCTCTGGGCAGCTGCCCCAGGGCCCCTGATGGGCTGTGAGACATTGAGCTTTGTCTGCAGGCAAGGAAGGGCCAGTGGGGTCAGAATGCAGATGACAAGCGGCTCCAAAAGCAGCAGCCATGAGACGGAGCCCACTCAAAGGTAGTCCGTTCAGCTGAATGCGATTAGTTTTCAAAGCTTTTCTCTACTGAAACAATGCGTTTAGATTCATTTACTTGCACTGACATCATTGTGTCTCTCAAGCCTTTGTATAAAAGGAAGCCTGGAAAAGATGATGTTTTAAGACATTAAAAAAAAAAAAAACAGTTATGACAAAGCGCTTTGGGTCTCAGTGTGAACAAAGCAACAAACAATGAGCGCCTTTGATTTGGAACCCACAGGATGTTACTTCAAGCCTCACGGGGAATGTAGAGCATAAAACGGTGGGCAGATTTGTGAGATGTCTGTGGTATTTCTAAATCTCAGTGTCAAAGAGATGCTACGTAAAGAAACCTCTGGGTCATATTTAATGGAACCTCTTGCCAAGCATGTACTAACGTGAGGACGTCTTCCCCCTCTTTTGAAAGGTCTAACTATTTTAATGCTTTGAATGAAGGTGCCGTGAAGGACACGCCCCTTCGACCTGGTCAGATGGTTCCAGGGATGGAAGACCGTTTTTCTAGAGAAAGCCTTCAAAAGGCTCCTGAACTTTTCGGATTTAACCTAAAAGTGGAAGCAAGACAACACACTGTGGAAGAAATTTCCCCGGGCAGGGAGGGACCCGTGTTCTGGCATGCCTACGGAAATAAGCGAGGGTTTATCAAGCTCTTTTCAGCTACTCAGGGCTGACCGCATTTAGCATCAAAGGCTTCATCTAGGCCCAGTCTTGAGGGTCTGCTCTGGGTCTGAGAAGCATGCAGTCAGAGGCACCAGAGCAAACCAGGCATTCCCAAGCTGTCCCAGGACTTTACTGTTTGTTCAGGGATCTTCTATAGTTGATCTGAGATGAAGAAAAAAGGGAAGGAGTTTTCACAATTCTCCATCAACAACAAAAACAGGTAGCTACTGAAAAGTCATGAAAATTTCAACTTAAAAACCCCTCCAACAACGCTGAAAGTTCATCAGGCTTAAAGACAAAAACTGAGAACCCACAGAACAGGGTAGGTGTTAGCGAAAGAGCTTGCAGTATTTCTGGAACAAGCTTTTTTTTTTTTTTTTTTTTAAGATTTTACTTATTTATTTGAGAGAGAGAGAGAATGAGAGTGAGAGAGAGACAGCATGAGAAGGGGAAGGGCCAGAGGGAGAAGCAGACTCCCTGCCAAGCAGGAATCCTGATATGGGACTCGATCCCAGGACTCCAGGATCATGACCTGAGCCGAAGGTAGTCGCTTAACCCACGGAGCCACCCAGGCGCCCCTGGAAGAAGCGTTTTAGGGGACAGTGCTAGGGGACAGTGCTAGGAGACAGTTCAGAGCCTAGAAGCTCAAGGGCAGAGGGGCCGTTCTCTGACAAAGGCTCCAACTTGTATTTCAAGCACGCACAATTTATTCCCATTCATGTGCTTATTTGCATGGAAAAATCCCCTCAAATTCATCAGAAGAGTACAGGAAGAACCAAAATAGTTTTAAAAAAGAACCCAAAGGGGGATTTACTCATCAAGTATTCATAATAATTATGACAGAAACTGATGCCCGGTCAGAGCAGACACAACCCACGGCAGGTCCCAGGGTCCCAGAGCCGCAAATACTCAGTCTGTCACAGAGGCGGCCTCCCTCCCGGGGTGAGGGGTGCTCACGGGCTAAGTGGGGCTGGCACAGTGAAGTCCCCATGTGGGAACACAGGTAGGTCTTTACACCGTACATTTGTGCTACACTAAGTTCTAGATTCTCTCTTTCTCTCCCCCTCCCTCCCTTTCTCTCTCTCTCTCTCCCTTTGTCTCTTTCTCTTTCTCCCTTTGTTTCTCTCTCTCTCTCTCTCTCTCTCACACACACACACGCGCGCGCGCACACGCAGGAAGGGGAGGGAGGAGTTTTCATAAGCAAAACACGAAGTACTGAAACCATGCAGACAGTGCATACACATCACTATATTAAACTTATTTCTCAAATAGTAAGTGACCATTTAAAAATTTTTCCCAATATATGCTTAAAAATAATCTCTAATATTTTACTGATTCACAAATAAAATCTGATTACTCCATCAGAAAAATGTAGAGATTTATTCCTTCATTCATTCGACATATGTTAAGCCTTTATCCTATGTCCCCTGCCATCTAAATCTGACACCACAGAAAACAGAAGCACACATTAATACATATATAATGGAAGTCAAGTAAGCATTACAGAAAATAAAAATATAAACCCAGCTCCAGGATGAAGTTGAGAACGATTTTTTTTTTTTAAAGATTTTATTTATTTATTTGTCAGATAGAGAGAGACCGAGAGCGAGCACAGGCAGAGAGAGTGGCAGGCAGAGACAGAGAGAGAACCAGGCTCCCTGCCAAGCAAGGAGCCCGATGCAGGACTCGATCCCAGGATGCTGGGATCATGACCTGAGCCGAAGGCAGCCGCTCAACCAACTGAGCCACCCAGGCATCCCGAGTTGAGAACGATTTTATCAAAGGTAGTGAGAGAAGGCCTCTTCTACTCCGGTAATTAACAAAAAATGAAACCAAATGGCCCGTTTACAAACACTTCGCTGGGCAATCCCTGTCAAAGTACCAATGACATTTTTCACAAAACTACAACAAATGATCCTAAAATGTGTATGGAACCACGAAAGACCCTGAATAGCCAAAGGAATCTTAAGAACCTCTAAGCTGGAGGTATCATGACCTCTCATTTCAAGCTGTACTACAGAGCTAGAGTCATCAGAACAGTAAAAAACAGACATCACAGAAAAGAATAAACTCAAGCTCATCTGGTCAATTAACCTACAACAAAGAAGACAAGATTTACAACGGGGAAAAGAAAGTCACTTCAATAAATGGTGCTGGGAAAACTAGGCAGCTACATGCAAAGAAATGAAAGTGGACCACTATCTTATTCCATATACATAATAAACTCAAAATGGATTAAAGATCGAAACCTGAAACATTAAGACTCCTGAAAGAAAACAGGTAGAAGCCTTAGATATTGGTCTCAATGATATTTCTTTGGACCTGTCTCCTCAAGCAAAGGCAGCAAAACCTAAAATAATCCATTGGGATTAGATCAAACTAACAAACTCCTCACAGCAAAGGAAAGCAAGACTAAAACAAAGGCAGGTTACTGAATGGGAGAATATATTTGCAAATGATAGACCTAATAAAGGGTTAATGTCTGAAATATATGCAGAAAACTAATACAAGTCAACACTAAAAAAAGAAACAATCTGATTTAAAATGGACAGAAGATCTGAACGGGCATTTTTCCAAGAAGATATGCAGATGGCCAACACACACACAGGAGAAGACACAAATCAACACAGCAAGATACCCTCTCACACCTGTCAGAATGGCTAGTATGGAAAAGACAAGAAGTAACAAGTTTTGAGAAGCGGAGGAAAGGGAACCCTCATGCGCTAATGGTAGGAAGGTAAATTGGCAAACAGTATGGAGGTTTCTCAAAAAGTTAAAACTAGAAATACCATGTGATCCAGCAACTCCACTTCTGGGTATTTACCCAAAGAAAATGAAAACACTAATTCAAAAAGATACAGGCACCCATGTTCATTGCAGCTTTATCGACAATAGCCAAGATATGGAAGCTAGTGTCCATCGACAGATGAATGGATAAAGAATATGTGGCATGTACTGATGTACACATATACACATGCAGAGAGAATTATAAAAAGGAGGAGTTCTTGCCATTTGCAGCAACACAGATAAACCTAGAGGATTTTATGTAATGTGAAATAAGTCCAAGAAAGACAAATATCGTATTTTACTTTTATGTAGAATCCGAAAAACAAAATATTGCTCAGTCATAAAAAAAGGAGTAAAATCTTACCAACTGTGCCAACATGAGTGGACCTAGAGAGTATTAAGCTAAGTGAAATAAGTCAGACAGAGAGAAACAAATACAGTATGATTTCACTTATAGAGATGAAATCTAAATCCAGATACAAACAAAAAACAAAATAGAAACAGACTCATAAATATAGAGAACAAACTGATAGTTCAGGAAGTTGGGAAGAGAGATGGATAAAATAGGTCATGAGGTCTTGGACATATGAACTTACAGCTCTAAGTCACTAGCTTTTAAGCAGAGCACAGGGAATGTGGTTGATAATATTATAAGAATTATATACAGTGACAGGTGCTCATCAGACCTAACATGGTGATCATTTCGTAATGTATATAATCATCAAATCACTATGTTGTACACTTAAAACTAACAGTATTTTATATGTCAAGTACACTTTAATTAGAAAAAAAGAAGACTACAAGGAAAAAAAGACACTAGTATTCATGGAAATGCCTAAGTAAATATTGCAACATAACTTTCTTCCCCAATTTAGTAGTTGAAAGCAATTTTAAAATTGGTCATTGGTCAGAGTCAGGGAAACACTTATATATGGAAGGTAAATTAGCTTTCACACAGACTCAAAAACTTCTGTAAGAGGCAAATATGAAATGTACGTTTCCTTGAAATTCTAAATAAAACAAAATACAAAATGCTTGACAACTAAGGAAAAAAGCAAAATACCTTTAATCCTAACACTCTTGAGAGTTTTTTAAAGTATATATTCTACTCTAGTCTTTTTTAGTTATTATCATGCACAAAAACTCACCAATTTTTTGAACTAGCACTTTATATCACACATTTTCTTGTGTAGCAACAATACCCATAATTATACTAGCTAAGTAAGATGTCAATGATGGATACACACACTTCCTCCCTGTTGAATTTCTTGATCTGTAGTCAACTGCTAACAGCAAAGCTGACAGTTTTACTCCTAGTATAAACTCTTCAGCCACATTCTGTATGTAAAAACCAATAAAAATCTCCTAAGTTAACAAAATTTCCCCCCCAAAAATAAAATTTCCCTACCAGTGTTTGTAGTCATGCAAAATCCAATTCAGTATTTACAGAATTACATGAAAGATAATAATAAAGTTTAGAATCTTCTTTAGAATCTTCCTCAATTACGGACAAAATTTATATGGCGTACCACTGGGGATGTATATATTTTCCTGTCATGTCATGATTTATAAAAATGGCTGAGAAAAGCAGAAATTATATTCAAACATTTCTTTGAAGATTCATAGAAAACAATGCTAAAGCTTTGAACAAACGTGTATTAGAACATTTACAATGTGGAAGGTATGTTGTAGAGTTGGCTCGAAGTTGAAAATAATGTCTCAGCTTATGCTATTTGCTAAATACTGTTTTAAGAATGCAATGGCATTCTCTGAACTATTAAAAGAAAGATATATTAGAGAGGATATATTATCAAAGTAAAACAATTTTTTAAAACTGTGGAGGTGTTGTCACTGTTGATAAAATAGATTTCAGCCAGTTCTCTTTCAAAATTATTCTGGATAAAACTGCAGCCATAATAGTATATTTAAAATTAATTCATTGTAACATTAGAAAGTCCTTCCACCACACAAGTTGCAACCTGACATTTAGAAAGCCCTATAGGGAGGGGGGAGGAGCAGAATGGCGAGGAGCAGGAGACTAAATATTATCAGGTCCCAGGAGTTCAGTGAGGTAGTTATCAAACCATTCTGAACCACTACAAACTCAACAGGAAATCAAAGAGGAGAAGAGCAACAATTCTAGGAACAGAAAATCGACCACTTTCTGGAAGGTAGGACGTGCGGAGAAGTAATTCCGAGGGGATATATGGGAAGATGGACTGCGAGGGGAGGGGCCGGCTCCGGGCAAGTGGCAGAGCAGCGCAGCACAAAATCGGAACTGCTACAAGTCTGCTCCACGGAGGTACATCGCTCCAGAGGCTAAGCAGGGGGTGGAGCCCTCTTGGGGACAGTGTGGTCTCAGGACCCACAGGGTCACAGAAAGACCGGAGGTGTCTGAGTGTGGCAGACCCCCCGGTATAGGAGCGGGGAAGCTGCCAGCAGAGTTGGAGCTGAGGGGGGCTGTCAGCTCGGGGTTACCTTAACCGGTGATCCAAGGCACAGCTGGGCCACTACTCTTCGAGCAGGGACCCTACAAGTGGCAGATCCTTGGAGACTCCCTCCTTCCTCCTCCAGGAGGAATGGCGCGAGAGTGCGCAGAAGGAATCCGCCGGGTTTGGAGACTCCAAACGGGGCCATGTGCCAGAGATAGAAACGCTCGGTCACAGGCCGGGCGTGAGCACAGAGCGCGGCCAGAGACCAGGAAGACGGGAGGGACTGGCTGCTTTTCTCTGAGGGCGCACCGAGGAGTGGGGCCTGAGCCCCCTCAGCTCCTCTCGGCCAGAGACTGGGCAGCCGCCATCTTCATTCCCGTCCTCCAAAGCAGTAGGGGAAGCGCTCAGGGAACAAAAGCTCCCGAGACCAAAACGGGGCAGATTACCTAGCCCGGCCCCTGGCAAGGGCGGTGCAGTTCTGCCTCAGGCAAAGACATGTGAGAATCACTGCAACAGGCTGCTCCCCCAGAAGAGCAGCAAGAACATCCCCCCAAGACCAAGTTTACAGATCAATGGGAACTGCGGAACTCCAGAGCTAAGGGAAAGCAACACAGAATTCATGGCTTTCTTCCCATGACCCTTTAGTCTATCAAAGTTAAATTTTTTTCTTATTCTATTTTTAAAATTTTTCCTTTTTTCTATTTTTACCATTTTTAACTATTTTATCTTATCGATACCTTTTTTTAAAAAAAGATTTTATTTATTTGACAGAGAGAGAGAGATCACAAGCAGGCAGAGAGGCAGAAGCAGGCTCCCCACTGAGCAAAGAGCCCAATGCGGGGCTTGATCCCAGGACCCTGAGATCATGACCCAAGCTGAAGGCAGAGGTTTAACCCACTGAGCCACCCAGGCGTCCCTTATCAATACCTTTTTTAAAATCTTTTAAATTTTTCATTTTTATAAAACCACAGTGAGATACCACCTCACACCAGTCAGAATGGCTAAAATTAACAAGTCAGGAAACAACAGATATTGGCAAGGATGCAGAGAAAGGGGAACCTTCGTGCACTGTTGGTGGGAATGCAACCTGGTGCAGCCACTCTGGAAAATTCCTCAAAAAGTTGAGTATGGAGATTCCTCAAAAAGTTGAAAATAGAGCTACCCTACGACCCAGCAATCACACTACTGGGAATTTACCCTAAAGATACAAACGTAGTGATCTGAAGGGGAATGTGCACCCAAATGTTTGGAGCAGCAATGTCCACAATAGCCAAACTATGGGAAGAACCTAGATGTCCCTCAATGGATGAATGGATAAAGAAGATGTGGTTTACATATACAATGGAATACTATGCAGCCATCAAAAAAACACAAAATCTTGCCATTTGCAATGACGTGGATGGAACTCGAGGGTATTGTGCTGAGCGAAATAAGTCAATCAGAGAAAGACAATTATCATATGATCTCTCTGCTATGAGGAATTTGAGAGGCTCACCAAGGGGTCGTGGGAGAAAAGAGGGAAAAAATGAAGCAAGATGGGACTTGGGAAGGAGACAAACTGTAAGAGACTCTTAATCTCAGGAAACAAACTGAGGGTTGCTGGGGGGGCGAGGGGGAGGGATAGGGTGGCTGGGTTATAGACATTGGGGAGGGTATGTGCTATGGGGAGTGTTACGAATTATGTAAGACTGAGGATTCACAGACCTATACCCTGAGGCAAATAATACATTATATGTATTAAATTAAATTAAAGAAAGTACCACAGGATGTTATATTTACATATGTAATTATATATTTTGTGTTTTTTAAAAAGATCTTCAAATTGTAGTAGAGTCCTTATAATAATAAATAGGAAACAACCTTAAAAATTTTTTTCTATAACGAAGAGGTTTTCTGGCTGATTTATGCACAACTACTTAAGAGATCTGTCAAGCAAACAAAGGTACATAACTAATTTGCATTCTATAAAAATATGTAATTTCTTATTTTAAATTTCCATAATGAAAAAACTGCTACCAAGTAATTTCAGAAAAACATTAAATATTAAAATTCAAGATGACATTTTATCAATAAAAGAGAATAGCTGCTTCTCCAAAGGCATTTCTCAGTTTTTGAAATGATGTTTGGAAATGTTTTAATCATTAAGTGATTTTAATGCCCAAAACAATGTGTATCACCTATAAAATGCTTAAAACACTCACAAGCAGAATTTTCTTATTTGCTTACAAATCTTTCAGTAGGAAATAACTCAATAAAGAGCTTCAGTGGATTTTACAGACTTATTATAAATATAATGATTTAATGACTTACAGTTAATTTGTAATGTCAAAAGACTGACATGAGGGCAGATTGAAATTTCAACAACACCAATTATCTGTTTGGTGAATAGTTTGGAAAACGAGAAGAACACTTCAACAAATGAAATCAGTATTGCATTCCATTTCAGTCAATTTAACTTTTTGTGAGATAACTCTTTCAAGGATGACAAGCATTAAAAGTAAATGTCAATCAGCCAGTTATTAGACTAATAACTTGTGATAATAATGGAATATAAACAAATGAATTATTGATACAGGATCAACACAGATAAATCTCAAAATCACTTATCTGAGTGAAAGGAGCCATGGAAAGGAAGGAAGAAGGTAGGAAGGAAGGGAGTGAGGGATAAAGAGAAAAAAAAAAGAAAAGGAGAAAAAGGAAGGAAGGAAGGAAGGAAAAGAGAAAGAAAGAGAAAAAAGAGAGAAAGAAAGAAAGAAAAATACTGTGTGACTTAATTTATACAAAATCTAGTCAAACTAATATTTAGTGATAGAAAGCAGGTCACTAGTTGTCTGAAGATGAGATAGCAGGAGGGATGGTTTGCAAAGGAGCACAAAGAAATTTTCTTTGGAGGGAGTTATGGAAATATTTGTCATCCTGACTGTGACAATAGTTTTCAGGGTGTATTTGTCACATATTATCCCACACTTTAGCTTATCTCAAAGTGGTAAAAATGAGCTCAGTAACATTGTAATGAAACACTAAAATTAAAAAAAAAATGAACTACAAATGCAAAAAAAATTAAACTGGATTTAATAAAAATTAAAACTTCCTACCTTTCATATGACACTACAAAAATTCAAAGGATGTGCCACAGACCCTGAATAAATACTTGTAAAATAACTATCTAATAAAGTACTTGTATTCAGAATATGTAAAGAGCTTTTAAAAATCAGTAAGAGTTAGGGGTGCCTGGGTGGATCCATTGGTTAAGAGTCTGACTTGATTTCAGCTCAGGTCATGACCTCCCGGGTCGTGAGTTGAGGTCTGCATCATGCTCTGTGCTCATCAGGGAGTCTACCTGAGATTCTTACCCTCTCCCTCTATCCCTCCCCTTGCTTGTGGTCTCTCTCAAATAAATAAATAAATAAAATATTTAAAAACAAAAACAAGAACAAAACTTCAGCAAGATACCTTTATATGTTATACTAGTTTTCTAGGGCTGACATAATGAAGCACCATAGACTGGGGGGCTTCGACAACAGAACTTCATTTTCTCCCTGTTCTAGAGGCCAAAAGCATACGAAATCAAGGGCCATCCACAGGGTTGGCTTCTTTTGAGGCCATTCTTTCCCCACGTCTTGACTTGGTCGTCCCTCTCTCTGTACCTGGCGCCTAATCTTCCCTTCTGTTAAGGATAAGGGTCATCTTGGATTTGGGCCCAGCCTCATGACATCATTTTACTTTAATTACGTCGTGAGAGGCCCCATCCCCAGATACAGCCACATTCCCCAAGTCCAGGGGGTAAGACCTGAACATGTGAATTGGAGGAGTACGGTGTTCAGACACATGGTTCCACCACTAACATCCACCCATCAAAATGACCAAAAACTTAAGGGGAAAAAAAAAAACAACAGACCTACAAAGTGTTAGTGAGTATGAGAAGAAACGGGTTCCTTACTCACTCTGGTGGGAATTCCCAATAGGATGCCCGCTCTGGAAAACCCCCACTTGCCGTATGAGCCACCAATATCTCTCCTACTATTCACCCAAGAGTATTTAGAACATACCTTCCCGTCAATACTGGACACAGATGTTTATAGTAATTTCACTCAGAAGAGCCCCAAATATCACAGAACCAAGATATGCACCAACTGGCGAATGAATCGCGCGCGGTTCATCCAACAAGCAACAATGCTCCTAAATGGGGAGAAAGTTCCAGTACATGTTCAACAACCTGGACAGTACTGAGTACAGTATGCGTTTGCTTAAAGTAGCTGAGCACAGAAGGCTAAGTGAAGGAAGACATACAGAAGACAGCACAACGTATGTGGCTCTGGAAAAAGCAAAACTGCAGGGATAAAAATTCGAACAAGACTGCCGGGGCTCTGGCTGGGAACAGGGAACAGATTCTGAAGAGGTCTGGTATGGCAAGGGGGTGAGGTATTAGTGAGTTTAGGGAAGTGTTCTTTTTCTCGACTGTGGTAATGGTTACAGAACGGCAAACATCTCTGGAAACAAATCGTGCTCCTAAAAACAGTGAATTTTACTGTATGCAAATTTTGCTTCAATACACGTAACCTTGACAGTCATCTCAAGAGCAGACCATGGAATTACCAAAACATAAAATGTTATACCAGTGATTTTAAAAAACTTAAGGCACAGTCAATCACAATGATCTTACTTAAAAATAGTATCGACGACATTTTTAATTCATCCTTCAGTCTCTAATTGTAAATGCCTGCATACCATCCATGCTACCGTGCCAGTACATGTGTATAATTTATACCTAAGTCACTAGGTCTATAAAGGACATGAATGCTCCAATTTTGTTTTACCCTAGGGCATAAATGCTCAAATAGTTTAGATAGGACTTATCTTGCTCCCCATTTTTCACTATCACCAAAAGTAATTCTCAAACTTCCGTCTCTGCTTAGAGCTTTTATCTTTATGGTGTTCTTTTCTCTTAGAAAACAAAAATGAAAAAACTGGACTTATCAGTCCAAAAAAATTATATCTCATGAGATTTATATATTCTAATGCTTTCCAAAGTTGTCAAACCAGTGAAAGGAAATCCATTTTACTCTACTCTTGTGAGCACTGCCTGATGGAATTTTTTAAATCAATAAATTCCTTTTAGCAAATGTCCCTCAGCAGCTATTAAAATCTTACAAACGGGCGCCTGGGTGGCTCAGTTGGTTAAGTGTCTGCCTTCAGCTCAGGTCGTGATCCCAGGGTCCTGGGATCGAGTCCCGCATCGGGCTCTCTGCTCCATGGGGAGTCTGCTCCCTCTGACCTTCTCCTCCTTCGTGCTCTCTCTCACTGTCTCTCTCTCAAATAAATAAATAAAATCTTTAAAAAAAAAAAAATCTTACAAACACTGGTTTCATCTGTATTATATCCACTGAGTTTCTTTCATTAAACCACCTTTATGTCCCCAAACAAGAAAGACAATTTAGAGTATTTGCTGCTAAAGCTGGCCCAGTGGTTTGTGGTGGGCAATGGTGAATCCCAGACATAAGCGGCTGATTCCCAGTTACCTCTTCTCCTAGAACCCAGTCCTTCATGTGCATCTATTTGCTTCTTGATGCTACCTACCTTCCCTTATTCTTTAAAGAAGCTGTTTCTGTTTCTCCATTTTCCTAAGCAGCCTTTTTCTTCAACTCCTTGAAAATGGTTGCCTGCTCTCCACTTACTGAACACTGAGCAGGTCCCATGCCACATTTATGACCCATTATTTCCCAGAGCAGACACGGCTTTCCCTTTGGGGACTGCAGGGTTCTGCACTGAAACCATGAGCTTTCGCAGAGCCTATGAAGTGCCGATCAACCACCCGCTGAGTAATGTAGCCTAGATTCCAGTTTCTATCAGAGCGTCCAGAGCTCCTGTGCAATGGCCTTAGCCTCCGTCCTTCCCCCGTGAGAGCTTCCGTGAACACAGAAGATCCAAGTGGAAAACGCATCAAACATGACTCGATTCTCAGCCATGCCAAAGACTGGAAGCCGACAGTAGTGCCACAAGGAATAAGCCAACGAGCCAATAAAGGAAACGGTCTCTGGTCCTTACACCTGACTGAAGAACGTAAGACCCTTAGACTATCTGTTCAGTCGGTTGTGTGACCCCAACAATACAAAACTGCCGATGCTAGTGAAATCAAGTTCACGCTTGCCCTGGGGAAACACATCCACAATTCTCAGTTCTGACTATACATCAAAACATTCTATAGAACTTTCCATGCACACTTGGGTCCCAACATTCAGATACTCTTTTCGTGGGTCCGGGATGAAGACTAGACATCTATTCTTAGAAAAGCTCCATGTATTATTCTGATGCTGAACCAACATTTCAGACCATTGGTTTTAATTCTGGGGACCACACAGGCTCTGGAAAATACTCCTTTTCAGAAAACTTAACGCAAAGAAGAAATCTTAAAATCTAAAAGTACCTGATCCTTATTTTCAGGGAGTTAATCAGTTTATGGCTCAGTTAAGACTAATGGAGCCTACTGCCAAGGATTAAACCATCTTGACACAAGTCCCAGAGTTTCTCTGTATGGGATGAAATTGTGTATTAAGTAAAACGGGGACTGGAGATCGACTGTAGGTTGTATCCACCCTGCCTGTTCATTTCTACCAGAGCAAAGCCAGACAACTGACAGAATGGGCATTCCCTTTGACAAGGCAATCCCTCCCTTAGAAGGGACATCTTGGTTTAATTATGGAAGGCATAGTATTTAGAAGGCCCAGAAAGAACACAAAATGATTTGGAGAGTTTGGAAAGTGAAATAATGTCAAGTGTTATTAAACTCCTCTGTTCAGCTGTGCTGTACTTCCAGTGTGGGGGGGGAGGGTGGGGGGAGGTTGTGCAACTATGCTCTAGAGAGCAGCCATATCCAGTAGACCCGTGAGTGGGCTGGATCAGGCAAAGGGTGGACCCAGAGAGACAAGTGCGGGTATAGTTAGCCTCCCGCGCCGGAAAACAGAGAGGAGAGGGCAGTGTCGGAAGTTCAAGAATTTGGGAAAGACCGTTAGCTCTCCACGGGCAACATGAAGAGGGGAATCTCTTTCCAAGGTTACTGTAATCCAAAGGGACCTTTCTTTGCCAGAAGAGTGGCGGAAACTTTAGTGCTCGGGCCACGTGAAGATGTTAGGACTTTAGATGAAGACCACCGTCTCTGCAGACAGAGCCCTGATGCCCGGAGAGCAAGTCAGGGTCACTAAATAATTCACGCTGGGGCTTCTAACGGCACAGGTAATTCAACTCAATAGAAGTCGGGATAATTCAACCAGAAAACAGCCCCTGAGGCAGGTCCGACCTCACATGGGATTTATTGCCGGTATGATTTTCAAGGTGGTCATGTTTCCTCTGCACAACAGGGATGCAGGATTTTACACATGGTCTTCCAGCTCCAAACACATCGTTCTTCGTCTGTTCTTCTGTGGCCCCGCAAGCTACTGCTCACCAGCGTGGAAGTTAGCTGGTTTCTTCCTGGTTTCTGCCAACAGGAAACCCCAGAGCAGGCTCACAGGGTTTTTTCCTGTGGTTTTTCCTGTTCCTGTCAGCTTCCTTCCTGCTTCCAGCTTCCCTTGGCACTTCCAGAGCACCCTCAGTTCACTCTCAGAGCTGTCAGCGGTAGCCAGGGATGTCTTCCTCAGAAGTCGGTTCTAGGCTCTAGTGACCCCACACCACTCCTTAGGGGATCCCCAAGGGTCCTAGCTGCTTGCAGCAGTCACTCTCCGCCCTCCCTGCAGGCTGCCCTTCTCTTTCAGCCTTCCCAAGCCTGTGTTACTAACTCCCTGTATCGGGATCCCCTCCGTCCGAAATACTTTGTCTAGTTTTTGTCTCCCTGACTGGACCCTGCCCCGTACAGGAGGGCAACAGGTGGTTTGGCCATTATATTCAAAAAGGAAGCAGAAAAACATTAATTCTGCTTTTGTTATACCTGATTTGTTCAAGCAACAAGCATTCACTAGGCATCTGTCCACAGATGAGGGACTCGGCCTTAAAAGTGATGACTTAATTCAACCATGCAAGTAAAAGTCAATAATAAAATTTATTAGAAAACATAAAATATAAAGGTAAAGTGTCCTACTAAATTATTTACTTCATCAGACCTACAGACGGTAACTGCTGCTATTTCAACTATCCACTGTGCTTCTGAGTCATCACCCAAAGGCTAGCCGTGTTCTGATAGTATCAGCCTCTCTAGATCCCACGGCCCGGGGCCCCATTTCCTTTACATCTCCCACCAAGCCCACAGCCTCCTTGCATCCATGTACTAGAGAGGAGCAGGTGGTAATGGTCCTCAGTTCCCACGTACCAAGACCCAATATGGGCTAACCCCCAGCCCCCTCAGTGGACTTAGAGCATTCCTGCATAAATCATTAATGTTTGCACTCCAGAAATTTTAACGGGACCCTGGTGTGGACTGGACTACTTTCTCATACTCCGCGGAGGGCTCAGTGTGACACAGATCTCTAATTTTGAGCTCACAGTAAGTAAGATAACTTTCCTCACAGTCCAAGTCTAACACTGCATGATGGGAGGTGAGTAATTTCTGCACAAAACCCACACTCTCAACTTGGAGATTTCTCATTCACAGTTCGATTCTCCCATGTTTTCCCCTTATTTGTCCACCCAGCCTCCCACTGTTTCCTTCAATGCTGGGAGCCCCTGGATTTTCTAACAAGCTATGTAGAAGGAATTTATACCCTGTTGTGCTTCTTTTCTCAAGCTTTATTTTGAATTTTAAACAACTGGGAACTAGTGTACTCATCAGAGCTCATAAGAGCTCAACATTAAAAAAAAAATTGTGCAGTTTTTAAAATACAGAGTTATTACTGATGCTGAGAAGGGCTTCTTTTTTAAACTTCTAGAATGAGCACAATACAGGGGAAATTCTAGAATATATTTTGACTTCAGATAAAAATATATTTATGTTTTCTGATAATTTATTTGAGGTGTCTTTGAGGCAGTGCCAGAAGTCTACACAGTAGCTATGGGTTTGCAATTATGTTCTCTGACTTTCTTCAGAAAATTAAAATATATTCATTCACTCAACAATTATTCAAAGTGTGTATGTGTGAGTGGGTAGGAAAGGGAATCTAGTTAGAGAAGTAACATCTACCCACCTCAAAGATAGCGAGCAAAAGAAATGCATCCTCAGAAGTTCCTTTCAGATATGAAAAGATTTTTATGGGTTCTATGTTACTTACTAAGTATATTATTAAAAAATAAGAGTTAAAGGCTTTCCATTGCATTTAAAGTAAAAGTAAACTTAACATGATCTAAAAAACCCCTTATGAATAATCCAGTTCTCCCTGCCTGTCCAACCTCATTGCTTTCTACTCTCCCCCTTGCCTTGTACACTCCAGCCATGCTGGTCTTAATTCTGCGCTCAAACACGCAAAGCTCATCTCAGCCTTATTGAGGACACTTATCCCTCTACTAACAGAGCTCTGCCCCAGGTTTCATGTTGGCACATTTGCATCTTAAAGTCTCACCTCAATGGTCACTTCCTAAGAAAGGGTTTCCCTCATTCTGCAACTATTACTCTTCACAAAGAGCAAATTCATACTCTTTACAGCCCCTTCGCACTCTGTGCCATTGTCTTTCTCCTGGGTATGTTTGCTTCCTTCCTCAACCTTACCTGTCTCGTTCAGTAGTGTCGTCTGATACCCAGAACACTGTCTAGCAAACACTGAATTTTTCCTTATGCAAGGAAGTTTTTCCTTATGCAATTTTTCCTTATGCAGACGGACACAAAACAGAGAGGGACAGCTCTTTCACTGTAGGGGGAAGAAAAGAAAAAAAGATGATGGTACAAATACAAGTAACTTGGCCCATTTGGGGACAGACACTAAAGGAAGCCTCCAGCTTGGAGCTTCTTTCTGTGACACAGGAATGAGCTGTGGCTGGATGTCTTGTTATCATTAACAATGATAAGTCAAAGAGCGACGGGATTATAAAAAGCACGGAGAATAATTAGATGAGACCCTAACCACGTTCAGAGAAAGAATAACGGTCATGGAGAGAGAACAGGAATTTGCCGTATCAAACAACCGGCTCTCCACTGATAACGGACACCCCTCCTCCCCATCTACTCAGATAAACCCTCTGGTTAGTCATCACCACTTGCACACAGTTTCCTCCAAACCTAGGCCAACTGCATTGATGGTGACATCACTGATTATGCAGCAGAAAGGAGTAATAGTGAAAGAGAGTATGGGTAGATGAGTGCAAACACTAGAAAACAATTATTTGGGGGAGCAGTGGAGGTCATTTCATAATCTGAACGCTTGCACGGGCATCAAACCCAGTAAGAAAAATGAACTATTCCTCTGCTTCCAAGGCAAGAGGATAGATCTAGATTGCTTTATCTGGAAATGTTGTCAAGCCCATCCTGCTAAGGGGTGTATGTACCTCTTGCTGCTCTAGATGCTAACAGGCATACGGTCTACAAACTATTCACTTTTGGTACCCTCCAAGAATGGTGCTCACAGAACACGAAACAAAGAAGAGACAGTGTGTGCCTGGGCATCCCCTCTGCGCAAATGTATTTCGGGGAACACCCGTCGCGCCGGAGGTGGAAGCCCTGTCATTCCATCAAAGACACCGCAGTCGACAGCTCACGAAATTCCCATTGCGTATGTATGTGAGAGGGAAATACGGAAGTCAAGAAAGAGAATGAACCAAAAGGCTTTATGTCTCCAGTGGAAACTGGTTTAAAATGCGTAAGAAAGCAAGTTAAGCTTAAAGCAAGAGCTTTTCTAAGCTGTAATTACTTATCTGGTCACTTAGAGGGTGGTTTTCCCTAACAGTCATGAAACACTGTCAAAAAGGAAGCTTGGACTGGAAAAGAGGAATGGTACCTGGAAATATGGACAAGTGATGGGGAAGATCAGAAAGAAGTTTCGGGACACAATTTTAAGTTATGTTCAGCCTCGCTAAAACAGAGCTCCTTTCAAAATGTGACTCATGATCTGCTCTATGTAATTACTCTAAGAAATCACAGGTAGTACAAGATACAATCCTGTTCAAGAAGGTTTTCTTTTTAAAGGTTTGTGACTGATTTATCTTTGAGTTACAATTCCTTAGCTAATCAGAATTGATCATCTGATCACCAACCAGTGATGTGTACCTTCTCTTTGATAAGACACAAATATCTCATTTGGTTAATACTCTTATTTTACCAATGAATTCCAAGCTGTTCATCTAGATGGTACTTTTCAGTTCTCGTCTTCACTCTGTTATACAGCATTTGATAAAGCAACATACTCCTGTCTGGACAAGGTCTCCTTTCTCATCTTCCATGACTTTCGTAGCTCTCCAGCTATTTCAGTCATCTCCACCCAGAAAGTGCACAACCCCGGAGACGCCACTGCAGACCCTGCTCTCTTCTCGTTGTACACACCTGTGCTTGCACAGAGCCTAGAATACAGTTGAGCGGATCACTTTGGATTAATAAATCCAATCCCTCAAGTTCTATTCATTTCTCCTTTCAAATCCAAAGTACATGCATATTTAAAGAATGGCCCACAAAAAAATCAGTTTTAGAATTCAATAAAGTTTTAAACTTATATTCATTTGGCTGGGCATAGCTAATTTTTGAGATTACAGTTTTTAATAAATATAGCTGCAAATGTGCATTTATTACAATCAACTCAACTGTTGAGGCCTTCAACAAGACTATAAGCTTCATGAGGGCAGAGGTGTCTCTTTTTATTCCTTATTCTCTTTCCAACACCAGCACAAATCAGTCTATGTTCCACTAATGTTTTTGTATAATTTGTAGAATGAATGAAAGAATGACAATCTTCTATCTCATTTTGCACCAGGCTTGCCTGAAAAGCTCCATGTTGGGTCAAGAGACAGAAGTAACCAAGTGCAGAGCAGTGCTTGGAGCCAAGAGGTGAGCCCGGGGGGAAGGGGTGATGAAAGCGTCAGCTCAGGGCCTCCTACTGAATAAAGCTCCTGAGTGGGGCAGGAGGCCGAGGAGGGCACAGGAAAGCGGTTACACCCACTCGAGGGATTTCTGTCCTCAGAAGTGGAGGACAGAATCATGAATCACTGAAAACTGCATAACCAGGAGTGACCTGCAACAGCGTGGTAGGTCCCAAGAAGGCATTTCAAAATGCCCAGTTGTGTGGGAGAGGAGTGAGGACTAACATAGCTGTGTTCTGGAAGGAAGGTCCGTGCACCTGCGTTAGACTCTTCTTCCTGAGCTGGACAGAAGGGAGCCGACCTCTGGAGCAGCCAGGACCTGGTGAAACCCAAATCGCTCTGAACTAAAAGCATCGTCTTTCTGCTCTTTAAATGTTCCTGGCCCTCTGGGGGCCGCTTCTGGGCCATGTCCGATTGTTGTTGTTGTTGTTGTTTCTTCTTGCACTTCCGTTTGTTAATGTGGTGTCCTTGAAGGACATCTTCAGTGAGGCCCATGGCCTAGTCCTTCCAAATCCAATCTCTGAAATCTGATGATCCACACCTCCCCTGTGAGCTGTTTCCACCCACCGGACGAACTGATTGTCCGTGCTGAGAATTTGCATTTCCCGGCCTTTGCTTGCTTCCTGAATGCTTTTTTTTTTTTTTTTTTAAGATTATTTATTTGACACACACAGATCACAAGTAGGCAGAGAAGCAGGCAGAGAGAAGGGGGGGGGAAGCAGGCTCCCGCCGAGCAGAAAGCCCGATGTGGGGCTCGATCCCAGGACGCTGGGATCATGACCCGAGCTGAAGGCAGAGGCTTAACCCACTGAGCCACCCAGGTGCCTCTTCTGAATGCTTTTAAGAAAACTGTTCAAGGCAAGGGTCAGGAAGCTCTGCAGGACCACAAACACAGCAGAGAGCAAGACAGTTAGTGCAGTACTCGGTTCCAAGATACTCAACAAGTACTCTGTGTAGACCTGCTGAACACAACAGCACCGTGAGCTGAATTTCTTGCTTTCCTCATTTACAAATGAGCAATCAGAGAATCCAGGAAACTTACATTTTCCAAGATCACACAGACTTAAGAATGTGTGTATTCACTCACCAAACACACAATGAGGGCTGAGTACATGCCTCCTATGTAAGCATATACACCCTGCTGCTCCCCACTGGCTGGACCAATGCTGTTTCACTCAAACCAGTCTACCCCCCATTTTGAAGCATTTTTATTTCTAATCCTGTACCCTTGTGCCTGAAAAGTCCTTTTCTCTCTTTGATTTCATCTTATCTTTCCTTCAAGTTTCCTTTGAAACCATCCTGATCCGTGAAGCACTCCTCCCCTTTTTCCAAGGATGGTGACTTCTCAGGTCTCTGCCAACTACTGCACATAGTATCTTTAAAATCTAATCTCTGCATGGCAATACTTTTTCATGATTTCCAAGTGCAGGTCAACAGAAAATAAACCAGGGAATGGCAGGAATTTTATCCCCTCTTCCTTTATGTCCTTCATGGGGGCTGAACACTGCCAGACTCTTGGAAGTCTTGTAAGTCACTGCAAGTTTCTTGTAAGTTCTAGATTAGAACTGTGCTCTATGTAGTTTACTTTGAAGAAGATCTTCTACAGATTCTCTGCTGTTTAAAGGGTGCCTGGGTGGTTCAGTCATTAAGTGTCTGCTTTCAGCTCAGGTCATGATCCCAGGGTCCCGGGATTGAGCCCCGTATCGGGGTCCCTGCTCAATGAGGAGTCTGCTTCTCCCTCCCCAACTCCCTCTGCTTGTGTTCCCTCTCTCGCTGTCTCTCTCTCTCTCTCCATCAAATAAATAAGTATAATCTTAAAAAAATAAAAAATAAAGAGTGCTTTCTCACTTTGCCCGTACTTCTTGATACTTAGCAAGGCTAGGTTTTTAAAAGAAAAAATATTTTAAATCCTCTTTTTCAAAACTGGGTCATTAAAGATGTAGAGAAGCTACTCAGAAGGTATGTTTGAGATGAAGGAGAGCCTTGAAGGTTGGCCATCTTTTCCGTTTTCATGATACACGATATTGTTAGGAGGGAAAGGAGACGAAAAGGAAGGTATCTTTTTAGTTTCCATACCTAAATTAATTTAATGGCGTGCTCAAAAGAAAAATGCCTTTGAAGCAAAAGATATATTTTACTATTATTATTGAACTCAAGATACAGTCATCCTCCAAAATGGGCCTGATTCTCTTTAAATTGATTTCAAAGATTTCACAGTAGCTTTGTTTTTTTTTTTTAATTATAAACGTCCATCTTCTTTCTAAGCCCTTTTATTTGACTTAAAATATCCTTATTTTCTGATACAGCTCTAATCTGTTGTAAGCTTCTTAGAGAAATTTAGTGACATTCTGTCACAGAAAGTCACATGCCCACGGCCCCAATATCCCTGGACGTGGGAAGCTGCCGATTCTCTGGTTGTGTTAGACCCTGGCACCTAAATTTCCTTTTCCAGGCTGCTGACAGCTACCTTTGAGTGCTTTCCCTGTAACTTTGGTCTCCAGACATTCAGGTCAAGTAGGGGTCAGTAGTTGGCCAGATTTCTCCATTCTCCTTCCTCACAGCCAAGGTCGTGTGCTCTAAGATTGACAGCCAGAGCAAGGAGCAGATGGAGGCTCCCTTCTTGGCTGGTAACGACTTTATGATGAACAATTTTAACAAAAGCCTGATTCAGAAAGAGCCTGGGACTCAGACGGTGACTGGAGCTGGGGGCGAGCATCTCCCTCCTGCTCCTTAGCATTTGTGCAACCCACGGGCAAGTCAAGACCTCCCCCCAGGGCTTCCGTGCAAAGTCGTGGGAAATAAACATGACAACACCAATGTAGCAGGACGGCTGCAACAATTACACAAACTAATACATCCCCCAAAAAGAAAAAAAGAAATGGGAGCAGAAAAAATATAAACTTGACTCCCAAATATGAGGATTTTCCCATTTTCTTCTACTTTACCACCAAAACAGAAATAGATCAACACATGTCCTCACAGCTAAAATCAACTGGGATGAATTGGGACGCCTGGGTGGCTCAGTTGGTTGGGCGGCTGCCTTCACCTCAGGTCATGATCCCAGCATCCTGGCATCGAGTCCCGATCGGGCTCCTTGCTTGGCAGGGAGCCTGCTTCTCCCTCTGCCTGCCATTCTGTCTGCCTGTGGTCGCTCGCTCGCTCTCTTTCTCTGACAAATAAGTAAATTAAAAAAATCTTTTTAAAAAAATTAATAAATAAAATCAACTGGGATGAACTAAAACCATTCAGAAGTTAAACCACTCAGGGTAGCCTAGAAATTCAGAGGCACTGAAGTTGTACGAACTCTAAAAAACTGAGGAAGAAGTGAGCCTTAACTAATAACTTGTGCCAGAAAAATGATTTTATTTCTTTACCACATAGGCTTCGCATCTTTCTGTCTCTCCATTTTGGCAGTTATGTCTTGAGGAGGGCAGGAGAGGGACAGGCGCACGGTGAGGGGATCCTATCAAGACAGAACTAGTAATAACTCAGTGTCGCCATTAAAAGGACCCTGACTTAATCTTACAGATTTGTAAGGCACCTTGCAGCTAGTGTAGCACTTTGTCATGTTTTCTGTTCGTAGGAGTCATTTTATATAGTTGTGTCCAGACAGCGTGCCCCAGTGTATCCCTGGCATTGCCAATTCCGAGCCTCTCGTAAGTTCAGTAGATCCTGCTCCCACTCTTCTCTTATGGCTACGTGTCCCCAAGGACAGTCACGTACCTTCTCAGCATATCAACTAACTGGCCACTGCTGAAGGGCTCAGATTTCTAGCAGCCTATCTAGGCGGATCGTGTCCAAAGCAGGAACGTGGGCAAAGCCCCCTTTGAGTGGTGATCACAGAGGCAAGGGTGATATCAATCCCCACGACGCGAGTTTTCAAGACAGAGGTGGCCAATCCAAGTGTTCCATTCATGGTACAGAGCCCCCTGGCCAGGGCTGTCTAGATTAAAGCTATTTTATTTTGTGCTGCCTCCTCACCATGAGACAGAGTATATTACTCTGATTGCTGCTCTTTGGGCAAAAAGAGGTACGAGAATACAGAAGCAGCAGAGTCTGAGAAGACTCAAGTTTCCGGATATGCTCGACGTCAGGCTCACAGCAGAGCGAGAGGGGACCGATCTCGTGAACCAGTTCTGCAGGAACGCCGGAGCACCACTCTGTCCTTCCCCAGGAAGTCCTAGATGCCCATTAGACATGGGATCACCTAGCGAACCCTCGACCTAAGTAAGAGTCAGCAGAACAAATCAAGTCCCTACCTCAAGAGTTTGCACAGGTTATTGAGAACACCATACTGCTTCAAAGAGCTGGGGGGAGACTCACTAGCTCAGTGGCAGGACCCCTAAACACTAGTAGACCCAGCTACGTGTTGTTTGGGGCTTTTTTTTTTCCCAACTTGGCAAGCCCCTATTTTAATTCCTCAACAGCTGCATGTTTTTATTCCCAAACATCTGTTAGCCTATCCTGAAAGCCTTGTTAGTCAACTGTCTTGCAGGGGAGCCCACGTGTCATTTCGACTGAGTTTTACAGATCAGAAAACTAATTTTCAGAGAGGCTATGTTATTGTGTCAGTAAACTATCTGTACACCACTGAATCCCCAACTCCCAGAGCAGAATGTGTGTATCAAAATAAAGATTATCAAGTGCATGAATTTAACCAAGACTGAAATGATAGTAAGTGGACTTAGGGGTCGAACTCTTCTCTTCTGATTCCAGTATGCATTCCAAATGCACAGGGTAGCTTCCTGCTTGAATAAATTAGTGTGTAGGATCCTGGAGTCTTAGAAGGGATCTTAGAGCTCCTTTAGTCTCCATATACACCTAAGTATGAGCAATAAAATATTCTGTGCAGGACTATCTTGTGTGTGCTCGAAGGTTCACAGCCATTTTCAGGTAAAGAAAAATTACCAGAAATGGTATCTTTGAAATAAACCTGCATAAAGCAGGAAAAAAAAAATACTACTTGCTGATTCTTCCAATTATTTTTTTGAGTTGGGGAGCTGTTTCATGTTAGAAGGTCTATTTTCCAAGTGTAATCATCCCTTTTCTATATTATATAAGATAGTTATGAAAATTCCAGTATCAGGAAAAATGCTTTAGCTATATCATCTGAATTCCAGTCATGTTTATGACTGGAATTTTTTGGCAAAAATATTTGCCTAAAAATGTTCAGCTGCTGTAAGATGCACGTAGTTCACTCATTTGTCCTACCTGAGCAGTTCTTTAGGGTGATTTAAGCAATCATATATTCCTTAAATGTCTTAAGTACTAGGCTCTGAGGTAGGCAGTGGGAGAGTCTATCAAGGTAAATTAGACAGAGAATAACGGTCACTGAAAACAAAACAAAAGACTATCATACAAATGATACCAATCACAGACTTAAGAATTCTACATAATTACCACAAAAGGGGAACTGTAGTAAATGTTTATACATTGGACTTTTAAGATGAACTTTGAAGAGGATTATGACTCACTGAAATTGCAAAGAACCCATTCATTCATTCACTCACTCAATAAGTACTTACTGAGCCCTAGTAACCAACCAGAAATTGTAGATACAGTGATCAACACAATACACAATACCCATGCCTCCATAGAGTTAATGGACTAAGTGACAGAGGTCAATAATGAATGGGTGACTATAATAAAATATGCCAATTGCAAAATAATTAGTGTTTTGAGAAAACATAGGAGACCAAATTGATTTCGGGGCATCAGGCAAGGCCAACTCAAGTACCTGATGATTAAGCTGAAACCTGAAAGTTGAGTAAATGAAGAGAAGCAGGTAAAGTATTCCAGACAGAAGAAACAGTATATGCCAACATCCAGAAGTGAAGGAGATCATGTGACTTCCAGCAACAGAACTCAACTCCGAACGCTAGCTCAAAAGCATGAAGAGGTACCAGGAGATACGACTGGAGGCTGAGCTAGCATGGACTGGTCAGCTTCATTTCCAGAGAGCAATGGAACCAACCTACCACCATCATGGGTGGATTTGTGAAGAAGCACTCCAGCTCTGGGAAGCCAAGAGATGAGTGAGCTTCATGAAGTCATCCAGGTCTAGATGACATGTCATGGGGTCCAGGACCAGAGTGACAGCAGTGGTAGTGAAGAGTAGTGGACAGATTCAGGAGGTATTAGTGGTAGTAAAAATCAACAGAACATGGTAAGTGACTGAATCAAGGGGTGTGGGGGTGGGGAGGTGTTAAGAGTAGCTCTGTTTTCTCAAGTTCTCAACAGAGAGAGAGAAGACTGGGAGAGATGTATAGGGAGGGGAGAGAACTTTGGTGGCTTTTGTTTGGACGAGGTTCACTGCGTTTTCTGAAAAAAAGGGAGGGAGTGGGACATCAGTCTCCTAAAGCAGCTCTGGTCTATATTGAAAAGAATCCCAGGAACTTATCAAGTGTCTCAAAAAGTTATTTTTTTTCCTCCTACTTTTTGATCAGATAAAACTTAGAGCATTCTCGGTAGAGCTAAATTTTTCAGCCTGGCAATCATGATTCTGTCCCTTTTTAGAGAAGCCTGCATTTCAGATCAGTTCACACATGACTACCTCCATCAGCATTTTCAAGTATTACCTTCCTGCCTTCAATTTGAGCTCCTTTTCACCCCTTCTGGGCCTGGTAACTTCTCAGCTTCCAGTCATAAAGACGAGTTCCTACATTTACAACATACATCCTCAGGTGTTACCTATTTTTAATCATCGCAGATATTATCTGAAGTAGGAGAGCAGCAGTAATTAGTTGGTTTAAAAATAACAGGAAACCAAGGGTTTAGGGACACCGAGTGACTCCTTCAAGGACACAGAACCATCAGGACATGAAAGCAGCTCTTCCGATGCTGACGGCGAGACTTTATCCACTCTCCTGATAAGGAGCTAAGGAGTCTGCATGCCATTCATCAGAAATATAGACTATATAGTGCATGTGCTATTAAATTCCACTTCCTACAGGCACAACGAACATCAATCATCAATCATCGCACTCTTCCCAATGATTCCAGAAGCAACCTCCAAATCCTTGTCAACAAAATAATTCAAATAGCTACTACTAATAGCATCTGAGTTGGCATAGGAGGAAATCTGTTTTCAGTGCTTACCTGAGGTCCTTACATCTTTCATCAGGACTCTGACATGCCTAAAAGCTTTAGTATGCATTAAGCCACGACTTCCTGTTTGTACACCAAGTAGGTCTATGACCTCGAGATGTCACTTTGTAGAGCTAAGCCTCGCTTCCTCACTTGCAAAATGGGTGACGCGTCTCTTCCAGTTCTGATAATCAACTTTATGGAAGTCCCAGGTGTGCTAACAGGAGGGGCTACTCTGAAAAATGTCACCTTCTAGGGCGCCTGGGTGGCTCAGTGGGTTAAGCCTCTGCCTTCGGCTCAGGTCATGATCTCAGGGTCCTGGGATCGAGCCGCGCATCGGGCTCTTTGCTCCGCAGGGAGCCTGCTTCCCCTCCTCTCTCTGTCTGTCTCTCTGCCTACTTGTGATCTCTCTGTCAAATAAATAAATAAAATCCTTAAAAAAAAAAAAAAAGTCACCTTTCCATTGGTACTCAATTGTATCACACAGAATTGCACGTTCATCACTTTTTTCTTGGTTCAACCCTGCTCAGTATCATTGATGTTTCAAAGCCCATTCGGGCCCAAAGGATGCTGAAGAACAGTAATTAACTCATTAAAGTACAATACAGGGAACTGCAGCATTTCTTTTGTTCTTTTTTCTTTTTTAAGATTTTATTTTATTTTATTTTATTTGACAGAGAGAGATCATAAGCAGGCAGAGAGGCAGGCAGATAGAGAGGGGGAAGCAGGCTCCTGGCTGAGCAGGGAGCCCGATGCGGGGCTCGATCCCAGGACCCCGAGCCGAAGGCAGAGGCTTAACCCACTGAGCCACCCAGGCGCCCCTACCCTTTAAGTATAAAGTGAGATCTTTGGTTCTAGACCTAATCCTCTGATGACTTGTAAATACTGAGTATTAGCAGATCCTACCCCATTCCCCCAACCTCTGCTATGAAAACAAAGTTTTGTGGCATATCATCTTTGACATTCACCCAACGTCTGAGATCTTCCAGAACACACCCACCCTCCCACAGCCACACACCTGGGAACTTGTTCTCCACAGGGATTTTGATGGCTCACAGGCTAACCCCATGCCTGCTTGCCTGTACGCTGTTCTGCTAGTAAGATGTAAAGGATTAGGCATTAGCACCATGTCTTCATGGTGAAGGAGGCTTTGCCGAAAGACTAAACAAAAAGTAGAAGCTTAAACTAAACATATTCACTGAAGAGTTTGTAGGTTTTCTAACTGTAGGTTTGAAAATTAGGCATCACTTAAGGGGACACAATACCTTCAGATCCTAGTGAAATGAGCTAAGCCTCTGTGAAGCAGACCGATGAGAAAACCCGGGTTTTGACAGAAGTAGGCACAACTCCTAGAGCTCTGCGGGCCAAGGAGCAGGGAGGGGCTGCTGGGTGTGGGGTGGCAAGCAGCAGTCCTTTATCCCAGCCCTGCCTCTAACTGCCCCAGAGCCGAGGGCACAGCCTCTCTTTGGCAGGGCTTTGATTTCTCCAGCTGCCAAAGGCGGACACCCCTTCAGCAATACGGTGAGCCATACAAAAGTGAGGGCATCAAAGATTTAGAAGGTTCCATGAACGTGAGGTGAGAAAACAAAATCCATTGACACATTTATGTGACCAGGACTGGCTGGGACTAGAGGAGCACTACTTTAGGGCTTTCTGCCCAAGTATCCCATACACTCCAAGGACAGGCCTCCTCTGGTATTCCCAATTCCAATCATTTGGGATTTCTTTCTTGGGATGATAGCACTGTGTCTCTAATAATCTTCTTTTTATAACTGAATCAGCCTACAGAGGAATAAGGTGTTCACTAACACTTGTCTTCTAATATATTTGTGTATGATGCAAGGACCTAATAATAAGGGACCTAAGAGAGATGGGTCCTGATGGACATGGTAGGGGAAGGGAGGTTAGGAGTAGGAGGCATTGTACATAAAGGTGAGCTCAGGTGACCTAAGCAGGTGACAGGGGGCAAAAGCAGAAGAGTTCTAGAAAGCTGGAGTCTACGAAGTATAGACAGCAGATCAGCAGAGCAAAATAACTTTAAAGGTAACCCAAGAGGATGAAGCCCAGGGATTTCTTTATAGTTGCCACATTTCTGCCCTGAAGTCAAGGAATCCAACCAGAATACCAGATCAAAATGGTGCTATTCTTTTCCATGACACAGCACCAGAGCAGTGGGATGGAGAGGAGTCTCCTCCCTTCCTCTGTCTTGGTTCTTCCATTTATAAAGCCAGGAGATTAATCTCTCTGGGACCCTTCCTAAGGCTCACATACTAGATCTTTCTTTGTCAATAACACATGCGCTACTAGTACCTGAAGGCTTCCTCCACACAGAACTCAGACATCAGTTACCCATAAGGATAAACTTCTGTTGAGCTCAGACACAGCCTTGGGATCCTCTTCAAGGAGGTAACCACTAATCATCTATCAGGGATGTCCCAGAGTTGAAATGTATTCACCATCACAGATACATACATTTCAATTCACAATTATCTCCAAGACTTGTATGAGTGGTAACAACGGCTCCAAAACGCGGATTCCCTTCCGCTTCTGATGGAGATTATGTGGGTGGAGCCAGTCACAGAAGCAGAGAAAGGCAGACACTGTCCACTGGTGCCCAAGAGATTTCTAAGGAATGCCTGCAGAGATGATCTCCCCTTGCCCCTCACTTTCCCACAGCTGCTGCCTCCTTCCAAAGCTCCATGTCGCCTCTGAAATGAAAACTCTCGGAAAGTAGTCCAAAGAGGGAGACGACACCGTGTGCATAAGAATTCAAACACTTGGGTTACATTTGACAGCATGATCTTGGGTAATTCAACTCCGAGCATTAGCCGCCCTATCTTTACACTGCAGATGAAAATACTTTATAGGGTTCCTGCAAAGGTAAGAGAGATAAAGTGAACGAGCTTTGAAAAAATATACTAGCATCGTATTTTTGTGTATTGATAAGCCCTTCATCAGCTAACACCATTGAGGACTTGACAACCAATTAAGATTTTAAAATGAGCCACAGGGCAGATACTCTCACGCCAGGGAAAGCAAAGGGCTGTGACAAGGAAGATAGGAGAACACCAAACCCACATTTATCAATGGTGACGTTATTTTGGTGATTTTATTTATCAAGGTGAGGCCTCTGATGTTCCTCATGAAATAAATGTCAAGACTTTAATGTCCTCAAATACAGTGTTTTTCATTCATTCTGCTGCACTTGTTTCCTAGTCCTCTTCACTTCGAAGTGCTCCTGCAGTTGATGGAAAACACACAAACTCCAGGCTCCCTGCCACAACTTGGGAAGTTCAGCGGCACAATGTCAGTGAACAACGTTTAGAATTGTAAGCCAATAACAAACTGAGTGAATTCTGTGCGGATCTTAAAAGTTCTTTTCCTGATGCTATTTGGCAAGATGTTGGCTGGGAAACACGTCCTCAGTCTTTCTCTCCATGTGCTTGGGATCTGATTCAGTACGAAACACATCAACAGAGCCTGGGAAATCATGTCCCCATCAGTTCCAGAAAGAAATCCTGAGAGCTGTACAGAAGTCAGGAAAGATTCCATAACCAGAATTTTAACTAACTCCCTTATTGCGTCCTATAGCTATCTGGTGGGAGCAGTGCTCTGGGAAACTTTTACTGGAAACAAAAGACATCCTGAAACAGTGGGGAGGAAAGTCTGAGACAAAGATAAAAGGAGGTAAATCCAAGCCACTGTTAGTTCTAATTGTATATAACCCACAGAGCACAGCCTAAACTGGCACAGACTTAAGTAAATGATCCTCAAGAATGTTTCATGAACCCTGGGGAGGGTATGTGCTATGGTGCAAAAATTAAAAAAATGTTTTATGAAAAGATATTTGCTAAGGACATAGGCAATAAGGAGTCAGTATCCAAAATATGTAAGAACGGATACAACTCAACATTCAAAAAATGAATAACCCAATTAGAAAATGGGCAGAAGACATGAATAGATATTTCTCCAAGGAAGACAGACAGATGGCCAATAGACACATGAAAAGATGCTCACCATCACTCACCATCAGGAAAATGCAAATCGAAACCACAATGAGCTGTCACCTCACACCTGTCAGAATGGCTAAAATCAACACAAGAAACAAAAGATGTTGGTGAGGATGTGGAGAGAGAGGAATCCTCATGTAGTGTTGGTGGGAATGCAAACTGGTACAGCCACTTTGGTAAACAGTATGGAAGTTCCTCAAAAAACAAACAAACAAAAAATATAATTACCATATAACCTAGTAATTCCCCAACTGGATATTCACCCAAAGAACACAAAAGACCACTAATTCCAAATGACACACGCACCCCTGTGTTATTGTGGCATTATTGACAACAGTCCAATTACAGAAGCAGCCCAAGTGTCATCAACAGACGAATGGATAAAGATGCGGTGCACATGCACAATGGACGACTACTCAGCCATAAAAAATGAAATCTTGCCACTTCCAACAATACGAATTGGTCTAGCGAGTATAATGCTAAGTGAGATAAGTCAGAGAATTACCATTGCCAGATGACTTCACTCATATTTAAGGAACAATGGAAGAAAGAGACAAACGGACTCTTAAATACAGAGAACTGATGGTGGCCAGAGGGGAGGGGTGGGTGGTGGAACAGATGATGGGGATTAAGCACACCTAGGGGAGCATGGACTCTGGAAGGAGCTGCCGCATCCCTGCACGGCACCCCGGAAACTAGTCCAACACTGCGTGATTTATACTTCTGTCTTCAGAGGAATGTTTTATACATTAGAGACTGAAATAGAAAAAAAAAAATCAGGCTAAGGGATCTTGCATCAAAGATGCTGTCTCTCCATTTTAAGACTATTCAGATAGAATAGGACTCTCTGTATCATTTGACCCTAAATCTTGTTTGGTTAAGTTTATTATTCCCCTTGTCAGGATTGAGACTAATGAGTCCCAGAGTAGTAGTGCAGCCGACTGAGGACTGATGGTAAGAGCTTCCCTACAGCTCCTGCCACTTCATCAGAAGTTAAGAGCCCAAGAGATTGCATAACTTCCTAGAAGTCAGGAGTAGAGAGGAGCAGGCTATCAGGGAGACAAGGTTCTGCCAACCTATTAGATACAGGGCCTCCTATTTATATATATTTTCAAGAGTGAATGTGGAGAACATATACTCAATTCCCTTTAGGAAACTGTAGAATACCTAGGGCACTAGTGAGCTATTAGCTCCCATCATGTTTTCACTGCTGCCAACAAAGCGAAGATTTCAGTGTAATCCTCCAACCATCCAACAGGATCCATCTACATGGCAGCATCCTCTGTTTGGTCCTTTTCATCCTGCCACCACGGTAGCGGCAGGTCTCAAACAGATAGTAGAGGAGAAATTATAGGTGGAATTTTACCGCAAATAGAACATTCTAAAAGTTTAAATCTAACAATGTGAATAGAACCAAGGCAAGTAGAGTGAACTAGGGAGGGAGAAGATAATCTCCAGGAAGTACTAAAATATATTCAACTCTATAATCTTCCCTGCTCCTGGCACAGTGCTTAGTAGAAACAAAAGTAGGCATGTTTTAATTGACTTTAATTTGATCAACTAAGATCAGAAAGGGTTTTCTGATGGCTCAGCCACAGCTGTTAATACATTAAAACAGAGGCTCCCCATAGAAAATATTAGCATCTACAACAGGATTCCAGAAAAACCGTATGACTTTCAAAAGCATAGTAAATCAATAAATTTGCAGAAACAAAAGGAACGAGAATAGTGTATAAAGAGCCTGTGAGATCAAAAAGAAGTTAACCTTTTGGGAATTCAATTTTGACTTTGGGTTAATAAGGTTGTGATTAGGTCTTTCCCAGATTGAACACTGTACAACTCCAAATAATTTGTGTCTGAGTAGCTATTTTTAAACACAGCAAAAATTTTCTTGGACTTCTCTATTCTGGAGACAGAACAGCTTGGGTCTATTTGAGACTTCACCACGTTGATAACCCTGATCTCTTTTCAATGTGGAATTCAGGAAATGTTAACTGTGAGATAATTTCAGCTCTGTGGGGAAAGTTACACTGTAGCTTGGGAATGACCTCACTATTGCTTCTCAGATAGTCTATGGGAAAAGTATTCAGAAGACCAGTTCAACACTGGTACCTCAGATATCAATTCAGTTTCCAAGTAGTGGCTCCTGGTGATTTCTCTGTGTCACCAAGAGAACTCCATCATCATCCTTTGTCTCCAGGAAAGCTCAAATTCAAGTGAGGCATTCAGACATGCAAGTAACAATAATGCAGAATTCTGGGCGTCTTCATAAAACCAGTCAATTTGATAAAAAGAGCTCAAGTGGCACAGAGGAAGAAAGAGGGCCTCTACCTCAAGAGGCCACGTCACTTGTTCAAGTGTCAAGCATGGACACCTAGAGCGGAAAAAAAAAAAAAAAAAGAGGAGGAAAATGCCTAAGACTAATTCTACTATGTTAATAAAGCCAGTGTGACCTGAAAGAAAAGTTGAGAAGTTGATGGAAAGAGAACAATGTAATGGATTAGACCTTAGCTTTCGGAGCAAAACCTGAGTTGGATTTGAATACTTGTTCTGTCTTAGATTAGACGTGGCTTAGACTAACTACTCTCAAGCTTTGTTGCCAGGGTACCAAAAACAAAGAGAAATATCTATTTGACTTGGTCATTGCATGGTCAAATTAAGACTGTTAAGGAGACCAAGTCTAAAATATGGGGGACATATTAATCAGAATTAGAACAAAAATCCCACTTTATTTTCCTCCTATGGTTGATAATTTCCATATAAACTCTCACTTAGTTGTTTTGTGTAGTCAATCTCCTGGTCTAGGCTTCTCTCCACAAAGACGGGCAGGTCCTATCAGAAACAAGGAGTTAATCCCAAACCAATTTTGCAGTATACACTCTTATAACACTTTAATGGCAACATTTAGAGGAATTTAAGCACTGTCTCATAGATAGATGTGTCTCACAGGTAGATCTAAAAAGAAAAACAGTTGGGGGCGCCTGGGTGGCTCAGTGGGTTAAGCCTCTGCCTTCGGCTCAGATCATGATCTCAGGGTCCTGGGATCGAGCCCCGCATCGGGCTCTCTGCTCAGCAGGGAGCCTGCTTCCTCCTCTCTCTCTCTGCCTGCCTCTCTGCCTACTTGTGATCTCTGTCAAATAAATAAATAAAATCTTTTAAAAAAAAAAAACTTAAAAAGAAAAACAGTAACTAGGAAAAAATACATAACTAGTGTTGGTTTGATCATCAAGCTTAGGGAACAAACAACTATAAAAAACAGTCAAACTGGAGAATATACCTGAAAAGCTATTCTGTGATATTTCGTGCAGAAAAAGATGAGCTAGGATCAATTCTTTTTTTTTTTTTTTAAGATTTTAATTTCTTTATTTGACAGACATAGATCACAAGTAGGCAGAGATGAAGGCAGAGAGAGAGAGGAGGAAGCAGGCTCCCCGCTGAGCAGAGAGCCCGATGCGGGGCTCGATCCCAGGACCCTGGGATCATGACCTGAGCCGAATGCAGAGGCTTTAACCCACTGAGCCACCCAGGCACCCCGAGCTAGGATCAATTCTGTTTAGAATATGATGCTATATAAAAACACACTTAAATGTTTTCAAATCTTTTTAAAAATTATTTTGAGAGAGACAGGAGTGAGCAGAGGGAGAGAAGCGGACTCCCATCTGAGTGTGGAGGCTGTCATGGGGCTCGGTCTCAAGACCCTGAGATTGTGACCTGAGCCAAAACCAAGAATCAGTCGCTTAACCAACTGAACCACCCAGGTGCCCCTGTTTTCAATCTCTCAAGGCTCACATGAAAGTAAAAATTTGGGGTAGATGGTCCTCACAAGGACACATTATATCTTTAGGCTGCTATTATCCAGCTATATAGCCCACCTAACTTGAGGCAACTTTGACCCATTAAAAAAAAAAAGTTTCCTAAAATATATCCAAAAACCTTAATGAGCACCTACAGGCTTGCACTGGCAATGATAAGGGCTCAGATCTTTGCTCCTGCACTTGATTTTAAAATCCCAGTATCTAAAAGTAATGAAGCCAGTGGAATTCATGGTCTAGGATAAAAGTCAAACTTCAGATCTGGAAGAATTCTATATTTGGTTTTTTTAAAGTAAAGATTTGAAGACTGTAGATCTCATGTGCTATCTTCTGGTCTCCTTCTGGAATCTATTTCAACAAATCATTTAACATAAATTATTATGTAACCTAGAACAGTAACCTTTTGTGGATTTGGACTAACTGGGCTGTCAATTAAATTTGGCTATGCAACTGATGGTCTAGCCATCAGTAGGGAGCTGGCTCTTTTTGACTACAAACACAAAGGAAATCCATTGACAAATATGACAGGTCACCTTTAAACAAACCTATCTTAAAATGTTTTAAAAGGTTGGGTTCTTTGTTTGTTTCTGTAAATGAGAGTATCTGATGTTTACTTTAGAAGCAGAGTTATGGAAAGAACAGGAAAGACCAGGACCATCCCTGGATGATTCCAATTTGGTCCATGAAATATGAGGCTAACTGGCAAATTGGCTTTGAGTAGGTCCCTTTGCTTGCTTACATTCTTCACGTTTCAGTGATGTGTCTGTAAGAAAATATGAAATTCCATCTGGTTCCAAATTATACTATTATTTAAGATATTGAGAATCCTAACTATTTCATCTATCCATCTCTGAAGGATATTTGCTTATCCATTCTTTAACAAACATGTTTACAGTTACTACATACCTAACAAACATTTATTGAACACCTAATATGCACTATGCACACAGTTACTACATATTTACCAATGCATGATCCAAACTAAAAATCTCTGCTGCCCTGAAACTGACATTCTTACATGGGGGGGGGGGGAGAATAAAGTCAGAGGGTGTTAAACAAAGAAATTCAAAATAAGGAAGCAAAAATAATGAGTTGAATTGAGTAAGATGTGACAATTCAAACAGCAACCCTCATTAAAAAGGTGACATTTAACCAAATATATGAAGGGGATAAGGAAGAGAGACACACGGATACTTGAAGGCAGAACACACTAAGGAAAGTCAACTGGAAGTGAAAACAACCTCAGACAAGAGCAAGTGTGTTCGTGTTCCAGGAAAAGCTGGGACCCCGTATGAGTGGAATGAGAGAAGACATGAGTAGAACATGAGGTTAGAGAGAGAAAGGGGGAGATGAGCCATTAAAGCCTTGCAGATCATTGTGTAGATGCAGTCTTTTGCTCTGAGATGGAAAACCACTGGGATACTTTGGGCAGAAGATGTAAAATGATCTGCCTCTCCCTATCTGCTGTGTTGAGATAGAGGGAAGATCAATTAGAGGAAGATTTCTAATAGTCCAAGGAGGAATAATGCTGGGACCAAAACTATAGCAGTGTCAGAGCTAAGTGGTCAGATTCTGGATATATTATCAAAACACTGGCAACAGGATTTGCTATTGGATCGGAAGTAGGCATAAAAGAGAAATCCTTTTTATAGCTAATGTCAGAATGTTTGGCTTCAGGAATTGGAAGGATGCTCATGTGCAGACTGCAATTAGGCTCTGCCAGCCCTGCCACTCGGACACAGGGCAAGTTAATCGTTCTCTCCGTTTTTTACTATAAGCTGGCATAAGAATACTTACCTTACATGAAGTCTTTTATGATTATTAGGGCTAATAAAAAGTTCCTCAAATATTACCCAACACAAAGGCCCAATGTAAATGTTTGCTACTGCTGTTGTCATTATGTCGAAAAAACCCATGGGGACCAGATTTGGGGAAAGAAGTTCAAGATTTAGATCTGGGACATGTTAAATTTAAGACAAGGTATTTATCAGCAATCCAAATAGAGACGTCGAGGAGTCAGATTTATTATACCTTCACATATGGATGAATCAAGAGATTCAGTTTCCATGTTATCAGCCCAATACTAGATGAGATCACCAAGGGTGGGGTTCTGAAGAGACAGCCCTAGAACATTCAACACAAAGGGGAAGGAGCCGTAAGAAGGTCCTAGAAGCCAAACCAATTGTTTCAAGGATGAGGGAGCAAACAACTCAATCGAATACTTCTGGTTCATTAAGTACAAAAAAGACTGAATTTATTGCTGGATTCGGCCATGTGGAGGTCAGCTAGAGCTTTTTGGTACAGTGATAAGGGTGAGGGCCTGAGAGGGGTCCCTGGGGAGAAAAAGAAAAACTGGAGACAATGAATAAAACCAAGTCTTCCCAAAGGTTTTGCTGTGAAAGGCAATGAAGAACTAGGTCAGCAACTGAAACAAAGTGAAATCAACAAACATTCTGTTAATGTGCGGGGAATAGCAGCACGTTCCTGTGCTGACAAGAATGACCCAACAGAGAGGTCGGAGGAAGAGGAATGAATGCCAGCCCAGCCCTGCAAGTGGGGAGCAGGGAAAGCTGATCCAAGAAAAGCTACAGTGTGATTTGGGACCCTCCACGCTGGGAGTTCCCATGCACCCTGGAAATGCAAATTTGAGTGAGGATTTTCCCACCACCGCAAGAACTCTTCATTACTTCTGTCTTCTAAGTAATAAGAAAAATATCATAATTATCATTCATCTAGTGTATTATTCTCTGGGTTAGAACAAAAAAATCCAACAGAGAATGGAGGTCTTGGCCCCCAGGACGTCTCACTCCAAACTGTCCAAGCCCCTACCTCCCTTCGATAGGAATACTGCCCTTTCTTCGGCAGAAATCAGTTAACAGTCCCTGCCAAGTGCCAGGCACTTTATAGGATTAACTAATTCAACCCAAAGAGTACTAATGAAAGACTATTATCATTCTGTTTTGGAGAAGAGGGAACTGAGATTCTTTGTAGGTAAGTTAACTACTCAGGAGATTTGAACTGAGATCTAATAGACCACTGAGTCCAATCCTTTCCTACACAAACCCCCTGCTTTACCATCCGTCCCATTCTGTTCCACAGCAGTCTTGCTGAAGGCCACACAGCACGTATAGAAGAGGAACTGAATCAGAGACTCGCTCACTCCCCACCACTCCATCCCTAAAGTAAACGATGTGCACGCAGAGTTCCTTGAATGAAAAGGGTGATCACTAATATAGATTGATGTGTTTATGTAAAACTGGGACCCAATTTTACCGTGTAATTAGTCAGAGAACACTGATAAATGTGAATTTCACGGCACCTTCAAAAAGCTATTTGCATGCCTTACTGGCATCACAGAAACTTCAGAGCCCAGTTGTAATGTGAAAGCCATCACTGCACCTTGGAGCTGTACAACATTTTGAAAGGAAAACTCAAAGTGCAGATCTGGAGCTGGTGTCAAGTTTGACATCAGCCTGGGTGTATGAGAATCCAGGAAGAAAGTCACATACTCGGAGAACATAGGAACCAGGGGCCCAGATTCTTTCTGATAGTAGCACTAGATCCCAGAGCTCTCCTTAAGAGGAACATAGAGCTGTATCCATCAATTAACACCTATCTGATCCCCAACTATATGCCACGTGCCATTCTAGATGGGACACATCCATGTTCTGCCCTTTGTGTAAATTCAGTCAATAGAACCTATCAGATTTCAGTTTCTCCTTCTACAACATGAAGACCATAGGACTGGACTGAAAGGGTGTAAAAGAATTCCAGGGTAGGCTGTCTGAGACTCCTTTTCTAATTCTCACATCAGTGAACAGAGGGTGACCACACAGAAGTTCCTCCTTATTTACCACTTGCCATAGACCGCTGAGCCCTGGACACAGAAGAACGACTCAGTAAATTATTTCCTCTCTCATCTGCCATTTCCATGTGATGTTGGAATGATCACAGGACCCACTTCTAAGGATTGGTGAGGCTTAAAACACATGAATAATGTAAACCAGCCAGTTTAAAGTCTGGCATCTTCAATTAATTGCTTTCTTAAAGTGCTTTGAACTATTCAAATTAAGGCTATGTTAAATATCTATTACTCTTAAATTCTCTCTTTCCAGTTTCATAGTCTGCCATGTTCTAATGGAGCCAAGAGAAGCAGATTTCTCTCTCATTCACACCTAACCTCTTAGGAATTCCCAGATCCCATTAATCGGCCCCAGTAACAAAGCAATGTACATTAAGCTCTCACTAACACTTTTTTTTTTCTTAAATGGGTCATCAGGGAGCTCAATACATTTATATTGTCCATTGTATCTCAAATGGTCTAATTCAGATTTGGCATGCAAAAAAGTCCTAGAACATAATGCAAAAAGAAAAAACAAAATATTATTTTAAATACTTTCTCAGCTTTGATTGTCTCACCATAGGGCAAAGTCTGACTTTTAAGAAACAGATATTCTCAACCTATGTATCCTTAAACTGTGAGTTTTAAGAGATATATATTCTCAATCTATGCGTTCTTGTACTTTATTTTGAGGGAGGCTGAGTTTTGTCAAGACAATATCAGGGCTTTAAATGGCAGATTTCAGGGTATTTACCTGTTTCATCTCCTTTAATTTTCAAGAAGGGCAAAATGCTATCGTCTCTATTTTTACTACTATGTAAACTGAAATTCGAGGAAATGATGCAACCTGCTCACAGCCACAAAACCAGCTTACTGCTGAGTAGAGATTCAAACCCTTAATGTCTAACTCTCACCAGTCTTTTCACTACACCCAGTCAATGACTTCTGAAGCTCTCATCACCTCATTCACCATGTCCATGGGAGGGCTTACCTAGCAGCATCACTTTTTAAATGATTTCATTAAGTATCGCTCCTCTCTTATTAGGTAGGATGCTGGGACTGCATAATATCCACCAACAGACATCATTGCAGAAACGCATTTAAGCTTAGAATTGGGATGAGTGTTTTGACGAACTCCATGATGCTGTGGAAACACATAATGAGGACATTTCATCTAGTCAGGGCAGTGAGGCCAGAGAGGCTTCCAGAAGGAGCGACAACTAAGCTGAAATTTGAAACGTGGCAGCCTCCCAGGCAAAAGGAAAGTATTCCCAGCAGAGGAAAGAACACAGGACAGTGGAAGCAGCAGAGAAGAGCGCGTCACAAAGAATTTCAGGGGAAAACAGAAACAAAAAACAGGGAAGCCAGAACCGAACCAAGACGGAGATGGTATAGCGTGAGACAAGACAGCCCACAATACGCATTTTCAGCACCGTCCTAGGAAGGTGTATTTACCTTGTTCTCCTGCTGCTGTAACACGTATTGACAGAGCACTCATCGTCTACCAGGCAGAATATAATAAGTGCCGGGGGAGCCGGGGAACAGATAATGGTCTCTGCATGAGGGGACTTCAAGTCTCCACCAGAACACAACAGACAGGTAATCAAGATTCAGTTCTGTGACGGAGAAATGCAGGTTGCTAGAGGCAGGCCTGGGAAGGACACCTAACCCAAACTGGGAGATCAGGAGCGCACCGGCCAGGACCTAGAAGTGGATGAGTGTCAGCCAGGTGAAGGGGGCGGGGGTGCGTTATAAGTCAAGGTAACAGATTAGGAGAAGATCAAAAGTAGAAAGGGAGGATGAATGAACTACAGAGTGGAAGAGAAGTTTCGAGAGGAGGCTGGGGATTCCTGCAGGAGCGTGGACCTTGTAAGCCATGTCAGAGAATGCGTGATTTGCCCTAAGTCCCGGGACCTTTTAGCATAGAAGGAATCAGATTGCCTTAAGTGTTGGAAAGTTCCCTCTGGCTGCAGAAATGAAATGGACAGAATGGGACAGCACAGAAGGTAGGGGCCTACCTGAGCAAGTTACTGCTCTCATCTAAACAAGAAATGATGGTTATTTCAACTATAGCAGTGATGACGGGGATCGAGAGTCACTGATGGATGCGCGCTCTGTCTGCAAGGGAGATGACTCAACAGGGTGTGGTTTACATCAACTGACCTTTTCTCAGCACATTTCCCGCCATCCTCAGCCCCTTCCCACAGAAATAACTTCCCTCGTAGCCTCTGCCGAAGAGGCCATCCTATTCCACTCTCCGTGATCCCACCGCCAGCAGGCCCAGGTGACTGGAGAAGAGGCATCTTAGGAGATGGGAATGGAGTATATGGCCCAAGGCTGGGATAAAGTCTGTCTTTAAGAAATTCATGTTGCTGTTCATGGGAATAAAAGTTAAGAAATACAAAGACTATATGGTAAGTAGCAAAGTAAAACGTAAGATGAGGAGGAAGCCAAGACTCACGGGACGTGACGTTAAGTTGGTCTTGGAATGAAAAGCCATATATCCCTTAAGCCCCCTGGGACCCAGAACGACCCTCAGACTCCTGCCCTTCTCAGTCTGTCTGGCTCTTTCTCAACTCCCATGCCTGTATATTCACATATCACGTTCCCTGTTTTTAGGAAACGTGAGGTAGTCTCAATCCTTAAAACTCAATGAATCCTAACCAGTACCATCTACCATCAATCTTTTAAGATGTATCATATATCAAACATCCTCAAAAGTACTGAGAATCGTGTTTTTATTTCAAAAATCATTCCCAGAGTGCGAGCTCTGTTTAACTGGTAGTTATCTTCAAGCACACACAGTAGGATGAAATTTAACGGCAGTGACTGGGTATGCTGTGTTTTCAATGATAAATACAGAACGTTAAAGGCATGTAGACCAAATTTACTTTAAAATAATGTTTTTGTTTGTTTTTACACGCTGAAAATACTAAAGAAGAAGCCTTCTCTGGATGAAAAAGAGAGCAAGTCATTTTAGAGAAGAACTTTTTTTTAAATTGAAGTTCAGTGTACACATCCCGAAGGCTCCTTGTACCATGATGGTTGCACCAACAGCAACCAAGAACCAGGTCATCAGCTCTGCTGGATCCAGAGTCCCAGGGAGCCATTTGGCCAACATGGGCAGGCTGCAGATCTTACTGCATATTGTGGGGGGGATAGCCATGGAAACCCTCAAGATCAGCATTTAGATTCAGACGACTTCCACTGAAGTCTCTACTCCACCCACTGTAAATTTCTACGTTAGGATCTGTGAAGGGGAAATACTAATCCTCAGAATATCTGTATAAAGTATTTCTAACAGTTACCATGCAGAAAAGCATCATCATGTGAGTTGGACATCCCTACATGTTCTTAATATTTGTGATAAGAAGAGTTTTCTTACAGAATAAGAAGAACTAGTAGCAAAATTCATTTAGGAGTTAAGGATGCTGACTTGGGGATCCTAGAGACCTGACTTTGAGACGGCCCTTTTTAAATCACTCACCATTTAATATTGAACAAGTTACTACCAAGCTTCAGTCCTAGTAGCTCTAAAAGGGGGTAAAAGAGCACTTCACCTCATAAGCTGATGTGATTTTCAATTACATCACACAAGACCATGAGTATAAAGCATCAAGCTCCAGGATTCACACTTCTTATATGCCCCCAACATAAAAGTAGTGGACACTGCTGTAAGTGGTATTTCCAATAGTATTTAGAAAAAGAGCATCATCCCAGATCCAGAAATATCTGGAATTACCTATTCCTAAGAAGTAACTGAGCATGGGAAACCTTGACTATGAAATCAGTTTGAACGTCAACTAGCAAGTGGTTTCATTCAGGTAGCTCAAGAGTTTTTTTGGCCAACTTATCATGCTAATAGCAAAAGGAAATTAAATGTAGCCAGCTCCTCCAGCCACAAATACGGAGTTGTCCTTTAAGGACAATGGAGGACTTGCAAACCACAGTGACAAAATCCATGTTCTTAACATCGGTGTTCATTTTATTGTTTCAAGTCTTCAAGTTTAGCCTACAGAGAAGGCAGGTATCTGGCAGGAAGAAAACAGGTTGTCATAAATAACCACTTCTGTCCTCTGGAGTTGTCATTTTGACTCCTAGTTAAAGTATCCTTTCCTTTATCTAGTCATTTAACCAATATTTACTGAGCTAGGATTAAACATGAGGTATTTAACAGTAAGCAAGGTACATCCGGGCCCTATCTTTTATAGCTCACAGCCCATTGAGTGCACAGATGAGATAACCAGCAATTATAATCTCGCATAAAAGTTATGATAGGAAAAATAGGCTTTGCAAGTACCTAGAAAAGAAGTCCTCCCAGATTCACAAGGAAGCATTTCCATGATATCAGGACACTGAACTGGTCTCTTCTCCCCTATTAAATTTTAATTCTTGATTAAAGAATCTGGCTTACTCGTCTCTGCATTCTCCATACCTATTACTTTACACAGGTGCTTGCCTGGGGTGTGTCTAGAGGACTGGGTCACTCAACATCTAGTCCAACCTCCTTGTATTATCCTTCAAGGCTGGAAAGCTCAAACAACATTCCCCAGATTCACTTGTCTGTCTGGATATGAATGTGATTTTTTCTTTGCTTGTTACTGTCATAGCCTAAGAGTTGTTTTAGAAATGAGTTAAAGGGAGGCAGCTGCAGGCCGTGAACCATCCCTTAGTGCTGTGAATTTCAGCGGGCGCACGGGGCCGGAGCCACCAACTCCAGCAGCGACTTGCTGGATTATGGCCGAGGAGGATGAACCCGGGGCCAGCAGTTTGCAAAGCAGCTTCCCGATCTCCCAGTGTAGGAGCTGTGACAGGACTCGAGGCAGTTCTGGTGGGACAGCTCTGCGACCTCATTCCCATTCTGGAAGTTCTTCCGGAGGCGGTGGAAGGGCTGCTCCTCCACTATTCCGAGCAACGTTACCCCTGACTAATGCCCTGTATGAAGTCCCTTCCTGCTCAGACTGGCTGGGACCGTTTCTGTTATCTGTAACCAAACCTTACTGCCATTTTTTAACCAAATGGAGTTTGTCAGAAAGAGAGACCGGACTCCACAGTCAGTCTATCAAGCACTAGAAAGTAAGAGGAAGACACACACTGCGTGTAACGATATTAAGAATGAGCACACTGTGGCCAGACTGGACGACTTAAATCACGGGGCTTCCGATGGTGTGGGAGTGCAGCACTTGTCCGTCATCCCGAGACACTCAAGGCCCATCACGTGGTTCTGCTGCATGCTTGGAGCTAGCATTCGACAAAGTGGACAATCGGACGAAACACATTTAAGAATGTGCTGTGGTCACCACAAAGGTCTCAAAAGAAGGAAGTCAAGAAGGCACATGCGTCTTTGACGCAGGATGGGAATCTGACTAGCAGACAAGACCAGCTTCCTTTAAAAAGCACGCCTGTGGGGTAATGAACAAGGACACTCACCAAGTAGGTGCCCTACCTAATTCCTCAGGGTCTGCTCAGAGTCTTTGAGTTTTAGAAGACCTAGTCGGGCGGAGGCCATGCGGGGATCACTTTGCACACACACATTCATGCTCTTCTCTGATCCTCCTCCTCTTCAATCCATTTTATAGACAAAAGGCTACAGCTCATGAAGGTAATGACAGACCCTGTGTCTTGTAGCCAGTGGTTTGCAAAGCCAGGATTCTCCGGCTCTGTAACACCGTGTACAAATTCCTGAAAGACAAGTCTCATTCCGCCGCCTGCTACAAAGAAGTTCCTTCCAGGGTGAGAACGCGCTGGCCAACTGCCATTATTATTCAGGTCCTCTGGCCAGTCATAGTTTCTGTAAAATAATTCTATCAGGTTATAAAAAGCCTTGTGAGTGGAGATAACCTGATTTTTCGGGCCCCATCTACTCCCTCAAATCTAACTCATCAATCAGGTAAACAAGGAACTGACCACCTCAAGCCCAGCTCAGAAAGCGCCTATCGCTGGGGTCCCAGCCCGGACAGCCCCTCTCTCTATCCCTTCTATTTGAAGGCTGCAGCCCCCTTTCTCATTCTCCTCCTTCTGTCCTCAGGAGGCTGCTGTGGTGTATGCAGAAGGCTCTTGGGGTTCACTGTGACGGCATGACACAGATTTTTAAGCTATTTTGGGTAGAGGCTTGTCCCATGCTGTCCTCGCATGAAAGGTTTTTCCAAAGGTTGCGTAATTCCACAGCTCAGTCTTATCCTGACGAGCCCCTAAAGTGCAGGTTCCAGCAATGACAGGAAGCTTAGCAGCTGTTGTTGTGACAGAATTCCAGGGCCAACAAGAAGGCACCTCTGACCCTCATAACAGCAGGTCTCCATCCCTTAATGAGGTCTCAACATTCACAGATTCGTTCCCTTAAGCTGTGGCTTCCTGCATTTTCCGCATGTCAAATACCCGCAGGAAACCAGTCTGTCAAGATTTGTCGGTCATTCACACCCTGCTGGGTCTGTGCTTATCACTCCTCCACCTGCAGTAAGTTTTTAAAAAGTCAGACCAGAGGGGGAGGCTCTGAGCATGAGGTTGAAGAGAGGGAGGGACGGCGGCTGTAGTCTCTGCCTTTCTGGAACCCAGCTCTGGGAGAGGGAAGGTCAAATGTGAGGTTTACAGTCACGGCCTCCAGCGTGTCCCCCACCTCCCACCCGCAGTTCCATAGGACATCTGAATAATCTTTTTGTTTTTTAGTAAACTAAGGACTTCACATGGAGCTTGTGTTGCCTGCTCAGTACTAGACAACAATGTAGAAATTCAACTTTGTGAAATCCAAATGCCAGTTCTACCTCTCATAAGCGTTGTCAACGGATGCCCCTACGCCGCTCAGTTCTCTGCCATCCTGCACCTGCCATCGCCCTCTCTGCGTTGTCGCTCAGCTATAAGCTCCCTAAGGGAAGGGATCGTACTGGGTCCCAAGCCCCTGCAACGGGGACTGCCAGAGTCCGCGCTCAACGAGCATTTGTTGAAAAAAAAACAAATGTCTTAAAGCAACAATGACCTTCCAGTTCTTTTCCAGTGACCCCCTCCACGTGTGCTCACCTCATTCCCCTTCTTGGAACCCTCTCCCCCTTGATACTGCCGTTCCCAGGCCTCTCTGGTGAGGCGGGGTGAAGGGACAGTGGCGGTGCGCGCATCAGGAGTTGAGACTCGAGTCAAACCGCTCCAACTCGAGGTCTTTTACTAGTTGTGAGACTCAGACCCAAGCTGAACTCCCTGGTGGGATTTCTTCGTGAAAAGTATGTGGCTCTGACGATATGTCCTCACCAGACTAGGAAGACCGTGTGAAGTAATCACGCTCAGGGCAGCTGGTGACTTAGCTGGTTAAGCATCCGACTCCCGGGTTCAGCTCAGATCGTGGTCTCGGGGTCACGGATGGGGCCCCCGCTCGTGGTCTCGGGGTCACGGATGGGGCCCCCGCTCGGCTCCGTGCTCAGCGCAGTGTGCCCGAGATTATTTCCCTCCCCTCCTCCGCATGCGTTCTAGAACACACGAGTTCTTAAAATCAGTGAATGCTGCACAGCGTCATGTACTTGATACACAATACATAACTACGTGTTAGCGCGGTTTGGTTTCTACGTCTGCCCCTCCTTGTCCACCCGTCACTTAAATATTTGCTGAGAAAACTCCCTCTTCCTCAGAGCTCCCTGTCTTGTTTTTAATTCTACTCTCTGTAAATTCCCATCTACTTTGTAGCCCCAATCAGCCATTCTAGCTGATTTGATGCTGGATTCTACACCCCTGGTCCAGGTCTCATTTCTGAATCCTAAACCCCTAATGGCAGGGGCGGCTGTGAGACCACCCACCGACTCGTGCACGCACTGCCAGGCTTCCTCTCCCATCCTCCCTTGTAGTTCTGTACAGCGAGGGCAGTGAATTCTGTCAATGAAACAGAGCACGAGTGTACTCCAGGCCCCCGGAGGCCTGGCCCGTCAGACGCTTTCCCTGTGTGCTTCCATTCCCTCCCTCCTCCCACGGCTGGCCGAGGCAGATCCTCTAGGAACGAATATGGTAACGGGACTGAAGAAGCCAGGAAGGCAGCCCAGCAGCCAGGGATAGCTGCACTGGTCTTTGCATAAGCAAGAAAGCAACTTTTCACGGGTTAAGACGTCAAGTTTGGGGGAGATTTTTTATTAGAGCACCTTGCGTTCCTTACCCCGAAGAACATACGCTTTACCTCGTTGCCTGGTACACGTGGTCATGAAGCTGCTCCCCTGCAGTTCGCACGGGGCACAGGTAAAAGGGCAGTCATACCTGCTGAAAGGCTGACAACACCTCCCTGGACAAATGATCCCAGTGGGAGGGTCTCCCCGGGCCGCCCACACTCCCCTCACTGAACAGCACAACATGGCTGGGTCCGCCTCAGTAGCTCAAGAACAACTCCTGCCAGCGTCCCAAGAGTGACTTAGTTTCTCACGAGCAATGTCCCATTAGACCAGACTGCAAGGCAAATTTACGACACCTGAATAACGATTTATAAAATGCGGTAAGAACTGCCAAGTCAACGGCTATTTGAAACTCCCTCACCAGCACTCTCTGTTAGGAATACTACACGTAACTCGGAAATACCCCAAGATACATCTCGAATTAAAGCAACAGGAATTTCTTTTGGGATTTGGGAGGGTGGCTAATGCTGACCTCTGGTAGTCTGATTTACATCACCTAGTAACGTTAATACGGATTTTCCCTCCCTCATTCTCCCCTGTATCCCACCAATACTTTCTTTGTTGAAGCTCTTACCTTCTGTCCTTTTCCCAATGTTAACAATATCCTAAACCAGACCCTCTCCATCCAGACCTCCAACCTAACAACTTCATGTCCCTACCCTACACTTTTACTCCATTTTAAATCAATGCTCTACCAATCTAATATTCACCACTGTTAAAAATGTATGTCAAACAATCTCCTAGTCTAAAATCCATCAATATTTTTCATTAGTATAAAATTCAAAGACCATATGTGACTTTTAAGCTCTTTCATGAACTGCCTCCTGCCTACCTCTCCAACCTCATTCACTGCCAATTTCCCCATGCTGCAGCCACACTAAAATCTTGGCAATTCTCCCTGAATGAGACAGGCTCTTTTCTACTGTACAAGCAGTGTCCTTGCCACATAACAACGTTCTCCTCCTTTCTTCCTTCCGGACTCCTCCTCACGCTGGCTTCGGTACCTCTTCAACATGCTTCCTGGAATCCTACAGGACCATCTGCTATCCTCCGGTCACAGATCCTCGGTTGTTTGTCTAGAATATCTTAGATCTAACATAGCTCCTAGCATACTCTAGTCTCTTGTTTACTGATTTATCTTCCGCTAAATAGTGGGCTACTGAGCAAAAGGACTTTTCTATTTTCCCATCCCGTCACTAACTTAGTATACTAAGTAGCACACAGCCGCGTGGCAAATAGTTACAGGATGAATAAATTAATAGTGAACTAAATGGGTCAATCACCTTTGAGCAGTAACTCTCCTGGGTACTTCCAATATATTATACCACTATTTAATTTCTACAGCAAAGTTTTTTTCCCCAAAAAATAGTTTATATTTTCCCCATTTTTATTTGAAGAAATCATTTTGAGAGTTAATTTCCCCCAAGATCCACAGCTAGTAAACTGAAAGCCGAGATCTGAACACAGATCTGACTCTAGAAGTACCTTATCTGCTGGACCGTTCTTTGTGCAACTGACTGTAGGTTCAAAGGAGTTCAGAGGAGGGTCAGCTGGCCCGGAACCAGACAAAGCTTCATGCAAAAAATGAGTTCTTAATTAGAATTGGAAAATGGGACGGGTTTAGATACACTGATAGTTGAAAACGAAATCTTTCCAAGGAAGAAGGTCTACCCCAAGAAAAACGTCCCCAAATAAATCCACGCATTTGTGAGAGCACGAAGTCTACTTTTTGTTGAATAACGGACTTAATCCCAGCCCTCCCTCCATGAAATTAATCTCTGGTTTTAAATAGAATGTTTGCAATCCTGAACTTAGAAAAGCGATATAACTGCGGTTGCAGAGAAAATGATAGTATTTTTTATTGCAAAGCAGTAACTTCTAAACTATTCATTTCTAGAGAAAGAGCAGAAAGATTCAAAGCTCACAACAAATCAGTTATTACATCAGCTTTCAGTGACTTTCCAGTTCCAGCCGAGGGAAGATTTTTACCAACATATCATCATATTCATCTATTGTGAGAATTTAAAGCACTGAATTACCCTAGGAAGCTTGGGGATAGAAATAATAAAATGTTTTACAATGTCAGAAACTTGGAATGGAGTTCAATTTTATTCCTAAGTAGTCTGGGGCTGTTACCGGTTTCTTAGCTTATTTCTCCTCTCATGTACATGGCACTGAACACAAGCCTGAAATAGCTCACTTTTTCCAGCTGCTCATTCCTAAATGCAAAGAGAACGCTGAAAAACAGAGCCCCCTCTACCCCTGATTGAGGAGCAGATCCACCATGGAAGAGTTGAAGGGACACAAGCTAGAGGGAGGCCAATCTCCATGAACATCTAACTGAGAACGTCTGCTTACAGGGATGGCCCTTTTTTTTTTTTAAATATTTTTATTTATTCATTTGACAGACAGAGATCACAAGTAGGCAGAGAGGCAGACAGAGGGAGAGGAGGAAGTAGGCTCCCTGCTGAGCAGAGAGCCCGATGCGGGGCTCGATCCCAGGACCCTGAGATCATGACCTGAGCCAAGGCAGAGGCTTAACCCACTGAGCCACCCGGGCGCCCCTGGGATGGCCCTTTTCACAGGCAGCATGCCCTAGTCTTAGTTAATAGACACAGCGGATGGAAGTAACTTACCCAGAGAACATGACTAAGTCAAGGCTAACACTTATTTTGTACTTTGTGCTGAAAATTCAGGGACACTTATCCACCCATCACTCCCTCCTTCCATTTCGATGTTCACTAAGAGCAGATACAGTCAAGGAATCAAACAGGTGGGCCAAGGTGCATTTACAGGTATTGGTTGCTAACAAGGCTGACCTGAGCGCACATGGGGCCTCCCTGTCCCCTCCATAAAGCTGGCCTTTCGACGCACAGGACACGGAAGTCTCCACCAAATGGCTGGAGGCGGGCAGAGGAGAAAGGAGCTGACCGGTTAGAAAGGAGACCCACTTCATCTGCCACCTCAAGGAGTAAGAATAACACACACCGTTTTGAGAAAAGGCAGGACTGACAAAGCAGGAACAATGGCTCACCTTGCCCACATCACAAGAGAAGGGCCCTGCCTCCCACCTTGCATGACCTATCAGGTCAGGTGCCAGTCATTTCTCCCAAGGGGAGGAACAAGTGCAAAGTCAAGTTACTGCTGCACCTTGGAGGAAAGCAAGTCCGCCAAAGAGCAGCAGGAGTCGCGACCACCCATAACTCTTCTCAGGGTGCTCCACTCACGCTCAATTTCCACGGCGTGTTTTAAGTCTGGCGTATTCCAAGTTCTGTGGAGTACTGCCAGTGTGCATTGTAAGACTATTTCAGGTCTTAAGATCATGACCCGAAGTTGATCAAAGCAACACAGAAGCCCCATAGCATGGGGAGAGCCACCTCCAGGAACACCTTTTACTGTAGCATGTGCACTCACTGTTTCTACAGATATGAATTACATAACATGTACTTCATTATTATATATTGAACTTTCATTATTGTAATACACATTCATATTATATATTAGCTATTATATTTGATTATAAAACATATCCTACAATTACTTTTAAGTGTTCTTCCTCTCAAATATTACAAAAACAAAGTAATTTCACCTTTGAGGCAGCCTTGATTTTCCAGGTGCTTTTCTGCCCAAAGAGTTTAGAAATAGGTTTTTTTATTTGTGCTCCCTACAAATCAGCAAATCAGTGTTAGGACATTCAGAAAATGTGCAACTGAACCAAACTACTGGAAGGTTAATATGCCTATATTCTGACCATATATGGGTTTTTTCAGCAGGCTCCGCACCTAGTGCGGGGCTTGAACTCATGACCCTCAGATCAAAAGTCGCATGCTTCACTGACTGAGCCAGCCAGGGGCTCACTGATGTACTTGTATTTTTGCCTCACCAATACCCCCACCGTATCGAGCAGGGTATATTTAGGGGATGAATGAATGCCTAAGAAACACAGAACCTAGAGAAAGATTTGCCTCTTCAGAAAGCCCATGTTGTGTCTTCAAGGATTTGTTGCCATTCTGGAAAATACTGTTAAGTGCTGTGTACATGCAAACATCCCAGCTCATCCCTATTGTTTTGATTTTGTTCCTGAATATTCTCAACTCCTCTGTTCTACATCTTACTCTTTCTCCCCAGATCCTCTAGCTACCTACTTTACAGCTTTTTAACCATCTGTTCTCTCCTCTTCCAGCTTGATACACAGTACACTTTTTCTGAGAACTACACTTTCCATTCATCTCCTTAGGTGGAGTCTTCAAAGGTATCCTCCAAAATAGCACACGTAGGAATTCTCCCAGTTCCTTGGGATCACCTCCATCTCCCTGAGCTTCTCACCAAAAATAGTCTGACCAAGCTTTGTGGCCAGAATAGAAAACGGGTCTTCTATGTCAAAGGAACACTATCTAAAACATGTGTTAGTTCTCTCCTCGGCAAGAGCTACATAACCCAATGTTGGCCAGTTTGCCATTTTGCCAGAAAAGGTCACAGCTGCTTGCCTGTGTAACTGTTAAACATCCAGCAATCTTTCTGTACTTTTTAGATTTTTGTGTAATTTAGCTGTCAATGATAACCCATCCTGTAATAGTTATCACAATAATCCAAATAAATAACCAGTGTAGACCTCTTAACATTTGCTTTCTTAAGCTGTGCGTATATATATACAGTTTTTGTGGTTGGTGCGATTTTTCCTATTTTTAAACAAATAAATTGGACTGCTTAAGGTTTAAACTATTTGACCAAGGTCTGATTAAATTTTGCCTCAAACCGTCACTTCCATGGCTTTCAAAGTCCCAAGTCCGTCCTGACAGCTGTTCAGAATTCCTGGGAGTTTCACACTCCCAAAGCCCTGTTGGTTCCTGAGGTCCTGCTCTTTTTTTTTGATACATCTCACGGTGCCCACTCTTGAGACCTTACAAAACCGGTCACAGACCTGATCTCACCTTCCTTGATTAGAACAAGGAATGAAACTTGAGAGCTCGAGAAGACACACCTCAAAATGGCAGTTACATTCTTAACAGAGCTGACTGGAGAGAGGATCTTTACGTCTACAGTCAAACGCATTCACTAATTATCTCCTTTAGATAGCCCCGGGTCCATCCACCCAGAAAAGCCACCATCTGTCCCTGACCTTCTCTGTTCCTTTACTACATGAAGGAGCTGAAAGAACGGTTCTCAAGAAAAGTAAGAAGAGCGCCCAGAAGAGTCTAAATTCACTTCTATCTCACCCAGCAGGAAGTCACTGTCCTGCTGCTGGAGAGAGGTGAAGTGTTATTCCAGTGGAAGTCCTTCTTCCTGGAGACATGACACAAGCAAAGTGAAGGTTCTCCCTAAAAGCCGGACGTGAAACTTCACCCATTCTTCAATTTTCATGCACTTAGGTTTTATTAAAATTGGGGTGGGGGGGAGGTGGACACCTGGGGGCTCAGTCAGTGAAGTGCCTGCCTTCCACTCAAATCATGACCCCAGAGTCCTAGGATCCAGCCCCCCATCGGGCTCCCTGCTCAGCAGAGAGCCCGCTTATCCTGCTCCCTCGGCCTGCTGTCTGCCTTCTTGTGCCCTCTCTCTCTGTCAAATAAAATCTTAAAAAAAACAAAAACAAAAACAAAAAACAAACAAAAAAAAACCTTGGGGGTAAATAAAAATGGGGCTACATACAACAATACTGGAGCCTAATTTTATATTTTTAAACACTTGTCCTACAAATAAAAATTTAGATGCCAAGTGTGGTTTTAAAAATATAGCAATAAGAATTCCTGCTATAGTCACATCCAACCTTTATTTTCAAGAGTTGGGTGTTATGATGGGTTTAATTGAACAAACTTGCTTTCAGTAAGTTTTGAAGTAGACATAATAAAATCCAAAGTTACTGCCTTGAACTAATGAGCAAGTGTACTTGGACACTTTACCAACTGGAGGTGAACCAGGTCAAACCCGACGATCCCACATCATGAAACCCCATGGAAATAGTGGATGGAGCCACTGAAAAGGGGCAGAGATAAGCTCCAAATCTATACATGTCTGAATTCCTTTGGTTTTGACAAAATTCTTTTAGTAGTTCAACATAATATTTGATATTTTCATTTGATTTGCTCAATATACAGAAAAATAGACTTTGTTAAATTTTTATACTGTGGGATTTTCTCAGGCAAGAAAATGACTAGTGCTGTAGTCTGGGGGAAAAATAATCTAGAGGATTAGTTAAATAGGGTATCAATCTCCAATGTCATTAATGCACATATGTGCTTTAATTAAAAAGTTCTTTAAGAATTTTTGTTGCACGTGAATCTTCCAAGCACCTCTGAGAAGTGAGAGTTACTAATACTCTATCAGGCTTGTGGTCACAAATGTCCATGAAGGGCCTTTTGGTGCAAAGAGAAGGAAAAAGGTCCTAAAATTAAAAGCAAAAGTACTATCAATATTCTGAGAGTACGTTTAGTAAGAGAAAATCAGGGACTCCATGGGCAAAACTCTAGTCATAAATATGAAGTTTAAAAATATGTATAGTTGTAAGAACCACAAAAATACTTTAATTGGTTATGGTGGGCCAATAATGAATGCCCTCTACTCCCCAGAAGATGTTTACACCCTGATCTGCTGGATGCAGATGCAGCCGAAAGCAAAAAGTATATTCTACATTCATCAAGGCTGGGCATTCTCCTAACCTGTCTCGGTAAGCCCAGTGCAATTACATGAGCTTTACAAGCAGAGAACATGCTCTGGCTGGAGTCAGAGACGCTGTGGAAGGAGGCAGAACCCTGTGGTAGAAAGGGAAGTTGGCCAGGTCAGACAGAAGGGGAAGTCAGAGGAGAAATTCAAATTGTGAGAAGGACCCAGTCTGCCATAAGGAGTTTGAAGGACCAGGAGCAAAGGAACACAGGTAACCTCTAGAAACCTAAAAGGACTCCGAACCAACAACCAGCAAGAACACGGGACTTCATTCCACCAACCACAACCAATTCATGTTCAACCAATCATGAATATCTGCCAACAACCCAAAGCAGCATGGAATTGGATTCTACCCATAACCTCAGATACATGCTCAGATCAGCACACACTTTGATTTGTTTTAGGAGATTTAAAGCAGAGAACATAGTCGTGTTTGGGGGAATTAAAAAAAAAAAATCAAATTAAGGAATAGTGGATTCAATTTAGCTCAAGTTTCTTTGTAGTGGGTTTAATAATGTCCCCCCAAAATTCATGTCCACCTTTAACCTCAGAATAGGATATTATTTGGAAATAGGATCTTTGTAGATGTAATGGGAAGGATCCAGATGGAAGCATACTAAATTAGGGTAGTCCCTGAATCCAAGGACAGTGTCCTTCTAAAAGATAGTCAAGGACACACAAAGGCACAGGGTAGACAGCCACGTGACGACACAAGCAAAGACTGGAGTTAGGCCACCAGGAGCCGTCACAAGCTTCAAGAGGCAAGGGAATGCTTGGCCCTAGAGCTTTCCCAGGGAGCATGGTCCTGCCAGCACCTGAATTTCAGACCTCTGACCTCCAAAGAACAGTAAGAACCAATTCCTGATGTTTCAGATCCTCAAGCTTGAAGTCCTTTCAGCCTTAAGAAACTAGCACACCCTTCAGCACAAAAATCTATCCTTATACCCTTTGCTGCCTTCGTTTCCTAGAGCTCTACCCTTCACCGCCCAGACACCTGAACACTGGGTGCTGATTCTGCACAGTTCTACCTATCTGTCATGCCAATTGCACAAAGAATGAAATTAACACTTGAATCACTGCAATTGATTGTTTTTCCTCCTCTGCTCTTTTTTGCAAGTTGCTGAGCAGGACAGACTTCAGAGGAACTCTCGCTTGTCTTTAAGTGTTTATGGTCCCATGGAGAGTGGTGTTCAGTTTCTGTGGGGTTTTCCACTTCACTAATCTGGCAAGCCCAGCTGGAGTGGTCCTTGAAAACCCATCCAGATTACATGGAAGTCGGGGAGAATTTGCTGGGGGCAGGGTGGCGAGAACAAGGACTGCTCTGGTCTTGGGACACAGGAGAGGCTCTATCTCCATCTCCAGATCTTGTCTGGCAGCTTTTCATCATTTCATCACTTCTAGGTCTTTATAAAATGTTATTTTGTTTTTAAGTTGTTTTCCTCATATGGTCAAATTACCTTTCTGGATTTTCCTGCAGCCTATAGAGTTTCAATACAATAGCTCTTTTGCGGAGGCCTGGGTAGCAGAGCCCATTGGGCCTCTGACTCTTGGTTTCGGCCACGGTGGTAACCTCGGGGTCCTGGGATCAAGCCCCGTGTCAGCCTCTGTGCTCAGCAGGGAGTCTGCTGGAGAGGCTCCCTCCCTCCCTCTGCTCCTCCCTGCCCAGCACACACGCACCCTCTCTCAAACGTATCAGCCTTAAAAAAACCAGCTGTTTTCAATTCTTCATTGGGCAAGTCCTTGGGTTCAGTTGCTGAGGATGACGGTCACCTTTTGGTGATGTGCTAATCCTTTCACCGTTTATGCTCCTCCAAGTTCTGTTGGCATCTTTGCATTTTAAGCAGTCCCCTCCTTCAGTTTTTACTAACTGCTTTTGGGAGAGAGAGACTTTGTCAGCCTTACCAAGACCCTGAGGGTATCTGAAACCTCCTAGGAGTATGAAGTACTTCCCGGTCCTCCTCAGGCAGAATTCTTAAGCTTGTGTGCCTTTGCTAGACGCTAAAATGCACCAACCCATATGCTGATAGATTTGCTCTTCTGTTTTCCAGAAAGACAGTCTGAAGCCCAAGGTGCTTGTGTTCTTGCCCTGGCCTGGACTCAGACCGGCTGTGTGCCCAGCTGCATGCCAAGCCCACTCCCACCACTGCTTTTGGGGTTGTGCGCAGGGACGGTCACAGAATGGGGAGGATCACTGGCAGGTTCTGGATGGAGTCTGGTATGCAGCTGGTAGGATTGGAATCCCTTTAATGCCTTCTGAGGATCCCATGTGCCCCTCTCCCAGTCCCCTCCTTCCCCCAGTCACATAACTTATGATGTAGTACTCCGGATGGAAGGCAAGAGAAAGGAGCCCTTTCAGCCTCACCTTGCACGGACGGGGAAGCTAGGGACTCACTCACATGAGCTCCTTCCCCTGTGGGAGAAATATGGGCCGAGGAAGAGCTCTCTTGACCCTAAGCTGAGCTGTGTTGGCGAAAGGGTGTGGGCAAAGTAAAGCTGGGCCTCTCATGTACTCTTGTGCACCCCAGCTCCTGTGTTTTGCTCCCACGGTGTGCTGGAACTTCTCTGGAAACCAAACCTACAAGGCTCCCTGGCCCATGGGTGATTATTTAAGACAATGTTTTCCAGGGCACCCTCACTGCAGCCCAAAGTGCCTGGAGCTGGCTTAGACGCCACCACAGAGTCCACATCTAGGATCAAGGTCTCTGTGCCTATTACCCAAATGCAAGTGTTGTAAGCAAGACTCCTCCTAGTCCTTAGGTGTCTGGTGCTGAATCCCACAGCTCCCTCGAAGTCCCAGCTGTCTGTGGATGGATGCCAAGTTTTGTGAAGGTTTCAAAAATGATGGCTGTCTTAATGTTACCATGGAGCTGGCACTTTTATATTTTATATACTTATTTGCAAATATAATCCAGAAATATTTTTTAAGTTACCTTTAATCACCAAATTCCTTAAAGAAATATAAGTTTAATTTTAGGAAATCTTTTTCCTATGAAAAAGCAATTAAGGAAAAGGATATCATCAGCTTGGATGTTGTCTAAAGGCATTTGGAGAAAACCAATGACCGCGGATGAACCCTGCAGGAAAACCAAGGTGGGAACACTCTCCAGCAGACACCACTGCCTATCAACAGTCATTCTACCCCCACACCCTAGATTTTAATATGCACAACCCTCATTTGGTTCCATTCTTCACCCTTCTGTTTGCACAGAGAATGTGACCACACCCTCCCTCATTTCAGAGGGTAAACCATGGTTTAGTTTTGTATCTATCAGAGTGGTTGCTTTTCCTTTATCATGGGTCCGTCTGTAGACGAACACACAACAATATCCTGGCCACTGGGCTATAATTTGTTGGAGATTTAGGAAAGATTTTCCTCACTAACAAAATAATATGGGGAAAGAAACCCACTTTTTCTCATTACCAGATATGCTTGGGCCTTTATGTAAGAACAGAAATTACAAAAGCCATCTTACCGTCATCAGGCATGACATCCCAACAAACTCAAGATGGCAGAACAGACTGTACTAGCATACCTGACCACAGACTTGAGTCACCCAATTCCCTCTAGAACTCTGCCTTTCAATACGTTATGTAAGGATAGCTTTTCCTCACTGTTCATGCAAATTTTAGCTGGACTTTTGTTATTTATGCCGCTGTAACTAATACATTCTCTTTATCTGGTTCAGGATAAAAATCAAAACAAAAAGCAAAAACATTAAGAGCATTCCCAATTTGGAGGCAACAAAGGGATACTGGTTGTTGAATATTGCTTCACATTGTTTTGTAAGAATTAGCCAACAGAAATAGAAAAATCATCATTTACAGATGAGGTAAGTAGATAATTGGAAAATCTCAAATCCTGAGCTATGAAACCACTAGAAGTTATATTTAGCTAAATGCTAATGTACACAGATGACAAATAACCTGGATAATTTAAAACAAAATCCTATTTATAACAGCAACTATAACAACTACCAAAATTCCTAGAAATCAACTCAGTATCTGAACTATCAAATTGTAATACAGGTCACAAGATTTGATTAGAAGGATTTATACTTGCTCTTTAAGCATTCAATTCCATATCAACAGTATATACTCCTCATCAAAACACCAAAAATATGTTTAAATGACAAGGTTATTCTGAGGTTTAACTTAAAGAATCAGCAGAGGAGAACATCTGAAAAAATTCTGTTAGTGTCAAGAAGGAAAGGCTACCCTACATCGAAACAGGTGATAATTCTACAGTAATTCCAAGAGCATGGTAGAAGGATAGAGATTGACAAATGATGCAGGGAAAAGTCCATCATAAGACCAAGAGATTTAGGAGTTAGAAGTATTTCATAAAATTGGCATTTAAGGAGGATTGGAGTCATCAATGAATGGTTTCTGGCCAAAGAGTACACCATTCTGGAAGACAAAACTGGATCCCTATATCAGCATATAAAAATACATCCTATTAAGTAAAAGAATTCAATGTAAATATTAAAAGTAATATTCCTAATTTAAGATCATAGGGTTCATTTATAACACCTAAGCTCTCCAAAAAACAGGAAAGGGAAAAGTCATTGTTCCCAAAAAGGGGTGGTCATTCTAAAAGCCACTGTGGTTAAAAGGGATGAACGCTGACTGTTTCTCAGTGGATCAGGAAGAGAATCAGACCAAGTACTTGGAGGAGAGCCTATGTTTCCCAGCCAGTCCCCAGGTGTCACACAGAGGGCAGCAATTGGGTAAAGCCATTGAAAGTGGATCTGTCACCCATCCATGAAAGGATGTGAGCACAGGAATCACATTATCTAGAAATAAAAAGTCACCTTCAAGGATCAGAAACCTCAAGCTAAGAAACACACCCAAGGCTAGTTGGAGTCATGCCTCATGTGTTAGATGCTAAGACCGAGACCAGTGCAGCTCCTTGGCACATGATTCTGATACCTTCCAGTTAAGATAAATTTAAAACTAACAATCACCAAGCAGCAAAGTCAAGTAGCACTTTAAAAAATCAAGGAATATTCGCCTCACTTTGAAGTACTTAAAACTCCAGAAAATCAGAATATAGGGTTCAGAAAACTTTAGGATAAGCACTTTTAACATTTTCTGAATTCAAGTAGTCAATGGGAAGCAAACAAACAAGGACAGAAGGGTAAGAAAAAAATAAGTAATAAAAATGAGTAGTTGGTTATTTTAAGAGAACCCATTAAAAATTTTAGAAAGGAGTCATTTACAACAGAACTTCAACTATCAGTAAAGGGATACAGATCTATTCAATAAAAAGTTAATGGCAAATCCAAGTTGTTAATCAAAATGAGGCAGACTTTCATAAAATTGAATGAAAATATATCTATATATCTATATACATAGATATATAGATATATATATTTATATTTTAAGGGAGGCAAGACAATTAAGGAATACATTTGAATAGGACCAAATGCTCCAATATAACTAGTGAGATTATCAGGACACAGGATGGTGGTAGTTGGGCAATGTTTAAAGAAAAATACTGAGAATTCCCACCACTGAAGAAGGACAAGTCCTAAATATTGAAAAAGTTTTCAAATAACAAGGGGGACTAATTTTTCAATCTTATATAGAGACCCATTATGGTGAAACCTTTGAAACCGATAATGATAAAAACAACAAAAGAGTAAAATCAGATTATCTACAAAGAGGAATTAATATCAGCTTTTTCACTAGGAACTTTGGATATCAAAGACAATGGATAAATTTGTCTTCAAAATGCTGAGCAAAATAACTGAGAACATTGAACTCTACATCCATCCAAATAGCCATTCAAGAACAAGGAATAAAGATACATGAAGACCAAAAAATTCAGACAGTTTCTCTTCCACAAACCCCAATCATAAAACTAAAGAATATATTCACCACAAAAATAACCTTAGAAGCAAAATACAAAATATGTGACAAAAGCTGTATAATCTGTGGCTAGTTAGGAATAAGACATGAAATAAATGACAATTTTCACAGGGATAATACCAGGCTGGTATGTAATTTTTAAAATTCACTAACACAGAAACTTTGGAGAGCTAGCTCAAAGAGAACTAAAAGCCAACGGAAGATTTTGTTTTGCTCAGAATAAAAATAAACTTAAGACATTTTTAGGAAACTTTTTTTTAAGATTACTTATTTATTTATTTGACAGACAAAGATCACAAGTAGGCAGAGAGGCAGGCAGAGAGAGAGGAGGAAGCAGGTTCCCCGCTGAGCAGAGAGCCCGATGTGGGGCTCGATCCCACCACCCTGGGATCATGACCTGAGCCAAAGGCAGAGGCTTTAACCCACTGAGCCACCCAGGTGCCCCAGGAAACGTTTTTAAAATGCATTTTTTTAACTAAGCCCTAACTTCCAAACTACTGGGAAAAATTAAGCAGGTATTTTTTTAAAATATTGAAAGGAGAGAGTGAGGGAGAGCGAGCAAGAGCCTAGGCAAGATCAGTGGGGAGCAGCAGAGGGAGAGGGAGAAGCACGCTCTCCACTGAGCAGGACAGGATCCCAGGACCCTGGGATCATGAGCTGAGCTGAAGGCAGACACTTAACTGACTGAGCCACCCAGGTGTCCTGAAGCACCTAATTTTCTTGTTGAAAGTTCAAGCAGTCTGACAGAAGACAGGAAGAGAGTAAAAGAAATATCACAAGGCATGAAACAGGATAATAGAAGGTCAAATTTATCCCTAGACAACGTATTTTAAAGTGTTAAATGCATCCTAAAAATGAAGTATTCTGGGCCACATGAGTGATTCAGTTGGGTAAAATCCAACCGTTGATTTCAGCTCAGGTCATGATCTAGGGGTTCTGAGATCAAACCCTGAATTGGGCTCTGCACACAATGGGGCATTTTCTTCAGATTCTCTCTCCCTCTCCCTCTGCCCCTGCTATCCCCGCTCACGCACACACCTGTGCACACATACTCTCTCCATCACTCAAAACAAAAAACAAACAAACAAACAAACAAACAAGAGGAACACTCAAAAACAGAAGGACACCAAAAAAGTTTAAATTAAATACATGGAAAATGTTAAACTAGGTAAATACCAACTAAATTAATGTAATTTAGATCATAATTGAAGATTTACCTCTTTGAAATTGATAAAAACATGACACATGTAATTAATAACATGACAGAAAACATAAATGGCACCCAAGAGTGAATCTACTTACTTGCTTTGAAGCGAGCAAAATCATTAATACCGACTGAGGACTACATTTCAAAGGAAATCTCAACAAATCACGATTCTTAACAGCATTCACTTATCACAGTACAATTATCAATAAACCTCAAAAAAATAAACCTCCAAAGCCTGCAAATTAACAAAGAAAGTAATTCTATCTCGATTGTGGATTTATAAACGACATCAGAAGAGAAAATTGCAAAAGATTTTGAACAGACAACGCAATTAGCATCTATGAAATGCCTTGGGGTACAGCTCAAGTGGTACTTATAGCCTTCGACATACTAGAAAGCAAGGAAGACCGAAAACGAACGAGTTATATTTTCTATTCAATAGAAGGACAAGTTCACATGAATGCGAAAAATTTTTTTAAACTAGCAATGATAAAAGCCACAAATAATTTAAAAAACAAAAGCAATGCAGATGATCAGCAAACAAAACACTGATTCTTTAAAACATGAAATAAAAACAAATCTCTGGGAAGAAACATCAAGGGAAAAAGATAATATTAAGATGGGAAAATGGAAAGTGACTATAAAAAACTTTTATATTCCCCCCCCACTCAAAATGCTGTAAATAAGTTGAGGTTAATATGAAAAACTTGAAAACTGTGAAAATCTGAACAGATCAATAACCATTAAAATATGTAAATGTTATAATTAAAAATGGACAGATGACCTGAATAGACATTTTTCCAAAAGGGACATACAGATGGTTGACAGATACATGAAAGGATGTTCAAAATCACTGAGCAGGGACACCGATCAAAACCACAGCGAGGTATCATCTCACACTTGTCAGAATGACTAGTATCAAGCCAAGAAATGAGGTGTCAGCAGGTATGTGGTGAAAGGGACAATCTCGTGCACTGTGAGTGGGAATGCAAACTGGGGCAGCCACTGTAGAGAACAGTCTGGAGGCTCCTCAAAAAATTAAAAATAGAAATACCTTATGCTCCAGGAATTCCATGACTGGAACTTTACCCAAATAAAACCAAAACACCAATTTGAAAAGATGCATGCACCTCTCTATCAACTGGAGCATTACTTACAATAGCGGCATACAGACGCAAACCCAGTGTCCACCCACTCATGAATGGATGAAGACATAGTACGTATGAATACACATACACACAGAGAACAGAGTATTACTTGGTCATATGAAACAGTGAGAACTTGCCATGAGCAACCACGTCGATGCACCTAGAGTCTATTACGCTAAGTGAAGCAGGTCAGACCGATCAAAGACAAATACCATAGGATTTCACTTTGTATGCAATTTAAAAAACAAAACAAAAAAAATAGACTCTTAGATACAGAGAACTAGTGGTTATCAGAGGGCGCATGGGTGGGGAGGAGTAGGAAAATAAAGGGGATTAAGAGGTGCGAAACTCCAGTTAGAAATGAAGTCCCAGAGATGAACAGTACAGCATCGGGAATATAGCCAATAATATGAAAAACATCGTGCACTAATGGCGACTGCCTATCATGGTGAGCACTGAGTAATGTGTAGAATTTAATCAATGTTGTTCACCTGAAACTAACATTGTATGTTATTGGGAAGAAAAAAAAACCCCAAAACCTCAATGTGTTATTTAAACAGAACCATTATTTAGCACAGAGGTTCCCAGACTGCACTTGCCTGACACAAACCTCTTTACTTACAGATCAAAACCAAGTTCATGTCCACCTCTCCACCCCTTATGGGGACCTACCAGAATCTGGAATATGGCGAGGGAGAAGAGACAAATGGTCCATTATAGACAGAAATCCATCTGTAGAGGGTTATGATGAAGGTGGAGGAATCCTCTACCTCCCAGGAAAAAAACCCAGGTCAAGACTTTAACAGCCAGAGTCCTGGTGCGCCCACATAGATAACATCTTAAAATAGGAGCACACTCAGATTTCGTGATCAGCAGTTTTAAGACATAAGGAAGAGGAGAAAGGGGAATTCTGGAGGAGGAGGAGAATTTTCTGAATCACACAGGACACTGGACAAAGTCACCGTAGCAGTTAGCTGGCCAGGTTAATGTTATAATACCTGAGCTACCTGCCCCCACCAAGACACCTGAAGTTAATACAATCACAGTCAGAAAGTCAAAAGAAAAGTAAACGAGATTCTCTCCCTCAAGAAAAGGTACCAGGTCCAGATACTTTACAAAAATTTCTATCAAACCTACGAACAATCCCTATTTTATGCAAAATGGCCCAACTCATTTTACAGTTCTGGAAAACCACTGATCTCCAAACTAGGTAACCCAAAAAAATCATGGTTCACTCTCACTCGCGGGATCAAAAATAATGTTTTCTCAATAAACGAAATTCAGCATTTCCCAAAAAACAAAATGTTTTAGGCAAGAGGACCTATCTCAACAACCCAAACTGATTCAACAATTTAAGGAATCAAGTCATTGATCATACTAGCAGATTAAATGAAAAAAAAAAAAAAAACCTAAAATTTTAGGAAAAAGTATTCGAATTACCTCAACCATCAACAGCACACTTTCATGATTAAAAAATAAAACTTGTGGCATAGTAAGAACAAAACGAACTTAATTAAATTGGTATCTATCAAAATCTCACAGCAAATGTTGGAAACATTCCCACAAAAGTCAAAAAGAAGATAAAGATACCCCTTATCACTGCTAGCATTCAATACAGCTTTGGAGGGCTTAGCTGATGGCTAAGACAAGAAAAACAAGTGTAAGGCTTAGAAAGAACAAAATAATACCTGTAGTGGCTCTTCGTTTTTTGCGTGTGGACATCTTTTCTCTAGCCTATGTGTTGGCTTGCACATGAGTCCTACACACAGGGGGCAAGGAGAGACCCAGGAAAGAGGCAAGCCCCTCCAGATACGGCGGGCGTGTAAGCTTGGCAACTCACCAGGCTTGTCCTGAGCTGCGCAAAGACAAGGAAAACACTGCACCCACCCACCAAATCTTTGGAGTTTATATAGAGGCCTTAACAGGCTTCACACAGGCATTCAGTCCAGGTGGTCTCAATAACGCATCACTCTCTCAAAGCCACCTCCTTGAAAATGGCTCCAGCTGTGGGCGTGGTGAATGGAACAAACACTGGCCAGAGAAAGGAGAGGGACAGAACCTTCAACTGCCCGGGTCCAGCTTTCAGGGCAATCAGATGTCACGTCCTCTAGAAGACCTCCTCCAACACGACGGTATCAAATCCCACTCTCAATGTGCATAGGACTGTGTTCACAGCCCCAAAGGGGACAGTCCTAGGACCCTATAACCTTAACCATGGTCATGATGCAACATTAGCATGAGTAGTAAGTCAGAAGAGCCTTTTCTGTAATTTTTTGTAAGGCTGGCTCTCGTCTTTACTCAGAGAGCTAGAAGGTAATCAATTTGGCTACAAACAACTGCATCCCTTGGATGTAAATTCATTTACAGTAAAAGCAAAAGAAGCCAAGCACAAATGAGCAAAGATAAAAGAACAAAAGAAGCATTTAAAAGCACTGATGTCTGTTAGCCATTTGTATGTCTTCATTGGAGAAGTGTCTGTTCATGTCTTCTGCCCATTTTTTGACATGATTATCTGTTTTGTGTGTGTTGAGTTTGAGGAGTTCTTTATAGATCCTGGGTATCAGCCCTTTGTCTGCATTGTCATTTGTGAGTATCTTCTCCCATTCCGTGGGTTGCCTCTTTGTTTTGTTGACTGTTTCCTTTGCTGTGCAGAAGCTTTTGATCTTGATGAAGCCCCCAAAATTCATTTTCGCTTTTGTTTCTTTTGCCTTTGGAGACATATCTTGAAAGAAGTTGCTGTGGCCGATGTCGAAGAGGTTACTGCCTATGTTCTACTCTAGGATTCTGATGGATTCCTGCCTGACGTTGAGGTCTTTTATCCATTTCGAGTTTATCTTTGTGTATGGTGTAAGAGAATGGTCCAGTTTCATTCTTCTACACATAGCTGTCCAATTTCCCCAGCATACAAATGGCTAATAGACACATGAGAAAATGTTCATCATCACTAGCCATCAGGGAGATTCAAATCAAAACCACATTGAGATACCACCTTACACCAGTTAGAATGGCCAAAATTAACAAGACAATAAACAACATGTGCTGGAGAGGAAGTGGAGAAAGGGGAACCCTCTTACGCTGTTGGTGGGAACGCAAGTTGGTGCAGCCACTTTGGAAAACAGTGTGGAGATTCCTTAAGAAATTAAAAATAGAGCTTCCCTATGACCCTGCAATTGCACTACTGGGTATTTACCCCAAAGATACAGATGTAGTGAAAAGAAGGGCCATCTGTACCCCAATGTTCACAGCAGCAATGGCCACAATTGCCAAACTGTGGAAAGAACCAAGATGCCCTTCAGCAGATGAATGGATAAGGAAGATGTGGTCCATATACACTATGGAGTATTATGCCTCCATCAGAAAGGATGAATACCCAACTTTTGTATCAACATGGATGGGACTAGAAGAGATGATGCTGAGTGAAATAAGTCAGGAAGAGAGAGTCAATTATCATATGGTTTCGCTTATTTGTGGAGCATAACAAATAACATGGAGGACATGGAGAGGAGAAGGGAGTTGGGGGAAATCGGAGGGGGAGCAGAACCGTGAGAGACTGTGGACTCTGAGAAACAATCTGAGGGTTTGGGAGGGGAGGGAGTGGGAGGTTGGGTGAGCCTGGTGGTAGGTATTATGGAGGGCATGTATTGCATGGAACACTGGGTATGGTGCATAAACAATGACTTCTGGAACACTGAAAATAAATTTAAAAAATACATAAAAATTTTAAAAAATAAAATTACTTAGGCTAACTGATAACAAACACACACACAAAAATAAAATAAATGTGTTTTGGAATATTAAAAAACAAAAAAAAGCACTGATGTCCTGGTTCTGGTCCTTCTGAGCAAGGGATCAAGTGGCTCCGGAAAAATACTTACTCTTCCCATTCTACAGACCTCTCATTCCTTCTCTGCATCACGTTTCGTTCTTGGAAACCGGGAAATGTCAGGAAAACCTGTATGAATTCTAATCGAGGCATGTTTCCACAGGCTTACCTAGTTCTTAGATCTCTCTTTCAATGGTGCACACTTCTCCAATATCTTTTCATAAAGTCCTGAATAATGCTCTTTGTGGTTTTCTATATTTAGGCAAAAAAAACATGCAAATATATTTTCAGAGATTTCCTATGAGAGTTAAGTGATGTTGGGACTCAGAAAAGCAAAAAGACTGACATCTAATGATTATCATTTACTATAAACGGTATGCTAAGTAATTTGGATATACAGTCTCATTTTCAAAACGGTACCACATGGTAAGCATTACGATCTCCATTTTACCCATGAGTAAATTGAGCTTCAAAAATATTAAATAAATTTCCTGATGTCATATAACTACTTAGTATGGAGAAATCTCAAACCCTAGCAAATTTGGTTTCAAGGTCAATAATCTTTTCCAATATACTGTGGGTCCTAGAGTGAGCCTGATAGAAATGTAACAAAAATGGAGCTTAGGGGCGCCTGAGTGGCTCAGTGGGTTAAAGCCTCTGCCTTCGGCTCAGGTCATGATCTTGGGGTCCTAGGATCGAGCCCCACATCGGTCTCTCTGCTCGGCGGGGAGCCTGCTTCCCCCCTCTCTCTGCCTGTCTCTCTGACTACTTGTGATCTCTGTCTCTCTCTCTCTGCACCAAATAAATAAATAAAATCTTTAAAAAAAAAAAGGAGTTTAATTAGCAACCACCTTCAATTCTCATCACCGTTAGAAAAAAGTACCTATGACTCCTTGGGATTTTAGTATTTTTCTTTGGCTTAAAGAGTTAAAAATTTCTCCCAATAAGTGCAGAAGAGAAAGCAGATGGAGTCTTGTTGAAATTTAACCTGTATTCTGTCCAGCTGGTGCCAGTTTGGTTACTTAATCTGCTTGAGGAAGTTACTCTATTTTTGTCTTTAATCAAGATAAATTCGAGTTCTTTCTGGGCCTCTTTGACACTTCCTCTAGGTCTTTTTTCTCCTTAAATCCATGAAATGCCCAAATTGCCCAAAGTACTATCATTGATCTTATTTTCTTCTTGATATGTATTTTATTACTCAGCAAATTCAGAAATTCTCTTGCCTTCAAACATCATATCCTAACAGGTGTTTACCAAATCATCACTTGCCACGAATGCCCTCAAAACTCAAGTCCCACGTACACAATTGCGACACATACCACCACACATGACAACAATACTCTAAACCCAGCAAAATCAAATCTGAACAGTTTTCCCACCAAGCAAGTTTATGTGTGTGTGTGTGTGTGTTGGAGACTTGTTGCCTTTTGATCTGACTCACACCCTCACAGCACTCAGTCCGTGACGTCATTTTCTCTCCTCTCCCATAACGACGGCTGCTCAATTTTATTCATTTGTTGCCTTGCCTAGTTCTCTCACATTCATTATCTCCATTCCATTACTAGTTCAAACCTTCATGACTCACTTAGAGAACTTTTTTTTAACTTCCCTAACTTATCTACATATGTCCAGTATCCTGTGTCTCCACTTCCCATCTGTCCTTCAACTCCTGCAACCCATTCATTCAACAAATAATTATTGAGCAGAAACTATGTATCAGGTACTGTGTCAGGTTCTAGTCACACACAAATGAATAGGATATATGTAAGCAAACCTACAAGAACCACGTAACTCCGTACTGTAGGTGATGTTCCAAGAGGGCTAAGAAGAGGACTAACACTTTGGGGGGGTTCAGAGGTGGTTTCCCAGTAGAAGTGGATGTTTGAGCTGAGTCTTCAAAGATACACATGAATCCTACGGGCTACTTCTCTGCACGTGCTCAGGGGTAGTTTGGGGCCTTATTTCATAATTCTTTCAGTTGGGTCTATGCCTGTGAATAGATGATTTTCTCTTTCTAGTGGAATATCCCTTCTACTGCCTCTTCTGTATTTCTCGGATTTAAATAGTTTCTGGATACCAACGGTGGTTTAAGCAATTCTTCATGGAATTAATTTAAGTTGGGGAAGAGTTAATCAAGGGTCATATCATGCATTTAGCTACTTAGATCTCTACTATCACACAAAGTTGGGATTTTCTGCCTACTACTTATAAACCTACTTGTTACCTGTTTTACATGTCTCTTTTTATCCTCGTCCCACCATCTCCATTAAGCATTCCTGTAAAACTAATCAAGTTTCCATCAACTAGCTGTTATATGTTATAAAATATTCATTCTTAGTTGCAGAATGTCAATGATTTACTCCTTCGCCAGTTCGTGCTGCTCTGCAGAGACGCTGGCTCTAGTCCATGGTGTCTAGGGGCAAGGGGTCGAGGGAAGACAGCTGGACATGAGCTCTGGTTCTGTGGATAGATGGATGGCAGGGGAATACTGCTGCATTTCCCCCACAGGGTTTCTAGAAGCAAATGGATGGTCCACTTAAGGATTTCTCTCTGAGGCTTAACATAAAGAAACTGTACATGGTAATAACACTCCTCTATTGACATAACTTTGCATTTCCTGTGAATTAATACCTTGATTTTAGTGTGCAGTTTTTTCCCTCTCCACTCTGAGGTATATCATTAGTTTGTATCTTAACTTGACATTGAAATGTACCAGCCCAAGTCCTTTTCTTTCAATTCCTAGGAAGTATGTAGGAAGAAGAGTCTGCATTGCCTAGACTATGAACTCCTAGGCATGAGGAACCATGATTCTCCTCCACTTGGCCAGAATTTGGTGGTCTCATGCGTACAGTTGCTCAGTGAGTACTGGAGGGAGGTGTGGGTGCGGACACCCCGCAGCCTGCCGGCGCCTCTTCCATGAAAACTGCTGTCCCGCTGCCCCTCCTCATACTGTCCTATCTCAGGCACACTGTAAGAAAAATCTATAGAACAAAATCCAGACTTGTGTCTAGATTGTCAACCTGAGTTAAAATCACCAAGGGTCTTGGGAGCAAACAGATAGGAGGCAGAAACTGTACTTTATTAAAAGTCACAGAAACCAATTTTAAAAGAGTTATTTATGAGCCGCCTTCAGCACTAAATATTACTGCTGTTTTAAGGGACTAACTTTTATCTCAAAGCAATATCCCGTGCCTGAAAAAAATAAGACATCCAGTGCTCTGGGGTCAATATTGACAGTGGCATGGAAAACAAAAAATCCCTATTGCTTTTGGATGCAAATGAGAGAAACTGAAAAGCCCGAACACAGGCTGTGGGAATATTTTCTCACGCTAACACGTGCTGCATCTTTTTTTTTAAATTCAGGCATAACTGACACCTAACATCTTTTTAGTGTCATGTGTGCAACATAGTGATTCACTCTCTGTATAGACTGCGAAATGATCACCACGACATGTCTAGTTAACACCCATCCCCACACAGAGTTATAAAATTTTTTTCTTATGATGAGAACTTTTGAGATTTATTCTCTTAGTAACTTTCAAATGTAAAATACAGTATATCTAACTATTGCCACTACTGTATATCACCATGACTTATTTATTTCCTAAGTGGAAATATTTGTACCCTTTGACCCCTTTCACCTATTTCACTCACTCCCCACCCCTATCCCCTGGCCTCTGGCAACCACTAGTCCGTTCTTTGCAAGCTCAGTTTGAATTGTGGTTTTTGAGCTTTGATTTGTTTTGTGTGGATTCCACATATAAGTGAGGTCATACAGTCCTGTGTCTTTCCCTGTCTGACTTATTTCACTTAGCATAACGGCTTCGAGGTCTTTCCACATTGTCACAAATGGCAGGACTTTCTTTTTATGGCTGAATATTATTCCATCGTGTGTATACATACCACTTTTTCTTCACGCATTCACCCATCAATGGACATTTAGGTAATTTCCATTGTAAATAATGCTACGGTGAACATGAAGGTGCATCTATCTTTTCAAATTGGGGTTTTCATTTTCTTTGCATAAATACCAAGAAGAAGATTATAACATCATTGAGAAGATGGCAATGAAAGGTGTTTCTGGACAAGGCTGGTTGTGATGGAGTGTGAGTCAGAGGCTCCTTAGAAGTAGAAAAGGCGTAGGGAGAGGGTGGTGGGGTTATGGACATTGGGGAAGGTATGTGCTATGGTGAGTGCTGTGAAGTGTGTAAACCTCGTGATTCGCAGACCTGCACAGGCTGACAATACATTATATGTTAATAAAAAAATGATTAAAAAAAAAAAGAAGTAGAAAAGACGATGTGACAGGAGTAGAAGGCTCTAGACTTTGAAGCCCTCATTGGTGAAAATGACCAGTAGCTGTTATTACGGCAGGTGAATGGGGGTGAGAGTGGGATTACCAGGCAGTGAGGAGTTCAACCTCACGTCTGTTGACTTTATACAAGGATTTACAACTATAACTTCAGCCCTGCCCTGAAGTCAAATGAATCCTTGAATTTCAGACTTAGAAAGACTATCAATGTCCCAGCTGACCCATATGCCACCCCCTTTCCCATTTTTTTTATCCTTCCAGTTTAATCTCAACTTGTAAACCTCCAGTGACAGGAGATCAAATTTCTTACAGGAAAGAATATCCTATTTTGGGTAGATATCATTAAATTATAGAGGCAAAAATAATCTTTGACCTTCTAAACTAGGTATTATTTTTTGGTTGATCTGTGTATTCCCATAGGGTTGTGTAGACATTTCTAAGGAGTTTTCATCTCATTGTGCCACTATGTTCTGTTCCCTTGACTTTCCTACCAAAAGTTAAAATCACTGAGGGAAATTAGAATCTTATTCATCTTTGTACCTCTGGGCACAGCAGACTAGCTGACAGAGAATGACCACTCAATACGTGTTTCTTAAATTAACTTAAATTGAACTGACACACATCTAACTATTCGTGCTCTTAATTTAAGAACCAAAACCAGTAAGTGTAACCCCTCTTCCACGTGATCCCCCCATTAGGGTATGGCTTTGAGAATCTTCCAGAGAAACTGAAACACCATGAAGACTGTTCTCAAGAAGACTCAGAAGACAACCAAAGGTATATATGACATGAGAAGACCAAACAATGACGATTCATCACACCTTCCAATGCACGAAGAATTATTTAGACCTCTATGATAACTGCTAGAGGAGAGAAAAGGATGAGCCTGAGCATAATGCAAAACATTCTTCATCTTATTGCTGAGAGACAAGAATTAAATGTTTAAAAGGTTACAATAAGTGTCTCCTTTCCTCTTACCAGAGTAGAACAGAGGCTGTGTTTATGTGGGTGAACACATAAAGCAAAGCAATGAAGACTCCTTTAGCAACACGGTTGGGCCTAGCCACGTTGCTCAGCCAATCAGCAAATGGACTTTCTGGCATAACTTGGTTGACAAGAATGACCACAGAGGTTGATCAACCTCCAGAAGCAGCAGCCAGTGGTAGGTGAATCCTGACCACTACTCTCTTGGCAAAGTGAGTAGGAAGAAAGACTTTGACTCTATGACTTTTCTTCAAAGTCAATCTGCATCTTAACTACCATACTCTTTGGCCACTTTGGGGAACCTTCTGGGACATACCTAATCCAAGGCTTACTGATATTCAAAAGGACTGCAGACTCCCTTTTACCATGCACACAGGTCAAGGAAAACATGCCCCAGAAGTACTTTTACTTTTCTCAGAGAAATTCTGCCACTGTAAAAATAAGGGGTGAGTCCCACAGCATACATAGAGATTCTGTAATTTTACTTGAAACAATAATTTCTTTAGTGCTGTTTATAGACTATCGATCCAAAAAAACAAACAAACAAACAAACAAAAAACTTCTAATGTGCCATCAGTTAGTCATGACATGGTTTTAATATATTTGAGGAAATAACTCCATGCCAGATGAATATAGTTCAAAGATTACATTCATTTTATTCTACAAATAGCTATTTAATCCACTTAACCTGCTTATAGGATCATCCTGTGTTCCAAATGTAGATTTCTCATCAGAGTCCAAATTCTATACTGACTTAAAATCCCCCAATCTTGTCTAATTTCCTGATAAACATTACGATGCAGAATGCGAGTTTTGACGTCATGCATACCACAACCAGATATTCAGGACATGTTCATGAAACAAAATTAGAAGTGTTCTTCATTTCCGTTTAGAAGTTCCAAAGGGAGCTGATAATGAAGCCACTCAACCCCAAATGCTTTGTAGTATCTCCTTACTCAGGATATTTCATAGTTCATTTTCTTGTAACTCTATGTCTAAACTGGCTTTTGCTCTACTCAATCTCTCCTTTAAATGAGAGACAAACGGGGCAGAGCCCCATCTTGTATTGGATTCATTCTTGCTCCTTAAAATATTGTCCAGAGGACTCCATTTTTCTAAAGGAAAGCTCTATTTCCGGTCCAAATTTGGAGCTCAAGGCCAACTGGACACTGTCGATTAGACATCCCACCATACATCAAATTCCACATGTCCTCCTGTTTACAAAACTGAACTTCTCATTTTTGTTTTTTTATTCTTTAGCTTGCTCCTGCTTCACCTCCCTCATTTACACCATCGCAATACTTGCCCGACTGACCTCTGTATCTCCAGTCTAACCTCCACTGCTAATGTCTTACGCATTGAAATCAAAATCTATTTCTGAAACACAGAGCTGATTGCATCCATGCTTCCTTGTACGAAACCTTCCAGTAAGCTCTCATTGTTTACATGAAAAATCAAGAATCATGCAATGTTTCTGTGCTAAAAGCATGCCAGGCACACTACTCTGTGGTCAATAAGTATTTGTTGAATGTATCTATTACCCCCAAACCCCATAACTCACTGTATCCTGAGAATTGTCTCATGCGCTAAATAGAGTAATGACCTCCAGAGATGTCCATGTCCTGATTCCCAGAACTTGTGAATATGTCGCTGGATGACAAGGGGGAATCAAGCCTGCAGATTGAATTAAGGTTGCTAATGAGCTGACCCTAAAATAGGGTCGGTTACCTTGGATCATCTGGGTGGGCCCACTGGGTCCTTATAAGTGAAAGAGAAAAGCAAGAGCGTCCGTGTCAGAGTGAGGCAGCCTGAGAAACACTACTGGCCATTGCCACTTTGAAGATGGAGAGAAGCCAGGAAATGTGGGTTGCAAACACCGGAAAAGAAAAGGAAACATAGCCCTGCCAATATCTTGATTTTTGCCCGTTGGGGCCATTTTGGACTTCAAACTCTAAGATAATAAATTTACGTTGTCTTTAGCTACTAAATGTGTGGCAATCTGTTATAGCAGCAATAGAAAAATATACACCTCATTACAGAGCATGAAACATATCGTCCTCAAGTGTTATGTATGGTGCCTCTCATCTTGGACATGGAGGCAGACTCATTCACTGTGGTACACTCAAAACCAAGCTGGTTATACAGAGTAGAACCTTAATAAAAGCTTATTGGATTACATGAATTTGTTCAGGAGGGTTTTTTTCTTCGTAACATTTCCAGAATTTCTTAAGGATTTGATGTCAACTAAACTTCCACAAATACTGAACATCAATTTCTTACAACCTTTCAAATTGTCATTGTTCTCACTTAGTTGACCATCATATAGTCTACGTATTTTTTTCAAGCTGCTTTTTCAAGCTATTTATTTTATTTCAAATGTTGCCACTTCTTTTCTTATTGCCAGAGTGACATCATCTGGAAGTTATAACAGGACTCAGACTATCAACACTAATTTTGATCCTTATTCATTGCATCTCTACAGTTTAAAATTAATTTTTGTTAGAGAAAGAGATTCTCCACGACCACACATTCTTCGACTGACTGTAGTTTTTTTTCCTCCCATTGTTTCCCTTATTTCTTTCTCCCATTTCCACATAAAAATGTAAATTACCTTGGTTTATATGTCTTAACATATATTGGTGGTTTTGTTGTACATACTAAATTTGTCTATTTGGCAGTATGATTTAATGGGATATCAATTTGGTTTCTGTTTTCACTGTCCTGCCGTAAATTTTTACCCCAATAAAAGACTGTAGCCAAGCATTATGATGCAGAGTGTGAGCGGCTTGCATTTTTGAGGAATGGTTGCAGAGACAGGTGAGGGAAGAGGATTATAAATTTTATACTACAGAGTATGGCGGTTCGCATCCTCCAGAACGCTGACACCAAGACAGATTTACAAGTCCAAGCAGATCTTGTAAAGGATAAAGGAGAGGGCGCTTGGAGGTCAACTGGAGAACTTCAGATTGTGATGCAAGCCTGACATACGTGAGGGGAAGAAGGGGATGATGGATGATTGGACCACACAGCAGCTCACAGTGAGTCTTACCTAGGCCAATGGGGCAACCCAGAACAAATACTGCCCACTGGAAAAGTCCAGCACAGGGCAGGAAGGGCCCAGCTCTAGTACCCTGCCATGCTCAGTCATTGGCTAGGAGCAGCCTGAGGAGTGTGGGCCCTGGTGCGAACATGGGACTGGCTGGGTTCTGACGGTGTGTCAGCTGAAGGCTATACTCTAACCTTGCATCCAATTCTTGCTTGAAGGGAAATCTGGGAGGCATACTCCCATGGCTGACACACAGCCCAAAGGAGAAGCTACTGGCCATGCAATGGACAGTCACCACCCAACGTTCTGAAGGTGGAAAGAAGTCTAAGTTGAAAAACAAGTTAACCTGAGAAGGTGTGTGAAATTTACTGGGGTCTCTTTTTTGTTATCACCAGATTTCAGGAAGTGGTGACACACAGAACCCAACCCGCATTTAGCACCACGTCCTAAGTGAGGGGCGACTATAGCACTGCACAGAGGTTGGACCCCATGCTGACAGATGAGCCACGAGGGTATATAACCTAGAGGGGAGTCTGCAGCCAACCGCACGTTCCTCGGACCAGGATATCTGAGTATTCCCACAGCAGGATCTTCCCCCAGAGCTCAAGAACCCAAATCTGCGAGCAACGTCAGATAGCAGAAGGAGAAACCCAAAGACAGCTGACCTCAATGGACAGACACCATTTCTGCCATACGGTAGAAGCCTGAGTTTATTGTAAGACCTTGAGAAAAGAAGCACTACAGGAGTAATTGGAATGGAATTCACTATAGCCTGGTATGGCAGGAGGGCTCAGAGCAGGTGTGACGGAATGCACAGGGAAAGATCAGGGCTGTGGGATGAATATGGCGGGTGTGGTACGGGCGTGACCCCTGGGTGTATGTGTGCCCAGGGATGTAGTCTCAGCAGATCAGAGCGGCTACCTGCTGCTCTGTGGTCTCTGCCCTGGGCTGCCTCCTCCTGCTCTGTTGCCAAGGGACCCCACGGTTACCTTCTTCAACCAGGGACAGCCTCTCCTAGACCGCTCCTTTCCCATGCCATTGTTGCTGTGCGCATGGTTGCCGATCTCGTACAAACCCCTCCTGCCCCATAGGCTTCTGGCAGAAGGGGCTTTACTGTGTCACGTGACCACCTATTCCAAAACTGCATCTTTCAGGAGAACCTTCCGATCTCCCGGAACATCATTTTCTTTTTGTTTTCTTATGTAACAGCCTTCTCCTTTCCAGACTGCACAACTAATCCAGGATGAGAAGGTTGCAGAACTGTGTAGGTGGCTAGTCAGGTACAACTTCAAACTGCGTGTGAACGTGTCATTAACTTGTACTCTCTGGTCTAAAATCCACCCTTTTTTTGTGATTCTAGAGCTCAGCCAGCCAAGTTCTTTTCTTTGCCAGTTGGGTCAATGCTAGGCTCTGCCACTAGAGGCCACTAGAGAGAGAGAGAGCGAGCGCGTGTCTACAAGGAGGAGGGGGGAAAGGGCTTTTCCGTCTTTCACTTGGTACCCGCCAGTTGCATGGGTCATCATGAGTTGGTTCCAGTAGAAGTCAAGAAAGCAGGGGTGGCTTTCACACTTCTGCACAGAGAGTACCCCAATAAGCTTCCTCCCTAGAGGGGCAGGTGGTGTGTTTCTGCAACAGCAGCCACACCCGCTGCAGAGCGGTCTCAGCTTTGCAGGGTCCTCCCCTCTGTAAGTACCACCTTTATCCATCTCAGCTCTAGGGGCAGCGGCTGCTTTCTGCACTTGCCACTTTTATTATACCTGACAATTCTTTTCCACCTTTTTAAAGTTAACTGTCATTTGCATAGTTAATAATTCTCGATAGCAAGCTTTCCCTGTTCAAGTTTCTGTGAGCCTGACTAACTCATGTCCATCCCACACGCTGAGCTCAGCCAGCATATCCAAACTGTGACATATGTCTTCTTCACTTTGTGTCCTCTTTATCTCTCTTTTCAATCCAGCTTCCTTTTAAGACCCACTAGTTAGTATGTCTCTGAATTCTAACCTTGGAAAGAGTTCGGTTGCATTGTACCAAGGCAGTACGAATCATGCAAATTAGTATTTCTGTGCAAAATTTTATGTGTCATTAAGCAATCTTTTTTTCTTTAAGATTATTTACTTTAGAGAGGAGTTTGCATGAGTGGGGGGAGGGGCAGAAGGAGAAGGAGAGAGAATCCTCAAGCAGACTCCCCACTGAGCCCAGAGGCAGGGCTTGAACCCAGGACCGTAAGATCATGATCTCAGCCGAAATCGAGAGTAAGATGCTTCACTGAATGAGCCATCCAGGTGTCCCTAAACAATTTTTTATAGGTAAGTAACCTCCTAAGTAAAAAATACAAAAATAACCAGCTCGAGCCCATGAAAAGGAGAACATTACATTAAGTTCTACAAACATTGAAAAGATAATCATAGGATATTATTGATGAATTTCTACCAATAAATTTGAAAACACAGGTTAAATAAATTATCAGAAAAAATATATGACTCATAAAAACCAACTCAAGAAACAAAAGTACTTAAATTGTCTTATAACTCTTAAAGAAATTGAGTCAGTAGAAGAACATCTTTGTATAAAAAAATTTCAAATTCAAGTGGCTTCACACTGAATACTTAAACACACTCAAGAAGCAAATATTGTAACCTTGCCAAAATAATTCCAGAGAACATAAAAGTAGGGTCTCTTTCAATTCATTTTTGAGGCTAGCATTTTGAGGCTAGTGGTTTGAGAAGATAACTGTGGAGTAATCAATAGAGAAGACAGATGGTACCCACAACAGAGAGACTGCAGAAGAGGAGTGTCGTGTATGCAGTTTATCTCAGGGGCAAAGAAGAGTGGGTTTTAGACAGTATACAGGCTTATACTACCTAAGAACAATGTAGCAAAAACCCTCAGTGAGGTGTTAAATCAAAACCAATAAGGTGTAAAATAGATAATACTTTACGGTCATGTAAGAATTATCCTAGAAATGCATGGTTGTGATTTAGTATCAAAAATAAATTGTTGAAATTCTTCATGTTAACAGATTAAAGAAAAAACATATCATTTTAATAGATGCCCAAAAAGCATTTGATAAAAACCAAAATTAATGAATAACTTAAAAAAAAAAAACCTCCTAGCAAATGTAAAATGGAAGGAACTACCTTTAATTGATTATCTGTCCAAAAACCTGCAGGAAAACATACTTCACGGTGAAATATTGAGTATTTTCCCTTTTAGAACACAAAACAAGTCAAGTGGGCTTATCACTGCCTCTCCTGTTCAACACTGTGCCAGCGTGCCTAGCCCAGGAGTGCACTAGGAGTTATTTCTCAAAATGTGTATAATTCTGTGCTGCAAGTGGCATGACCTGCTTCCCACCATTGAGACCCTCAATCCCATGCTGCCTCTAGAACCCAAAAACATCCTCCAGGCATGGTGCTTCTTGTAACCTGACTGAGAGAGAGCAACTGACTAGAGGAAACCAAGCGACCAGGTGCTGGAATGGGCTATCACGAACGGGATCCTATGGGACCAAAAAGGTCAAAGAGTGGCACAGACCCACCAGAAATCTACCTTCTTGGGAAGGGGCCCATCTCAAATCAAGCAGGAGCAGCACCACCAGTCCACAGCCCACGGGCACCCATCCGTTTCTCCAGCTTATTCCTATGGCCATATGGGGTGCCCCATACCAGTGGATGGAGGAGGAAAAGTCTGAGTCAGTTTACAAGTGTGTAGACTTGACAGGCAGGTGCTAGATTTAGGGATAGGTTTGAAAGACAATGGTGAGAAAAAAACTCCTCCCGCTGGGTAGAATTTTCAGTGGTATAACTAGTCATCCACTTTATGTGGAAGGAGAAGTGGCCCCAGGTTGGAGTATACTAACTCAAGAGCAGTGGCAGAGAGCCTGGCCTGCTGGTCAGGGACTTGAAAGGAAAGAGACAAAACAATGAGGCACAAGGAGGTCCGGGGCAGACACATGTGGATGGACATACAGGACTGAGCAGAAAGTGTGAAGGTCTCGGTATGACATGTAATGGCTTCCAGAAAGCAATGACCATGGAAAAGGCGCTAAACGGCCAAGTCGACAAATGTTTCAGCCCGATTACGTCATCCAGCTTCTATCACTGGCCACACCAGCAATGGCACAGTCAGCAGATGAACAACGTCTCCATGGCAACAGAGATGGATATGACACATGGATTCCTTTTGCAATCTTATCGAGTTTCTCCACCTGCCTAATGTCCAACCCACAAACCACACTTAACCAACACGAAGTCCACGGTAGGCTACCATTCCTCAAAGAGAACAATGAACCAGTTTGTGGCCACCTAGTGGCCCATCCCATGCTTGCAAAAGCCAGCACTGTATTTCCAAAAGAGAAAACTGAATTTTCATAATTTTTTTTTCAGTTACAGGTTGGCCTTTTCTGCCCTCTGGGCTTCAGCCAGTACCACAGTCCTTAAGGCTTATGGACTGTTTACCCCCTGACCCAGCACCCCAAATAACATCTCGTGGGACACGACCCACTTCACAGCAGGAGGAGGTGCCAGAGTGAGCCCATAATCCTCGGATTCCCTGGCTGTATCACATATGGTGCTGCCCAGAAACTGTCAGCCACTGTAGGGACCTCCTGCACAAAGCATAGCGGCCATGTCATTCTGGAGGCAATATTCTGCAAGAACGAGAACCATCTCCTACATGCAGTATATGCATTGAATCAAAGACCTTCCTGTCATGCTGTGCCTTCAACAGAAAGAGCGCTTGCGCCCAGGAACGAAGGGCTAGAAGCAGCAGCCGCCCCACATCTCTTCGCTTCCTATGGCTCACTGGAAAATTTAACTTTTTAGGACTGGCTATGTCTTTGAAAAAATAATAAAAGTCCAATTATAGTGGCAAAATTAAGTTAGAATAACAAAAATGGTGAAGAATTCATTTAATTTAAAATTACAAAGAAAACAACATTTTTGGCATTTTTGCTGTTGAGCCTCTCCGTTACACTCTATTAGATAAACTTCCTTCAAAATCAAGACAGAGCCAGCTCGTTTATCTTTGTCAGAGTCACTGGTGATTTTCCAAAGATAAAGACAGGCAAACACATTCTCTCTAAGCTAAGTTTTCCTGAGACTCCCATTCCCAAGGAAGCACCCTGTGAGGCTACTCCAATATAGTTCATTCATAGCCATGTTTGTGAGTCAGCGACATTTATTCTGGTCTTCCTCACATTTGTTCAAGAGTCGATAGGGACAAGACCATGTATTAGCTAGCTGAGTCTAAATTAGAGAAACAGGAAGCCCCTCCTCCACCATCTACCCCCCTCCACTGATGCTCGCCGGCTGCCTCACACACAGCTGTTGCCTCTGTTGTGCAGCTAGATTGGTCTTTTTAGTTCCCCGTCTTAACACACACACACTGAAATATCCTCATTCACTCAACATATTTTGGAGTAACCACTATTTCTCTCCTGGTGGGTGACTGCGAAACTATATAACAGAGGGGCAAACTGGGGTTCTCTGCCAATTCACCTAGCCTAGATTGGATTTTGCTCACCTCTAAAATGGAGCTGAAAAATTAACAAGTCAGGAAACGACAGATGCTGGCGAGGATGTAGAGCAAGGGGAACCTCCTACACTGTTGGTGGGAATGCAAGCTGGTGCAGCCACTCTGGAAAACAGCGTGGAGGTTCCTCAAGAAGTTGAAAATAGAGCTGCCCTATGACCCAACAATCGCACTACTGGGTATTTACCCTAAAGATACAAATGTAGTGATCCGAAGGGGCATGTGCACTCCAATGTTCATAGCAGCAATGTCCACGATAGCCAAACTATGGAAAGAACCTAGATGTCCATCAATAGATGAATGGATAAAGAAGATGTGGTATATATATATAATGGAGTACTATGCAGCCATCAAAAATATCTGAACAATGTGCAACAAGGTGGATGGAACTAGAGGGTATTATGCTAAGTGAAATAAGTCAATCAGAGAAAGACAATTATCATATGATCTCTCTGATATGAGGAATTTGAGAGGCAATATTCTGCAAAAACGAGAACCATTTCCCACATGCAGTATATGCATTGAATGAAAGACTTTTCTGTCATGGCCCCAGGTTGGACAGGGAGTCCTGGGGGTTCGGAGAGAAAAAAATGAAACAAGATGGGACAGGGAGGGAGACCAACCATAAGAGACTCTTAATCTCAGGAAACAAACTGAAGGTTGCTGGAGGGGATGGGGAGGCAGGGGAAGGGATAGGGTGACTGGGTGATGGACATTGGGGAGGGTATGTGCTATGGTGAATGCTGTGAAATGTGTAAGCCTGATGATTCACAGACCTGTACCCCTGGGGCAAATAATACATTATATGTTAATAAAATATAAATAAATAAATAATAAATAATAAATAAAATCAAATGGAGCTGATACCCCCTACCTTTGGAGTTGGCAGGGGTTTGGAGAGATATATGTAAGGTACTCGTGGAGATTAAATGAGATAGTTAGAGCAGAGCTCGGCACAGGATCAGTGGGATCTCTTATCAGAAAGCCAGAAGTCCCAGAAACTTTATAATACTGAATTCCAAGAAAATCACATGCAATGTCCTCCCTTACTTCAATTAAATAGTTTTTAAAAGTCTTCAATATGGTAGTATTTTCAAATTTGAAAGAATACTACAATAAATGTACATATATCCTCTGCCTACATTTAAGAATTATCATTTACCACATTTACTTAATCTTTTCTGTTCCTGCTTTGCATTTTCCTTGTCAAAACATTTGAAAATCACTTGCAAACAGTATGAGACCTCATGGACAGTTCAACCTGGACTTCCTCAGGACATCTTTATACGTGACTACAATAACGTTGTCACTCTGAAGAAAATTAACCACGGTTCCATACAATCCTTCTACCATTCTGTCTTCAAAGTAAATATTCCCTTTTTTAATGACATCAAAAAAAGGTCCAATTACAGGGGTAAAATTAAACTTGAGTAATAAAAATGGCTAAAAAATTAAGTTGGACTAAAATAATTTAAATGACACAGAAAAGAACATGTTTGACATTTTTTTCTATGGAGCCTCTCTGTTACACTAGATTAGGTAAACCGAGGAGCATTTCTTTTCTTCAATACCCAAACAGATATATGTAAGGTGCATAAAGTTCATTGATCCTTTAAAAATAAGTAAGAATAACCAATTTCCTTGTGTGACTCTAAATTATAAACTCCTTAAATTCTAGGCAACAGCCCACATCAGGGCACAAAAGCCAACACTCACAGCTTGCTTTATGCCAAAATTAAGCATTCCACCTTCATAATTATAGACGATATTGTGATGAACTTCTCCAAGTAAAGTCTGGAATATAAGTCAAGTTGACAGTATGGAACAAAATGGGGTCTTTCCTCCTGATCCAGAAGCCCATTATCTCCCTGGAGTTAAGCATACAATGACATGCATGCCTGGAAAGGGACAGAGCAAATGGGGAAAAATGGTTAACATTTCCAAAAATGACCCTGCCACTCATCCCTAACTTCCTGTCATCACTATGTCCCTTGGGTTTTTAGATACAAGAACCCAGGCTAATTTAAACGTAAAGGCTCCGTGTCCCATGATATGAGAAGCCCACAGGATCCCCAGGAAGGCTGGGAGGACCAGACCTGGAATGTACAAATATTAGGAATGGCATCCAAAATTCACAACAAAATTGGTCTATCCCGTGAAGATACTGGCCCCAGTGGGCACAGGTGCCTCTGCTATTAGGGCTCCTGGAAGTTGCCGTAGCTTCTCAGGCTCCCTCTCCACACCAGAACAGCTTCTGAGGACCCCCTGACTCTTCAGATCATAACTCCTGAGTCAGAACCCAGGATGGGTGCCTCTCCTGAGCAGAGCCCAGAGTCCAGCCTGCCCGCGTCCTGACAACAGGAATGACGGGGAAAGGGTTTTCAGCCACGGGATCGGTGCTGCTGCTCTCCGCCATGACCCCAAAGAGAATCCGTCCCCTGAACAGTGTCTCTGACCCAGCTGACACCGGCCTGACGGGCTCAGCACCGCCTGTCCCCTAGATTCTGGCCCTGGGCCTCACTTCTCCGACAGAGCCGGGGGATAAGGGCTCACATTTTTCCTGTAAACACAAAGCAAACAGTGACGCTGTCTCCAGACCTGCGGCCCCCATCGTCTCTGCACGTTCCTCCTCACTGGGTGGGAGTGAGGCTCGGGTGCGGTCTCAAGAAGAAGACTCTGTAGCTCTGCCCCCCGGGGTCCCACCCGGGCTTCTCCAGGGGCTGCCCAGCGGGACCCCATCACACATCCCAGGGGCGCAAGCCAGTTAATGTCTCAGGGGACAGATTTTGATTGGTAAGCAACAGAAGCTGGCCAGACCCCAGCTGGCAAACTGCTTGCCACTCTTTTCCTGGAAAAATTGCTCTGAGGGTCAGTAACTCTGGAAGGTCTCTCTGGGAATGTCCTGGGGGCTGAGCACCCAGCTGAGTGGTTTTGAGAAGTTCTGGCCGGCTTGATACCTCCGGGGCTGCCCCTCCCCCCGTCCTGCGTCACAAGCTCACAGGGCAGCTGGGTCTGGACTCTGCTTCCTACAGGATGGGCTAAAGCGCATGGCGGGGGGCGGGGGTGGGGGTGGCAGGGATCCGAACGTCCCAAGGACCACAGTGCCGCAACTCTGAAAGCGGGGCGCATTTTCCAGATGACAGAAGTGGGGTGCACAGGGACTCAATCACTGCGTGTCAGTGACAACGTCAGGATTCAAAATCGAGTCAGAGTGAGTGTGGCTCCCGCTTCTGTCTTGGCAAGGCTCCCCGCCTGCGCGCTTCCTCTGCGGAGGAGGTGGGCGACCCAGGAAGTTCCATAAGGACAGTCTCCAAGGGACATCTCGGACACCGAAGTGGTTTTCCTCACACGCTGGGCACTAGGGCCTCAGAGGAGTCTAGGAGCTTCTCTGACCCGCCTTCCCAAACCTCTTCTTTGGGGTGGGCGGGCTGCTGGGTGGGCTTAGCTGGAAACGAACAGCACTAGCAGAGGGTTCATAGGGCAAGACGCTTAGCAGCCCTTAGGGAAAGATGGCAAGAAAGGAAACAGGATTTAAGAACATGGAAGCACTTCCAGAGAAAGAGCATCGTTCAGGGATTTCCCATTCCGAGCTGGGGCTCAGCCAGACAGAGGTCCAGCTTCTGCCTCTGCCTCTAACCAACCAGAGGCAAACGAATCTCTTTGCACCTCCATTTGCCCCTCTGCAAAGTGGGGCTGTCTGTAGTCTCATTCAGCCCATAGCTAAGTGCTTCGTCGATGTAGACAGAAGAAAAGAAGATGATGCCGTTATCAGAGCTAAGGAAGAGTGGTAAGAAGGAATCCAGCATCTTCTGGTGAGCCCTACCCTCTCCGAGAGCCCTATACCCCACTCTGCCCTGAAGACAGAATCCGGAACACTTGGCTCCCTGGTTCCCTTGCAGGACAAAGGCATGACACCTGGCTTTCACCTGTCATGAACACCCATACGGGATGGCAAGTTGTGAGCTAGCGGCCTAAAGAAAGAGGCTTGGAGGGGGTATCATCTCACTGATACCAGTGACAGGGGACAGTGAAGGCAATGTCCTCATCTATGTCCCACTGGCGGACTCAGGGTCTCGGCCTCCAGGGTGCAGGGAGGAGCGGTGACAGCAGGCCAGTCTGTTACCTTGCTGGTTCTGCAGTGTTTCTGATGCTTGATCTCCAAAGCTCGGCTTGGCTCCCAGCCTGCTTTTCTTGACCCACCAACATAGTCCGTGACTGCCTAATATCTTTTTATAATTTGCTTCTTCCATCCTAAAAGAGCCAGAGTGTACCGTCTGTTTGCAACAAACAATTCTTTTGGAGACAGAGGCGCTAACATCTATCACACTTGCGTTCAAGAGATTCTGACATCATTAGCATTTTAATTTTACAGATGAAGAAACCGGGGCTTGGTAAGGTTAAATGACAAGAGATCTAGCAAACCCCCATTCATTTGGCGTAATGAAATACGGTTATGTCACCATAAAATGCCAAGTGTTACACTTAATCAACAATTTCACGGAAAAGCCGCCGTTGCTGTGTGCTCTTAATCAGCGTCATTTACTAGCAAAGAATTGAGAGGAAGGAGGGAAAAAACTATCTTTCAGCAGGTCTGAAGCCCATGGAAAATAGCCAAGTAAATTTTTCAAAGAAAATTCATGTCTTTATGAATTTGCCTCTAGGTGGTAAATGCACAAATCAACAGGCAGAACACATTGCCTCTCACAGGAAAACACTGAAATTCTAATAACAATCAGCCCAGCGGCTCAATTGTCTCTCCCTTCCTTGTTCTTCTCCTGTTATTGCAATGATCTGCACACATCCAGGCCCATCTTATTACATTTTGAGATCCTTCAGGCACTTTCTAACTTTCTATCAAGGTATTTGTTATGGAAAGTTCCAAATTTTGCAAATAAGTGGAGAGAAGTGTATCACGAACGCCTGCCCGTCAACCTCCTCAAACCGTTATCCACTCAAGACCAATTGTGCTTTGTCTATTTTCCTACATACTTTCCCCTCCTCCAGATTATTCTGAAACCATTTCTGGACATCAGTATCATTTCCAGCCACAAATATGTCAACACATATCTTTAAGACAGTTATCTTTGTAAAATATAATCACAATTCCATTATCCCTGTTAGTAATTAGGTAATTCACTAATTTCAGGAAATGTCCAGGTGGTACTCATATTTCCCTATTTCAGATAGACTTTGCGCTGTGTGCTCATTAATGGGGATTGCCACAAAGCCCATAAACCACAGTCGGTAGACTGGTCTCTTTTATAAACCATAGAGTTTCTTTCCCTCCTATTCTCTTTGCCTGTAATTTATGTATTGAAGAAACTGGCTTATCCATCTTGATGAGCCAAGCTTCTGCTAACTCTATCACCATGTTGTCATATAAAACGTTCCCTGACCCCTTGTATTTGCTATAAATTAGGTCTAGAAACTTACCAGAAACAGATTAGAATTTCTGGCAATATGACTTCAAAGGCAATAATGTCTACCTCTATTAGGAGACATTTATGTTCTGGTCCTCTCTCTGTGATATTAGCAGTCACGGATGATCGCAGTTTAGAATCATTACTTTGCTAGGCAATTGGGTTTTTCTGCTAGGGCTGCTGTCGCAAAATACCACAGACCCAGCGGCTTCTACCACAGAAATGCCTCTTCTCACAGTTCTGGAGGCCGGGAGGCCGGGAGGCAAGGTTGCAGCCAATTTGGTTCCTGGACAGAACTCTCTTTGTGGCTTACAGAAGGTCACCCCCTCACTGTGTCCTCACGTGGCAGAAAGAGCAAGTGAGCTCCAGTGTCTCTTTCTCTTCTTATAGGGCCCCAGCTCTGTCAGATTAGCACCCTACCCCTAGGACCTCGTGTGTGTGTGTGTGTGTGTGTGTGTGTGTGTGTGTATTTCCAAATATAGTGACACTGGGGATACTGGGGGTAGGGCTTCTACATAAGAATTTGGGGGAGACATAACTGAGTTCATAGCAGCATTGTAAAATGGGACCTTCCGACCCAATTATCACTTATTCTGCATTTATTAGCCTGAATACCCCTATAAAGAGAAACCCCTTCTCATTGACTATTTGGATACACTGAGGAATACTTTATCATCAGAAAGATGAGGGTTCTTTCCCTCTCTTACTGGTTTCCAAAATATGTGTTTGTGTATTACTCATCTTTGTTTTCCAGTGCTTTTAATATATCTGACATACAGCATTAGCAAATGCTGAGTTGAGTTGAGTTGCTTTCATATTGCCTTAACGGACAATACTAAACTGGCTGAAATCCCAATTTTCTTGAGAACATTTTCTCTCTAAAAATAAGATATTATTATGTTTACTCTCTGGATAAGAGCTTCTTTTACACCCTTTAGAGCAAAGATGTTGCCTAAGGATACATGATAAGACTGCTCTGAGGTCTCAATCAGAACATGGACAATAGGTCTCAAGAAATCCCTCCAAAACACAACCCTATAACCCATCTACAGACGTTGACCAGCACTTTATCTGGTTAAGATATCATCCAACATGTAGATTTTCTTTGAGATGTAATATTCGCCACCTCACATTCTAGAGACCGGAGCCAACCAGTCTGTATGTCACACTGGGATGAAGCAGGAAGGAGTCAGTGAGAACAGAAACAAAGCAAGGACCGCATTTACAAAGGCTCTAGTTTTAATGACAGGAAATTAACTTGGTCAAGAGGCTGTCTCCAGGGAAGACAACCAGGAGTCTGGCAGCGATCCCACCGGATCCTAGCTCTGGGAGCGCCAATCTTCCTTCTCAACTTCCAGCCTTTAAAACCAACCACAGGCACACATACACATACACACACGCTCAAGCATATACATCTTCCCCACAGTTTCACTGAGGCTGCCCAGAGATTCCCTCACAGCCAAAATCGAAGGTAAAGCTGTGGGACTCCTGAGATCGCTACATTGTAGCAGTAACTCTATTCCCACCCCAGATTACAAAACCCTTCCCTCCTCTATCTCAGCTTCTGCAAGCAACCTCAAGTCCCTCCTCCAAACAGGTAGGACAATTGAAGTTTATATATATGCATATAAAAATTCATTTTTTTGCTTATTCAATATATATTATGGATATATACTAGAATGTGTGTATGTGTATTCCCACATGTCTATATCTATCTATCTATATATATATATATATATATATGTATGTATAATTTTCTCTTCTTTGCCATTGGATCCCATGATCACTACATTGTAGGTGTAAAATAAATATGAATTAAATTAGTGAATCAGATTCTACAAACAGACCTGAATGAATGTGAGAGCAAGTAAGTAAGTGTGGGAACAGAGGAAGAAAACTGTGTTAGTCAATCTGCTTTCAGAATTACTCACCTGAGGTCAGCAATTCCATTTCTTCAATAAATATTTTGAACAATACGTGGTGAATGAGTGATTGCATCATAAGGCTAAAATGACTCACTGTAGCTAATCTATCCCCTGGATATACAATTATGCAAATGACTCCTATAAAGCACACCGAAATAGGAACACACAAGCAGAGAGTGCCTAGCGGAAAGCAGGACGTCCCACTAAAGAAGAGCGCCCAACAGTCCCGACACCTGATCAAACTATTGCTCCTTGTCCTGCTCTTTTTTCCCCCCTATTATGAAAGGAAACACAACCTTGGTTTAAGATTTTCCTAAAAATCATGCAGAGGTGAAGAGCAAGATCTGCATAACTATACAGCGTCATTCTGTTGGACTAGTTTGGTTTCATTTTATTTGAGGACTATGTGTTTGGGGAGGGGGTAACTTTCCATTCAAAAGGGAGGAGAAGAAGGGAATTTAGAGACTATGCACCTGTCATGGGTCAAACACAATACCAGCTGGTTCCTTTCAAAAGAACGCTGTCAAGATATATAGATATAGATATAAATAACGATAATTATTTATAAAATAAAGAAATAGAAACTCAGAGGTCAAGTAGCTTTCTCAAGGTCGAAAAGCAATGGAAGTGGAAAAGCCAAAGTCTGAATCTAGGTCTGCGGGCTTCAGAGCCCCAGGGTCTTTCTAGACATGGCTTTGCACCTCCTCTTAGGCACAACGACACTTTACTTCCCATTAAGGGAGCACACCCATGTGCCCAGTGTTTGTAGTTAGTATCTCCTAAGTGCCCTCAAAGAGCTCAAAGAGTTTGCAGAGGCCAAATAAAACAGGTATGCAGCTTTGCTCTTCGTGTGACTGTCCCTTCTGATAACACATGGGGGGAGCATGAAAATAGGAAGAGAAATAATATCATACGATGCAAAACTTGGACATGAGAATATACAGTAGAACGATATGCACTCAGAAGGAAACCATGAGTGTTCAAACATCACAGTGTCTGTCCTTTAAAGGGCCACGGATTTATGGACACGTATTCGGGGTTTTCTGGTCACCTCCCACAGCTAAGTGTCCGAGTTCTAAGCCAGTCAACACGGGAACACTAATGCTTCAGCCAAAATCACCGACAGCCAGCCCGCGACCGACAGGGCAATCGGTTTCACTAGCGATGGAATGCCTATAGAAAGAAGGTCATTTTAACTTAATGAGTTTACACAAATGTCTCACCATCACGCAATGATCCTTTCAGAATTGTTCTTCCCCAGCGACGGCATCGTTTAATCACAGGGCACCGCGACTCAAGCTGAACTGGGCTTTGTTGGGGTTCAAACAGCATTTGGCTGATAGGCTTTCCCCTACGTTCACGTTCTGTCACTGAATATGGAAATGTAGGTGTCTCTATTTGCAAAACGCTCAGCGCTACAAAGTCGAAAGAAATTTTTATCTTCCTTTTACCGCTAGACAACCTAGAAAGTGTTCACTCATTCCTGCAACAAACGCTCTTCGGGGGCTTACTGATGTCATTTCTGGCCTCACCACAACCTGCCACAGTAATTTCGACAAATTCCACTTGCCCAGAGTCAGGCAGGCACCACGTGGAAAGGTCGAGACTCCACTCACATCTGTCTGAATACTCAACTATCATACCACATATCCTGTCCTACGACAATCTACCTACTATCCGAACATTGTATATGAAATTATTTTCAACTGAAAACAAGAAACTGGGGTGCCTCAGTTTGTGAAGCATCTGCCTTTTGCTCAGGTCGTGATCCCGGGGTCCTGGGATCGAGCCCTGCACCCGCCGGGAGCCTGCTTCTCCCTTTCCCTCTGCCTGCCATTCCGGCTGCTTGTGATTTCTCTGTCAAATAAATAAATAAAATCTTTTTAAAAAATAAATAAAAATAAAAACAAGAAACAAAATCAATACCACATCAGTGAAAACACTAAAAAAGGAAAGATTATGGAAATGAGGACCCAAAGTAAATTGTAAAATGTAACCTTTTACCCTTATGATCTCTGCTTTCTAGCCCTACTATTCTGTTTTTATGGAAATATCCAGATTATAAGTAGAATGACTATAACCTTGAGCAGGTTTGGGGATCCTTATAGCCCGATAATCTGGAGTAATAGCAGGGATTGCACTCGAGAAGACACTATTATTCATTCATCAAATTCAGGAAAGAAGCTTTCTAACATCATGCAAAAAATATTTTTGGCCTCAGCAATGATTAAAATCTTCACATCATTTTTATCTCCCGCCAATATCCAAGAGAAATGAAGCACTATGACCCCTTCTAGTACAATACTAAAACCTGGTGTTGGCTGCCAGTTTGCACAGAACACCAGAGAAGCAATTATAAGGGTGGAGAGGGGCTCTACATATCATCGTATGAATAACACGCTGCTTTTACCTCCAAAGCCAATATCAGCCCATTGACAGTAGCTGCCTAGAATGCCGTAGTCGGGAGAGGTAGCAGCTTTATCAGAGTTCAGGAATCAATTAGCAATTAGGCAGAAGAGTGACTGCTATCTTACCATGGATAGTGGGTTGACTGGTGTCCCCCTAAAAGATCCGTCCACATCCTACTTGGAAGCAACTGCAAATATTACCTTATATGGTAAAAGAATGAAATGACACTAATGTGATTAAATTAAGGACTACAAGAAGCATCTTCTACCTGGATTATCGGAGTAGGACACCCGTCCTTCGAAGAGTGAGGCAGAAGGAAATTTGACGGAAGAGAAAGACGCGACATAACCACGGAGGCAGAGATTGGAGTCAAGGTCAAGGAATGCTGACGGCCACCAGAAGCTGGGAGAAGCCAAGAATGGCTTCGCCCCGGAGACCCTGGAAGAGCACAGCTCTACCGACACCTTGATTTCGGACTTCCGGCCCTCCTAAGTGGGAGAAAAAGCATTTCCGGGGTTTTCAGCCATGCGGTTTGTGGTCATGTGTCAGGGCGGCCACAGGTAAGTAACAGACCACGTGTCTATCATTTCTGTAACTCGAGCTCCGTCATGTTAAGACGGCAGGAGAGCGGGGACTGGGCCAAACACTGCAGGCACAGGTGTGCTGAGAGGAAGGACGGAGTTTGCAAAGGGAGAAATGGCAGGCTGCAGGCGTCAACAGAAAGTGGTAACTGGGTCACACGCAAGCACAGAAACCAAGAAACTAACTGACGCTGACCCAGCCGCCAGGAGTCGCTCGGGGAGAAAGCAGGGCACAGCGACGGGGCCCGCGGGCTCCAGAGGCACAGGCCTGAGGTCGAACTCACTTTCGCTAGAAGCCTGACCTTGTCCGAGTGCCCAGACTCTCTGCCTTCCGGTTTCCTCATCTCTAAAGTAAGTGAAGCACCTATGTCGCGGGGCTACGGTGGGGGTGAGCTGAGATCATTCGTGGAGAGGAAAGGCACTCCTTGGGGGGAGTTTTGGCTCAGTTCTGCAGCACTGCAATAAAGCGACTGTTCCAACAAAGCACATCAAACGATGTTCTTCGTTTCCCAGTTCATATAAAAGTCATGTTTATACTATACTGTAGTCTATGAAGTGTGTAATGGTCTATTAAGTATATAAAAACAATGCACGTATACCATAATATAAAATTACTTGATTGCTAAAAGCTGTTAAGCGTCATCTGAGCTTTTAGTAAGACATGATTTTCTTGCTGGTGGAGGGTCCCGCCTCAGTGCTGGGGGCTGCTGAAGGCTGGGGCAGCCGGGGCAATTTCTCCAAATCAGACAACAATGAAACGGGCCGCACAGATTGGTGCTCACCCACCATTTCTCCGTAGCGCGTGATGCTGTTTGAGAGCATTTCACCTACAGCCAAGCTTCTTTCAAAACTGGACTCAGTTCTTTCAAATCTGCCATTGCTTTATCATCTCTGAGTCTGTCAGACTCTCAGTCCTTTGCTGTCGTTTCAACAATCTTCACCACACCTTCAGCGGCAGGAGACTCTATCCCGCGGAACCATGGTCTCTGCTCATCCATAAGAAGCAAATTCTCCCCTGTTCGAGTTTGATCACGACCCCGCCACCCATCAGCCCCGTCGCCAGGTCCCGCTTCCGATTCTAGCGCCCTCGCTGTTTCCACCCCATCTGCAGCCACTTCCGGCCCTGAGCTCCCGAACCTTGTAAAACTTGTCAAAAGCACAGTCTCTGAGCACCACGATACAGGGAAGTGCAATACAACGAGACGGGCCTGTGTTCAGAAGACCGTGCGGCACGTGGTTCATACTCCGTCCACTTTAGCATTTATCATCGTTAGTATCAGTGTCATTGGCATTAGAATTTGTGTCATGCTGACAGAAGCATGAGCCAGGGAACCAGACAAGAGAGCAAATAATAAATACACAAACCACAGATATAAATCTGCTGTATGTACCGCCGGGTTTCTTTAATTCCTTCCTGTTTATCTCATTTCTGCCTCCCGGGGCATTAAAGGGGACAAACAGCTTCTGACCACTTTGGCAAGCCTTTGGAAGAAAAGCTTGTGTGGGCATTTTAACAAAATACCTTTGGATGTCTTCTGTCAACCTGGATACCGGCTCTGTGCTCAGCCCTGCTCACAGAGGAAGGGTCACGGTTGACACCCCCATATGGATTCCCTGCCTCACCTTCCCAGACAGCCTCTTTGTTGCCACCTCTTTGTAGGGGTCAGTCTGTCTGCTGCCTCAAGATTATAAAAAGTTAAAGTTACAACCCCATCACTCCTGTTCGCTTGAATGCAGAGATGAAGACACCCAGGCCCAGGGAAACACAGGACTTTTCCAAATTCCACACCTAGTTATAGTTACAGTCAGATTCTCTTAGGATCACAAAATAATGAGGATTCTTTAGGGGGGCATGAGAGAATATTTCTCTCTGGAGGATTATATTAAATTCCCTCTTCATTTTCTAGTAGGGAGAAATGACAGTGGCCTCACCTTTATGTTCTGGTGTCCAATCACATCTCAACAAAACAACACAATGAATCAACCTGAGTGAAAATTATTTCTAGGACAAACACTCCAGCAAATTATTTTAACTTGTATTCCTCTGGTGTAATATTCACAAAATACCTAGGAACTAATTATGCTGGTTCTGGTACATTTCAGAATCAGTGGACAGCCAGTACTATTCTGTTTTATACTGTATCACTGAACTATATTTGAAATCAAGAAACGAGATGCCTCCAGCTTTGTTCTTTTTTCTCAAGATTTCTTTGGCCATTCTGGAACTTCCATGCTTCCACATAACTTTTAGAGGTTTTTTTTTTCTATTTCTGTAAAAGCTGCCCTTAGGGTTTTGATGGGAATAGCAATGAATCTGTAGATCACTTTGGGTAGCAGGAATATTTCAACAGTATCAAGTCTTCCAAATGATGAACATGAATGTCTTTCCATTTGCTTTTGTCTTACTTAATTTCTACCATCAATGTATTGGCATAAAGACAAACATACAAACCAATGGAACAGAATAAAAGCCCAGAAATAAACCCGCACACATGCAGTCATCTGATCTTCAAGGAGAGTGCCAAGAACACACAGTGGGGAGAAGGACAATGGGGATTCCCTGTCTTCAACAAATGGTGTCGGGAAAACTGCATATCCAGGTACTAGAGATTGAAATTGGATCTAATCATACACCAGACACAACAATCAACTCTTAATGGCTTAAAGATGTAAACGCAAAACTGTAACTCTCTAAAAAGAAAACACAGGAGAAGAAAAACACTGGTCTTGGCAATGATTTCATGGATATGACTCCAAAAGCACAGGCAACAAATGAAAATAGACAAGTGGGACTACATCAAACTAATAAGCTTCTGCACAGCAGAGATAATAATCAACAGAGGGAAAAGACAACCCACAGAATGGGAGAAAAGACTAGCAAACCGTATTTCTGATAAGGGGTTAATTTCAAATATATATAAGGAACTCATACAACTGAATAGCAAAAATAAAATAAAATGAAGATAACCCAATTAAGCCATCCAGATAGGAAAGGAAAAAGTAAAACTCATTATTTGTAGATAATCTAATATTACATATAGGAAACTACAAAGACTCCACCAAAAAACTGTTATGACTAATAAATAAGTTCAATAAAGGTACAGCATACAAAATCAATATGCAAATACCTATTGCATTTTTATACACTAACAATGAACTATCAAGGAGACCAATTAAGAAAAACAATCCCACTTAAACTGCATCAGAAAGAATCAAATTTGTATGGAAACACGAAAGATCCCAAATAGCCAAAGCAATCTTGAGAAAAAAGATGAAGCCGGAGGCATCACACTCCGTGACTTTAAACTACATTACAAAGCTGAAGAAATCCAAACAGACAACCAGATGAACGGAACAATAGAGTCCAGAAACAAACCTATGCATACGGGGTCATTTGATTTATGACAACGGAGGTAAGAGTAATCCGCGGGGAAAGGACTGTCTTTTCAATAACCAGTGTTCAGAAAACTGAACAGCCATATGCGAAAGAATGAAATAGGATCACTGTCTTAACACCATATATAAAAATTAACTTAAAATGGAATAAAGATTTGAATGTAAGACCAGAAATCATAAAACTCCCAGAAAAAACCATAGGGGGTAAGCTCCATGACATCACTCTTGGCAGGGTTTTGTTTGGTTGGTTGGTTGGTTTTTTTGATCTGACTCTAAGGGCAATGGCAACAAAGGCAAAAATAAATAAATAGGAAAACACCAAACTAAGGAGCTGCTGCACAGTAGGGAAAAAACAACAACAAAATGAAAAGGCAACCTACCAAATAGGAGAAGATATTTGCAGGTGAAATATCTGATAAAGGATTAATATATAAGATACATAAAGAGCTCATACAGCTCAATAACAAAAAACGGTCTCATTTAAAAATTTTAAAAAGTGGACTCTGAATAGAAATTTTTCTGAAGAAGATGTTTAAACAAATGGCTTACAGGCACATGAAAAAACACTTGAACATCACTAATTATCAAGGAAATGCAAATCAGAACCACATTGTGGTATCTTACAACCATCAGAATGGCTACTATCAAGAAGACAATACTGGGTGTTATATGCAAACAATGAATCATGGAAACTACATCAGAAACTAATGGTGAATTGTACGTTTATTATAACACAATAAAAAGAAAAGACAAGAAATAAAAAGTGGTGGTGAGGATGTAGAATAAGGAAACCCTTCTGTACTGTGGGTGGGAATGCAGACTAGTGCGGCCACTAAGGAAAACAGTACAGAGGTTCCTCAAAAAATTAAAAATATGTATGATCCAGAAATTTCAATTCTGGGTATTTATCCAAAGAAAATTAAAACACTAATTTGAAGAGATATTTGCAGGGGCACCTGGGTGGCTCAGTCAGTGAAGCGCCTGGCTTCGGCTCAGGTCATGATCCCAGGGTCCTGGGATAGAGCCCTGCATTGCTCCCTGCTCAGTGTTTAGCCTGCTTCTCCCTCTCCCTCTGCCTCTCCCTCTCCCTCTGCCCCTCCCTCCTACTCATGCTCTCTCTCTCTCAAGTAAATAAATAAAATCTTAAAAAAAAAAAAAAAAAGTAAAGATAGATGCACATTGACATTTGTTGCAACATTACTCACAATAGCCAAGATACGGAAACAACCAGTATCCATCGATGGATGATGGATAAGGAAGATGTGATATATATGTACGATGGAACTAATCAGCCATTAAAAAGAATGGAATCTTGCCATTTGCAACAACATGGATGAGCTAGAGTGTTATGCTGAGTGAAATAAGTCAGAGAAATACAAATACCATATGATTTCACTCATATGTAGACTCTAAATAGACAAACAAGAACAAAACTCACAGATGCCAAGAACAGATTGGTGTTCGCCGGGGAGGTGGGGGAGTATTTGAGGGGATGAGCGACACAGAAGAGGAGGGTCAGGGGATCCTGGCTTCCGGCCATAAATACGTCACACGGATGTAACGTAGAGCACGGCCACTCTAGTCGGTGATACTGAATTGCATATTATGTAATAACTGCATATTATGTAACTATGCACATTATGTATCTAGTCGGTGATACTGAATTGCATATTATGTAACTTTATATGGTGGCAGGGGAAACAAGACTTATTGTGATGATTTCACGATGTATGCAAATCTTGAATCCTTATGTCCCGCAGCTGAAAGCAACATAACGTTCTACGTCAATTATACCTCAGAAAGGCGGGAGGGAGCCTAGAGGCCAACTTGTTTGAAACCTATTTTTGGTGGCAACTGAGAAAGAATTCCTGCCACCGCAGAGGACACCTTTCTTGAGGCAATGTTATTTTTAAAATACCTTTAGTCTTTGTTATTTTATACTTTAAAGATAGAAAAAAGAAAGGAGGTATCTTTTGAAAACCACACATATCCTTTCTATTTTAAAAGCCCACTTTGGGGTGCCTATGGGTGGCTCAGTCAGTTAAGCATCTACCTTCAACTCAGGTCATGATCTCAGGGTCCTGGGATCGAGCCTGTGGCAGGCTCCCTGCTCAGCAGGGACCCTGCTTCTCTCTCTCCCTCTCCCCCTACACCCTCAACTTGTGCGCTCTCTCTCTCTCTCTCAAATAAACAAATAAAGTGTTTTTAAAAAATTAAAAAAACAAAATCTCATCTTTCCCAGACTAGGGATTCTAATGTTCCAATAGGCGACTCTAGAGGACTCTCAAGATTCCTATTGTCCCCGCTGCCCCATATACTTAGGGCAAGTAACTAAGAGTAGAAAACAAGCAAAGGGGAAGAAAAAGAAAGAAAGGAAGAAAGAAAGGCAACAAGGAAATAGGCTCTTAGCTACAGAGAACACACTGACGGTGACCAGAGGGGAGGTAGGTGGGGGACGGGGACACAGGTGACGGGGAGGAAGGAGTGCACCTGCGGCCATGAGCACTGGGTGATGAATGCAAGTGCTCGATCACTCTGTTGCACCCCTGAAACTGATACTACACTGTGTGTTAACACACTGGGATTTAAATAAAAACTTAAAAAAAAAACAAAACAAAACAAGAAGCTAGAGACAAAGACCCTACCAGTCACTGAAGCTCTTCTCTCAGACAGCAGGGGGAATGCACTCTGCTCTGCGTTTCTTCTCTAGGCTGGACGCTAGGCCAACGCCTTCCTGAAAACCAGACTGAGCACCTCTTTCCCTGTCTCCTGGACACACACGCAAATACACAAACGCGGCCAGAGGTGCCCACGGCTCTGGATATAAGTGCAACTGTCCGCTTGAAAACGAGTTGATTTCAGTTGCACGAAAGGGACAAGATGGGAGTCTTCTTGTGTTCCCTTCTTTCGCTCTTCTCTCAGTCTGCTGTGAGAGCGACTCTGGACGAGGGAGCGAAGCGGTGCGACAAGCCAGGGGGATGCCCTGTCCGATGACCTTCCCAACAGCGTGCTCAAAGCAGCACGGTGGACTGGCTGCCCAGAGCTGCTGCCGGTGACCCCTGGGCCATGCATCTACCAGGCTTCTTGCAGCCAGGGACGGGGCACTGCAGGGAAACCAATTCCGTCCCATTCCTGCCCAGTGTAGGATCCTCTCAATAGCAAATGTGACTGGGGGACTCCCTACTGGTCTGACGGAAACTCCCTCAGAATGGCACCACAGAAGCAAACTCTTCCTACCCAGTCTCTTCTTCTCTCTCTCTGTTCATGGGTTTCAGATTTGGTCATGGCCCAAAGCCCCTCTCTGCTCATTCTTCCTCCTTTATCCTTCACAGGACTTCCCCCAGTAAATCTCATGCATACCGAATCCCCTCCAGCTCTCTGCTTCTCTGGAGGACGTGAAGAAGGGACTTTGCAAGCATCACGACTCATCAGTCTCATGTTCTAACGAGGGGTCAGAGCCAGCATGAGAAAGATGTAAAGATGTGCTTGCCTGGAGGAAGGACAGAGGAGCGGAGCTGTACCCAGTGATTACGGATGTGACATGGCCCTTTCCAAGAACCGGAAAGCTGAAAGGAGTCAGAGGGAAGGAAAAAGGGAGGTTCGGGGGGTTCTGGGAAAAAGGAGAAAAGACGGGTTATAAAAAGACGGGTTCCAAAGGCAGGACATGTAAGTGGGAACACGTTCTTAGGAAATAGCATTTCCAGTGACAGTGATGCTTTCTACCATAACGTTGTTCTAGAAGGGAAGAAAAGAACACAATAAAACTACAAAGGAGATGGGGTGCCTGGGTGGCTCAGTCGTTGAGTATCTGCCTTTGGCTCAGGTCATGATCCCGGGGTCCTGGGATGGAGCCCCGCATTGGGTTCCCTGTTCAGTGGGAAGCCTGCTTCTCCCTCTCCCACTCCCCCTGCTTCTGTTCCCTCTCTCACTGTGTCTCTCTCTGTCAAAAAAATAAATAAAATCTTTAAAAAAAACCAAACACTACAAAGGAGCAAAGATGGTTTCATTTTTAAAGAGAAACAATGGGTAATTTCTCAATGATTCTCAAAGTAAGCAGCATAATGTAAAGATTTTTTTAAAATTTAAAAAAAAAATTTTAAATTTTTCTAAAAATATTTATTTATTTTAGAGAGAGAGTGAGTGAGTAGGGGGAGGAGCAGAGGGAAAGGGAGAGCATCTCAAGCAGACACCCTCTGAGTGCAGAGCCCGATGTAGGACTCGATCCCATGACCCAGAGATCATGACCTGAGCTGAAATCGAGAGTTGGACACTTGACCAACTGAGCCAGCCAGGGGCCCCAAATGACATACTTTTTTAAAAAGAGTAAGAGCAGAGGGGAAAGAAAGCGGGGCGGGGGGGGGCGGGCGGTTGACAGCTGGGTTTGCCACTCACCTTGGGTGAGTAATTTAACTTATCTGCTCCTCAGTGTCCTGGTCTGAGCGTCCTGGTCTGATAACAGGGTTAACAGCAGACCACTGTAAGTAGTGAGTGGATGACAAGCACAAAGAAGGTAGCATAGAAAGCTAACCTTTACTGAACACAAACTGTTTGCCAGGGCTCATGGGAAAGGCTTTCTACAGAATATTTAAATTAATCAAAAATGATATTATCCTAAGGGATATGACGTATGAAAAAGGAGTGATCGTTATGTTACTGAACTAAATCTAGACATTTTCAAAACTAATGAAATCAATGCACGAGATAGACTATGTCACTGTCCAGAGAAATTTCGAGCTTATTATTCAAAATGCTACCCCATTTGAGAACCCTTCCCACATCAGATTCCCCCAGAATGCAAATACCTCGTTATTGCTGTTACAACGGCCGCCCTTATAGAAAGAACCTGACATATGGAAGACGTTCACGGACAATAAAATGACTACAAGTTTGAAGACTTCCTTGGAAATCATTCAAAATCAATGAGGAAAACAAAGTCACTAACCCATTTTGTGTGTGTGAAAACAGGAAAACGCTAACACCCTAAAAGCCGACATTGGTATAGAAGCTGTCAAAAACAGTGAAGACTGAGCAGAAATGTGAGTGGGAAGAAGTCGAGAGAAAAAGCCAAGATGGAACAGAAAGAACAAGAAAAACAAGTTTCTCAAAGGGAAGGAAGTGAAAGGAGAGAAGCCCACCTGGAGGTAAAGAGCCTTCCTGGAATGAGAGAAACAAGGTGGGCAAGGGACGGGAGGGCCATGCCCACACAAGTCACAGCGGTAGGGACCCACTGTGTCAGGGACAGACTGGGAGGAAAGGCTTTTCACTGTGGAAAATATATACATGTGTGTGTATATATGTATATATATCACAGATCCGATATCCACTGATAGGGAAGTAAATCCAAACAAATTCACATGCACAAAATCATCAACAATTATTTCAACTAACCTGGAGCAGAGTTCTAGCCCCACTCAGGACACGTTTTAGGGAAACATATAAAAAAGTTCCCATAGTTCAAAAATTGATAATCAAAAGGAACCAGGGGTGCCTGGGTGGCTCAGTCAGGTAAGTGTCTGACTCTTGATCTCAGCTCAGATGTTCATCTCAGGGTCATGAGTTCAAGCCCTGTGTTGGGCTCTATGCTGTGTATGGACCCTACTTAAAAAAGTCGCAGGGTTGGAGGGGGACTAGTACAGGATCTATTCAAACCCACCACAAGAAAAGAAGATAAAATTAAGAGGAGGGAAAGAAAACACCAGATAAAGAAAGGACAAAGGGCAGAAAAATATAGTCCCAGAGCAGTTGAAAGTTTGACCATATCTTATAAAATAGATTTTTAAATTAACAAAATATTGCCATTTAGAAAGAAGTGGAGTCAAGATTCAAGAGCTAAGATAAAGAAGAGGAAAAGCTGAGGGAAAGCAAAGAGAAAGGAAGCAATGGGAGATAAAGCATGAACTGACAAAGCTCAGGAAAAAAAATAGAAGAAAAAATTAAACCATCACAGAAATGAAGACAAAAGTGGGAGAGACACAAAGAAGTATATCAATAATTAAAATGAGATAGGAGATAAAGAGTGCAGAAAAAATAAAAGCATGCAAAATAAAACATAAATGCAACAAAATCATGAAAAAAATTGGAGAGGATCATTTCCACCTAGAATGTAAATGTTGAAAAACATTGTGGCAGAAAAGATGAGGAAAAAAGCAGATAAATGGGGGAAAATATATTTTTCTTTAAAGTCACTGAAGAGGCTCCGTAGCTCAGGGGTTAGAGCACTGGTCTCATAAAGTCACTGAAGATCTGTGGGATCAAAGAACTCTAGAAAAACTATAAGGAGCACCTAGGGGGTTCAGTCGGTGAAGCATCTGTGTTCAGCTCAGGTCATGATTCTGGGGTCCTGGAATCGAGTTCCACATCGGGCTCCCTGCTCAGTGGGGAGTCAGCTTCTCTCTCTGCCCCTCCCTCCTACTCTGCTCTCTCTCTCTCTCTCAAATAAATAAATAAAATCTTTAAAAATTTTAAATTATAAGAAGGAACCAGCCCTTCTGTAGGTGAGCAGAGCTGCAAGTCCCTGTTACCTCTGTGGGGCTGGAAGCACAGAGAAGTGGAAAAGGAGCCCCAGGGAAGGCAGCGGACCTTCAGGGAGACAAGCAGAAACCAACTTAACTCACAAGAGCCATGCGCTGTCTGGTGTGGTGGCAGCAGAAATCCAGGGCTGGTGTTTCCCATATGCCAATTCTCTTCTACAAGACCTTGCTGAGTGAACAGTAGTATGGGGACGTGTCTGGGTCGTACAGACTTGCACTGCTCAGATCCAAAAGAAATATGAAAGAACAATGGTGGAGAATTTCCTGAACAGGATAAAGATGTTAACCTCGAGGTCAAGTTTAGCTAATCTCAAGCAGGATAAATGAAGGATTACAGTCCTAGGTATATCAGCATGACAATTAAAGGTAATAGGAAAATCTTATAGGCGACCAAGAAAAAAAGAAAAAGACGTTGAAGTCAGGGTTAAAAAAAAACCAGAAAAGAATTATAGCTGACTTCTCATCAAAATAATGGAAACCATGACAGAAGGAAAAGTATCTTTAAATTGCTGATATGAGGGGCCCCTGGGTGGCTCAGTCGATTAAGCATCCGGCTCTTGATTTTGGCTCAGGTCATGATCTTGGGGTCATGAGATTATGCCCTGTGCCGGCCAAATATTAAGCTGGCTTTGTTTTTCATACCTTATAATATAAATTTCAAATGGATGAAATATCATAATGAAACCACAAAGCACTGGAATAATCTAGAGAGAAAACATTTATTAATCTGAATATGGGGAAGAACTTTGTAATATCACTTTAATACCAAGAGAATAAAGTTTTGAGGTTTGGCTCACAAAATTCAAATGTTTATACTTGGCTGAGACATAAAGCCAAAAGACATCCAAGAAATTAGGGGGAACTTGCTTTTGTAAAAAGCTACAAAGGGGTAGTTATGGTTTAAAAAAAAAAAAAAAAGATGCTACAAATCAGTATGACTAAAAATTTAGCAGAAAGAGAGTCAGAGGCCATGAAAGGCCATTAAAGACCATGCACAGAGAAACCCATGACAAGGTGCTCTATTTTACAGATAATAAGAATGCAAATTAAAATTTGACAGAAAGGGACGCCTGGGTGGCTCAGTCGGTTAAGCCGCTGCCTTCGGCTCAGGTCATGATCCCAGGATCCTGGGATCGAGTCCCGCATCGGGCTCCTTCCTCAGCAGGGAGCCTGCTTCTCTCTCTGCCTCTGCTGCCTCTCTGCCTGCCTGTGCTCTCCCTCTCTCTCTCTCTCTCTGACAAATAAATAAATAAAATCTTTAAAATTTGACAGAAAGATCATTTTTCACCAAAGGTGGTCACTGTCTCTTCATCTAAAAGATCCATGCTCTTTTTGGCAAGGCTTTGGGAACAACCTGTCTCATCACCGCTTATGAAAGTTGGAAGCCGACACATCCTTTCAGATGGCAAATTAGTATGCATAGAAGTTACAAATAAATGTATCTCGGATCCAGCAATGCCATTTCTACAAAATGTAGCCTATAGAGCCAATCAAGCAAGTACCAATTTAGCCAATGAAACATCATTTGTCAAAGCAAATGAATAGAAACAACCCAAACACCTGTCAGTAAGAGAGCTGATGCATTCATCAGCGTCGATCACTGTAAAAGAATACTACAGCTATAAAAATGAGGATGCACTTTATGCCTTGATGCAGAAAGTCCTTAACTTGACAACATATGCTGGGAAGCAAAAAAAACTAATAAAGTGCAAAATGGTGTAGATTACAGAACATTAATAAAAAGGAAGGAAAGAAAAATATGTTTCCTTGATTATGCATGAATATCTGGAAGGAGTCATTGGACTGATATCACTGAAAATCTTCCAGAGGGGTGGAGAGCAGGGACAGCACAGATCAAAGATTGGATTGCTTTGGTGAATTCTCTGCAATAAAAATGTTGGCCAGTACGGGTCCTCATCTGCGGCTCTACGGGAGAGAGCTCCACTTCCAAGCTTAGATGGTAATTAGCAGTGTTCTGTTCTTGCAGGCTGCCAGACTGAAGGTCTCTGTGTCTTGCTGGCCAGAGATCACTCCCAGTCGCTTGCCAAGCGGCTCTTTCCACTGGGAAGTACACAAGATGGCAGCTTGCTCTTCAAGGCCAACAAGGAGGAAAGCATCTCCTTCCAGATTGGAGTTGTATTTATCCAATACCCAATATGCAATAACCCTATCTACATAATCCCATACAGCCTGACCCCTTTTCAGTATTCTCTTAGCTGGAAGCAAGTCACAGGTTCCTTCCCTACCCAAGAAGAAGGGACTACACAAAGGGGAAAATGGTAGGAGGCAGAGGTCCTGGAGGCCTCTTTGGAATCTACTCACCACATTCAGCAGCACAAGAGAAAAACAAATTAATATTCTCTAACCCTGAATCTTACCATTGATCTTCAAGTAGCTATAGGACTCCCCCTCTTTAAAAATTCATCTCCCAATAGCTTGCTCTCTGCAGCTAAATTGTAAGTACTCTCTAGGCCGTGGATGATTTGACAGCCTGTTGGCTGGTTGGCTGAGTTCTGGGTTGGTAATCCACACCTCACGTCCTTTCCACCCCCTACTAGTTCCATTAAGTGTCTGAAAACTCTCGGTCAAATGAATTTCTTTATGATCAGCATAGATCATATGGTGTTAGATTGGAGAGCAGTGTTAGATATTAACGAAGTGCCTTGGGAAGAAGTTTCTAGAAGGCAGATATAGGAGAAAACAGTGGATCCTGTACTTAAAATCAAGGCAGCTATATTTAGAGGGGACAATGGTACTTCTACCACATGGCTAATGCCAACATCACATTAATCTTATTTCCAGGAGTAGAAAGTAAGAAAGCACCTGAATTTAATGTTTCAGTCAGCCAATGCAGAAACCTCCTTGAAGAACTATTTTTTTTTAAAGACTTTAATTTTTTATCAGAGATCAGAGATCACAAGTAGGCAGAGAGGCAGGCAGAGAGCGGGGAGAAGCAGGCTCCCTGCTGAGCAGAGAGCTTGATGCAGGGCTCGATCCCAGGCCCCTGGGACCATGACCTGAGCTGAAGGCAGAGGCTTTAACCCACTGAGCCACCCAGGTGCCCCTTGAAGAACTATTTTTAATGTTACATTTGTTTTTAAGACCTTTTAGAAATTCTGAATCCACCTCCATCAAGAAATTGTCTGAGAACATGATTCCTCCCTACGAGAAAATTATTCCAAGTTTTCTTTTGTAGAAACACTACATGCCCAACGTTTCCAGCAGTGTTGTTTGTTTTTAGATAGCAAAACTCACAGTATGCTTTTCCATTCAATTGTGGGCAAAACAATAGCAGTAACATGAATAAACCCCATTTCTTTTTTTTTTTTTAAAGATTTTATTTATCCACTTGTGAGAGAGCGAGCGAGAGAGAGCACAAGGGAGAGCACAAGCAGGGGGAGGGGCAGAGGGAGAAGCAGACTCCCCGCTGAGCAAGGAGCCCAATGTGGGACTCGATCCCAGGATGGTGGAATCATGACCTGAGCCGAAGGCAGACACTTAACTGACTGAGTCACTCAGGCGTCCTGAATAAATCCATTTCTAAACCAGTCCCCGAACAGACTGGTCAGTTCTAGCAAGAGGTCTTCAAAAAGAGGTCTCCAGCAAAAGAAATTGCTGGCTCTCCGTTTTCCTACATGTTCTTTCTTATTTCTTGTTCTATAAGACCTTTATATGAAGATTTCTTTAACCACAAAACAACTACATCTAAAAAAATTACTGAACTCAAACAGTGTCCTTGTGGCTCTTCAAATGGTAAATAAAACATCCGAGCATATCTGAAACAATTGTTCAACTCACTGTGTTTGTTCATTGCCATTTCTCCTGCTCATTTTCTTCCCCTTCTTTATTTCCCAACCCTTGAAAGGTATTACTCCATATCTTCTCTGCCACTATTTCTAAATGAGCATTTTAAAAGTGCTTTTACCATGAGGTAGAGCTGAATATATATTGACATACGAAAATGTTCACCCTAGAGTAAGGGAAACAGAAATCAGAAAACTTATAGCAGGAGTCCAGTTTTGGTGTTTATATATGTACACATAATAAATTATGGTAAATACATATTTACTTTTCCTGGCACTTAAATCTATTTTTAACCTATAAGCATATTAATATATTTATGACGGGAGAGAAAATAGATTAAAATGCGAGGAAGATACCTATCAAATTTTCTGCACAGCAATGTGGGGAAAGATGACAATTGGAAAAAATGGGCCATTTGGTTGATAGGTATGAATTCCTTTGCTTTTTGTAAATAAATGTCTGCTACTTTTACAAAGAAAAAAGTTAATGCTTTCAAATAGCATCTATTTGCACAATATGCCATTTTCCCCAGAGCCACCTAATCTGGTTCTGCCCCTGACAGAGGTGCGGCAGGACTTTGACAAGGATGGAGTTCCGTGGTGACTGCTTGCCGGTCTCTTGCCACAAAATGACACTGCCTCAGAAAGAAATGTGCTACCTATGGGGCGGACCTAAATGCCAGCACCTTCCCGCTGGGACCTGGGGGGCGCGCGGCACCCATCCCCACAGAGCGCTCCAGCCCCCGCCCTCGGCGTGACACCAGCCCGCAACTGTGAGGTTTAGGATCTCAGTCAGTGCTTCTCCCCGGAAAGCTCATCGGCCGCTTAAAAAACTCAATTCTAGGGGCACCTGGGTGGCTCAGTGGGTTAAAGCCTCTGCCTTTGGCTCAGGTCATGGTCTCAGGGTCCTGGGTTCGAGCCCCGCATCAGGCTCTCTGCTCAGCAGGGAGCCTGCTTCCCCCTCTCTCTCTGCCTGCCTCTCTGCCTACTTGTGATCTCTCTCTCTCTGTCAAATAAATAAATAAAATGTTAAAAAAAAACTCAATTATAAAAGAAATCACCACACACATGGGAGCCCAAAGAATAATTCTAAAACAATAATAACTGAAGTCATAAAACCTTGGAGAACACTTTACACTTCTCACTCTGCTTTCTTGCCCCTTCTCTGTCTTGATTCTCGCAATAATTCCGTAAGCTAAGAGAGGCAAGTACAGGGAGCCCCTTCCTGTGGCCACTTTGCATCTCCCCCATGTGCTCACACATCTCCGCTAAAATCCTTACACTTCATTTTTTTGCTGATTAATTTGCTTCATCATCAGCTCACCTGCAACTTCCAAAAAAAAGCTCTAGGCTTTTCTATCTAGGGAACAGAGCTGAAATAAGCATTTTCTTTCTCCGGGGAAGAAACACAGTACAGGAGGAGGGCGACGGTTGGAGTCAGAAAGACTTCTGATCTAATCTTGGTTCTGCTACTGAGCAGCTCATGCAGCCTTGGCCAAATTACTTAACCCTCCAAGCCTCAATTTCCCCACCCATGAAACAGGGATCATAATTCCTACTGAATAGGGCTGTTGTAAGGATTATATGAGAACCCGGGACAAAGCAGCTGGCTCTAAGAGACCTCATAAAACATTTGGAACTTGGCAAAATCCTTTCCCTGGCCCCATCTGCTGGAGACAGAGAGTAAAGTCATGGCTATAACTAAGGAAAACAGTTTGCAGTTTGCAGCTGTTCTAGGACTCACATCAGGTACAGAAACTCATAATATTGAAAAGTAGGACTTGACTGTATCAATTTCTCTGTGTCGTAGTAAAGGGAATGGAGGGATCCAACTCAGAGCCACGCAACTCACCGGTAACAGACCTTCAGATCCGGAGTCCACAGACCCCACACGGAAGCTGTATGCCTGTGTAGTCTAGAAGGACGTTGAGACAGGTTTCCACTTCTGGCTCTATTCTGTTTTGAGTGAAGTCTCTCTCCTGCCTTGGAAACCTTGGCTCCTTTCTACCTATCCTACTCCAACAGAGAGAGGCATTTCTGTGTTTTTCAAACTCTGCTACAGGTCTACAGTTATAAATGGCTGCCACTGAAACTGACGAGTGGACATCCATGCTCTAGCAAGTTCTCCAGCAAAGTGACACCAGCAATTCCTCAAGAAGAGCCTCTCTGCGGAGACTCCAGCTTCCCACCATGCAGCTTGGACCCCTTTCTCCCTTGAGTCTATACTACCTCCACTTCCTTCACTTTATTTTCCAGAAAATGTCACATTTCCATCTGCTCCTCAGCCTGGGACCTGTGTCTGCACAACCACACGTTCATTACCAAAGCCCATTAAAATCCAGCCCCATTCATTCTGAGATGGAGAGGCACTGCCTGAGAATACAGTTTCGGTTGTTTCTTCCTCTCCCTACCCAAAAGCCTCTGTAAATAAAAGGGCACAGTACAGATATTCACATGCCCCCCCAAAATAAACAGCATCCGCTCTCCCGCAGTCTCTCCTTAAACTCCCAAACCTAAAACACAGGAGCAGTAATAGCTACACTGCATTTTTAAACTGCATTTTTTTTTTCATCCCACTACTCAAAGAAACAATACAGAGTGAGCCTGATGACCTATGAATGTTAAAGACGAAAGAGAAGTCAAAAATAATGTACCACCAAACTCAGGGAATTGGAAGGAGAAGCCGATGAGATGCATGATGAACTGCTGAGTTTTGTAAACTGTGGGTCTGAAATCCCTGGCACGGACCACACAGACGTTTCCAGCAGTGAGCTGGACATGCAGGGCAGGAGGAGGAGTGAAGACGGGAGCTTAGGTGACACACAACATACAAAAGATGACTAAGACAATAGGACAAGCTGTGCTCCTCAAAGAGAAAGCACGGAAAGGAAAGAACAAAGCTTGAGCCCGAGGCAACGCCAGTAGTTAGCAGAAAGGGAAGAACAATGACCAAAAGAACCCTAGGTATGGTAGAGATGGGAAGAGCATCAAAAGAGAATCAAAACAATGTGCTGTCACAAAAGGCACTGCAACAGAGAACTCCAAGGTCTGAGGTCCTGGGTAGGTCAAAGATAATTGCTTCATAAGGTCTGCAAAGGGCTGACTCTCTTACTACTTGAGTTCTTCCGTGGGCTGGGAATAAAAATCAGATTGCAAGATGGTAGGAGTGTCAGCATCATTGCCGAACATCGACTAAGCACTTCGCCTCTGCCCTGGGTTGCCAGATGAAATACTGGATGCTCATTTAAATTTGAATTTCAGGTAAATAGGAATAATTTTTGGTGTATCTTCCATTTCATATGAATAATTTTGTAACACAGGCATGTCCAATTTCAGATAAAAAATCTGAAATTCAAAATTAACTGGGTGTCCTGTATTTTTATATCTTACAATCCTACCTACACACGCTCTACGTGAAGCATTTTACATATGTAACTCATTTAATCCTTATAACATTCAATTCGCTTGAGAGGTGGGCCGTTTTTTGTTCCTCCCTCCTCTAAAAAAGTCAAAAAGAATCTGTACTGACAATAGGGAATTTTACATTTTGCATCAATTAATATAACTACAAGTTTGTGCTGGGAATACAACAGGGAACAAAACAGACACTATTTCTCCCTTATGGAGTTTATTATATAGTCTTCCTCTCTTAGCTAATTACACTAATGATTAGTATAATAATTAAACCTGTGTGTGTGTGTGTGTGTGTGTACGTGTGTGTGTGTGCATATGTTTGTATTGGTGCAACGTCTACCAAGTATCTCTATAGAGCTTCAAGGGCACTCAAATCTAGAATTAAATGCTGTGTCTAGAACTATACCATACACATGATCAGCACTGGCAAGGGTGCTAGGAACATTCAAATCCTCTCCTATTCCATGTAAGTAATTATTTAGAAGGTGAAGGTAGAACAGAGAGTGTAGAGAATGGGTATTTCCAGATTACCTTAAAAGTATAAAAAAGTAAACAGCAATGTTGAATATAACTTCATCCAGTATGTAATATATAATATATAATATAACTTGATCCAGTAGCCTTATTTATTAAAAAGCCTTGCATTTCACCCTACATATGTAAGCCAAACAGAGGTCCCTAAACTGGTACAACGTTATTGGTTTAAGAACTGCTGAACACATGAGCTTCTAGTTCAATGTCTTAATAAGCAACACTGTGAACAGAGATCTCAAAACTTACATTATGAGCCATTTAAGCAGCGGACTCTGATACACACTGTTCTGCAACTTTTATCGAAGAGTTAATTTTCTTTTAAATTTATTTATTTGACAGACAGAGATCACAAGTAAGGAGAGAGGCAGACAGAGAGAGAGGAAGGGAAGCAGGCTCCCTGCTGAGGAGAGAGCCCCATGTGGGGCTCGATCGCGGGACCCTGAGATCATGACCTGAGCCGAAGGCAGAGGCTTTAACCCACTGAGCCACCCAGGCGCCCCTCGAAGAGTTAATTCTTAATTATAGAGGTGCTTAGGAATATGGCAAAAGGAGCCTGGAATTAAGTATAAAACAACCCAAAATAGTTTTACTACATCAGCACTTCCTAACATTCTAATTTGGGTAAGTCACGCTTCCTCTTTGAGCCTAAATTTTCTTATCTGTAGCTATCCTTGCCTATTACGAATGGTCATTGTACAAACTTGCATACAATAAAATTTTCCCATAAACTGTATGGAGCACCTGGGTGGCTCGGTATCCGACTCTTGGTTTTGGCTCAGGTCATGACCTTAGGGTTGTGGGTCCTTGTTGAGCAGGAAGCCTGCTTAAGATTCTCTCTCTCCTTTTCTCTCTGCCCCTCCCCTACTGCTTACACCACACACTAAAAGAGAAAAAAAGTTTCCCATAAATTGTAAATACTATACAAATACAAGAAGGCCTCATTATCGTTGTTTTCAAGTATAAAAGGAAGTATGGTTCAAGTAATACAAACTGGATTAAGACATGATTTTGGAATTCACCTGAAGCAAACTAATTTTGCATTTAACAATGCAATTATTTTAATTGCATATGGTTTCACTCATACGTGGAACATGAGGAATCACACAGAAGACCATAAGGGAAGGGATGGGAAACTGAAGCGGGGAATCAGAGAGGGAGACAAACCATGAAAGACTTTGGACTCTGGGAAACAAACCAAGAGTTACAGAAGGGGGGGGGTATGGGGTAACTGGGTGATGGGTATTAAGGAGGGCATGTGTGGTGATGAGCACTGGGTGTTGTATGCAACTAATGAATTGTTGAACACTACATCTGAAACTAATGATGTACTATGTGGTGGCTAGTACATAGTACATAGTACAGTATTAACCACATTAATTTAAAAAAATTAAAAATAAAAATAAATAGAGCAGACTCAAAACAATAAAAAGATTTAAAAACTAAAAGCTATCAGTACATTAAATTTTGTAAGTGAATAGGCAGATATTCATCTTATCAACAAAACTCTTGCTTATATTTTTTTTAAAAATGGGATATTTTAAAAGCATCATAGTATGGTACAAAGCATTTGTCTCATTTTATCCTCTAACTAGCTGTATTAACAGTTTCCTCATCTGAAAAATGAGATTTATTATACTCTGCAGTCTTTCCAAGACCTGTTCATCTCTATCATATCTAAATTTGCAACGACTGTAGGACAGGATGGACCCAAACATTTCTAGATGCTGATGTAAGGTTAGCCTAGATTTAAATTTTTTTAGCAGAGGATTCACAAAGTGATAATTCACACATGGGTCATGAAATTAAAATTCTAAAATCTCAACAGAAGGCAAAGGTTTGATTCCTTCTGTCTCAGATATCTCTCTCTAGTAGAATTCAGCCTGATAACTTGTTTATCTTGCAAATGTTTAGGAAACCAACTCAATAATAGATTTTCTCTCCCTCTCCCTCTCCCTCTGCCCCTCCCCATGCTCATGCTCTCTTGTTTCTCTCTCTGTGTAGAATAAACAAATCTTTGGGGGGAAAAAATAAAGGCTTAACATTGTATACTATTTCTCCAACTTTATCTTTCTTCTTAAAAATAGATTAGGCTATTCAAGTTCCATTTCTTTTTCATAAAATGTTGGAATCATGTCATCTATGAGATAATACTAATAATGAAAGATCAATTTGGAGAGATACAACATCTTACATATGTTGAAACTTCCAATCCATTTACATGGTATGTATCTTCAATTATTTGGATCTTTTGTTTCTTTCACCAGTGTTTTGTAGTTTTCAGCATATAGGTCTTCCCTCTATCTTTTTAAAATGCCCATTATACATGGCAGTATGCAAATTTTGGTTTCAAGGTTTTCATTGCTTTATTTAAAGAAATGTACTACTTTTCTGTGTTCACCTTGTGTCCTACAATATTACTAAATTCACTTGTTCTAGGAATATTTTGTAGATTATTTGAGAGAGTCTACATAAGTAATCCTCTTGTCTGTGAATAGAGACAGCTTTATTTATTTATTTTCCAAACTGGATTGGGGTTGGTTGTTTGCTTATTTGCCTGTTTCTTTAATTTCCTTACTTTGCTGGCTAGGACTTCTAGTATGATGTTGAAGAATGGAGAGAGTGGACATCCCCCTGGGGGAAAGCATGAGTCTACTAACATTAAGTCCCATGTTAGTTGTGGGTTTTTCTTAGATGCTCATTATCAGGCTGAGAAAGTTCCCTTCTATTCCAAGTATACTGAAAAATATTATCGTGAAGTATTGTTGAATTTTGTCAAATTACATTCCTTCATTAATTGATATGATCATGCGGTTTTTCTTTAGATGGTTAATATGGTGGATTATACTCAGTGAATTATTTTCCTAATTCTCTATGGTGAAAGTATAGATGATGGATTTTGGACTCCTCTTTCTAACAAATACATTTAAAAACATGTATTTTCATAGAGTACAATTTTAGCTGCATCCCAGGAATTCTGATTATGTTCTGTTTTCATTTTCATTCAATATGAAATATTTCTAATTTTTCTTGTAGTTTCTTTAGTGTCCCATGGGTTATTTAGCTGTGCACTCTTTAATTTACAAATATTTGGTGTTACACTGGTATTCTTCTATATTGAAAGCTGAGTTTTATTGTGGTCAGAGAATATAATCTGTATGATTTCAATCTTTTTAAAGTTAATGAGACTTGTTCAAATAGCCAGGGTATGGTCTAGCTTGGTGAATATTCCTTGTGGATTTGAAAATATGCAGTGCAGTTGGTAAAGCATTCCGCATAACCACCACTTGGGTTATGTTGGTTGATGGTGTTGCTCACGTCGTCTTCTATATTCCTCCTAGTTGTCTTTCTACATGTTCTATCAATTATTAAAAAGGATCATTGCAGTCTTTAAATAGAATCATGAATTTATCCATATTCTTTTCACATTATCAGTTTTTCTTCATATGTCGTGAAATCTGTAATTCAGTTCATACAATTTAGTGTTATTTATTTATTTTACAAATTGAACCTTTTATCATTGTAAAACAGCTCTCTTCATCTGTGGTAACAATGCCTTACTCTAAAGGCTACATTGTCTGAAGTTAATGTAACCACTGTGCCTGTTTTATAATTAGTATTTGCATGGTATATCTTTTCCAACCTTTTATTTTTAATTTATTTGTATTTTATATTTAAGCTGGGTTTCTTCTTTTCTGCAATTGGACAATCTCTGCCTTTTCATTGTAATATATATTTATATTTTAAAATATTTTTACATTTAATATTAGATCCATTCTTTGTTATTGCTATAGTAAAGTTTATTTCTACATGTGTTGTGAAGCTAACAAGGCACTGAATTATACTTATTTTAAATAAGATAAAATAAAATAAGGGAAACATATTTACCAATAGATGACCATTTCTAATTTTTTTCCTTCTTCTGTCCAAGTTCATCTAACTCATTTTTTTAAAAGATTTTACTTATTTATTTGATAGAGATCACAAGTAGGCAAAGAGGCAAGCAGAGAGAGAGAGAGGAGGAAGCAGGTTTCCTGCTGAGCAGAGAGCCTGATGCGGGGCTCGATCCCGGGACCCTGAGATCATGACCTGAGCCGAAGGCAAGGCTTTAAACCACTGAGGCAACCAGGTGCCCCTGTTATAACTCATTTTTGCATTAAAAAATTTCTTTAACAACTTTCAGTGTAAATTTGCTGGAAATCTCTTACCTCAGAAAAAAAAATACTTTGCTGTTATTTTTAAAGGTATTTTTTACTTGGTTTATTGTCTTTTGATTTGTATAGTTTCTTATACAATGTCTGCTGTAATTCTTTGTCCCTTTCTATGTACTATGTCTTTTTTTTCCTTTTGCTATTTTTTAGGTTTTCTCTTCATCAATTTTTTTGGAAATGTGTCTAGCTGCGTTTTTACCCTTGTTTAACCTGCTTGAAGCTTGTTGAGTTTCTTGGACCTCTGAGTTTACAGTTTTCACCAAATTTGCAAAGATTTCTTTATCTCCTCAAATATTTTTCATGTTCCTTTCTCTCTTATATCATTTTTGGAGTCCAATTACATATATTCAGATTTCTTATCTAAAGATCACTGATATTTTGTTCATGTCATTTGGTCTCTTTTTTTGTGTATGCTTAATTTTGGGAAGTTTCTACTTCTGTCTTCAAGTTTACTGATGATCTATTCTGCGTCTAATCTACTGTTAAGTGCAGATGTTTTGTCCTGCAGTCTAAACTGCTGTTAATTTTTCATTTCATTTGATGTGTGTGTATCTTTACTGTGCTTGCTCTATTTATATTTTCTTTTAAATTCTTGAAATTTTTATAATCATTATTTTAATATGCATGTTTGCTAATTCTGTCTGCATTATTTCTGAGTCTGTACATATTAACTGACCTTTCTCTTGATGAAAGTCATTTTTCCCTGCTTCTTTGTATGTCCAAGTGGTATTTTCATTAGATGCTAAACATCACAAATTTTATGTTATTAGTTCATGGACTCTGGTATTTTTATTTAAAGAGTTTTAGGGGTTTTCTGATAAGCAATTAAAGTTATTTGCAGTTCCTTTACTTTAGGGATAGATTATCCCCACTACTGAAGCAAGGCTCATCTGGGGCCGCTACTGAATGTCTGCAAATCGTCAGCAAAGACTCCTTCCTCCAGCCGATGGAAAAATCAAATGATTTCCATTCCTGCATGAGTTCTGGGTACCATTCAACTCACAATTTCCCAGTCACTCTATTTTCCAACTTCATGGAGTTTCATCTGATGTACTCATTTCTTCATACTCAGCAAAATTCACAGAAATGCATCTGCAGATTATGGAGCTCTTCTGTGTCATTTCCTCTGCTCCAGAATTCTGCTCTGCAACTTCCAGTTGCTTCAAACTCCCTGACCTCTGATCTCCATCTCAACCCAGAAGACCACGATGAGCTACTTGGAATGTGTCTTTCTGCTACCTGTTCGGGAAGGTGTCCGTAGGCAAAAGCCAGTGTAGTCATCAGGCTCAACTCATTTGTTTCCCTTCAGGGGTCATGATCCTGTGATTTCTGTTGTTTAATGTCTGAAAATGGTTGATTCGTAGATTTTGTCAAGTTTTGTTTTTTTTTTTTAAGTTCCATTTATTTATTAATTTATTTGAGAGAGATAGAAAGAGAGTGCACAAGTGGGGCAGGGGGTGAAGAGGAAGGAGAGAGAATCTGAAACAGACTCCATGCTGAGTGTGGAGCCTGATGCAGGGCTCATCTCATGACCATGAGATCGTGACCTGAACTGAAACCAAGAATTAGACAATCAACTAAATGAGCCCCCCTGGTGCCCCTCTCAAGTTTTCTAATAATTTAAGACAGGAAATTAAATCCAGTCCCTTTACTCTTTCATGGGCAGAAATGGAATCTTTTTTTATACTAGAATAATTCTTCCATCTTTCCTTGTTTTTCATGACATGGTCACTTTAAAAGAGTACAGGACAGCTGTTTTAAAACTGATGTTCAATTGGTTTCTCTAATCATTTCTTCATTACTACATTAAGATCATGCACTTTTTTTTTTCTTTTCAGCATAACAGTATTCATTGTTTTTGCACAACACCCAGTGCTCCATGCAATACGTGCCCTCCTTAATACCCACCACCTGGCTCCCCCAACCTCCCACCCCCCGCCCCTTCAAAACCCTCAGGTTGTTTTTCAGAGTCCATAGTCTCTCATGGTTCACCTCCCCTTCTGTTAAGAAAACTACAAAATGATTCTGTGATCCTTCGGAAGGCATATAAAAACCTGACTCATTGTTTTCAACATATATTTGCATTCTTTTCATACCTTGAAATTATTCATACCCTCAAGTTCAGACCAGGTCTTTTTTTCCTGATAAAATTTTTCATTTCATTTTTCCAAAATTGTTAGGCTTTTCCTGGTGTCTATTCATCTCTATACAGTAGAGGATATACATTTTTTTTCTAGACAGTTACATATTGAGAAGAAATGGATATTTTCATATTCTGATATACATTATCTTGAAAATATAATTTTCTGTAGTATGATAAATAGTATGCTATTAACATTATACTAGAAAGTTATTTTTGCTTTTTATATTTTCCCTATATAGAACAAAAAATATGATTTATATTCTTATTTGACCCAGGTTTGATTTCTTTCCCCACTGATTTATAGCCCTTGATATATAAGAGGTTCTCAACAGTGTCTGCACTGCCCCATTTGCCCTGGCAGTTTTCATTAAGAATTATAAATGAGGATATAAAGTCTCTTAAAAGCATCACTGAATAATGGACTCAGATAAATTACTAAGAGATCAGCTGCTATAGTTTTTCCACTGAAAAACAGAAAATTATTTAACATAGTTCTTAGCACAGCGTTTGCCTTAACTAAACACCAGTTCTCTTATTCACCATTTCCTCTCTCTCTGGGCAGGGAGTACAATGCCCCCAAATGCTTGATTCTGAGACCTGTGTTCTCTTTCAACACTAATGTTGCTTGTGGTTAAGATTTAATACCAAACTAGCCCAACACTGTTGTCTTTACGAATTCTCATCTTGGATCCCAAAGCACATTTTGTGGTGGGCTGCAACCCCTTCGTGATATGGGGAGCACTGGCTGCACATTGCAGCTAACTCTCCCAACTATGCAAATGAAGCTCTAACATCTGTAATTAGAAGGGATCTCACTGTAAATCATTTGACATGAATAAGCATCCTCACTGCACTTCAGGAAAGGCTTTTTAATTAACAAGGTCTAATAATTTTAAAGGCTTAATGAGCAATTACACTAAAACCAATGATAGCACTAAGAAGATTCATCATCATTTATTGCTTTTTCTCAGATGTGATTTCTAATTATAGCATAGGCAAGATCATGATGGTTCTACCCTTATCAATATATCATTTTCATTAAAAAATGAATCTTCCCATTGCCTAAAGCTATGCATTCTAACTAGTGGGTAGGAGAAAGAAGAGAACTGATATTTATTAAAGACAATATCAGGATTTTCTTAAATATTAACTCATCTAATTTATATCTAAATATCATTATATGATAAATATTATCATTATTATTTATTATGCATATTATTATATCCAAATTTCTAATATGAGGAAACAAAGACTCAGATATATTCAGGAACTTCTCCAAAGATCAGAAAAATAATGTAAGAAAGAATTTCAGCTGGACCCAGATTAACAGAATTTATTTTTATTTTTTTTATTTTTTATTTTTTTATTTTTTTTATTTTCAGCATAACAGTATTCATTGTTTTTTCACCACACCCAGTGCTCCATGCAATCTGTGCCCTCCCTAATACCCACCACCTGGTTCCCCCAACCTCCCACCCACCACCCCTTCAAAACCCTCAGGTTATTTTTCAAAGTCCATAGTCTCTCATGGTTCACCTCCCCTTCCAATTTCCCTCAACTCCCTTCTCCTCTCCATCTACCCTTGTCCTCTATATTATTTGTTATGCTCCACCAATAAGTGAAAACATATGATACTTGACTCTCTCTGTTTGACTTATTTCACTCAGCATAATCTCTTCCAGTCCTGTCCATGTTGCTACAAAAGTTGGGTATTCGTCCTTTCTGATGGAGGCATAATACTCCATAGTGTATATGGACCACATCTTCCTTATCCATTCATCCGTTGAAGGGCATCTTGGTTCTTTCCACAGTTTGGCGACCATCGCCATTGCTGCTATAAACATTGGGGTACAGATGGCCCTTCTTTTCACTACATCTGTATCTTTGGGGTAAATACCCAGTAGTGCAATTGCAGGGTCATAGGGAAGCTCTATTTTTAACTTCTTGAGGAATCTCCACACTGTTCTCCAAAGTGGCTGCACCAGCTTGCATTCCCACCAACAGTGTAAGAGGGTTCCCCTTTCTCCACATCCTCTCCAACACACGTTGTTTCCTGTCTTGCTAATTTTGGCCATTCTAACTGGTGTAAGGTGGTATCTCAACGTGGTTTTGATTTGAATCTCCCTGATGGCTAGTGATGATGAACATTTTTTCATGTGTCTGGTAGCCATTTGTATGTCTTCATTGGAGAAGTGTCTGTTCATATCTTCTGCCCATTTTTTAATATGATTATCTGTTTTGTGTGTGTTAAGTTTGAGGAGTTCTTTATAGATCCTGAATATCAACCTTTTGTCTGTACTGTCATTTGCAAATATCTTCTCCCATTCCGTGGGTTGCCTCTTTGTTTTGTTGACTGTTTCTTTCGCTGTGCAGAAGCTTTTGATCTTGATGAAGTCCCAGAAGTTCATTTTCGCTTTTGTTTCCTTCGCCTTTGGAGACATATCTTGAAAGAAGTTGCTGTGGCTGATATCAAAGAGGTTACTGCCTATGTTCTCCTCGAGGATTCTGATGGATTCCTGTCTCACGTTGAGGTCTTTTATCCATTTCGAGTTGGTGTAAGAGAATGGTCGAGTTTCATTCTTCTACATATAGCTGTCCAGTTTTCCGAGCACCATTTATTGAAGAGACTGTCTTTTTTCCACTGGATATTTTTTCCTGTTTTGTCGAAGATTATTTGACCACAGAGTTGAGGGTCCATATCTGGGCTCTCTACTCTGTTCCACTGGTCTATGTGTCTGTTTTTATGCCAGTACCATGCTGTCTTGGTGACCATAGCTTTGTAGTAAAGCTTGAAATCAGGTAACGTGATGCTGCCAGTTTTATTTTTGTTTTTCAACATTTCCTTAGCAATTCGGGGTCTCTTCTGATTCCATACAAATTTTAGGATTATTTGCTCCAGCTCTTTGAAAAATACCGGTGGAATTTTGGTCAGAATGGCATTAAAAGTATAGATTGCTCTGGGCAGTATAGACATTTTAACGATGTTTATTCTTCCAATCCAAGAGCATGGAATGGTCTTCCATCTTTTTGTGTCTTCTTCAATTTCTTTTAGGAGTGTTCTGTAGTTCCTCGAGTACAGGTCCTTAACCTCTTTGGTTAGGTTTATTCCGAGGTATCTTATGGTTCTTGGTGCTATAGTAAATGGGATCGATTCTCTAATTTGCCTTTCTGTATTTTCATTGTTAGTGTATAAGAAAGCCACTGATTTCTGGACATTGACTTTGTATCCTGCCACGTTACTGAATTGCTGTATGAGTTCTAGAAGTTTGGGGGTGGAGTCTTTCGGGTTTTCCATATAAAGAATCATGTCATCTGCGAAGAGAGAGAGTTTGACTTCTTCCTTGCCAATTTGGATACCTTTTATTTCTCTTTGTTGTCTGATTGCTGTTGCCAGGACTTCTAATACTATGTTGAACAAGAGTGGTGAGAGTGGGCATCCTTGTCGTGTTCCTGATCTCAACGGGAAGGCTGCAAGCTTTTTCCCATTGAGGATGATATTTGCTGTGGGTCTTTCATAGGTAGATTTGATGAAGTTCAGGAATGTTCCCTCTATCCCTATACTTTGAAGCGTTTTAATCAGGAACGGATGCGGGATTTTGTCAAATGCTTTTTCTGCATCAATTGAGAGGATCATGTGGTTCTTCTCTCTTCTCTTATTGATTTGTTCTATCACATTGATTGATTTGCGAATGTTGAACCATCCTTGTAACCCAGGGATGAATCCCACCTGGTCATGGTGGATAATCTTTTTAATGTGCTGTTGGATCCTGTTTGCTAGGATCTTGTTGAGAATCTTAGCATCCATTTTCATCAGTGATATTGGTCTGAAATTCTCCTTTTTGGTAGGGTCTTTGCCTGGTTTTGGGATCAGGGTAATGCTGGCTTCATAAAAAGAGTCTAGAAGTTTTCCTTCTGCTTCAATTTTTTGAAACAGCTTCAGGAGAATAGGTGTTATTTCTTCTTTGAAAGTTTGATAGAATTCCCCAGGGAATCCGTCAGGTCCTGGGCTCTTGTTTTTTGGGAGGCTTTTGATCACTGCTTCAATCTCGTTACTAGATATCGGTCTATTCAGGTTGTCAATTTCTTCCTGGTTCAATTTTGGGAGTTTATAGTTTTCCAGGAATGCATCCATTTCATCTAGGTTGCTTAGCTTATTGGCATATAACTGTTGATAATAACTTCTGATGATTGTTTCTACTCCCTTGGTGTTAGTTGTGATCTCTCCCTTTTCATTCATAGTTTTATTAATTTGGGCTTTCTCTCTTTTCTTTTGGATTAGTGTGGCCAATGGTTTATCGATCTTATTGATTCTTTCAAAAAACCAGCTTCTAGTTTCACTGATATGTTCTACTGTATCTCTGGTTTCTACCTCATTGATCTCTGCTCTAATCTTGATTATTTCCCTTCTTATGTGTGGAGTTGGTTTGATTTGTTGTTGATTCTCCAGTTCTTTAAGGTGTAGAGACAGCTGGTATATTCTGGATTTTTCAATTTTTTTGAGGGAGGCTTGGATGGCTATGTATTTCCCCCTTAGGACCGCCCTTGCTGTATCCCATAGGTTTTAGACTGAAGTGTCTTCATTCTCATTGGTTTTCATGAATTGTTTAAGTTCTTCTTTGATCTCCTGGTTGATCCAAGCATTCTTAAGCAAGGTGGTCTTTTATTTTTTTTTTTTTTTCAGATTAACAGACTTTAAACCCAATATCTTTCCCACTGTATTACAGTATCTCCTTTCTCTACCACTGTAGCTAATACTGTTATTAATTCAGTGTCTAATGCTGGCAATTTAACTTCTATTCATGTTTATGCATTTTGATAAAAAATTGATATATTAATATGTATCTCATATTTTTAAATTTTTATTTGAGGTTATTTTATCTGATTCCCATGGAAGATACTATGTCTTTATTTGGCAAGTCATATCATGCATGTTTGATGTCAAGCTAATTTATAAATGGAAGGTATTTGTTAATAGCTATCCATTGTATTTCTGTTACACCTGCTTCTGCCTTCACTGCACCTATCACTTCTGCTCATTGCCTGAACACATGGAGGAAAGATGCTTTCCTGAGTCTCCTAATAATATCCACCGGTGTCTTGTGATCCCCTAAAATCTCTTACGATCACTTGTTTTTTCTTCTGCTCACCAGGAAGTCAGTTCATTAGCTTTATGCAAACATATAGAGGTACATAATGAAAAATATTAAGACCATTTTATTTGGAGAACCCAAGAGCAGAAATTAGCAGCAAATCTTAGCTCAGGATAGTCAATGTCTTTTTGGTGTTTGTTTTTCACTATCTCTTGTCTATTTTGATCACAATAATGTTAAATGAATTGACTGACTCTGTGGGCCCTCACTTCCTGCCTTCTCATCTGGAAGGCTTGTATTATAAAATGAAACTACCACGAATCCCAGCACATGTAAATGTTGCTAGTAAGGACTTATCAGAATCAATATTTTAGAATCTGTCCCTATCCTAATTTAAGTCTTCCAAACCATGGTCATCTGAGTAATAACCAAGTAAATAAAATTTTCATTGTTTATTCTATCTTTGGGGGAACTTATGTAATGTCAATAAAATCAGATCTGAGCCTGCAAGACTATGTAGAAGTAACTGGGCAAAAAACATCAGGAAAATTCACTTCCAAATGCATTCATTGTCCCAGTGCCGGACACAAATGTATCAGTTGGGGAAATCTAATCTCTCCAGAGGACCAAGGTCACCAAGTGTTGTGAGTTCTATGAGAAGCTTAACATTTTATTTTAAATTGACACACTGCCCCTCAAGTTGAAACTCCACAGCTCATGTACAAGTGCAATTTCTTATTAATTTCTTATTAATTTTCTAATTAATTTCTTATTAAACTGACTCAAAACACTTTAAAATGAAACCAATCATTCTGAAAGAAATTAGAAAATGTGCTCTGGAAATGAAAATGGTAAAATAAAAACAATGGATCTAATATTTTCAACAAGTCCAAGAATCCAACCAAAAAAGAAAGGCTCAAGGGACAATAATATTAACATTAACCACCTCGCTTAACAGCTCCCCACAGAGTGAAGACTAATTAAAAACTAGCCAATCCATATTTCTACTAAATGAATACATGATATTATGGAAGGACAGATGGTTAAACCTTCTTCACGCAGCTTCATATGAATAAAAGGAAGCTAGCCCTTCACTACATAGAAATCTGCCAAGATTTCATGTTAGCCAAACCATACGTGTTTAAGGACAAGCGAGCATTAGAAAGGAAACTTAGATCCTGGATCCCTGTGTCCACAACAAGAAAGACAAAGACAAAGACAAAGATCCTGCCTCTCACCTGACCTAACCCTTGCCCTGCCTTCTAATCTCTCCCTAGTTCACTGGTATGTTTTAGTTAACAGACAAACACAATGTCAGGTACTACAACAATATAGAAGTATACAAGACACGGTCCTTAATTTGTTTTTATGAATTTTATAGTTTGTAGGTAAAGGAAAAGAGAGAAGGAGAGAAAACTGGCATTTATCTCTAACACAAAGTAAGGATATGAGCCCAATCCAGACCATTCTGTGTTCAAATCCCAACACTACCACTTACTGGCACTGTGACCTTGAGTAGATTACTTAACTGTGCCTCACTTTCCTTACCTGTGTAATGGAATGATAATAGGATCCTCTAGGCTCAATAAGAGAAATAAACGAGGAAACACATGACATAAGGCCTCACTAAATATTAACTATTGTCACTGACTATTCCACATCTAGTACCACACTAAGGGCTTTTGAATACATTCACTTTTGGCTTCACATCACGCATTGTGGTAGTTACCCAATTATACAGATGAGAAAACTGACAAGCAGACAATTCAAATTCATTGTCCAATGACAAACATTAAGTGATGTTGCTAAGACTGGGATTCAGATCTAATTGCAAAGCTTGTATTCTTACCACTATGTATGCCTGATTTATTTTAAGGCATTTACAAGATGTCAGTTTTAATACTTTTTAAAAGGGCTACAGGAATCCAATCAATGATCCCATACTTAAAAAAAAAAAAAAATGATGCTTTTAAAACTTGGCTTAACAAGATTTCCCCTTCCATTTAAGTTGGATCTAATTAACTCATGTTCTAATTAACTACCATATAAGTGGACTGCAAACTAATTTGGTCTTCTTCTCTCCATACTGATCATGTTCCTCTCTTGTTATCAAGGATACCTTTTTAGAATAATTATAATTGGCCATAAAATATTTTTAGAAAACTGAGTTTTCAAAATCTGCTATATCAAGAAAATAAAACTGCAACTCATCCTCCCATATAAGATGATGGATATGACAGACCACCCGGGGTTCACAGCGTATGACTGGCATCCAAACTTACATTTACCCCTATATCTGGCTCTTGGCCCATGTTGTATACTACTTGTCACTTCTTCCATCCCTTAGTCTTCCCAACAGCTGACCTCTCCCTCTACCCCTCCCTCGTGGCTCATGCTCTCACTCTCTCTGTCTCTCTTTCTGTCTTAAGTAAATAAATAAAATCTTAAAATATATATATGAAGTCAATCATATGTTGTGTATAAGAAACTCTCGAGACAAAACAACTTGGAAAAATTTTAAAGGTTGAATATGAAAAGATTTTTTAATTATGAAGCAAATATGAAACAGAAAAAAGCAATATTATTATTAACTGATAAGATATAACGAAGGCAAAAAGCTGCACAAAGGAATATTACATGCTGGTAAAAGGAACAATAGAACAAGATGACATACTCCTATTGACATCATTCCACCTAGGAACGGTGCTTGAAAATATGTCAAGTAGCAATGACATAATTAAAGAAAGAAATATATAAACAAGTAATAATAATTGGAGATTTAACAGAGTCACCTCAGAAAATGAGACATGAAAGAGACAAAAAATAGACAGACATCAGGATTTGAAGTATTATAAATATACTGATGCTAACATACACACGAACACACACACACACAAAGAAATCTACATGTAACATAAACAGTATACTTACCACGATGAGCACTGAGTAATGTATAGAATTCTGAACCACTATATTGTATACCTGAAACTAATATAAACACTGTATGTTAAGTATACAGGAATTAAATTAAAAACTCGATAGGAAAAAAAAAATCTATAACAAAGTAGGACACTCATGGAACATATACAAAAATAGGCCATATGTTAAGAAAAAAGAAATCACCAATAAAAGCCCAGTATCATTATTATTTAGACTATATATATACTGGCCATAATACGATAGGATTAAAAAATGAAAACAAAATAGAACTTAAAAATTTATGTATTTGAAAAAGACTAAATAGGATAGTTCTAAGAAAGTTAAAATCATATATGAAATTCCATACTTTGACATTAGTGATTATAAAAAACAATGTATTAAAATTGGGCAGATGTAGCTAAAAAGAGTAAAATTTTTCTTAACTCCCAAAGAGCCAATTTTCACCCTTTTGGAGGTGACATCACCCCTGGTGAGAATACACACCCTAAATAATCTACCGATTTACAGGAATTGAAGGGCACAGAGGGACATATGAAATCATACAACAGGGATGCAATCAGCAAAAGCTAGAAAGTGCTTATAAATATATACATGTAAATGAAAGGATAAAATAAGAACACTTTTAAACAACTTAACTATAAGAAGGGGAAAACTAATAAGGTAGAAAGGACAGGGACAGAAGTTTAAGTTCTCTTAATATATCTTGTTTTGTAGAATTTACCTTGCAACTACTGATTTCCATAATTAAAAGCAAAATTAAATTTAGAGACCAATGCCCACAATTTGAAAGAAAAACAAAAAAATTAACTTATAGGGCAATTTAAACCAAAGGAACAATTCAATTTCTTCAACAAATGCATAGCAAGAAAAAACCTGAAGGGGAATATATAGTTTAGAAGTAAATTAAAAGACAGTTAACAAACTGCAACATGGGGAACATTTTTCCATACTAATTCAAACAAATAAACTATACCAAAAAAAGTTCTCAGACAACTGGGGAAATTTAATATTAAGATATCACTCAGTTTTGATGCCACAGAAATAAAAGGGATCATAAGAGATTTTTATGAACAATTAAATGTCAACAAATTGGATCACCTAGAAGAAATGGCCACATTCCTAGAAACATACAAGCTACCAAAACTGAGTCATGAAGAAATAGAAAATCTTAACAAACCTATAATTGGAAAGAAGATTGAATCAGTCATCAAATATCTCCCAAGAGAGAAAAGCCCAGGACCAGATGTCTGTACTGTTGAATTCCACCAAACATTTAAAAAAGAATTAACAGCAGCCTTTCTCAAACTCTTTCCAAAAAATTAAACAGCAAAGAATACTCCCAAACTCATTTTATGAAATCAGCATTAGCCTATTAACAAAGTCATAAAAAGACTACAAGAGAAGAAAACTACAGGTCATTATCTTTGATGAGCAAAGATGCAAAAATCCTCAACAAAATAGCAGCAAACCAAATTTAACAGCACATTTAAAAAATAATATACATCAACCAAGTAGGGCTTTATCCTTGGGATGCAAAGAATATGGAAATCATTCTATGTGATATGTCATTTTACAGAATGAAAGATGAAAATCACAGGATCATCTCAATAGAGGCAGAAAAATCATCTGATAAAACAGAATGTCTTTTCTAGATAAAAACTCTCAATAAACGGGAAATAAAAGGAGATTACATCAATTTAAGGAAGTACATGTATGAAAGCCTATAGCAAACAGCATACTCAATAGTAAAAAATGGGAAGCTTTTCCTCCTGGATCAGGAACAAGGCAAAGTTACCTATTCCCACCATTCCTATTTATCATAGTACTCTAAGTCCTAGCCACTGAAACTGGGCAATAAAAAGAAATAAAAGCATCCAAATAGGAAAGCAAGGAGCAGAACTACCTCTGTTTACAGATCACATGATCTCATATGTAGAAAACCCTAAAGATTTCACCAGAACACTGTTAGATCTAATAAGCAAATTCAGTGATATTGCAGGATACAAATCTACATCAAAGCAACTAGTTATGTTTCTATATTCTAACAATGAACTACCCAAAAAAGAAAGTAAGAAAGGAATCTCCTGTGTGATTCATCAAAAGAACAAAATACTTAGGAATAAACTTAACTACAGAGGTAAAAGACTTGTACACTGAAAATTACAATACATTGATGAATTAAAAATACAAATAAATGGAAAGATATCCAGTGTTCATAGATTGGAAGACTTAATACTGTTAAAATGTTCATACTACCCAAAGAGATCTAGATCCACTGCAATACCTATTAAAGGTTCAGTAACATTCTTCACAGAAATAGAAAAAGCAATCTTAAAATTCATATGGACCCACAGGACCTCAAATAGCCAAAACAATCTTGAGAAAGAAGAATAAAGCTGGAGATACCACATTTCCTGATTTCACAATATATTACAAAGCTATAGTACCTAAAACAATATGGTACTGTCATAAAGACAGACATATACACCAGCTAAACATACCAGAGAACCCAGAAATAAACCTACACATATTCAGTCCAGTGATCTTCAAACAAGGGTGCCAAGAATACACAACGAGGAAAGGATAGTGTCTTCAGCAAACGGTGTTGGGAAAACCAGATATCTACGAGTGAAAAAGTGAAATTGGACTCTTACCTTACATCATACACAAAATCAACTCAAAATTGATTAAAGAATTTGATGCAACACGCGAAACTGTAAAACTCCTAAAAGAAAACGTAGGAAAAACATCTCGTGACATTGGTCTTGGCAACAGTTTGATGGATATAACATTAACAGCATAGACATTAAAAGAAAAAAAGTAGGACTACAACAAACTAAAAAATTTCTGCACAGCAAAGGTAACAATCAAAGAAGGAAAAGGCAGCCTGTAGGGTGGGAGAAAATATTTGGAAACCGTCTGTCTGATAAAGGGTTAATCTCTAAAATAGATAGGGAACTCCTACAACTCTACAATAAAAAAAAAATCAAATAACCGTATTAAAATGGACAAAGGGGTTTTAAATAGACATTTCTTTTTTTTTTTTTTTTAAGATTTTATTTATTTATTTGTCAGAGAGAGAGAGAGAGAGAGAGAGCAAGCGAGCACAGGCAGACAGAGTGGCAGAGGGAGAAGCAGGCTCCCTGAGGAGCAAGGAGCCCGATGTGGGACTCGATCCCAGGACGCTGGGATCATGACCTGAGCCGAAGGCAGCCGCTTAACTGAGCCACTCAGGCGTCCCTAAATAGACATTTCTTAAAGAAAGACATACAGATGGCTTAGGAATAATCTTCTGCTACACCAACAATATATAGGATAAGATGCCCAACATCACTGACCATCAGGGACATGCAACAAAACCAGAGTTGGATATTATTTATAAATATATTAATAGATTTCATATAAAGTGTCCTGAGGTGAAATGAAATAATAAAATAAAATAAAATACAAGGTTCAAAAAAGATACCACTCAGTTTTTAACATTTTAGGTAGGATAATGGCACTGTGGTTATATTTCAAAAAAGAACCTTTATACTTAGAGATTATCATGTGGATATTTGTAGGTTAAGTGCTGTGATGTATGGGATTTGCTGCAAATCGACCTGGAGGGGGAGAGAAGCGGGCAGGGTAGAGAGGAGATGAGATTGTCCAAAATGGAACTGCTAATGCTGTGTGCAGGTATATGGAACATCACTGTTCCATCCCCTCTACTGTATATATGTATATAAAATATATAAAATAATATCTAGCATATAATATTTTATATGCTATTCTATATTCTTATATTAATAATATATTTCACACATTTTGTATTTTGTTATATAATCTAATACAAAATTAAATATAAATAATATAAAACATATAATATAAAACAATAATATACATAGAAATCCATGTATGAAACTTGCATAACAAAAGTTTTTTCTAATGATTTGTATTTATCTTAAGAATTTGGGACTTAGAACAACAAATCATTACACATTTACATCAAAAACACACACAAAAAAAACAAAAAAACAAGGAGGGAGGAAATATTAAAGGTGAGAACAGAAGATTAGCAAAATTAAATGCTGGTTCTTTGAAAAGATGAATATAATAAGCCAAACATACCTATAGAAAAATTAAGCAAGAGAATATGGGGAAGATGCAATTAAATCAAAGTTAATATTGAAAAGGGAAAATAAGAAGATATCAGTAATTTTAAAATGACAAAACTGGAATACTATGCAGCCATCAAAAAATGAAATCTTGCCTTTGGCAATGATATGGATGGAACTAGAGGGTATTATGCTGAGCAAAATAAGTCAATCAGATAAAGACAATTATCATACGATCTCCCTGATATGAGGAATTTGAGAAATAAGACAGAGGATCATAGGGGAAGGGAGGGAAAAATGAAACAAGATGAAAACAGAGACGGAGACAAACCATAAGAGACTCTGGATCTCAGGAAAAAAAAACTGAGGGTCGCTGGAGGGGAGGAGCGTGGGAAGGATTTGGTGGCAGGGTAATGGACATTGGAGAGGGTATGTGCTACAGTGAGTGCTGTGTATTATATAAGACTAATGAATCATAGATCTGTACCCCTGAAACAAATAATACATTTACATTAATAAAAAAACTATTACAAACAGCTTACATTAATAAATTTGAAAACAGATGAAATGGAAACATTTCTAGAAATGTATAAAATATAAAAATTGGTGCAAGAAAGAGAATTTCAAGAGAGCAGTTAAGTATTAAAGGAATTAGGATGGTAATCACAGACTGTTTCTCCCCGAAAACCCAGGCTATCTTGGCCTTAATGGAAAATTCTACCAAATTTTCAAGGAATAATTCTTCACTATTTTATATATTTATATAAATTTATATATAATTTATAAATTTATATATAAACTTATTGTGAATTTATATATAATAATTTTAAAATGGAAAAAAGATGCCCAACTTTTTTTATGAAGTTAATGTAATCTTGATTCCACTGTCAGAAAAGGAAACATCAGAGAAGAACATTTTAGGTCTATTTATACATGTAGTAGAAAAGATCCTTAAATAATACGTTAGCTAGTACTATGTTCATTAATTAAATCTAAAAGTGCCTTCAAAAAAGTAATAAAAATAAACTGCAGAGGGTTTATCCAAGGAATATAAGAATGATTCACCTCAGAAATATTAGAGTAATTCCTCATCTCAATAAACTAAAGGAAAAAAAATCATGATTATCTCAGCTGATGCTCAAAAAGACATGACCAGATTTAACATGTGTTTAAAATCTTATTTTTAAGAAGACCAAGCTATAATTAGAAGAAAATCCTCTTTTATAAGTAATGAATAATACTATTACAAAAGTTCATCTTTGCTGTTAGTTACTTTATCAGACACTATGTGATAGGCTTTATAAATCTCATTACATCCTTACAGAAATACTATGAATACTAAGAAGTACATGTAGAGAGATTAATTTATTTCCCTAAGATCATAAAGCTAAAAGGTGGCAAAGGTTAGACTCAGAACCAGGGCTGCCCAATGACAAAGCCAAATGATGTTTCCCTACTCCATGCTGATTCCTGTACGAGAACCAAGCCAATCTGTTTACCATAAAGACTTACGAGCTACCCTGTAATGAAGTTTTTTGTCCCGAGGAGAGGTCAGTGTTCACAATTATCTTCAGTGGTTGTGTTTATATATTGTCTTGGAAGAATTCCAAACAGCCCCAAGAGACAAATAAGCCTCATCCAAAAAATAAATAAAGAGACAACAGAGAAAACACTGAATCTGATCCAGGTGGGCCTGAGTGTGGTAAAGCAGATTCTGCAGATAAAAAGATCCACGAATTTGCTTTGATCCAGAGCATGCTGACATATGGTACACCGATTTCAGAAAGAGTGAGAGGAGGACAAACATATCGCTCATGAACAGCCATAAAAATCACTGCAATTTACTGAAAAGCAACTGTAGGTTGATCCCGCTTAACAATTAAACCTCTATCCAGAGCAGAAGAGGAGGAGGGATGGTTGTCCTGACGCTTCATGGGGGCACACGGCAGCTAAGGTCAGAAGTCCAGAGGGAAGGTCTAGAGACGGAACTCTTACTGTTTCCAGTCCTCCCAGTTCAGCTTGCTCAAACTCCCAGAGATGGAGGGAGGCAGAGAAAGGATAGGTCTGCCTGGAAAACTGGTCCTGGAAAACTGAGCTTTGACAGCACGCTGAGTGCGCACTCTGAGAGAGCGCTGAGGCTGCGTTTTGCTGGCAAGCAGGAAAGGAGCTGGAAATCTACAGAATAGTCAACAGATGGCAAAACTACAAACAAACCCAAAACTCAAAGGCAGAAGGTGCTACTCAAGGGACCACACAGGATTTCCGCCCCAAATATTACCATTGGCAACACTTCAGTGAGGACTTGAAGACCAGGGCCTGTTGCTACTCTGGTCCTAATTTACTTCTGTCTCCCCTGCTCTAAGTACCATGTGCGCATTTAGTTATATTCTTTTCCTGAATTTAAGGAACATGTTTTCCTTTCCAATATGTGTCAGTATCGTTCTGTTAATCATATCACAATGCCATTATGACAACATCATAGGAAGGATGTCTCAGATCTCAGTCACTCAATTCTACTAGGATTTAATAAAGAATGCTCACTAATATTTAGTTCCTACTACTCCTGACTTACCTACAATGCTACTTATTAAAACATTAAATGTTTTATAATAAAAAATAGTTGTGAAATAAAAGAAGTGATTTTGGACCATTTATTGACCATTATCTGTCTAGTCAATATATAGTTATTTCTAATCCTTAGAGCAAAGCATTCTATAGAGAACATAACTTTTACCATGCATATGGATGAAAGATTACATTTTTCAGATACATTTTCAGTTTTAGGGGTATCTATGACATATGTTTTAGCCTATGATAATCAACAAAATATTGTATGAAACTTCCAGGAAATCTCCTTAAAAGGGAGGGCACATGCCATTCTTTGCTTCATCCACTCTGTTAATTCATGTGATTGCTGGAACTCCAACAGCCATTTTGGATCATGAAGACTAGGAACACACTATACACTGAGGAATCATAGAACTCGTTCCTATTCATATTATGAGGACTCCTCTATTCCATAACTCTGATCTTCTCCTGTTTAAGATTTTTTAAATATAATTTAGCCAGCACTGATTTTTTGTTTTTATTACATACAGGAAAATCTGATCTTAACAGGTACAAGAACTTAAGATTCCAAGTTCATATATCTAGTAAGTGATAAAGTCAGGATTAAAACATGCTCCAAACCCAGATATATATGATGCCAAAGTTTAAGAGCTCTAGAAAATAATCCAGTGAAGAAACTTTCATCTTAAATTTGGTTCTCCAGGAAACAGACTCTGAGTTGGAAATTGGAGATTTACATAGAAGAAACTACTGGTGAATTGTCTCAGGAATCATATTCATGAGTACTAGACAGTGGGGAAAGTGGAACCATGATTCACTTGTAAGAGATCTCAGAACCATGGGATACTTCAAAGCAGGGACGGCCCTTCAGAAATGTCCGACTGAGGTAAGGGGGCAGAGTCTTTGAACTTCAACTCAGCCAATCACTGAATGCCAGTTGTCTCCAGGTAAGGTCAATTCTTTGGGTGAAGTAGCTTCTGGAAAGGGGCTCAGCTATGAGCCAGCCTGTGAGCTAACACACCCAACTGGAGAAATAAATTCCTTTGTTCTATAAATGTCTCTAGATGTCACTAGAGCCTCCACTGTGATGTGTTCATTATTAAAGAGATATGAAAAGGATTTAAATCTGTTTCAGATACATCTGTGAACCTCTGTTCATAGTCAGTCATCCATTCATTTCAATATGGCATATATTTCAGCACCTAATATGAATAAGGTGCCAAGCTGAGTGCTATAATAAATATGAAGATGATTCAGATATATGTCCTGTATCAAAAGGTCAATATGGAGATAATATGACCTAACTATCAAGCAGGGTTAAGAATGTCATTTTTTCCCCTAAAGATTTGTTTGTATGTATGTATGTATGTATGTATGTATGTATGTATGTATTTAGAGAGCACAATGGTGAGAAGAGGCAGAGAGAGAGAGAGAGAGAATCTCAAGAAGACTCTATGCTGAGCTCAGAGCTCAAAATGGGGCTCTATTTCAAGACCTTGAGATCATGACCTGAGCCGAAATCAAGAGTCAGATGCTGAGCTACCCAGGCGCCCTTAGAATGTCATTTGTAGTCAGAGAAATAAGCACACGTCCTGGGAATTCAGAGGTGCAAGAAATTATTTCCATGTGGAGAATAAGGAACATTTTATAAAAATATAAGCTGGATCTTGGAAGTGAGAAAGATTTGGATATATAAAGACAAGAGTGGGACTAAAAGAGGTATTTCAAGGTGAGGAAAAAATGGGATCATAATGAGTAAGAAGAAACAAGTTTCATCTGACTCACGTACAAAAGCAGCAAAAGGAGGTAGTAAAACTCCCATGACAAAGGAGTTTGAGGAATATTTTGCTGAGTTGTAAATGCCTGAAATTAATTCCATAAGCGACAGTGACCTAATGAAGTACTTTGGACTAGAATGACACACCGAAAGCTCAATTTCAGGAAAATTAAACTGGATTACAGGAAGGGCTGGATCTCCAAAGTCATTGTCATCTGCTTTAGCGAAGAAGAAACACTGAGACTGTCTTTGTCAGACAATTCCTTTATATGTTGTACCATATAAATCAATGCTATGCTTTTTTCATGAGACAATCCCTTTTCTTCCCACTGAGTTAATATTTCAGTCCTGGATTCTAATCTTCCTTCAAATAGGTATTTTTTAATCAAAACTGTTTCTTTCAGTAACTAGTCTAATCACACACTTGTAATCACTAGGAAGGGCCCAGGGGTCTCATTCACTCATTCAGCCCACTGTCTGATGGGGGTTAAGGACAAAATGGAGATCCAGTGGAGACAAAACTAGCATTGCAAGCGGGGGCGGGGGGGAGTCACAGAAGTGGAAGAGGAATGGACAAGTAAAACACAAACCATGGTGCCCACAAACTTCTTGGAGGAAAAAAATGTATTATTAGAGATATGCTAGAAAATCAGTAAGTATGTTTCTTGATAAGAGGGTCACCATTCTTTTATTTCTGTAACAGGTAAAAATAAAAATGAACCAAAACAAAACAAAAAGAAGACACTCTAATTCAGCGATGATGACACTTCAGTCTCTATGTGTAGTGGTTAGAAGTAGAGGCTCTGGAGTTACATCCAAATTTACAACCTATAGTACACATCCAAGTTGCCAGACAGCTCTGTGCCTCATTTTTCATTTGCAAAATGGGGTCACTAATTGTATCTGCCTAGAGAGTTTTGGAAAGATTAAGTGAGTTAATGTATATTCTTACAAAAGTGCCTGACACAGAGTAAACACCCCGTAAATGTTAATGATCACCATCATCATCACCACCATCATCACCACCACCACCATCATCATCACCATCATCATCATCACCATCCACACCACCATGACTATCATCATCATCACCATTAGCACCACCATCACCATTACCACCATCTTGCTAATGCAAGTCATCTACTCATGCAACTTTTTATGGAGACGCATTTCTATAGCTTTGCATCACATGGCATATGCATTTCTTACTAGCATTCAGTTATTCAGTACGAAGGTATTAGTCAACTATTTTTCTTTGTTGATAACTCAGATTATTTTTAAGTAATGCACACATGAAAATACCTCCTTTTCAATTGTGAAAATCGCTCAGTAGTTTTATGTCTCTAGCAGCATCTTTCCATCTGCTGCTGCCTTGCTCCCCTTCCCACAATTTGCTTAGAATTAATGGAACAGTTTAGGCGAGAGTCATCAAAATTCTTGGATCCCCAAAGGGCTTTGTCCTAGTGTAAAACACACCGATGGCACTCAGGCCAACACAACCTCCCCCCACCTACCCCCAAGGCGTGGCTCATTTCCCTGAGGTCTATGTCACCATAAAGGGGATGAGGTTGGGTAGAAGGAGGGAGGAAGGTTAGAGTCATGTTTGTCTGTGTGGTCTTCTCTTTCTCATGCTCCCACCTAAAGCGATGGCTGTGCAGAAAAGACCAAGGAGGACCACAGGAAAGGTGTGAACACTCATGTGCCGAAGAAGCAAGGCACGTGGATGACGCTCACAAGCTGTCGAGCTGTGTGCGTGCAGTCAGAAGAACCACGTGGTGGTTCCATCAGCAAGGCCAGAGCTCACACATCCCTTCTTTGGGGCCTCTTTCCAGGTATAGGGACCCCAAAATTTCCTTCCCCAGTGGCCCTAAACTGCTTCCAGGTCAGGCTCAGTTCTCTTCACTCAGTCTGGCAAAACTGTTCATGCAGCATGGACAGAGGGTGGACGTGTGGACCACAGAGCCTGCCCAGAATGCAAATCTCCTCTTGGTGCAGATGGAACCAAGGGTGTGTGAAAAGAATGCAGCAGGCACAGGCGTTGGCCAGGGCCTGGGGACCAGAGGCTAGCTCCCTGGCGCTGCCACATCCCAGCACAGAACTCTCCGGAAGCCAAGAATTCTCAATTCAAAGTTGGCCTTCCAGCTATTGTGGAGAGAGAAATAAGGTAGATGGATAGCACTATTTTAAGCAGCTTTTCAGTTTGGCTAATGACTTTTTAAATACTGACACATGTGGGTCCCCATTTGGACTCGTGCACCACATCACACACATGGTAACATGAGCATTTGCCTGCCTCTACTTCCATTCCCAAAGAACCAAGCAGTAGCCTAAAACACTGGCCTAAAACAATGGCCTAAAACAATGGCCTAAAACACTTTGGGTCATAAACCATGACGGATTCCTCCCAAAAAACAGTACTAAGATAGGGAAGAACAGGCACTGTAAAATGCCTGGTTGGTCACTCACATATCCTTGTAGCCCAGCAAATATCACAGTGCCTCACAAATACTTGTTGAATAAGAAATAAAGGAATGAGAGAACTCGAACTCTCTCGAAGACTCAGAAAACTTGAGAAACGGGAATACAACCTTCTTTTTGAAAGCAGCATTATTGCTAATATGTACAGGTGCCTTTGGCATGAGGTGTAGTGAGCTGATAAACAATAGCAAAAGCTGTAAAATCTGCATAAAATGCATATAGAAAGAACCACTTCCTGCCTCTTAACAACACACTGAGGTACCCACATGTATAAACCAGGGAAGTTACACTTGAAAATAAGCGCCACTTATGCTCAGCTCCTTGATTACATATTCAAATAAATGTACACAGCTTTATTTGAATGTGTAATCCTGTGTGAACGGGAACATTCAAACAAACTCATTTGGTCCATTTATTTAGATCTCAGATGGCTCATTCTAGTAAAATGCATGCACTTTCCCCATTTTCCTTTCTACACCATTAACTGGAAGAAACACAATTTCAAACATTTTGTTAAAATAGCAATAAGGATGGCGGGTTATGTTTTCTTTCTTCATGGTGCTGTTCCACTGAACTGTGATACACAGAAATATATGAACACACCTCCAACCACATGAATCTATATTACGTACAACCTCAATCACATTCAACTGAGTAAAAGACCCTATTGTGTAGCCATGAGTGTTTTTATATGTAAAGGAAGAAAAAAATGGATTCCCCCAGAAATAAAGGGAGAAGATGTTCTTCCTTGCCTCCCTGTTGCTCCTGCTATGGGGACTGCAGGATCAGGTCGGAGTGGGGAGATGGAAAGGAAGCCTTTATCATCACATAAAGGTTGAGCAGGTCATGGGGGCGAAAGCAGGAAATGAGAAAAATGTTCTTTTGTTGGACATATGTCTTTTCTAATACCGATCATTGTGCTCCAGAGCCACTGATGGGGGGAGTCTTATAAAGCTGCGTTTCCAGAAGGTTAACCTGAGAGCAGGGTATAAACAAGAAAGAAAGGAGAGATGGGGAGGGAAGGCAGGTGGCCCATGAGAGTCTCTGTGAGAGTAATGTGGACATGGAGGGGGCCACAGCAAAAGCAATGGGAGCAGGGGGTGGTCAACAGGCACTGACGACAGAGGACGAACAAAACAATGGGAATCGAATGGCTGATACTGCCCTCCCCTGAACCACAGACCCTCCTTCCAGCATACTCACGGACTGACACATGGTGCCATTCAGAAAGTCGAAGTCCCCATGATCCACCCAAACTGACCATCTTTTCTACCTAGTTCTTCCACACACATTAGGGCTCTGTGAAAACCTCCCCGCTCCTAACAAATAATCCTTTAATACTGCTGCTCTGGGAAACCCATGGTCTCATTCCTTTGTTATCTGGTCTTTGTGATTGGTCAAAGACACAATATGCAAATGAACGTTTGAAAGAAGGAGCAAGATGGTGGAGGACTAGGAGACGAAGATATCATCAGGTCCCAGGAGTTCAGTGAGATAGTTATCAAACCATTCTGAACACCTACAAACTCCAGAGGAGATCAAAGAGAAGAAAAGCACCAACTCTAGGAACAGAAAATCGACCACGTTCCAGAAGGTAGGACGTGCAAAGAAGCGAATCCAAAGTGACAGGAAGATAGACTGCAGGGAAAGGGCGGCTCCCGCAAGCAGCGGAGCAGTGGCACACAAAATTGCAACTTTTAGAAGTCTGCTCCACCGAGGAACGTTGCTCCAGAAGCTAAGTGGGGGTAGAGCGCTCGCGGGGACAGTGTGGTCTCAGGACCCACAGGGTCACAGAAAGACCGGGGGTGCCTGAGTGTGGCAGAGCTCCCAGGTATCAGAGCAGGGTAGCCACTGCAGAGACGGAGCGAGAATGGGGCTCTCGGCTCATGGTTACATTAAACCGTGATCCGAGGTACAGTCGGGCCACTGCTCTTCCAGCAAGGACCCCACAAGTGGCGGATCCAGAGAGACTCATCCGCTTCTGGGAGGAATGGCGCGAGAGCACGCAGCAGGAATCTGCTGGGTTTGGAGACTCCAAATGGGGCTGGGCGCCAGAGATAGAAACACTTGGTCCCAGGCCGGGTCAGCTCGGAGTGCGGCAGGAGACCAGGGAGACGGGAGGGCTCGAAGGCTTTTCTCCGACGGCGCACTGAGGATTGGGAACCAGAGCTCTCGGCTCCTCCGGTGGGAGACTGGGCGGCCGCCATGTTCATTCCCATCCTCCAAAGCCGTCCAGAAAGAGCTCAGGAAACGCAAGTTACCATGCGTAGACCCAAGCAGTGTACTTAGCCTGCCCCTGGCAAGGGCGGTGCAATTCTGCCTCAGGCAAGAACACTTAAGAGTCACGGCAACAGGCCCCTCCCCCAGAAGATCAGCAAGAACATCCGGCCAAGACCAAGTTCACTGACTGAGGAGAACAGCAGAACTCCAGAGATAGGGGAAAGCAACACAAAGAATTCATGGCTTTTTCCCCATGATCTTTTAGTCTTTCAAAGTTAAATTTTTTTAATTTTATTTTTTTCCTATTCTATTTTTTAATTTTTCTCTTTCCTATTTTAATATTTAACTATTTCATCAATAACTTCTTAAAAATCTTTAATTTTCATAGCTATAGTCATATTTTATCCCTTCATTATATTTAACTTTATTTCCTGTATACATATAGGTTTTTTCCTTTAAAATTTTGGGATACAATTTCTTATAATAGATCAAAATATACCCTAAATCTAGCGCATAGCACTGTTCTAGTCTCCAGCCTGATCACATTCTTTCCTCTTTTTTTTTCTTTTTTTCAACTAACTTTTTGTCATATCAATTCCTTTTTTAGAATCTTTTAATTTTCATCTTTACAGTAACATTCCACCTCTTCATCACGTTTACCCATATATATATTTTTTTTTCTTTAAAATTTTGAGAGGTAGTTTCTTCTAACAGACAAAAATACACCCAAAATCAAGTGTGTGCCTATGTATATATACATCTATGTGTATAAATTTTTCACTTTTTTCATTTTTTTTCTCCCATTCTTCATCTCCCCCTAGTTTCAGATCTCTTCTGATTTGGTTAGTGTATATTTTTCTAAGGTTGTTTTTACCCTTTTAGTATTTTGTTCTCCCATTCATCTATTCCTGTCTGGATAAAATGGCAAGGTGGAAAAAACACCACCAAAAAAAAAAGAACAAAAGGCAGTACCGACAGCTAAGGACCTAATCAATACGGACATTGGTAATACATCAGAAATAGAGTTCAGAATGACAATTATCAAGGTGCTAGCTGGGCTTGAAAAAAGCATGGAAGATTAATTAGAGAATCCCCTTCTGGAGAAATAAAAGAACTAAAATCTAATGAAGTTGAAATAAAAAAAGCTATTACTGAGATGCAATAAAAAATAGAGGCTCTTACTGCTAGGATAAATGAGACAGAAGAGAGAATTAGTGATATAGAAGACCAAAAGACAGAATAAAGAAGCTGAGCAAGAGAGACAAACAACTACTGGGTCATAAGGGGAGAATTCAAGACATAAGTGATACTGTAAGATGAAACAATATTAGAATAATTGGGATTCCAGAAGAAGAAGAAAGAGAGAAAGGGGAAGAAGGTATATTGGAGCAAATTATACCAGATAATTCCCCTAATTCCCTTGGCCTAGGGAGCAAGCATCAAAATCCAGGAGGCACAGAGATCCCATCGCAAAATCAATAAAAATAGGTGCACACCCTGTGATCTAATAGTAAAATGTACATGTCTCAGTGGCAAAGGGAAAATCTGAAAGCAGCTCGGGACAAGAGATCTGTAACATACAACAGTAGAAATATTAGACTGGCAACAGACCTATCCACAGAGACCTGGCAGGCCAGAAAGGACTGGCATGATATATTCAGAGCACCAAACGAGAAAAATATGCAGCCAAGAAGACTATACCCAGCTAGGCTATCACAGAAAATAGAAGGAGAGATACAAAGCTTCGGGAACAAAGAAAAATTAAAAGAATTTGCAAACACCAAACCAGCCCTACAGGAAATGTTGAAAGGGGTCCTCTAAGCAAAGAGAGAGCCTAAAAGTAAAAGACCAGAAAGGAACTGAGACAATACACAGTAACAGTCAACTTATAGGCAATACAGTGGCACTAAATTCATATCTTTCAATAGTTACCCCGAACGTAAATGAGTTAAATGCCCCAATCAAAAGACACAGGGTATCAGAATGGATAAAAAGCCAAAACCCATCAATATACTGTCTACAAGAAACTCATTTTAGACCCGAAGACACCTCCAGACTTAAAGTGAGGGGGTGGAAGACAATTTACCATGCTAATGGACATCAAAAGAAAGCTGGGGTGGCAATCCTTATATCAGATAAATTAGATTTTAAACTAAAGACTATAATAAGAGATGAGAAAGGACACTATATCATACTTAAAGGGTCTGTCCAACAAGAAGATATAATAATTTTAAATATCTATGCCCCGGGTTGCCTGGGTGGCTCAGTGGGTTAAAGCCTCTGCCTTCGGCTCAGGTCATGATCCCGGGGTCCTGGGATCAAGCCCCACATCAGGCTCTCTGCTCAGCAGGGAGCCTGCTTCCCTCTCTCTCTGCCTTCCTCTCTGCCTACTTGTGATCTCTCTCTCTGTCAAATAAATAAATAAAATCTTTTAAAAATAAATAAATAAATATCTATGCCCCTAACATGGGAGCAGCCAATTATATAGACCAATTAATAACAAAATCAAAGAAACACATCGACAACAATACAATAATAGTAGGGGACTTTAACACTCCTGCTCACTGAAATGGACAGATCATCTGAGCAAAAGATCAACAAGGAAATAAAGGCTTTAAATGAAACACCGGACCAGATGGACATCACAGATATGTTCATAACATTCCATCCCAAAGCAACAGAATACATATTCTTCTCTAGTGCACACAGAACATTCTCCAGAATAGATCACATTCTGGGTCACAAAGCAGGTCTAAACCAGTACCAAAAGATTGGGATCATTCCTTGCATATTTTTAAGCCACAATGTTCTGAAACTAGAACTCAATCACAAAAGGAAAGAACTCAAATCCATGGAAGCTAAAGAACATCCTACTAAAGAATGAATGGGTCAACCAGGAAATTAAAGAATTGAAAAAATTCTTGGAAACAAATGAAAATGAAAACACAACTGTTCAAAATCTTTGGGACACAGCAAATGCGGTCCTGAGAGGAAAGTATAGAGCGATGCAAGCCTTTCTCAAGAAACAAGAAAGGGCTCAAGTACACACCCAACCCTACACCTAAAGAAGCTGGAGAAAGGACAGCAAAGAAAGCCTAAACCCAGGAGGAGAAAAGAAATAATAAAGATCAGAGCAGAGGGGGCCTGGTTGGCTCAGTGTATTGAGCCTCTACCTTCTGCTCAGTTCATGATCTCAGGGTCCTGGGATCAAGCCCCATAACAGGCTCTCTGCTCAGTGGGGAGCCTGCTTCCCCCTCTCTGTCTCTGCCTGCCTCTCTGCCTACTTATGATCTCTCTCTGTCAAATAAATAAATAAAATCTTTAAAAAAATCAGAGCAGAAATCAATGGAATAGAAAACAAAAGAACAGTAGAACAAATCAACAAAACTAGGAGCTGGTTCTTTGAAAGATTTAATAAGATTGATAAACACCTAGCCAGACTTAAAAAAAAAAAAGAGAGAGAGAGAGAATTTTATTTAAAAATTAATAAAATCATGAAGGAAAGAGGAAAGACCACAACCAACACCAAAGAAAGACAAACAATTATAAGAACATATTATAAGCAACTATACACCAGCGTATTTGACAATCTGAAAGAAATGGATGCATTCCTAGAGACATATAAACTATCAAAACTGAACCAGGAAGAAATAAAAAACCTGAATAGACCCATAACCAGTAAGGAGATTGAAGCAGTCATCAAAAATTTCCCAAACAAGAGCCCAGGGCCAGACAGCTTCCCAGGGGAATCTACCAAACATTTAAAGAACTAATACCTACTCTCTTGAAAAACAGAAATGGAAGGAAAATTTCCAAAGTCATTTTATGAGGCCAGAATTACCTTGATCCCAAAGCCAGACAAAGACCCCATGAAAAAGGAGAATTACAGACCAATATCCTTGATGAACACAGATGCAAAAATGCTCACCAAAATACTAGCCAATAGGATCCAACAGTACAGTCAAAGGATTATTCACCATGAACACATGGGATTTATTCCTGGGCTACAAGGCTGGTTCGACATCCACAAATCAATCAATGTGATACAACACATTAATAAAAGAAAGAACAAGAACCATATGATACTCTCAATAGATGCTGAAAAAGCATTTGACAAAGTACAGCATCGTTTCTTGATCAAAACTCTTCACAGTATAGGCATAGAGGGTATATACCCCAAAATCATCAAAGCCATCTATGAAAATCCCACAGCAAATATCATTCTCAACAGGGAAAAACTGAGAGCTTTTCCCCTAAGGTCAGGAAAATGACAGGGATGCCCACCATCACCACTGCTATTCAACACAGTACTAGAAGTCCTAGCCTTGGCAATCAGACAACAAAAAGAAATAAAATCATCCAAATCAGCAAAGAAGAAGTCAAACGCTCACTCTTTGCCGATGATATGATACTTTATGTGGAAAACCCAAATGACTCCACTCCAAAACTCCTAGAACTCATACAAGAATTCAGCAAAGTGTCAGGATATAAAATCAATGCACAGAAATCAGTTGCATTTCCATACACCAACAGCAAAACAGAAGAAAGAGAAATTAAGGAGTCGATCCCATTTATAATTGCACCCAAACCATAAGATACCTAGGAATAAACCTAACCAAAGAGGCTAAGAATCTGTACTCAGAAAACTCTAAAGTACTCATGAAAGAAATTGAGGAAGACACAAAGAAATGGAAAAAGATTCCATGCTCATGGATTGCAAGAACAAATATTGTGACAATGTCTATGCTACCAAAGCAATCTACACATTTAATGCAATCCCTATCAAAATATCATCCATTTTTCTCAAAGAAATGGAACAAATAATGCTAAAAAAAAAAAAAAGTTGGTGGCATCAAAATTTGCACTTCAAGCTCTTTTACAAAGCTGTAATCATCAAGACAATATGGTACTGGCACAAAAACAGACACAGAGATCAGTGGAACAGAATAGAGAGCCCAGAAATAGACCCTCAACTCTATGGTCAACTCATCTTCGACACAGCAGGAAAGAATGCCCAATGGAAAAAAGATGGTCTCTTCAACAAATGGTGTTGGGAAAATTGGACAGACATGCAGAAGAATGAAACCAGACCACCTCCTTACACCACACACAAAAATGGACTCAAAAATAGGTGAAAGAACTCAATGTGAGACAGGAATCCATCAAAATCTTTGAGAACACAGGCAGCAAGCTCTTCGACCTCAGCTGCACCAACTTCTTCCTAGAAACATTTCCAAAGGGAAGGGAAGCAAGGGCAAAAATGAACTATTGGGACTTCATCAAGATCAAAAGCTTTTTTGCACAGCAAAGGAAACAGTCAACAAAACCTAAAGACAACTGACAGAATGGGAGAAGATATTCGCAAATGACATATCAGATAAAGGGCTAGTATCCAAAATCTGTAACGAACTTATCAAACTCAACACCCAAAGAACAAATAATCCAATCAAGAAATGGGCAGATGACATGAACAGACATTTCAGGAAAGATGATATCCAGATGGCCAAGAGACACATGAAAAAGTGCTCCACATCACTGGGCATCAGGGAAATACAAATCAAAACCACAGTGAGATACCACCTCACACCAGTCAGAATGGCTAAAATTAACAAGTCAGGAAAAGAAAGATGTTGGCGAGGATGCAGAGAAAGGGGAGCCCTCCTCCACTGTTGGTGGGAACGCCAGCTGGTGCAGCCACTCTGGAAAACAGTATGGTGGTTCCTCATAAAGCTGAAAATACCCTATGACCCAGCAATCACACTACTGGGTATTTACCCTAAAGATACAAATGTAGTGATGTGAAGGGGCACCTGAACCTGAATATTTATGTCAGCAATGTCCACAATAGCCAAACTATGGGAAGAACCTAGATGTCCATCAACAGATGAATGGATAAAGAAGATATGGGTGTGTGTGTGTGTGTGTGTGTATACATATATATATGTATACATATATACATATATTATACATATTACATACATACATTATACATATATTATACATATATACATATATTTTTATACACACACACACACACACAATGGAATACTATGCAGCCATCAAAAGAAATGAAATCTTGCCATTTGCAATGACATGGATGGAACTAGAGGGTATTATGCTAAGCAAAATAAGTGATCCAAGAAATACAATTATCATATGATCTCTGATAGTAATTTGAGAGGCAGGGTGGGGGGTTGTGGGGGTAGGGAGGGAAAAAAATGAAACATGATAGGATCGGGAGGGAGACAAACCATAAGGAACTCTTAATCTCGTGAAACAAACTGAGGGTTGCTGGGGGTGGGGGTAGGGGTAGGGTGGCTGCGTTATGGACATTGGGGAGGGTATGTGCTATGGTGAGTGCTGTGAAATGTGTAAGATTGGTGATTCACAGACCTGTATCCCTGGGGCAAATAATACATTATATGTTAATGAAATAAAAACGAAAAAAAATGAACACTTGACAGGAGAGGTGAAAATATTAGAAACATCTCCCTGCCTGCCTTGTGGGCCTCTTTGTTTTCTTTCTGGCCCTTCTCAGGTAGTAGAAGACATAAGGTCATTTAACCGGGAGGATGACTCTGCAGTTTGAGAGGGGCCAGGGTAGGCCCAGAGGATCCACGGGGGCCAGTTCAAGCCCCATCCAGCCTCATTAGAGTGACCGACAAAATAAAAATTGGAGCCAAGCACTCCTCAAAAACAAAGCGTACTCCTGGGTGTGACAGTAGTCTCACCTCTGAGTAAGTGCAGTCTGGAAAGAGGGTACTTTTATCAGCATCTGGGCCAGCGGGAATGAGAGAACCCCACCAGCTGAGAAACCTCATCTACGCACGCCTCTACCCAGTGACATCTAGCTTCCTTTCCCATTATTTTGTTGAAACAGCTCTCATCTTCAGTTCTTGTGGACTCTGTCCAGCCCATGCTGTGTGGCCCTCTGCAGGGGCTGCTGGGCACACGGGCTTCTCTTCTCAGTCTTGCCTAACTGGCCTGCCTTTGTCTTTCTTCTCTCACGGGTATTTTCCGCATTGGAAATCTCCATGTAGCATACAGCTCCAAAATTCCCATCCCCAAGAAGACTCGGAAGTCTCCGTCTCCGGTTCTGAAATCCACCTGCTGTTCCATTCCCAGCTGTTCAGGGGTCTCCTGATATCAACTGTCTTCTCCAGAGGAGTGCCCCGAAAATGAAACTCATCAGCCTCCCTCCCAAACCCGCTTGTTCTCCTGAATTTCCCTTCAACACGATCCCCCAGAGGCTCCAGGTCTCATGCTTACTTATTTATTCGCAGAAAAACAAAAACGAAAACCTAATCAAGCGTCTGTTATGCGCCAGGCACTGGGGACTGGGCCAGCTGCTGGGCATCTGTTCTTGTCACACTCAACTTCAATTCCTTTTTCCTTCACGGTACAACCCAGGGCTAAGTCCACCTAACTCGTGGGATCTTCCAGATCGGTTCCGTCCTATGTGTTCCAGCTTCTGCTACTGAAACTCAGAGCCTCACGACTTCTGAGATGGACTTTCGCTGTGGTTTCTCAATGGGCTGCTTTCTGTCCTCCTTTCTGACTCATTTTACAAGCCTACACCAGGTTAATCTTCTCAAAGCATGTTTATCACTGATCAGAAGCCAACATGGAGAGGTAGAAAGACAGCCCCATCTCAGCCAGCTGGGTGACTCTGGGCAAATCACTTAGGTTTTCTAAGTCTGTTCATTGCTTTGTGAAACAATGCCTTCTTCATTGGGGTAGGGTCAGGATTAAGGAAATGGTAACATTGTTCTAAGCACTTTATATACCTCGTATTTCACAAAATTCTTGCCACATTATAGCGTTTCTGCCATTATTGTCTTCCTTTCATAAATAAGAAAACTGAGGCACAAAGGAAAAATGACTCGCACCAAGTCATAACTGCTAAGAAGCATCAAAGCCAGGATTGGGATTCAGACCATCTGATTCTAGAATATAGGCTTTTACCACACACATAGTAGGTACAGAACCGATGTCAGCTCCCATCACCTTCCCAGGTTAATACAGGAGCTCATGTTTTCCTGTGTTAACCAGATAGAGTTACGTTTCTGACATTTGTAAATGAAAAAATCTTAATATGTCTGCCAAACTGATAGATATCATCCTTGGTGAATATTAGGGAGGAAAAACATAGTTTCTTCTCAACAACAAATCCAACTTTTTATGCAAAACATGTAACTTATTAGGCAACTCTTTCAAATGCATACAAATATTTTGTTTAATGGAACAAAGTATAGAGTCCAACAAAAGCCTCTATCTCAAGTTTATCTCTAAGCCAACACTCAGATGTTTACTCAAAAACATATAATTTCTGGGACGCCTGGGTGGCTCAGTCAGTTGAGTGGCTGCTTTCCGCTCAGGTCATGATCCCAGCGTCCTGGGATCGAGTCCCGCATCCGGCTCCTTGCTCAGCAGGGAGCCTGCTTCTCCCTCTGCCTGCCACTCTGCCTACCTATGCACGCTCTCGCTCTGTCTCTCTCACAAATAAATAAATTAAAAAAAAAAAACATATAATTTCTAATCCTCCCGTTTATAGTTGGTTTGTAGTGTACAGGTCAGATTTCGAGCCTCTCCAGTCAGCTCAAGGGTTGCAAACCACACCCGTGGTGTCTGTGGACTGCCAAATAAACACTTCATCCACTAAGAGTTTTGTCTATTTCTCTTCTTAACCACCCTGACACCAGACTGTACTTTTACTTCTCAAATCCTCCCTCCCCAACCACAGAAGGGACCCAGGCCTCAGCCCAAAGAGCACTCTCAGCAACTCTTCTTCGCATGGGACTTAGTCTGGGAGCCAGCCCTTGGACTGGGCCCAGGTTTCTCTTTGTCTTTGTCCTCCGGCTTTGCACTGTATATACAGAATTTCTTTTTGAAGCGTACACTTTGTTAAGCAGGTTCAGCTACACGTGGTGTTTTAAGCAGTGAATCCAGCAGAGGAGAAATGACTTTTGAATTGTTCCTCATAGGGTTTCTGCACATAAAGCTGATAAATGCTGGGCTGGCTTTACAAGAATATTATATAAAAATAAACCAACTAAATGAGTCTAATGCAAATCAGATAAAACAACAATACACATGGTTATGTCTAATTTTACAGGGTCCCTGTAGTTCATATTGGGTTTTCAATATTAGGATAAATTGACTCAATTGACTCATTGACTCAATCAATGAGTCAATTAATTAATTAGATAAACAAACAAACAGAAAAAGTCCTGAGGTTTGAGCAGGAACGTGTAACCAGTGTCTTTCTCTAATCTTTCTGGTTACACAAAGCTGAGCAGGATGCTTTGTTTGGATTAGCATTAATCTTTGGGCAGGGAGATGGTTTTTTATTTTCATACATTTTATTTGAACTTTTTCATCTCTAAGTCCGCCTTGTTAAGATTTATGAGATCTGTAAATACTCCTAAAGATTTTTATTGAGCCACGGAAGTGCCCGAGGAGCATTCAGTTCCAAGTTGGGGAAAACAATAAACAGGTAACTGGGTCAGGTCCATGTAATCTGACAGTGAGAGAGTGGATCTGTCAGTAAAGAAGCTCATCTCCTTTTTTAAGACATAAGCTATTTTGAAGTTCACCTATTTGCCAATAACAAATGAGTACATTGAAAGGAGGAAGCACCTGATTGAAGAGTTCCATTAAATCTCCCCTTTTGAGTCAGAAGGGACTCAGGCAAAGCTCAAGGGGACACTTTTAAGCAATAATATACTGTTTATTCACCATCAAAGTCATTCACTGCTTAAAATCCTTCCAATGGCTTCTAATAATCTTTAGAATAAAACTCAAATCACTTACCCTAGTAAACTATTGATGACCATGACCCTACCCACCATTCACACCCCACTGTGGCCTTCCTTGCAGCAGAACTGTGAACCTTAGAAGCTACTACTCCTCTACCTAATCCACCTACACCCAACACAGGCAGCCACTATTCAAGCAGTTTCCTCTCTCTATCTTTGCAGCTGCTTCATGCTGAGCTCTCCCTCCTTCTAGCCTGACGAATAACACTTTCTCGTGACTTGGGCAAGGGGCACCTGGGTGACTCAAGTCAGTTAAACAACTGACTCCTGATTTCATCTCAGGTCGTGAACTCAGGGTCCTGAGCTTGAGCCCTGCATCAGACTCTGTGATCAATGAGGAGTTGGCTTGAGATTCTCTCTCTCCCTCTCTCTGCCCCTCCCTGCTACTCACTCAAGCTCTTTCTTTCTAAAATAAATAAATAAATTTAAGGAGTGCCTGGGTGGTTCAGTCGGTTAAGCAGCTCCCTTTGGCTCAGGTCAGAGCCCCATGTCAGGCTCCCTGTGGAGTGGGGAGCCTGCTTCTCTCTCTCCACCCTCTCACATGCTCACACACTCTCTCTCTCACCCAAATAAATAAATAAATAAAATCTTTTCCAAAAATTAAAAAAAAAAAAAAAGAATTGAGTCTATTGGACAAGCTAGAGGAAATAGATAAACCTACAACCCAGAAACATGTAACCTACCAATCGTGAAGACAAAATCTGAACATTGTACCTGAATGTTTATAGCAGCAATGTCCACAATAGCCAAACTATGGTAACAGCCTAGATGTCCATCAATACATGAATGGATAAAGATGTGACACACACACACACACACACACACACACACACACACACACTGGAATACTATGCAGCCATCAAGAGAAACGAAATCTTGCCATTTGCAATGACATGGATGGAAATACAGGGTATTATGCTGAGCAAAATAAGTCAATCAGAGAAAGACAATTATCATATGATCTCCCTGATATAAGGAAGTTGAGAGGCAGAGCAGGGGGTCGTAGGGAAGGAAAGGAGGTAGGGAAGGAAAAAATGAAACAAGATGGGATAAGGAAGGGAGACAAACCATAAGAGACTCTTAATCTCAGGAAATAAACTAAGGGTTGCTTGGGGAGTGGGGGGGGGCAGGGATAGGGTGGCTGGATTATGGACATTGGGGAGGATATGTGCTATCGTGAGTGCTGTGAATTATGTAAGGCTGATGATTCACAGACCTGTACCCCTGGGGCAAATAGTACATTATATGTTAATAAAAAAAAAAAAAAGAAAGAAAATCTGAACAGACCAATAATGGCTAAGAAGATTAAATCACTAATAAAAAAATCTCCCAACAAAGAAAAGCCCAGAACCAAATGGCTTCACTGGCAAATTCTACCGAACATTTAAAGAAGAATTAATATCAACTCTTTACAATGTCTTCCAAAAAAAAAAAAAAGAAGAAAGAAAAAAAGAAAAGGACAGGACATTCAGCACTACCCTTACACTAAAGCCAGACAAAGCCACTACAAGAACAGAAAATAATAGGTTAATATTCCTAATGAACAGAGATGCAAAAATTCTAATTAAAATGATGTGAATTCAATAACACATCAAAAGGATCATACATCATCATCAAGTGGAGATATAGTCCAGGGATGCAAAGATGGTTCAACATACACAAATCAATAAATGTGACATACCACTGTAATAGAATGAAAGATAAAAATCATATAATTGGGGTGCCTGGGTGGCTCAGTGGGTTAAAGCCTCTGCCTTGGGCTCAGGACATGGTCTCAGGGTCCTGGGATCGAGCCCCGCATCAGGCTCTCTGCTCGGCAGGGAGCCTGCTTCCTCCCTCTCTCTTTGGCTGCCTCTCTGCCTGCTTGTGATCTCTGTCTGTCAAATAAATAAATAAAATCTTTTAAAAAAAATCACATAATTATGGATCCCAAAGAATTTAAAATTCAAAACCCTCCATAAATGAGATATAAAAGTAATTTACTTCAACATAATAAAGGCCACATATGACAAGCCCACAGCTAATATCAAACTCAACAGTAAAAGCTGAAGGCTTTTGCTACAAGATCAGGAGCGAGACAAGGGTGCCCACTCTCTCCACTTCTATTCAACATGGTACTGAAAGTCCTACCAGAGCACTCAGGCAAGAAAAAAAAATAAAAGACATCCAAATTGCCTATTTGCAAATAAAATGATCTGATACAGAGAAAACCCAAAACACTATGCCAAAAAAAAAAAAAAAAAAAAAAAAACGGACGTGCTGTTACTGCGTTACCCAAGTCACTGGATTTCAAGGGCAAACCTTGGCCATACGCTGTACCATCCACTAGGAAGCTACGGTAGCTGCTCTTCCAACGCACTTTATCTGTCTACAGAAGAGTCTGGGTTCGTTGCCAGGGCTTACGCCCAAGCTAAGGCCCCAGCCTTCTGAACACCAGGGGCTGACAGGGAGACTAATGGTTGTCACCCATCCTGCAGGACATTCCATTGCAAATCTGGGTAGATAACAGCTTTCCCAGGAGTTATGGGACTGAGTGCTCTCTGCGGCATAGGCATAGCGCGAGATCCACAGTGAGAGGTGGGCCATGGCTGCCTCTCTAGACTTCCATACTGTTACAGTACTGGGAGCCTCAGCAGGGGTCCCCCATCTCAAATATGGGACAATGGGCTGTACTGGTTGATCATTCAAATGCAACTGTGATAGCACGTTAGTATACCTGGCCAAGCTGGTTTGCCCTGTCAGTAACTTAATCTGCTGCAGGTGCGCCTTCCAAGCTCCCCAGATGTTTCCTCAAGTCTGACCACACCTCTTCTCTCCCCTTGGCTTATCCTCAGAGGCCCAGGTACTACTCCTGGGGGCGGGGACTGTTCTCCCTCCTTCCTGACAGTTCTTAGAACTGGAGATTTTCTTTTCTAATGCAAACCTAATGGCCCATTTATACATGACTTTCTGAACCCCAAATCTTATTATTGCAAAACACATTCTTGCTTTGAAAATGACTTCAAGTGACAAATAACCCAAACATTCACTGGTTTATCTGATTAGGACTCTAAGCCCTATTGATTATATCACACCCGCTCTGCTCTCCACACGAGCAGCAGCCCATTTGCTTGAGGAAGCAGAACTATGGGCTTGAGAATCTGATCAGTCCTAACAGCAGAGTTTCAGAATATATACACAGACTTCCTTATGGGGTAATTAATATCAGTAAGTGAATCAATGTAAGATGTTGTGGCAGTAAGTCCCACACAGTACCAATTTCACGTGTGTTGGAGAATTTTTCTTAACAATCAAAGGAATGCTATTATGGTGTTTTCAGCAAATTTTTAACAATGTAGAGGGATTTAATGATCCTCATACATGTCAGTTTACTAAGATATTATTATATTCCCTTAGCAATGGAGTCCTAAGTCCCTCCAGATCAGATAATAGGTCATGTTACCATTTCATTGTAACTCTTCCACAATCTATGAGGTTTTCTGAAGGTGTCAGAATTAGATCCATTTGCAACAGAAAGTATATGGGTTTCTATTTCTATCTATCATGAGTCAAATGTTCAAACAATAGCTTTTCTGAGATGAGGGCCACGAGGGCAAAACAGTCCATCTCCAACAGAGCCTAACAGAGAGAGTTCCCTCCCCTCTTTTCTTGCCAGAGAAGTCGGCTCTGCTTGGAGGGGGCTGGGCGTTTTTACCTGTCTTTTCACTAATTTCACTAGGAAACAGATGCATAGTTTATATGTGGGTATAAATTCATAAAGCTGTAGAACATAAGAGCCAGAACAGACTTTAAGAAGTCAACCTCCTTGTTCCAGGTCAGTGGCAAAAATGAGACTATAACGGGCTCTGTTCTGTTTCATAAAATCACTTCAATTGCTTTAACATATATATATTAGATATCTACTTTGTGTAAAGGATGCATCTTTTTAAACATGTTTCTGAAGATTGTCCCAAATACCTGCTACAAATCCTTTTCAATATAACACCATCTTTTTTTCTTTTTTTCACAAGTCCAAACTTTTATTTCTTTGAGACAAGAGACCATAAAATTCTTCTGACAAATTAAAGTCACTTGACACTTATTCTCCATCCCTGTACACACTAGTCATGGACACAGGAGAAGTGCCTTTGCCTCTTCTCTTGTATTTTTCGCATTTGTCTGGTTCGCTTAAGTTGCAACTTTTCTTTTCTTTTTTTACATCTTATTTATTTACTTATTTTTGTCTTTCCTCTTTTTATTATTAACATATAATGTATTATTTGTCCCAGGGGTACAGGTCTGTGAATCATCAGTCTTACATAATTCACAGCACTCACCACAACACATACCCTCCCTGATGTCCATCACCCATTAACCCCATCCCCTCATCCCACACCCCTCCAGCAACCCTCAGTTTGTTTCCTGAGATTAAGAGTTTCTTATGCTTTGTCTTCCTCTCTGGTTTCATCTTGTTTCATTTTTTTCCTCTCTTCCCCTACGATCCCCTGCCTTGTTCTCAAATTCCTTGTATCAGAAAGATCATATGATAACTGCCTTCCTCTGATTGATTTATTTCGCTCAGCATAATACCCTCTAGTTCCATCCACGTCATTTCTAACGGCAAGATTCCGTTTCTCCTGATGGCTGCATAGTACTCCATTATATATACCACATCTTCTTTATCCACTCATCTGTTAATGGACATCTAGGTTCTTTCCATAGTTTGGCTACTGTGGACATTGCTGCTATGAACATTGGAGTGCACGTGCCCCTTCGGATCACTACATGTTTATCTTTAGGGTAAATACCTAGTAGTGCAATTGTTGGGTCATAGGGCAGCTCTATTTTCAACTTTTTGAGGCTCCTCCATGCTGTTTTCCAGAGCGGCTGCACCAGCTGGCATTCCCACCAACAGTGGAGGAGGGTTCCCCTTTCTCCACATCCTCGCCAACACCTGTCCTCTCCTGACCTATAACACCATTTCTTGATAAAGTTTTTGTTAAAATATATAACCACTAGCAATAACATAATCTAAAAAAAGAAATTATTATTTGTCCACCCATGTACTCATTCAATAACTACTTCAATTACGAAGCATATATTAAGAGTCCTACCAAGCCAGGCACAACTAAGTCTAAGGACAAGCAGACCAGCAAGAGATGGCTGAGGAATTTACTGGCTAGTGGGGAGAGACAGAGGTATCAACTAATGAATAAAAACATACAAATTACGATCAAGGCCAGGAAATGCTATCACAGTGGTTTAACATTTATCCTGAAGGAAATCAATAAGGGAACATTAGGGATGGATTCTGAAATACGTCTGGTCACCTCTCTTTCAGGTTTGAGTGCACTTAAGGGGCCCCCACCTGTGCCATGCCTGAGTTACCAACCATCGGGTGCACCAGGAAGTTCACTCATTCCACATCTCTCAAATCCTTTCCTCTTTCATATATCAAAGCAACAGTGGGTTTTTGTTTTGTCCTAACCCAGTTTGCCCACCAGTTCACGGCAACTGGTATGTATGTATGTATGTATGTATGAACGTATTTATTTAAAGTTTTATTTATTTGACAGAGAGAGAGAGCACAAGCAGGCAGAGAGAAGGAGAGAAGCAGCTCCCCGCTGAGCAAGAAGCCTGATGCGGGGCTGGGTCCCAGGACCCTGGGATCACGACCTAAGCCGAAGGCAGACGCTCGACTGACTGAGCCACGCAGGCATCCCGGCAACTGGTATTTAAAAAGTGGCATTAGCAGGCTGCGTTGGAAGCGTGGTACTTGGGGTTCAGCAGCTATTCTAAGGGGTACGGCAGCATCTCAGCACAGCTGTAAGAGTCTTGGAGGACGGAAGAATCCACTCCCCAGCACTGCGCTCAGAGAAGGGGCCCGGCCTCTGAGGATCAACGCTCTGTCATCCCTCACCTATGCATATTCACAAGGCACAAGGCAGCCCCAGTGTGGGGCTGTCAAGCCAGGTTAGAAAGTGCCTGTCATCTCAGGGGCTAGTGACTATGGGCTTCCAGCTGTGAGGGGAAGCTTTTTAGGAATAATGGCAAGAACTGAAGAGAAGACTGGAGGCGGCCACAGTTCTGCACAGGAAACATTCTCCAAAGGCTCTATGAGGAAGGTTATACGGTTCAACTGAGATGATATCTTGCCCTCATAGGTCCAGGTTTGCAAGCTTTCCTGAGCCAGTTTTTCAGGTCACCTGTCCAGGTGCTGACGGGAGCGCAAGCTGGCCGGGCTAGCACAAGCTCCAGGGTTTGCCGCATCACGGAAGCCCACCACTCTCTTTGCTTCTTGGCACAACTCAGCTATTTCTGGTCCAGGCTCTCACTATGACGGTAAGAGTCCTCATCTTTCTCCAACACGACAGTGTACCAGAATATGAAATCATAACTCAGTTCTTTCTTCCTGGAAGGTCCACATACTCCTTTACCCATACGCAATCCTTTTCAACACTGACTCCACCATGAAGAGGGGCTGGCTTCCGTAAGTCAGATCAAAGTCCCTGTCCACCTTCTGACAGACCCGCTCAGCACAACTTCTGTCTCTAAGCAGCACAGCACTGTGGTTAAAAGCACAGCCTTTACAGCCGTCCCCTGAGTTCAAAATACCCCGGCTGCACCACTTACTACCTGTGCAATTTTAAACCTCTTGCGTCAACTCATCTGTAAAATAAACCAATAATGCAGGTAAAGCATTTAGATCAGAGTAAGCACACTCTAACTGTGAGGGATGATTATTATTTTCCTAAGAGAGGAAAATCTCTCTGACAGAATGCTGCGTCACAAAAAGATTTTTAAAAAACTGCTAAGCAAACAACATTCAAGACATCTCAGAGGAGAGACTTAAGGTAAAGGTATGAAGGCATTCAATCTTCCAACAAGCATTTAGTGGGGTCCAGTTCAAAGCGACAGGGATATAGCCATTCACAGAACGTACCACAATCTCTGCCCTCGGGGAGCTAATCCTTAATGAAGGAATGGAGGAGGTAATTTACAAAAACGTAAGCAAAATGATATGATATATGAGCTCAGGATGAGCATGGGAAATAGAAGTTAGGACAGGTGTACTTTTAGTCAGGGCGGTCAGGGAAAGCCTTATTGGTAAGACAGTATTTGCTCAAGGGTCAGGAGGAGGGAAGGAAGTGATCCATGTGTACAGCTGGGAAACGCTTGCCAAGTTTCTTGCAAAGTTTCTGAGATAAAAACTTGGTGGGTTTGAAGAACAGCAAAGAGGTAATACAGGTGGTGTGGAGCAAGGGAAGAAGAAACCAGTAGAAAATATGATCAAAGAGGTATCCAGGGGTGGGCAGATAAGATCTCCTGAGCCATGGTAATGACTCTGGGTTTTAGTCTGGGCGAGCTGGAAGACAATGCAGAGTTCTGAGTGGAAGAGTCACATAATCCGACTTCGGTTCCTAAAGGGCGATTTTGGTTTCGTGTTAAAAAACAAACTAAGTTTAAGAGGGAGAAAGTAGGGTATCAATGAGAGGGCTGCTGCGATGATCTTGGTGAAGAATGATGGTAGCTTGGCCCAGGGTGGTATTTTCAGAAATGATGAAAAGTAGCCCGACTTGAAGTATTTTTAAGGTAAGGCCAATAACACCTGCTGACAGACTGGATATGAGGGTAGGGTAGAAAACAAAGTGGGGAGTCCAAAAAACTCGAAGATTTTTAAACCAAACACCTGAAAAAAACAAAATGTGTACTTACTACGGAGAGATGACAGTGGAATGAGGTCCTAGAGGGTGAAGGTTTTGAATTCAAATGTAATGTATTTAAGATGATGGGAGGACCTACAAGAGAAGATGCCAAGTAGAGAAATAGGAGATGAGTTCAGGGGGAGGGCTGGGCTGCAGATGGAGATTTGGGAATCATCAGTGAAAAATGTATTTAAGAGAGTGATAACAGATAAAAGAAGAGATGGGAGGACTGAGACCTGGGAGCCTCCAACATTTAGGACTTGGGAAGACAACAGGACCCAGCAAAGAGACTGATTAACATGGACAGTTTGGAAGAGGAGACCCTACTAATGGGGAATCCTGCAAGCCAATAGAGGAAGCCACATCAACTGAGTCAGTTACGGCTAAACTGACAGAATACCACATGTGGTATGGGGGCTTAAAAAACACAAATTTATTTCTCATAGTTCTGGAGCCTGGAAGTCTGAGATCAGGGAGCAGCGTGGGCAGATTCTGGGGAGAGCTCTCTTCTGGGGTACAGATTTCTTCTTGTGTCCTCATGTGGCAAAAGCAGAAAAAGGAAGCAAGCTCTTTCATGTCTCTTCTTACAAGGGCACTAATCACATCCATAAGGACAGCACTCTCCGGAACACATCTAATAATGTCCCACCTGCTGGTATCATCACATTGAGGGGAGTAGAATTTTAAGATATAAATTGGGGGAAGGACCCAGTCAGTCCCCAACAGAGAGCATCTGCACTGAGCTAAGTATGTTGACAGGTCAAGTAAGACAAAGACGATGAATGAAGAATGAAGGCTAGTACTGTCCCCCAAAACAGGGAGCAAAATGAAGGTCTTTGTTATCTTTGAAAAAACAGAAGTCTGATTTGAAGCTTCTAGAGGCCATGGATGAGAGAAACTGGAAATAATGAATTTATCTCCAGTTCTGACAGAAAAGGAAACAAAAACATGGGACGGTATCTAAAGGTGAGGGATGGGATCTCAAGAGAGGAATTTTCTTCTTATGGGAAGAGCCATAACATGTTTCTATGCTTTAGGGGATGTGGTAGTAAAAAGGGGGATATGGACATGCCCAGGAGGTAAGAAATACCAAAGTAAGGGGGAAGGAATTGAATCTTATGAATCTAACTGAATCTAATATAAGGCAGGAGGGGCTGGCCTCAGGCAGGGGCATGGACAATCCCTCTCTAGCAGCAGGAGGGAAGGCAGAGTGAAGGGGAACAGGTGCGGCACGACAGGTGGATGTGATGGAGGGAGCATGGGATAGCTGGGGAAGGTCTCCTCAAAAGGACTGGTTTTTTTCAGTGGAATAGGGAACAAAGGAATCAGCTGAGAATAAGGATGGAGGCTGATGTATTGAGTGGGGGGAGAAGGAGAGGTGTGGAACAGTCATCCCAGGGAGTGGACCCAAGAAACACGGTATGACTACAGAGCAGCTCGAGCCCAGTCGACAGCAGTGGTCACAAATGTAACTGAGACCGAGAAGCTGGAAAGGGCAGAGACAGAAGCAGCAAGAGAGTGAAGAGTTGGAGGTTGTGGTGAGCCATGAGGAGCTGGTGTAGCTCAGAAGCAGTGTGGTGGGGACAGCCGAGGAAGGAAGACCCAGAGGGGCTGGGACTGGAGTGCTGGACGCCCTGTGAAGGATCTTATACTTGAACCTACAAGCTCAAAGGGAGTGAATCCTGCTTTTCAAGCAGGGCAATGGCAATATTTAATTTGGTCTTCCAGAGAGAAAATTCTGGTAGGTATGAACGTGACGGGCTCAAAGTTTTTATTAGAGAATACTGACTTTGTGGTAGCTAAAACTCCTTCTTAGAACCAGAAAATATAGTGCGCTCTATAAAACAAACCTGGTAAACAAAAGCTTTCTTGACACAATGTTGTTGAAAAATCCAAACCCATCGTGAGTCCCCAATAAACTTTTTTTTTTAAAGATTTTGTTTTTTTATTTATTTATTTGACAAAGAGGGATCACAAGTAGGCAGAGAGGCAGGCAGAGAGAGAGAGAGCGAGAGGGAAGCAGGCTCCCTGCCGAGCAGAGAGCCCGATGCGGGACTCAATCCCAGGACCCCTGAGATCATGACCTGAACCGAAGGCAGGGGCTCAACCCACTGAGCCACCCAGGCGCCCCCCAATAAACTTTTTATCTGAGTGGCTTTCTTAACTTCCTAGGTTCCTCATAAATATGGGCCATGTGCTCTGACAAATCTGCCTCAAGGTTATCAGAAAGAAAAATCTTCTTCCATGATGTGGCTTGTTAAAAAGGAAAGGAAAGAGGGAAGAAAATTCATGTGAAATAAATCAACTATTTCTCATGATGGAAAATCTGCATGATTATTTTGGACATAAGTGTATTGTGTTTGTTTCTGGTTGACTTTTTCTAAATTACTGAAGCTTTTAAATGACCAAATACTTCACATTTTCCACACACACACCCCAACACACCCACAAATAGTATAAAACACAAATGAATAGGATATAACATAAACTCACTAAGGGCACAGAAGACTGATTTTCCTGTAAATTGTAAAATAACTGCTTTGGGAACACTTTCTATTTGATAACTTCACAAGCAAATTTATCTTGACTTATAATTTATCAACCACTTTTAGAAATACTGTTTTTAATGATCATTCTAAACACAAATGAGATTAGGTTTCAGAAGAAGGTAAACACATTTTCTCCTCAGTAAATTCATCACGCCTAAAGCTGAAAGGATGTCAGCTCTGCAGAAGACTATTCCAAGCGACAACCATCTTGATATTGGAACCATCATTTCTATGAAAGTAGATTCACTGAGGCTGTATGGTTGACTCAGAATCACATGCCAATTTTGGAGGGAACCCCAGAAACTCTCTTCCACACCATGACTGCCATCCAGGAATTGTCTTCTTTTTTATTGATGAAAAGGAAGGTTCAAACTATCTTTATCATGACTCTACGATCTGGCTTTTCTAGTCTAGCACAGTTCTAAAGTGGTCTTAATTCATTTCCTTCAGGTTACTTATCTTAATCCTGAATACCCAAATAAAAGATAGACCTCAAATTAATTCTTCGATCATTAAAGAAAAATAGGTCTACAACAAAGATATATACCAAACCTCACTAGCTAAGATAGTATGCTTATCTCTTCCACGTAACTACAAGATAAATGCTTTCATTCAACTTAATGGTCAACTTAACATATGAGGGGTTTCTAGGGAACCAATAGTAGTTTATGCTTGGAAGAGTCAGGCTGTTTCTCTGTGTTAGTTATCTGTCATTATAGTTATGTTACTGTCTATAGGTTTATCCTAGACTGATTTTAAGTCCCTAAATCAACATCAGACTCCAAAAGTATTGATTATTATCTAAGCCTTTACCTCCTTTGTAAGCTGCATTTGCTTTGAACAAAATTTATGTGGCTAAGAGGCTCTGGTCTTCTATGTTTAGGAGCTATGCAGATGTAGAAAGAGAGAACCAACAGCTTCCTCATACACAACTTAAGAGCCATCTTTGTGCCCTGATGTCAATTTAAAACAACCCTGACGTGGTCACTTGATCAATATCCATGAGCTCAGAGCAGTGGTCTAGAAGCACCAAGTGCTCATGAGGTCTAAGGAGCCACACGGGGACCTGTCGTAGTGCCATCTGCAGATCAAGACGAAAAGAACTGACACCCACATCCCTGTCGATTTAATGACTGCACAACTTGTATCCAGCGGAAATAAACTTTTTAACGCAAACATGATATACTTTTCAAAGCAAAGCTCATTCTAAAATACAAATATCTGTGGAGAAGAATTTTAATTTGTTTTCAACAATCAGCTGCACTGAAATAGAGAACGATATTCTCCTAACTATAAATAACTGACTTTCAAAGCCTACATTGGTTTTTCACCAAGAGCTCTGGCACGTTATCAAGAACACATATTAAACCCTTATAACAAAAGCAATGACCTTTTCCTCTGTATTTTAGAATAAAATAACAGCTATTGCCTTGACATTATGAACTCATTGTATAATTCTGACCTCTTAAAAAGGAAACAAACTTTCTCAGTATTCTTAGTTGCTAAATTTCACAAAGAGAAGAATAAATTTAGATAATCATTAAGGATAACAGAAATTGCAGCAGTTAAAAAAAAAAAAAAGACATGAGATTCAAATTCAACCTGTGGGTATAATTACTCAGATTCTAAATTTACCCCCATTTCCTGAAATGTGACACCAACTTTAAAGGTACCACTGCTTCTAAGACAGAAGGTGGAAGACTGTGTGGCAGGAGAGGAAGTGGGCTTCTGAGCCCAGGAGAGCCAAGTTAAAACCAGAATGACCCCATTTACTAGGCCTGTAACCTCAGAAACATGACCTAATCTCTTTTGAGCCTCAGGTTTTATATTCTCGAAATGAGAGGAATCATACTTACCTTAGAGGGAGGCCCTGATGTTCAAGCTAAGAATGTAATTCAAGTCCTTTTGTTTTTTGGTTTTTCACTTTTTATTTTTAGGATTTTATTTATTATCTGACAAAGAGAGACACAGTGAGAGAGGGAACACAGCAGGGGGAGTGGGAGAGGGAGAAGCAGGCTTCCCGCTGAGAAAGGAGCCCGATCCCAGGACCCTGGGAACATGACTGGACCCGAAGGCAGACGCTTAACAACTGAGCCACCCAGGCACCCCTGTAATTCAAGTGTTAGCACAAGGCCAGGAACTAAGAACCTGGAGGTAGAGGGAAAAGAGACAAGCACTATACTAGTAAATACAAAGAGTACAGTAACAACTTGGGATAAGGGCAAATGGGATTAGCACTGGGTGGGCACATAATGGGGGCAAAAGAAGCAGAAAAAAACGCATCTGAGAAGTGCCTATATAGGTACCACAGAGAAACCTGTTATGGAATGAATTTGCCCCCAAAACTCATACGTTGAAATCCTAACTACCCTGGTGACTGTGTTTGGATATCGATCCTAAAAGGCGTGATGAAGGTCAAAAGAGTCATCAGGGTGGTTTGAATCCAGTATAAGCGGCGTGCTTCCAAGAGGAGTAGGCACTGGCACACACAGAAGGAAGAGCATGTGAGGACAGCAAGAAGGAGGTGGTCCCCAAGCCAGAACCCCACCCTGCCCACACCTCGATCTAAGCTATGAGAAAATAAACTTCTGTTGCTGAAGTCACCCAGTCTATGGGACTTTATTATGGCTGCCGTGCAAATGCATACAAAACCCCAACATCGACTCCCTCAGCAAAGGGTTTCTGAGCCTTCCAATGAGCCAGGCACGGTTGCAGGACGCCAGGGACAGAGCAGTGAATGGAGCTGGCGTGGTCCTCGAATGCCAGGGCACCTACAGCCTGGCAGGGACCGCAGCACCAGACAGGAAGCAAGGAAGAAAGGGGGGATGCGAAGTACCAAGGAGAAATGAAATCTGGGAAGCGAGGTCAGCTGTTGGGGTAGGACAAAGAGCCATTTTCAGTCAGATATTGTAGCTGGGAAAGGCCCTGCTCACCAGGTGATGTCTGAGCAAAGGCAGGATGGGAATGAGGAGTCGTGGCTACGCGGGAGAACACTCTAGACAGAGGTGTCGCGAGTGCAAAGCCCTGAGGCGGGAGTGTGCCCAGCATGCTCACAGAACAAGGAGGGGGCACAGTGACTGCCACAGAGGGAACAAGTGTCTGCTGGGAGAAGATGAGATCGGGGGGTTGGGGGGGGGGGGACAGGCTCCAGAGGATGGGGAGGACGTGTGCAGTACGCAGGTGGAGTTGTGAGTCTGGAGACATTAAGAGCCGTGGGCAAAAGACCCACCCAGCCTTGGAGGCCCCAGCAGGCCTGCAGGTGAGAAGTCGGAGCTGAGCTCTTACAGGAGTAGGTATGGCTGGAAGTCAGACAAGGTGCCAGGACCAAGAATGGGGCTCTTCTACAATTTACGAAGATGAGGAGGAAGCAACAGTGATGTCGGTAAGCCAGGGCCCTGGGCGTGGGAGGAGGAAAGAGTAACCAGCCACGTCCTTCCAGCCACGTGGGGAAAAGTATCTTTTCGAGAAGAGAATAGGGGCGCCTGGGTGGCTCCTTCTGGTAAGTGTCTGCCTTCGGCTCAGGTCATGCCCTCAGTGTCCTGGAATCGAGTCCTGCGTTGGGCTCCCTGCTCAATGGGGTGTCTGTTTCTCCCTCTGCTTGCAGTCTCTCAAATAGAGAAATAAAAATCTTTTAAAAAGAAAGGGAGTAATTACCATGTCTGTAAAATGGTGTCAATGAGTTAAATCAGAGCTTGAGACGTCACCATGAGCTTTATGATGTGAATATCATTCATAAACAAGGTAAGAAGCCCCTCTTACGGGTAAGTGGGAGAGAATCCCTTCGCAGATGTGGATTTAAGAGAGGATGACAAAAGAATCCCCAGGCACCAGGTGCAAACAGTGCTACAAGGTAAAATGAGTACAAGGGTGGTGGCAGGTGGGAGTTCACCATTTCCCTTCAGCCAGGAGAAACAGCAACCCGCCGCAGAGGATGGCCCCCGTCAGAAAAGAGGGGAGAACGGCTGGAGCCATGCTTCTGCCGGGGGAGAGAGGGCGGAGGTGGCTTACCGGTGTCCCGGTTAGCACGAGGCTGCACTGCAGCGACAGGACCCAAGCCAGAGCTGTGCCAACAGCTGTAGGTGGGCGGGTGTGAGGTTGTGAGAGTGGGACTGTCAAAACTACAGAATCCTCCGTCCTCTCTGCCCACAAAACTCTTGTCACCATCAGGACTTTGATAGTGACACACTCAAGAAACAACATCGACATCTCCACTGGGATCCCAAAAGTCCTTTGACAACAGCCACCCCCACCACCTTCCCACCTGGCTCTCACTGGTCTGCTCGCCATTTCTCAAATATTGTCATCTCAAGAATGTTATACACATAGAATCATATGGCACGTAACCTTCCAGGATTTGCTTTTTCCCCCGTCAGCATCATTCTCTGGAGATTGGTTCAGGTTGTAATGTGTATCAACAGTGTGTTCCTTTTCATCGCTCATTGGTTAGAATCCCGTGGCATGCAGCTAGCACCGTCTAACCATTTCCCTATTAAAGGACGTCTTGTAGTAGGCTGGATAATGGCCATCAGAGAAATCAAATCCTAATACCTGGGATCTGGGTCCATCCATGGAATTTACATAAGGATCTTGAATCCTGGATTATCTGGGTGAGCCCTCAATGGAATCCCAAGTATCCTTCTTGAGAGAGAGGCAAAGGGAGTTTTGACAAAAGAGGAGATAGTGCGTCCACGGAGACAGGCTGGAATGATGTGGACTCAAGCCAAAGGAAGATGGCAGGCACCCGGAGCTACCCGAGGTGAGGAGCAGACTGTCCCTGGAGCCCTGAGTCTCTAGAGGAAGGACAGCTCTGCTGACCCCTTCGTCTCAGCCCAGAGAAGCCAATTTTTGGATTTCTGGTCTCCAGAACTGTGAGAGAGTATGCTTCAGCTCCTGTAAGCCACCTGGTCTCTGGTAAAGGAGCAGGTGTGTGGGAAAAGATCCACATTCCCGTCTCCCTCGGACTTCGGTGTCTTACCTTCATAGCATGCCAGGGAGGTTCTGACACTTCAACCTCCTCGACTGGAGGCAGTCATCCGGTCACTATTAGCACCATCCCCAGGTTCTCACATTTCCTGTGGGAGTACATCTATGTCAATGTCTGGTGCACCCTAGGTCATCCCTCTTGGTTTAATAGTCTTAGAATCCAGTTCCACACTTGTTCCCCAGACTCCTCCCAGTGTGAAGTGATATCGTTCCCCAGACTCCTCCCAGTGTGAAGTGATATCCTGCAACTCTTCTGCACACGCACCTTCCCTTGGCCCCGATTCTGTATTGTTTGGGGGTGTGCTGGCAGCTTGTCACTTTCCAGGAAATAAACATGGATGACTGTCCTGCATCCCAAGCACCGCTGTTATCCCTCATGAGAGAACTGTCTTAGAGGAAGTGCTTGAAACCTTCTGTCTTGGGGACCTGCTTCTGCCGCCACAAAACAGAAGATATCCCCCCAATGCTGCCTTAGGTTTTCCCACGCCTCGCCCTAACCTCGCCCTTGCTTTCAACCCATCCTGCTTCCCGTGTGTATACCCAAAACAGGTGTGTCTCCCCCCACCCGCCCCGTCTCTGTAACCCCACCATGGCCAGTGACGCCCTGCCACAGCCCTCGGCCCTCCCAACCAGCACTCGTGAGAACGTGAGCAAACGTCAAGTCCCGGGTGTCCATTCCCACCCGCAAGGAAGCTACGAGTCTCTCCGTCCAGGAGAAGCGCCAGCCCATCCAGAACCCCGAGACTGTTTCCCCGCGCTCCTCCCGGCCTGAGTTACTGCGTACCGAGGGCCGCCTTGGGAAACCGACGGCACACGCAGAGGCCGGCGCGGAGGGCGCGGACGAGGCTGGATGCCGCCCGGCGGAGATGGGCGGGGACGGAGCAGCTGCACGAGATGCACGAGCGAGACGTCCCTGCCAAGGAGGAGAGGCGAGGAGTGGCTCCTGAGCCTGAGAGGTCGGCACCTGCAGGCGAGGCCCAGCTCCGAGGCCCGGCGCCCGCCCGAAACTGCGGGTCGGGCAGGGTACGTGCTGCTCGTCGCTACGCGCGCGCGCGAAGCGAGGCCGCAGCCAGCGTCAAGTAAGCAGAGATGGACCACCTCGGAACGGTAACTAGGAGCAAGCGGAACAGCGCACCGCCATGACGCAGCGGCGGGGACCGGACCCCCGCTCACCCTCCCCTCGCCGCCGCGCTCACTGGGGCCCGCACCGTGTGAGACGAGAACTCGGCTACGCGCGATGACGCCAGTGCGCGCCACGGCTCTGTGACGGCTACGCGCGATGACGCCAGTGCGCGCCACGGCTGTGACGTCATAAAGGCTCCTCGCTCTCCGCCCTCGCGGAGCTTCCTCGTGCTTCTTCGGAGGATGGCCGGCTCGCCTGCTTCCCGTCCGGGCTGAGGGCAGAGCTGAAACCACCAGAACCGACTGGGGAGGAGGAGGGGGACGACCCAGCGCAGCCCCAGGCCACCGTCCGGCAGGGGGAAAGGGGTCGAAATAAAAACCCTCACCGCTTCCTTCCCGCCCCGTCTTTCCCTAATGGCCTCTCCCGTTTGCAAAAGCCAACAGGGCAAGGGGACGCTGGTTAATACAGTGCAATTAATTAATGAACCTCTGGCGTACTGAGCAGGGTGAAGGCTGGAAAGTGGTTTAAGGGGGGCTCCCTGCTTATCCAGCACGAGCAGGAGCACAGAAAGGTGCAAAGTAGCCACAGACGAAAGAAGAGTGCTGTCAGGATCTCCACCTTCTTGCATGGCCTCACCCCTGTGCGCTGGGCCCGGTCTTGAGCTGGAAGGTGTGCGACTGTAACAGCTAGGGACAACACAGTTTCCTGTCCCAGATGCTAGCACACCACCGTCTACCCTGAGGAGTCTGGGTCCAGTGAGCTCGTTATTCCACATGGTTACACTTCTCAATAACACCCAGAGAGCCCATCCTGATGTTTCCACCCTAACAGGAAAATACAGGACCTGAGTACAGGACACTACACATCCCGTAAGAGTACATATCTAAGGGGTTCAGTGCAAACAATGACCGGTGAGAGAGGCTGTCCCTGCTGAGGGCAGGCCTAAGCGGGGAGAGCATGGGAGGTCTTCAGCTGCACGTGTGTTGGGGGGGAGCAATCTGAAGAAAATACCGCAAAACAGCTGTTAAGCCTAGCGTTACCACGTAGCACTATTTCATGAAATCAGCACCAGCTACCAGTTACCAGCTACCAGTAAAGGCCCCCAGCAACCTCCCTGCCCCAGGAGGGCTTGTTAGAACACTTACTGGCATGCCCCCTCAATTCTGTAGATTAGAGTTCAGACTCTGAATCTGGCCCATCTGGTCCAAATATTGAGTCCGCTATTCCACAGATGCAGGATTTTTAACAAAGTCCTTAATGTCATGCTACCTTTTATTCCCCCATCAATAAAATGTGGATAATACACCCTACTCTGGAAGGTTCTGAGGATTGACTAGCTCGACACTTCTGAAGCACTTACCAAGGGAGAGAGCCAGTCTGTATGTGAATGAATACCTTGGGACAGAGAAGCCACTTGATATTAACTGGACATATGTCCAAAGACCTTTGCTAACCTCAAATCCACAAACTCTGTGATGACATATTTAGTTCCCCCATAAAATGAAATTAGCTCTATCTCCCCATTGATTGACTGCTGGCTGATGAACTGTTTTCAGACGTATTTTTGATCAAAGATGCATATACCTACATACGTATAAACCTATTTCATCTTCAAGTTCGGATGGCAACAGTTCAGCCGGTGAGGGGCTATTGGGTTACCCAAATCTAACCGGTTTCAGATACTGAGTAGTAAGGATAATGAAAAATTTAACTGAAAATTTATCCAAATCTACTTGATTCCTGAGTTTTAAATTGCAAGGGGGTACATGAATATCCACACATACCTACACAGATCCATTTCTCAAATCAATCCATCAGTTCCGATGCAGGAAACTATTAACAGAAACCAACGTACCTTGAGCAGTACAGTATAATGCAAATAATGGTTTTGGTCTCAGCAAAACATAGTTAAGGATCAACAGCACTGTGGTCCAGCGCAGCAGAGGATTCAACAATTAGCAGGACCAAATACTGGGCTTTGGTGGTGAGGGGAAAAGAGCATCTGTGTCGGCAGCAGCTAAGTCTCTTACATCACTAAGGAGACTGACCCTTCCTCGTATACAGTCTCGAAATGTTATCTCCGATGTCCTGGTTGTTCTTAGGAAGCTACTTGAGGATATGCTAAGACAGGAGACAGAGGACATGGGAAATCTGGGAATCCAACAGAGGGGAGAGGCAAGCAACCCCCGGGGACAGTGAAAGGCAATTTCAGGATGATGGCTGTAGCAGCCACAGAAGGGACCAAATCCAGACTGGACAAAACACATCGCCCCAGAAACAATTTCTTTGAGAAAATAGATGAAACCAATAGTACTGACAAGTCCCTACATCTAGCAGAGTTTGCGGTCACATCAGCAGTAAGCTTGTAGGAACCTATGCAAACAAAGTCAACTGTTAACACAGGGAACAAAAATGCAGTATGGGGTGAGACGAACACCCCACCACTCCGCCGTGCACAGTGTTACATCATCTTCTGAGTCAGTCTAATAGCGTAAGCGCGAAATTACAACAATCACAATTACAATTAGGGCAAAGGGGAGCAGGAAGGGAGCACCCAATGGACTGGGAGCAGAGGAGCAAACCTGACACTAGGAATTCGTGACTCCAGGTGAAAATTCAAGTAAAAGCGATAGAAGCACATTATTGGAAGATATAGGAATGGTAACAAGAAGAGCCTGCTCTGGGAGGGGGGTAGGGAAGTGGGGAATGAGGCCAGGGGGTAGTATTTTTCATTCAGAAGAACAAATCAATAGATCCATTTGACTCTGCAAACTGTGTAACTTCAAGAAACAGAAAAACAAAACATGAAATCTAGCACAGTGCCTGGCTCATAAGAATTCAGGAAAGTGAACTGCTTTATTATCATGACAAGACAGATGACAGGTTTTCACTTCACCATTACATTCATGCTAGGGACAACACTGTTTCCTATTCCAGATGCTATGTGGTCTTTTAAAAACACATTATTTACTATGCTTGGGATATTTGGGCATGCTTAATAAAATAAAAAAAATTACAAAACATTCCTTTTTTTTTTTTACTGAGCGAAGTACCTAATTTTATACAATTTACACACAATTTTTAATTTTAGTAACAGAAACAATGACATCATTTCACTTCTTGATATTTAACAGTAACAAGACTTGCACTCCCCAAGACATGCACTACGGCCAGAAGAGTCTGTCGTCGACAGGACGGTCTTGGCATCTTACATATTATGCTCCCACTTTAAGTTCTATTTGCTAGATTTTAAAAGACGCAAAGACAATGAACAAGTGGCTCATAAAAAAGGAATACAAATAGCCAATAACAACACTAATGTATCAATCTCATTTATGGTTAAAGAAATACAAATTAAAAAAATAAGATACCATTTTCCACTTATATTGGCAAAGATTAAATTAAAAAAGGGCTCCTATCTACAGCTGAGCAGGAAAAACGTAGGTGGGGCTGAAGGGCTGGTCACACACCTGACACTAAGGACGTGGAAATCACAGGGCCTTTCGGGAGAAATCTGGCATTACTTATCAAAGCTCTAAGAGCGCTCAAGCTTTGGGACCCACTTGCAGAATTTTTCTTAAGGACAGAAATAAGCACGCACACCTCACAACACGGTTGCAAGGACAACCACTGCACCAACGCCCATCGTAGAAACTGCAATCAGAACGCCCGACCCGGGGCAAGGAATCCGTGCGCCATGGCGCACCCCGCTTAGGCCTCAGGCAGTAGGATGGGCGCCCCACCACCCCCGCCATACCCCCTACCGCGCCTCGGTCTCCTCCTTACCCAGAGTCCACTTCCCACAGAGGCAGATACTGCTGGAGAACAGCTTTCTCGGGGACCTGAGTCAGCAGGAACTGAGGGGAGACGTGGGGCTTGGGGGAGTCCTCTTCACAGACAGAAATGAGATGTGAGAGGAGACACGGCCCTCACCGCCGGTCAGATGCAAGTCTATGAATGTGAAGCTGAAAGTTACAAGAGCGGCTCTTACAATGAGGAAGAGAAGCTGAAGGCAAAACCGGCAAACTGAGGCTCAGGCAAACCAATTGCCCTGAAGGGCACCTGTGCACTGTATGTGAGGTCAGATGAGAAATGCCCCAGGCTACTGAGGTTCATTACAGCCGGACATTGTTACCTCTAGTCAAAAACATCCTGGCTGATTATTTACCGTACGGTAGAAGCCTCTAGTGCCTGTCGGTTATGCCACAAACGCATGGCAATGACCAGATGAGCAGTTAAGACAATTAAAAGGTAACACAACACTATGTTTCCATTAAAGAAAAAAAGTGTACTAATATGGATTCATGATGGCTGAAAGATAAGAGTTTAAATGTTTCCTCTTTGCATATTTGCATTTTCTAATCTTTTCTACAAAGAGCACTTACCACTTTAGGATTCTGATACCTTTTCTACTCCTTGCGTCAACCCAGTGCGATGGGGGGGGAGGCGGGGGAGATGAGGGAAACACATATTCTAGTGAGCTATCCTCAACTGACAGCCTGCTGTTTCTAATAGGAAATGTTGGGTTTTTTTTAAAAACTGGTTTTTGAAATAAAATTTGATACTATCAGGCATTTTTTTTTAGTGAATACAGAAGATTACAAACAGTTTTCATTTTCCTTTGTTACTCAGGGAATCCTATCATGACTTTGTACCATTTCGTATTGGAATTTCTTCTGTGAAGCAAAAACAGTCCCAAAATGAAGGATCTTCAGGGGTCATAGGAACAGCAGATGATATTAAATCATTAAAGGTGAGAATAGTGAACTGCCTCTGAGTTGGTTTAGAATCATCCTGAGATGGAACCTAAAAGGGGAAAGAATAGATTACCTCATTGTTTTACCACATAGTCACCTTACAATCAACTTTATGATTAGGAAAAAGAGAAATAAGACCAAATTATTACAGGTCAGTAATACTAAGTTATAACAGAGCAGGATTTCTAGATAATTGGAATCACCCCTCATGTCAGTGTTGCCAACGTAACAAGTTAAGAAAATTTAACAAATAACCTGGCCCTTGAACTTTTTTGGTTCATAACCTGTGGTATTTGTTTCAAATGTAGCTTTCTGAGCCACACATCCAAAAATTCTAAGAGATAAGTTAGAAGGATCCCCAAAATATGTCACTTTTAATATGCAGCAAGGTTTTTCTGATGGGGTAGGCCATAATGCAAACTTCTGAGACCTCTCCTGAGGGCAGATTTGATAAAGTTCCCATCAACACACAGCACCTTTACAGGAAAGGATTTATTCAGCACTCAGTGTGAACTTGGTTTCAGGTTCTCAGAGAGAGCCCCCGTTCACAACTAACCCAGTGGAGACCCTCTTTACCATCTCATCTCCTCTCTGAGGGCAGGACGTGGATTTCATACTGTAAGCTAACAAAGCCCAATACAATTTTGCATGATTTATATCTCACAGCTATGCTGATGGCATTGTTATCCCAATTTTACAGATGGGTAAACTGAGGCTCAGGAAGATCCAGCACTCTGCCAGCTCACCCAGGTTAACAAGGCAGACTTGGGCCTAGAAGCCGGGTCTTCCTAACAGCATGCTTGTCCTTGAGAGACAGCCTACAGCGCTCTGCAGCGTGAAGCTGAGACTTACCCACAGGGTCGGGTAACCTGGGCCAGAACAGCTTCAGGTAACATCCACGTGTAACTAAGTTAACGTCCCCTGTAACTAAGTTATGAAGACTTTAAATCCTTGGCTAACGGATCAGAGGCAGGGTCTGTGTGCGGAGCTATTATTCCGGTCCCACTACAGTGCCTCACGTGGGTTCCCGATTCTTCTAACACTACCAGGATTCTTCAACACACCATTTCCGCAGAATCACAACTCTGTATGTGGAGGTCGAGGGTCCTTGACTGGAGGGTCTTTCTGTCTCATCTCCTCATGTAACAATTAACAGCAGAAACAAGCAACCGCAGACTGTGATGGGAAGAACAGAGCCCCGTATTCTGCTCCAACATGACACACGGCCCCCATGCGTGTGAGCCTGTAACTCTGGAAATAATTCAGGAGCTCGCTAGAAAAGGGGGAGGGGGCTCAACCTGCCAGATGATGCCATTACTCAGCACCCCTCAGCTGGTACCTTCTATTCCACACAGCCCCAGGGCACCCAGACATAAACCACTGCTAAGGGGACTAAGACAGGGGCTATCTGGAGTTTCTATGGAAACAGAAGTATGAGGACAATACTAACAGAATTTCTCCTTTGTAATATTCTTGAATATGAAGAAACAGGTAATATGCTCTTTAAAAATTTCTGTGAATTCCGAGATGATATTAAGGATTTGATAATGAAAAAACACTTCTAAATCCATAATCTTAAACAAACACCTCTAACCTGATAGAAACCAGATGACTGTTTCCATCAATAAAGAACAAAGTCCACACTGATTCATGCTTTTTGAAAAAAGTAATAGAAATTTTAAAATCTTACACCCTGATGTCTGGATCCATCCGGTTTCCTAAGAGCCACGGCAACAAAATGGTGCTCATCTATTTTGCTTTCCTGAAAAATAAAAAGTAGTTAATAACATCACTAAATGTGCAAACTCAGATGTTCTTTGGTCTTTATTTTTCAATCTCCTTTCCCTCTCTTTCTGTATACACAGGTACCTGCCTCCTCTGACCCATTTATGATGTTACCTGGACTGTGGCCCCTTACTTGTGAATAATACTTCAGTATGTACTTCCTACTTGGGACATTCTCTCATGTAACCACACGAGTTAACAGCTTCAGGAAATTTACATTGAGAGAAGAGTTGAATCTACCACCTGTATTCCAATGTTTATGACTGAATCCAGGAATGTCCCTTACAGCATTCCCACCTTCAAGCACCAGAGCCCATCGAGGGTCCAAGTCTGCTTTCAGTTGTCCTGTCTTGCTAGCCCTTGTGTCTTTTATGACAACATTTTAAAATATAGGCCCCATTACTGTCCCTCCTTTATCAACAGAGCATTGCTCATTTTCCTTTGGTCTGATTATGCTTTTTCAACCAGAAATGAACTAGACAGAGTGCCATATCTGGCGGCACATCGAGACAGCCCTCGGCCGTCACTGGTGTTTATTCTGGACGTACTTCAAGCGCTCACGTAAAACTCAGACTGCAACCCTGGTTTGTAAGTATTTCGTGAACTATGGAGTACAGCCCATGGGAACTCCGTGGGAACTCACAGGTAAGCCTGAAAGAACACGCGGTTTTCTGTCCTCTGCTAGGTCTGAAACGTGGGGATGGGGCTTAGAATAGGACAGATATTGAGGTAATAGTTTGGATGATTTTAATAGTTTCTAATAGTTTATAAAGGTATTGCAGTTACCGCAATATAAATAATATAGTATTTATTAGATGTATATAATAATATATAAATAATATAATATAAATAACAAATAAAACCACCCCAACTATGAATGAAAAGCCACTTACTAAGGGATTCCTCCGTAAGGTACCAGTTTGAAATACAAAACTATAGTCAGAAATAGTATCTTCTTCATATCTTCACACCTTAAGGTACCCAAATTAGCAAAAAATATAAATGAGATTGAGTAAGGGACAGGTATGTTTAAAAGAAGAAAAAACTTAGTAGTGAAATGTCAGAAGACTGAACTGTTCAAAGGTGCTTTCCCTTTAACGAAAAGCAAGCTCACAATATTTGTAATTACAGACACAACTGCCCTTACTGATGCGCGGCCTTCCCTTCCTCACTGTGAATACATGGACACGTGCACTTCCTAGTGCAGGCGTGCTTCAGCTGTAACCACTTTTACAAAACCATGGACCACTTGGTAAGAGCTCTGCAGTGTCTGCACCTGAGGGGACTATCAGAAGGAACCGTGGGCAACCACCAGTCCATCTTCTGTCCGTATGCTAGAACACCAGGATGCCCCGCTCGACCCACCTATACATCTCGCCAGAAGCCACAACTCAGTGACGCTGATTTCAAAATACAGCTTCCTCCTACCTAATGAGACCTCATAAGCACCATGTAAATATGAAACACGACACAACAAACATGAAGGGACCGCTTGACAATGAGTGACTCAGTCACAGCACACCCACACTCAGCGGGACGCTGCAAAAGAAGCTCTGTGAGGGAAGAACTTTGCCGCTACGTCCTTTCTATCAAAGACGACACATACAAGAAATGTCAGATGAAACAAAAAAAGGAAACCAGCAACTTAGCTACCTACTTAAACCAACTTCATTCAGTGCTACTGAATTTAAGATTTAACTTCTGAAGACTTTCTAAACTTTCAAGACTTTCTCCTAAGCTTACAAATTTTATCCGTAAAATTATTGTGAATATCAGAACTTCCCTATAATCTCCAACAAACCAAAAGGGAGCAAGAACATTTTATCTTTTTAGGAGATAGTTTAGTGTAAAGATTACAAAGATCAATCATAGTGCATGTTATTTTCTTCATTACGTAGCCCATTTTATAAACAAAGACAAAAGTTTAAGCTGGAACTTAAAAATTCAAATTTTGTAATTTTTTTTTCAAATGGCAAAGCTGAAAATGTATCTGTCCTAAATATTAATACTTCTAATTCTTTAAGCACTTTCCCTTCAATGCAAAGAATTTCTATTTCATCTAACCTCATCATTTGGAACTTTTTGGTGGTGACCTTCTATGGAAACTGAGAGCCTACAAAAGAGGACATCCCTCTTGACCTAAGATTTCATTTTTCTAGAGGGTTATTTTTCCAGGTATGGAAATACAATATTTAAGTGAAAGTCCTTTGTATTTGTTACAATAAATAACGGATTCTTGAGTATGTCCAAGCTAGCATTTTTGGTCTATAATAAACTGAGCTAGGTCATAATACAAAGGAAAAAGTAAAAGACAAAAAATGTCTGAGTTTTCTAGTCCTGAATGCTAGTTATTTCTGAAGCCCTGTAAAGTGAATCCCTCTAATATCCCATAATACTGCATTTCTGGCTTAAATGAGTTTGTGTTGGGATCCTCTCTCTAATGACCAAGAATTGCTAGTGAGAGACCAAATATAAAGAGAGACCAAAATCTTTAACCTGGCTAATTACGGCCACATGATCGTGGTTGTCTAACCTGGACTCTCTCTCTCAAATCCCCTCATCATAGGATTTCCCTTCCCATTTTACTGAACTCCCTGTGACTGACCTTTCAAGTTATCAGCCTAAAATCCGTATGCTCTCACAGTTTCCCTCACCCCCGCTCAGAGCACCAACAGTGGATTCCAGCAGTGTCTCATTTCAATGACCAGACCCCAAACTCATCTTGTAGACATGCACACAATATGGAGAATCTTACAGTTAGAGCTAGTGCGATAAATTTCTTACTTCAAATGCCCATTCTTTTTCTTCTTCCCCATCCAGGAACAAACGTGTTTCCTTATAAACTTGGCCAATATCCAGATTCAATGGGGATATATCAAATTCAAGCCGTTGCAATTCAAAGCCTAGTCCAACACCAATGGCCTTTATGAAGCTTTCTTTCAGGGCCTAAAATACAGAGATAGTTTCTATTAGAGCATTCAGCACGCAAAATTTTTCATAAACTTTGGGGCGCCTGGGTGGCTCAGTGGGTTAAGCCTCTGCCTTCGGCTCAGGTCATGATCTCAGGGTCCTGGGATCGAGTCCCGCATCGGGCTCTCTGCTCAGCAGGGAGCCTGCTTCCCTCTCTCTCTCTGCCTGCCTCTCTGTCTACTTGTGATCTCTCTCTGTCAAATTAAAAAAAAAAAAAAAAAATTTTTTTCATAAACTTTATAGGCCCAACACAACTGGAGTTTTAACTCTACGCTACATTAGGGCTGTAAATTATTACTATTTTGGGAGGCGCCTAGGTGGCTCAGTTGGCTGAGCATCTGCCTGTGGCTCAGGTCATGATTCTGGAGTCCCGGGTTCACGGTCAGCAGGGAGTTTGCTTCTCTGTCCACTCCCCTGCGCCCCCCCACCACCCGGCTCATGCTCTCTCTCACTCACTCACTCTCAAATAAAATCCTCCCCCCCCCCCAAAAAAAGCAAAGAGACAAACCAGATGTGTGATCTTAAGGTCAACCATTTAATCTCTTGGTGCCTCCATTCTGTCACATGTAACAGGAGATACTAATGGTACCTTCCTCACAGCACTGTCACGATAATTAAATGAACTACCACGTGAAGAACATATGTTACATTAGAGCATATTAGTGTTTGTTAAATAATGTCTCCTGGCATGTAGCAAATATTACATTAGTGCTTGTTAAGTAAGGCATCATGTGTATGAGCTCCTTTGAAAACAAAAACATTAAATATTATTTAGAATTTAATACTTAATATTAAATAGTGATAAATAAAAGGTCTTGTTTTAACTTTAGAGCAGGTACCTTCTGAGCACTGAATGTATATTCAATTTTCTTAAATGTGATTATAGCAATGATGCATAAAAATCATGAAGTTCCCAAGTAGTCACCCATTTATTCCAAATACTCTTAAGAACTACTGGGTAACCAAAGGACTTTTGCTTCTGTTTTTAGTGAGGCTAATGGATCACCCTAGGCTTTTATTCTCATAATTAGAAAGAAATTATACCCAGTTCCTGTAAAACATGTCAAGTTGAGTCCATTCATCCTTAAAGCTTCTGATCGTTTCCCATTCTTTGTTGGTGAACTTTCTTTTCATAATATGAAAGAATTCTGGAATTGAACCACGACCTGCCAATTGAGGAAATACAAAATTAAAAATAGCCATTCTGTTAACCAAAACCGTTAAAGAGCACAAAGAGAAAGCTACGGCTCAACCTTACTTTTGAATATAATCACAATAATCCTAAACAAAATGTCAGCAAATCAAAGCTGGGAATTAAAATAAAATAAGATTCAGTGACCAGCAGGGGTTAGCCCATAAATAGAAGCATAGTTTAAAAGAAATCGTGAAATTCTGTGGAATATTAAATAATTAAGGGGAAAAAAACCACATATGGTTATATCAATAGATGCCTTCTGAAAATCTGATACAATTTAGCAGCCAAATGCGCTATAAATCCTAAGTAACTAGGAGGAAATTTCCTCTATGTGGTAAAGTATCAGAAATCCACAACAAACACTCTTAAAAGAGATACTCTCTAGGGTTTACATTTTTACTTTGCTACAGAACAGGAAAAAAAAAAGCAATTTCTTTACAAGTTTTTGAGAACCAGGAGAAAGCTGAGGATCTTTGTTATCACCCTTAAGTCACCACTTTGCAAAATTAACATATGCTCATTTCCTTCAAAATAATGCTCTCTCAACAGATTTCCTAATTTGACATCTCCAGTAGAAAAAAATTTTAATTTCTGTCTTTTCAGGGATGCTCCTGTGAAGTAAGTAAGTGCTTTAACACAAACAAACAAACAAACAAAAAAAAACCTGAGACCCAGTCCTAGTGCCTCTTTACAGAACATTCTCAACAGGAATAATAGAAGAACTCAGAGAATCCGATTCTCAGAATTAAGAGCTAAGATGCAAATTAAAAATACAACAGGTGCCTTTCGTATTATACTTATCCAAAATATGACTATGTTGTTTGTCTACCTTTATCCCTAAGCAGGATGTTTCTATCATCATTCATTTACTTACTGTACAAATATGCAGATTACATATAAACACAGACATGTAGAGACCTAATGTAGAGACCTAATGGTTACAAACATCAGTCCTGGTTCCTGGCCTCACACACTGACAGCCCAGCTGGCCCATCAGAGAGCCTGGCCCAAGGGAGATGAACCACAAACGTCTACTGTATGAATAAATGAACTTAACCATTATTTGTTTACTTCCCAATGCCCTACTGCCCTATGTCCTTCCTTCAAGACTGTTACATACTTTGCAGAAATACCACCTCCTCATCAAGGCAGTCCCTCTGTAGATTGTGTTAACATAGCTTATCTACTGTAACTCCAATTTCCATTTCCAGAATACCCAGCTCTAAAATCTGTGTGCCCAACTGGCTGACCACCACTCTTGAAGGGACAGCCGCCACTACACTCTCTATGGGCATTAGAAACTCGTCTAGGGAAAAAAGATGTCAAATCCCCCTGCTGAACCTTTCCCTGGCATTTCATTGCTAACCCGCCCCATAAGGATTCAACAGCTGGGCTCCTATGACGATCCTTTCCCCTGAAAACATCCCAGTGCTAGATGCCAGGGACATGACGATGAGCAGAATGGACGTGACGATGAGCAGAATGGACGTGCCGATGAGCAGAACAGACCCGCCCTCACCTCCACAGGGGGCTTACAGTTTCTCCTACAGGAACCATCTACCATTCCCAAAGCTCTGTCAAGGGTAGAACCTCCTAAAAGCCAATTCTTCCACACGACTGTTTATGATTCCCCTACCATTCCCACTTCAACAGTCAAGAGTCTCTTCTTGTTAAGCCAGGAAATATTTCTGACGACCCTACAATGAGTGATATGTGGTCCTTTACAAATCAAGAAAAACACTCATTTATTTTCAAGTTCATCAGACTCATTTAATTCATCTGTCTACTCCCTGGCACTCTATTCTTCTCAAGAAGAATACCTTTGGACACATTTTATGAATTCAACTAATATTTACTGTATCTATTCATATTGTTAAAAGACTGCTATTTCCTAAAATTAGCCCAGCAAAGCTATAAAGTCACTTCATGTAACAGCACTGAAATAGTAAACTGATCTGGAAGACCCAGGGAAGGGGATTCTTCTTCAGGCCATGGACCCCTTACTCTTCAACACCTTCTTTAAGCCCCTGAACAAACACCGTCTTGTTAAAAAGCAAACAGAACTAGTACATACTGGCTTGAGAAAGAACATGCTTAAGACAGCAGGCTTGCAAAAGTGACAAGAGGAAAACTGGGTATTTTAAATCCTGGGAGTGTTGTTATCTACATAAATCATCAACTGTTTCCTCTTCAACAGATCCTAGCACAAAGCAATAACAATGGGGAAAAGCTACCTTGGATTTGGGAGACAGCACTGCATATTTTGAGTAGAACTGTAGTTTTAATGGAACACTACCCAAAAAGCCATATTTAAAAATACATGCCTGTTGTCAACTATACTGTCATTTTGTTTGCTGGTTTCTTCATAACCTTCAAAAAGCCCTCTGATTTTTTTAACTAAATAAGATGGGGCAATCAAGAAAAAAAAATTTAAATATGCATGCTAATAAAAAACAAACTGATTAACATAAAAAGCAATCTAGCACAATCACTGAAAGCAATCACAAACTGATTATGTACAGCTAAAAAAGTATCCAATGAGTGTGTTTTCATATACTTTTGAGAGCATTTTATCCATTCCACAAAATAAGAGATTTGAGAGCAACAGAGGATTTTGTAAATATTCAGCCAAAGCACGACAGCGCCACAGTGTGGCACTGTGGTGGAAATACATAGTGGGGAACAGTCTGTCTAGGAAACTGGAATTTAAAGGAAAAAAACAAAAAACAGTATGAAATCCCAGAACAACACACCTGTCCCTCAGACTATCTGAAGGCAGCACAACTATCAGCCATATAATCTGGCAAATCTTCCTAATACAATCTTCGATTTAATCATACTGGCTACTTAAGAATTTACATATAAAGATAAAATGACTCAAAAACTAACATCGTTCTAGACTAACCAAGTTTACAGAAACCAGATCCCCCACCCTTGTAGCTTAAACTTCAGGAAAAGCAGTATTAGATATTCACCGTTCCACAATGACCAACTACTCAAGACTACAGAGCAACCCGGAAGTTCATCGAACAATTAAACATACAGTAACAACCTACAACCAAGTAATTTACATTAAGTGCCTCCAGCTGCTGTTGCCAGCCTATGGGAAAAAATCCTATTAGTGCCACAACCGACATCAATCTGTCCCCCAAACAAGGTCACTAATGTGTTATCTGGACCAGCATCTCAGGTGAAGTTGACCTTTCTTCCTTAAAGAAAAGGGATCGGTTATGGGGGGGGGGGGGAGCAGGAGCTGAGCAAAGTCCAACTGTGTGCGTAAGAAAAACAACATTTAGACAGTAAGTCATATTAGAAATTCCAGTAGTGTCATTTTCTAGATACCGGATTACATACATTCTCACTTCCATGGGAGGGGACAGATTTCTAAAATTTGAGTTAGTATGTACACAATGATGTGTGATTTACAAGCTTACCTGTTTGGGAATTTATCCAAACACAAACCCAGAATAAAGCAAACTGCATGAGCGACTCCTACTGGATTTCACAAGCTCATGAGCAAAGCCTCTCCCAGCTTCCAAACAATGGAGCTCTGGGGACCCTTCGCAGATGTGCTGTAGGGCAGAAACACTGGACCAAAAGGCAGCTACCTGGGCTGAAGCCCTCCCTGTCGGCAGCCCTGAACCCTGGCTGCTCTCCGTGTTTCTGTGAACACTCCTTTTTCAACACACAAGTGTCAACACACACATAGGAAGCAGGCCTACAGAGCCAGGATAGGATTCTGTGGCTGTAAATGCGCTTTCTTTTAGAGAATCTTTTTTTTTTTAAAGATTTTATTTATTTATTTAACAGAGAGAGAGATCACAAGTAGGCAGAGCAGCAGGCAGAGAAAGAGAAGGGGAAGCAGGCTCCCCACTAAGCAGAGAGCCCGATGAGGGACTCGATCCCAAGACCCTGAGATCATGACCTGAGCCAAAGGCAGAGGCTTAACCCACTGAGCCACCCAGGCGCCCCTGTAAATGCGCTTTCAAGGACCCTGAAGGCAAGGTGGAGGGGCAGAGGGTGAGGCTGCCCCAGGGACCAGGACACTGAGCACAGAGACCCCAGGGACTAGTCGTAGACCTTGAAACCTTAGGTCATTTGCCCTGCTGGGCTGCACACTTGCTTGGAACCCATGCCTCCCTTTTATCTTCCAACTTCTCCCCTCTGAAGTGGGAAAGTCTACCCGACGCCTGTTCCACCACCGAGTCACAGGAGGAGATGGTCTGTTTTCTAGTTGAACAGGCCCGCTGAAGAAAGAGGAGTTCTGCCCCACCAGGGAGCATACCCAGCCTCACCTCTACCTGACTTAGATCACTCATGATGACATCTGGAACTTTCTGAGTTGACGATGTTCAGAAGAGATCTTGGAGTCGGATGGAATAGGCTAAGATCTGGAGAGGCTGGGATGGGATGACTTTATTTTGTATGTGGGAAAGACAGAAACTGGAGAAGGGGGAGGCAGAGGATGGACTGTACTAGGTTGAACAGTGTCTCCCCCAACTCATGCCCACCCAGATCCTAGGAAATGGACCCTTATGTGCACAGGGTGCAAATGTTATCAAACCAAGAAGAGGTCACACTGGGTCCGAGTGGGCCTCGTATCTAATGACTGCCGTCTTTCTGAGGGGAACACTGAGGCAGAGGATGCAGGAGAGAAGGCCGCGCGAAGATGAAGGTAAAACCCAAGTGATGGAGCTACAAGCCAAGGGATGGCGGGGACTGCCGGGGACCAGGACGGGGTGACGAAGGATTCTTCCCCGGAACGAGAGGGAGCGCGGCCCCGTCAACATGCTGACTTGCGGCTCTCAGAACACACTGAATTCTGTCGTGACAGACACAGCAGTTCGCCGTCCTCCGCCAGGAGCCCTGGCAACCGACACCCGCAGCCGCACTGCCGCGCTCCTGGGACTGAGTGCTACGCCCGCGCCAAACGTCCCCATGGGCCTCCGGCACCTCCTCGCTGCTACGCACGGCCGTCTCGGGGGTCTCTGAAGCCTCGGAGGGGCACGGGGAGTCGGGGCGACCGAGGAATACGCGACGGACGTGCCGGCAGCCCTTGAGCACGAGGACGCCAAAGCTCTGCCCTCGCTGCGGCCGCTCCCGCTCCCGGGTGCCATGTGTCGTGTGGGGCTCCTCCGTCCCGAGCTCATCCCTTCACCGAGGGAGGCCCGAGCGCTTCTCCCACCGATGCTTCCGAGCATTCTACACCGCAGCCGTATTAACCTCCATCCACCAAAGGTGCCACAACGCAGTCCCGCGCTTGCGAGAGAGAAGACTGACTGAAACCGGCCTTCCGCGGACCTCCTGGTGGCTCCTTGCGGCCTTTGCGAGCCTGACAGGAAGGGGGCGTCCGGACGCCTGACGAAGCGGCCTCGTCGCTGGACTCTAGCCCGTCAGGCGGAGCTCGCTCTCCTGGCGCTCCGCAGCGCGAGACGGGGCCTGACAGAGCTCGCGAGCTCCGCGCTACAAACCGCGAGCGCGTGGCGTCTCTCCCCGCGCCTGCCAGCAGCCCGACGTCGGCACGTCAGCCACGCCCCCAAGCAGCGCGGACGCACAGAAGCCGTCTCTGTTCCAGCGGGTGGGGTTGTCGCGGCGTCTGCATTTGCAAGCAGCGTCCCAACCCGTATCAGAAGCACCACTCCATGCCAGCCTCAGCAGCGACGGGCACAACCACCTCAGCGTGAGCATTTCTTAAGAAGGTTCTTAGTAACGCCGGCCCTTCCCGGGTTTAGGACCTGATCTACCCAGCACTGGTGGTGGCAGAACTGTTAAGCCGTTAAAATGCAAAACATAACACACACACAAATTCTAGAGGAACGAAAGACTTAAATGTAAAAATAATTTTAGAACAAAATCTAGTGAGTAGAGTAAATCTTTCATCAATTTAATTATTTTTCCCAAACAAGACAGAATTCAGAATTTATCAAGGAAAAGAGAGATGCATTTATAAAAAATAAACTCATATGGCCAAAAAATAAGTTTAAAAGATAAATACAGAATGGGAAAAATCCAACAAATTTGGTCAATAGACTGTTAATATCCATAATATGTAAAGATCTTTTATATTACGATTAGAAAGTATGGATATGTAGTTTACACAAAAAAATTCAAATAGTCAATAAGCTATTGACTATTGATCACTCTTGTGATCAGAGTAATGTACCATTTAATGAATGATCTTTATCCACTGAACTACTCTATGTAAATACTGGACTCTAACTCTTAACACTCTTAGCTGACTATTCTTCTGCTGATACCATGCTTTTGTTTACAATGCCTAACACAGCTGCAGAGAATGGTAAAGCCAGTCCCTCTCACTGTATTTCTCCTCCTCTTAAGACATCAGTACCTCCAGGGGCACCAGGGTGGCTCAGTGGGTTGAGCCTCTGCCTTCGGCTCAGGTCATGATCTCAGGGTCCTGGGATCGAGCCCCTCATCAGGCTCTCTGCTCAGTGGGGAGCCTCCTTCCCCATCTCTCTCTGCCTACTTGTCATCTCTCTCTGTCAAATAAATAAAATAAAATCTTAAAAAAAAAAAAAACATCAGTACCTCCATAAAAACGTTAAATTCATTTAACCCAGTTCACAGAATTTTTCATACACTTCTGTGCTGGCAAGTCCTTACAGAGCTATCAACAAAATGTAGTAGTGAGAAGCAGTGGCTAAATATGTGGGCTCTGTATTGTGGCTACAAAACCATGATCTTCTATTTTTGAGCCATCACCTTAATCTATTTTTTTTAAAATATATTTATTTGAGAGAGACAGCAAGAGAGAGAAGGTGCAAACACACACACAAGAAGGGGGCAAGAAGGGAGAGGGAGAGAGATTATCAAGCAGACTCCACACCAAGTGCAGAGTCAGATGTGGGGGAGGATCTCACGACCCTGAGATCACGAACTGAGCCAACGGAGCCCCCCCGGCACCCGTCTTACTCTTTTCTGTACAGTAAAAGGAGTACTTACATCCTAGGCTTAAGCAGATGAAGATAACATTTAAGAGGTTCTGACACAGTGTCACAATGAAGAAACGCTCAGTAAACACTAGCTCCACACTGCGCACCCCATCAAATCCTCTGCACAGCGAAGACCTGGCCTGTATCCAGGCAGGGGGAAAGCTCCCTGCAGGCGAAGACCTGGTTCTCCAGTAAGGAGGTCAGAGAACAAAAGGAAGAGTGACTTACTGAAGGTGCCTGCAGGCTGTGTCTCCCAGCTTAAGAAAAATGCTTTAAGCACATCCAGCAAAACACAGGTCGAACAGAGACCAGTCTACATGGAAACGACAGAAGAATAGACTGTACGAGCAACAAGGATGAAAGCCGAACCTGAGAAAAGGGGGGGTGAAGGAGAGAAGCAGCTGGTAGATCCGTGGATGGTGAGGAGGAAGACCCAAAGAAGAACTACTTGTGATCGTAATTCAGAACAGTTTATATTCCAGGTAGAATCTCAGATGAGTAACATTTTCTGTTGTGGCTGTGTACTCATTTTTTTATTTTTCAACAAGCACAGTCAGCAAAACCTAGAACCCCAACCCTCTGTACACGCAGTTAATATTCATGAAGCACCTGCTCTGTGCCACGCACTTGGATAAGTCCCAGGTTCGCGGCGGCCAAGACAAGTAAGCCATGGTTCCTGACCTTCTCCAGTGCGGGAGAACAACATTCCAGTAACTAAGCTACAATCACAAATCCAAAGGGCCACAGAGGGTCAGAGAATCTTTGCTAAGGAGGTACTCGCTCCGTCTCACCCTTCAGGTCTCAGCTACTCAAGAAAAGACGGGGCAGAAGAACAGGCAGAAGGAAGGACTCTGAACAGGAAAACGTCTGCTGCACGGGAGGTAATCAAAGATGAGTGTGGACAGCACTGAGCAAGGAGAGCGACCAGAAATGTGGAGAGAGGTAAATGAGATCAAGACGACAGGGTCATGTTAAGGTGACTGGGCTTATTAGGAACCAACCCAAGAGTTTTGAGAAAACTGCTGTAGGGATTTTTAAAGACCACTGTCTTCTGTACAGAGAAATGTACTACCCACATGGGGACAAAAGTGAAAAGGGGTAACTAATTATAATAATGCAGGGAATGGTATGATGGAAACAGACAGACTCTACCACCTTCCTACTTGTAATACCACTTCTCACTTTACACTTACCGTACTTAATTCACAGAGCAGCTCTTCTAGAGAGCAGTTCTCTGACAGTCATTTCAAAGCTGTTATATTAGTATTAAATCTCAAAATATAGTTACTCTGTCCCACCAATTAATATCCAGCCATGTTTATAATAAAAATGGAAATCTGAAAATATAAAATCATGGGAAAAAATTGATTTTGTTTTTTTCCCAAATTTAAATCATAATTTTTATATTATATCTATTTTATCCTGCCTTATTTTTAAACACAACAAAATTAAACAACTATCTTTTCTTTTATACTTATGACTACAAAAGCCTTTAATGCTGGATAAAAATTGGAAAATGAAGCCAAAAAAAAAAAATGAAGCAAAAACCAATTTCCCAATTGGGGGGTAGCAAGCTATAATGATGACCTACATTAGTCCTTCCCCACCGGGGTTAGAAAGGTACTGCACTGGCACCTTCCTTCCAGCAGGGTCCCCAATATCTTCTAATCCCTCTTCTCTGGACAGTCATTTCTTGAGTGCCAACCATGCACGAGCTACTTTGGTGTAAGGCTCTTTTATCCATTAGGCAGAGAATCAAGTGGCAGGTGCAACAGTGTCCCCAACCGCGGATATCTGGCTGGAAGAGGCCTGGAGCCCCCAGATCCATCAGCCATCCCACAGCAGCCCTGGAGGAGACCGGAAAGCAAGGGCAAGCACCTGCTTCCGCTAGAAGGCAGGACTCTGCGAGTCCCTACATGCCACTCGCAGGGACAGGAGAATGAAGGACAACACGGAACTGAGTCTTTCAAGGTACCCGCGATGCGCCAAAGGCCAACTCCTTGAGCGAATGATCTAATAATGATGTCCAACACAGGGTATAAAGCTGTATCCTCCATCACTCGGCAGCTCACCTCACTGACTCAGGTACGCAGAGCAATTCTAATGAATGTCAGCGAAGTAGAACAGTGTGTACTCCTCCCTGAGTGATGAAACTGTGTGTACTCATACTTCAGAAATGAGGGACGCGATCACGACACTAGGGACAAATGGAAAAGATCTCTTCCCCATGTGAGATGTATCAACGGGTCTTTGGCAATGAAGCAAAGAAAGTAAAAGGTTTGGACACTGAGACCAGCCAAATAAAATCAGTCAAAAAAAGTATTGGGGGGGGCGGGCTCTAATAAAATACAATTAACAGGAAACCGAGTTTTCAATCTTTGCTCAATTACCTTACCAATGATTAAAAGTTTCAATTAGCAATTACTTGTTTATCCAGCACCGACCATAAGCCAACACTGTTCATGAAGCCAACTGGTAATAAATTCTGTCTCACAGGCCTAATTTCAAGGCAAGTATTAACCTGACGAGCCAGCTGTCACTCTAATTGTGCTGACTGCACTGTATGGACCAGTGGCCTCTCAGATGATTTCTGATTTTTGAAATCAGGACAAAAGAAAGCTATGAAAGCATATGCACTTGTTCCCATGCTCACCTTTTCCAAATAAGCCGCCTTTTTTTCCTTTTTTTTTTAAAAGACTTTATTTATTTGCGAGAGACAGAACACAAGCACAAGCAAGCAGAGGGAGAGGGAGAAGCAGGCTCCCCACTGAGCAAGAAGCCCAACGTGGGGCTCGATCCCAGGACCCTGGGATCATGACCTGAGCCAAAGGCAGACGCTTCACCGACTGAGCCACCCAGGGGCCCCTTATTAGCTATGATCTTGCTGAAAAGCAGATCCTCTCCAGAGAAAACCATGTGCATATTCATATGAAATGCAGTAAACAATATTAAGGGGGTGAAAAAAATGCCTTGATGCTTACCCAGGGATTTCCTGGGTCGAGTCCCCATTCCTACGAGACAGCTTCCTGAGGAAAGTTACGAACCGAGCTCTCTCAGAGAGGCTCACGAGCAGGTTAGGAAGAAAGGAAGTGGTGGGAGAACGCAAGGTAAATACACCGACAGCAACAGTGAGAGAGGAGATTCACCTCGTCCTCTGAAGCCCCAGTGGGGCAGCAAAAGGCCCAGCTGCATCCGTCTGACAAAATACTTAGTGGGCACTGTGACCGCTCAACAAGGCCGGGGCTGAGACGTGGGGCGGCCACCAACCTCGGAAGGAGCTCACAGTTCTTGCTCTCGTGCGGCTCGTAAGGACCACGAGTGACAATCGAGTGACAACTCGTCAGGAGTAGAGACAGGTTACTGGAATGAAGGAAATGTCTCTTACGAGAGCCTATAACCAAAGAATCTAGCTACAACAGCGGGTTCACAGAGCCTTACAGAGTGAGACTGAGGTGACAGCCAACCAGTCCATGGTCATCTCTGCAGAAACAGGGGTGGGGTGAAGTTAACACAAATCTTCCAGACTAAGGGCAATGGAAGATTCTGCGCGGAGACACAGTGCCGAGACGCGGAAGCCACACTCCGAAGTTAGGGAGATGCTGGTTCTCTTCACCCATTCCTTACCTCCTGCTAACAGTACTAGCGCATTCACCGGGGGGCGGCTGGAACCATGAAATCGGACATGTTCCGTACAGCACCGGGCACAATGCGCTGGCAGAGAGGAAGTGCTCACTAAATGTGAGCGACGCTGAAAATCACAGAGCAGTGAAGAGAACCTGTGCTCTGCTAAATACAGTCTGGGTACACTCAACGCCACAGTCAATGTGAAAAGTTCCTACAGCCACTAATTATGAATTTCTAAAGCAAAATGCAGGCAGCTTAAATATTTTACTAACTGCTTGCTCTTTGTTTTCACTAATGTAGTAAATGGAATGCACTGAACTGTATTTAGATATAACACAAATCTCTACCCAAGGGCTAGAATATACTTCATCATTGAGATTTTTTTTTAAGCAAAACAACAACTTCCTGATGAATTCTGGAGAATACTTGAGTGAAACAAAGTTCTTACAATGTATTTACTAAGTTTTCTGAATGGAATGCTCTTGAAAATTGACTGATGAATTCGGTTTAACATCTGTTATTTAAATAAAAGACAAACAGCTATTTAAAAACTGTTCTTTAAAAAATTTGACCATCTTGGAAAACAGTTTCAAATTTAGTCTTATTTAACAAGCTGAGGTATAATCCAAAAAGAAAACCCTCATATTTTCACTTTGCCTCCAGGCAAAGCATTACATGCATCCCCAGTAATGGGGAATCTTGCCTTTACACAGAAGTCTGCTGATGTTCACGGAAAAAGGGAAACACACCCTTTTCAGATTCATGCTCTCTCAGATACACCACCGTTGAGTACTGAGCACATTTTCCCTAAGCTTTAGTACCTATAATCCACCTCCTGGCCTGAGATTTCAGAACAGATAAGAACTGAGAAAACAAGACGCTTAGCACCACAAAAATGCAACATTACCTGGAAAACTGGTCTTCATTACATCGATTCCAACTTGTAGCTCAGGTTCAGCAGCGAGCACCGCATAGTCCCCTTGATGAGAGACGTTGAAGTTGAAGTTGGGGTAAGGATTCAAGGAGTCTTTTGCAAGAACTGGTTTTCCCTTTGCAGTTCTTTGCAAACGAATATTATTCCAAGGGATATTCAATTTCTCTGCAACTAATTTCCTTATCATCAGACGACCAGCCTGTTAAGGAAGTAAAACATGTGGTATGTATTGAGGTATACTAAAGACTCAGATACCCTGCCTGTAACATACAAAGTCTATTTTTGTGCTTTCTAAAATAAATTCATTTTTAAGTGTTTAAAAGTATATTAAGTATTAAACTTAATGTACTAATATTTAAGCAATGCTTAAGAAAGTAGAAGAAAAAGTTAAAGTCCCTCTGTAGCAATTCCCTCCCCTCAACAAATAACCAATGTTAACAATTCTGCATCTTTCTGTTCTTCTAAGTATCTACATACCTTTTCATTTAGATATGCTTCTTCTTTTTTTTTTAAATGTAGATACATATTTGAGATCCTACTATAAGGAGTACTGCAGCAGGCCTAAGCTTTATAACTTACAAGTGTTGGGGGTTATTTCATGTCTATACCTATGAGTCCGGTCTGTCCCTTTTAACTGTAATCTAATATTTCACAATATCAAGATACTCCGCTTGATGGACGACTCCGCTATTACTGGACTTTTAGGCTGGCTCTAGTTTAGCTATTATGAAAAATTTCCCAGTGAACAGACCTACATCTACATCTACCTACATCTCTGTGCATATGTTCAAGTAGTTCTAGATCCCATACAACTATCACTCAGCTTCAATAATTAGCGATGCATGACTTGTTTCACATACACCCCTTCCACTGTCCCACTTCCATGAATTATGAAAAATCAAACTACTAAAATCATACAAAAATGCCCAAGAGTAGAAAATGACAAAGTCTGTAATAATTTATAAAATACCTTTCCAGGAGTCTCCCCTTCCCTTCTAACATTCTAACATAGACTTTCAAAATCTGCATGACTATGAATTACAAACTATAAAAAAGTTAAAAAGAAATTCACCACTCCGCCTTCAAAACACTATCTATTAGTCCACAGCCCAAACGAAAAGGTGTCTCTATCCGGGGCACTTTCGAGAAATGGCGGTCTCGGAAGCGATGATCACCAGAGGCGACTTCAAACTGCACCCTGCGGCCGAGGTAATTCTGAAATCCAACTTTCCCTTTGTTGCTTGGAAAGGCCTAACCACAACCAACACTTCATTTACAACGGCGTTCCCCGAGCGACGCAGTCGGGGAGGGAAGCCCGAGGGGCGTCCCCTCGCCGGGCCGTTTTCTCCGGGACGAGAAGGCCGGCCCGGGCCTCCTCCCGCGACCCCGAGCCCCCCGTCGCGGTGTGCCGGGGCCTGTCCGTGCCGGGCGCCGTCGGGCAGGCGGCGCGGGGTCGCGCGGCGGGGCGCCGGCGGGGGCCGCAGACACGCTGCCCGCGGGACGCGCCGCACGGCCGCCAGCCCGCCCCGACACACAAAGGGCCCTCCACACCCCAGACCCGAGTAGTACCATGGCCGCCTTAGCGTCCCGGGCAAAGACGAACTGGCCGATGCGCTCCTTCTCCTCCGGCTGGATCGACCGCACGGCCAGCAGCCACTCCGCGCGGCTCGGCAGCCAGGTGCCGCACGAAAACGCCCAGCGCACGCCCTCCATGGCCGGCACCAAGCGGGACCGCGGCGCGGGCGAGACCATTCACGGAGAAAGGACCTCGCCGCCAGGCCGGCTCTGATGGCGCGGACGCTGGCGTGCCCCGCCCCCTTCTTCCCAGCGTCGCGGCGGAGGGGGCGGAGCGGACGGCGACGCGCACGACGCCCCGCCCACCGGGAGCGCAGGTTTCCCCCTCCCAGCCGCTGTCTCCAGGAGAGATGGGCTAGGGGCGGAGACGGAGGCCCGCCTCTGCGCTCGGCGCTCTGCGGCAGCTCGTGACGTCACGAGGGGCGGGGCCTCGCGGCGAGCAGAGGGAGGGACCAAGGCCGAGAGCCCCCTAATTACGCCAGTCACACTCGGAGAAGCGCTAACGGGACAGCGGTTCAGGCCAATCGCAGTCAGGCCTGCGGAGGCAGCGAGCCTAGGGTGGAGACTTCGGAGACTGCAGTTGCAGGTGGGTGAGCTTTGGGGTCTGAGGGAGGAGTGGGATGACAGCGCCCGGTGCTGGGGGGCCCGCGGAGGAGGGGACCCCCGGGGCTCTGGCCGCCCCTCGGGTCGTCCGTGTGCCGGGTGGGGGAGGGCTATGGGCGACGGGGAGCGCGGCGCTCGGAGCCCCCGGAGCTGTGCCCCGCGGCGGCCCCGACCTGGCCTCCCCGCCGGTCCTGGGACCCCTCGCTGCGGCCGTGCGGCGGCCCGGGCACCGGGGGTCCTAGGAGCGGCGGAGCGCACTTAGCTCAGCAGCCTTCCTCGGGGGCTCCGTGCCTTGGCTCGGTTGTTTTCCCAGGCCTGACCGAGGGCCGTCTGGACGCCTCTGGGGGACCCTCGTGACCACAGCCCCTGCGGTACTGGCCTCTGCGGAGCCCTGTCGATGCCCAAATTCGCGGCAGATGAAATGCCATCCGCTGAGATGTAGACAGTCCCCCTCCGCCCTTTGGCGGCCAGGGGACGTCAGCCCAGGGCCAGCAGTAGTAATTCACACAGTGACCTAAGGATTATTTCCATCCTCTCTAAGATGGCTTCTGTTCTGTTTTTATCTATGCTTGTTTCTGTTAAGTTTTCCTGATATCACAAGCCCCTTCCAATCCTTTGCAGGTAGGTGGGGTTTTGAACGCCCAACAAACACAAATCCTCAAAGGGATGTAACGTAGTGTCTTTAACCCACTGAGCCACCCAGGCGCCCCTAACGTAGTGTCTTGATAGATCAACTCGGATAATACTTACTAAGAGCCTGTGTCAGGGGCGCTATGTAAGATCCGCTTGCCACCTGCAGAGAGCTTACAATCTGGCAAGGCAGAGGGAACATGTGCCAAAACCCCGCAGTAAGTGAAAATGTGTAGGTACGTGAAGTATACGGTGCCTACTAATTCTCCTGTCCCCGATGATCACAACTCCGTTCTCCATTTTTAACTTTATGTATCTGAGCTTATGGTAACTTCTCCACTCTTGGCATTTTGAACTGATTTTTAAAATTTCACTGTTTCCAAAACACTTCCATGTTCTGTGCAGTAGTAATTATTGTTACTGATGGAGAATCTGAGATGAGAAAGAGAAATCTGTGGGATGATTTCAACACAGGTTTAGGAATTCATAGTCCATTCTTTTAGCATTGAACTGAGCTCTGTGTATTCATCTGTAGAGCCTCGTAGACAGACCGACAGTGCAGTGGTTATTCGTACTTGCTTTCTCTGCCTAGAATATTCTGTCCTCCCATCATCACATTTCTTGCTCCTCTGTGTCATTCCCGTCTCGGCTCAAATGTCATACCTAGGAGAATGTCTCCGTACAACAAATCTAAAAAGCTCACTCTCCCCACTCCCTTCTATCCCTGGTACTACAGTGGACATTCTTTTTAGGTTTGTTTAATGGAATCCCCTTCCCTGTCTACTTTGTAAGTTATTACTTGTCCTTCAAGGCTTAGGGCAAACTAGACCTTTTCTTAAGGACAACCCCGGAGTATTTTTTTTTTAATTCTCTGTTTAATTTATTTGGCAACTATTCTTATACAGCCTTATGACATCTATTATCCCGAATTATTTTTATGTGTGTCATCTTGCAAGTCAGAATGTAAAATACTTGAGAGGGAATTTAATGCATACCTTACGTTTTACAAATAGTATACACGTTTTGATGAACTTTTACAATAGATTTTACTCCTTTTATAAGCTAACATTGGTATTTATATTCTGTCTACCTTTACTTCCCTTGTTTTTTTCTTAAAGAAATATAAAGTGTGCCTAACTATATTCAGGAATCCCAAACATTTTATTATGGTATTTTTTTATTGCATTGGTGAGGGGAAAAAGAGGACTGAAATGTTAGGGGTTCAGCAAGCTTGTAATAGTCAACTTGCCAGATCCTGAGCTGTCGCTTCTTAGTGGGATTCTGAGAAACCTGTGTTCTTTTTCCAGTTCCACCACCAGTTATCTGTGTGACTTTGAGAAAATCACATAACCTCACCCGGGTTTCAATTTCATTGGAAAAGCATCAAATGAAATCCTCTAAGTTTCATCGATTTGGGGGAGCAGGGGAGATAATGTTCATTCGCTTCTTATTGGGTCACAACTTTATTCCATTGCAAAGCTTAACTTTTCAAGACTTTAATAAATATATATATTTTTTAATTCTACCAGTTACCTAAGAAAGAAATCTTGCTACCTTTCCCCCCTCAGTCTGCATATCCAATCTATTCTCCATTCTATTGGTTCTGCTTCTAAACTAGAGCTACCATCTAAATTTCTCTTTCTCCACTGTTAACACTCTGGTCTAAACCACCATCTTGTCTCACCTGCAAGACTGATTCATTATCTAGCCTGCAGGAGAAGGGGCAACATTGTTTTCCTAAGTCCTCCCTGCCATCAGCACTTCTGAAGCAGCCGGTCTTCAGAGCTAGGTCTCCAAGTTCATGCCCTTGATCACCGCAGCATATGTGCTTCTGACCAAACAGTGCAGGGGAGGCAGCAAGACAGGAATCCTGAAGAGCACTGCGCTCCGGAAGCTAGAGATGCGTGTTTCAAGAAGGGGGGACTAGTTAGCAACGTGAGTTAACCAGAATGTGGAGAGAGAAGATGAGAGCACGGTGTGGTGACACTGACTCAGCAGGATGTAGGGTGAGAGGACTGGACAGTAGTGGGCTCAGATGGCCACTGGATGCAAAGCTGCTACAGACTTTCTGGGTCAGGGAGTGGAAAACCGGGATGGTCGGTAGAGGGTAATGAACGTTCAAAGGACAGATTTTTGTTTGATATTTAAAGATGGGAGATACTACAATGTGTCTGCTGACGGACTCTGTCCACTGCAGGGGGGGGATGTGTTGATGCAGGAGAGCCGCTAGTGGTGTGGATGTGCGTGCGTGTGTGCACGGTACTCTAGAGTGTACTCCAGAGTGGGGACCCTGTCTCCACTGGTTTTGGCCGTACACCCAGTAGTTAGAACAGCGCTTGCCAAAGTAACAGCTACTCTGTAAACTTCCTAATATCTGTTGAATAAATGATTAACTTGGACTCCATTTCTCTTACGTCCTTTTTTTAACATTAATTCTTCAAACATCAGCCAGAAAGATATTAAAAAAAAATAAACCAGACCATGTCACTGCCAAGTGCAAAGTCTTCTGTGGTCCCAATTGCATGTAGAATGGAATTCCAGCCCCCTGTGGCCTATCGGATCCTGCATGAGGTGATGCCCGCCTTCTGGAACCCTACCCCCCCCCCCGCATTCTTCTCTCCTTAACTGAATTCTAGTGATGCTGGCCTTCTTTCATGTCCTCAAACAGAAGGACTCCTTCCCACGTTAGGGCTTTATACGGGATTTCTCCCCCTCCCCCCAACTTCTTGTCTTGACATCATTCAGGTGTCCACTTAAATGTCACCTTCTCAGGAAGACACTCACTGAGACTGTAGTGAACCAGAGCAAAATCTGGAGCCACGTGGTCCTGGGCCAGCTCCCTGCTGACCTGCCATATAACCTTGAGCAAACTGCATAAGGTCTTAAAGCCCCAGCTCCTCTTCCTGCGAAGTGCAGACAGTAGCAGTATCTGATTTACACACTCCTTTTGAAGACTCAAGAGTATATGGAGCAGCAGTACACAGTGAGCCCCATGTAAGTGTTACCAGGGTCACTCCCTCAAGTTGAATATCCCCCATTGTTCATTTCTGTTCCTTTCCCAGCTGTTTCTTCACTGTGTTCGCAACAATGTCTAATTTGTCAGTCCTCCTCACTAGATAGGAACCACCAGGAAGGCAAGGATCACGTCCGCGGATATCCTCCATGCCTTCCTGACTAATTCCCTGCCTGGCACACAGTTAGCAGTCTGTGACAAATATTAATTAGAATAGGCCAGAAATCACGCTTGGTTTTGAAACTCCAGTGACCAAACTCGCATCACTGGAGAGCCTGACGGAATCAAAGCCCAGACCAGTCTTGCGGTGGAATCCTGACTCCTGTCAAGCACCTGCATTTTCTGTCCTGACTTTGTATCAATCTTGTCAGACTTGATTGTTGTACTTTTATTGATTCAATTATTTAAATCAAATTTTAATGGAAGATGTTAAAAGGAAGAAGGAGATAATAGTATTAAAAATTGATTCAGTGTTTTGAGCAGGAAGGAGTTTTGTTGAAGCTAAGATGCATCCTTACACACCGCTGTCTCATGCGCTTCGAAGAAAGAAAACACTGCCATCATTAACTACCATACAAGTCCTTATGGCCTGGTATTTTTCAAACTCAAGGAAAGCCCTTTTAAAATTTTCGTGTATCATCCCAGTACACATGCAAAATTAGCTGAGATGCTCTTAAAACATTTTCACACTCAGAGTCCAGTGCTTCGAATTCGCTTGCAACTCAGAATCTCGAAGTCCATGTTTTTCTACATAATATTCTGTTATCAAGAGCATTAGTGATGCATCATTTCTTTTTTTTTTTAAGATTTTATTTCTTTATTTATTTGACAGAGATCATAAGTAGGCAGAGAGGCAGGAAGAGAGAGAGGGGGAAGCAGGCTCCCTGCTCTCTGCTCAGCCAATGTGGGGCTCAATCCCAGGACCCTGAGATCATGACCTGAGCAGAAGGCAGAGGCTTTAACCCACTGAGCCACCCAGGTGCCCCTGATGCATCATTTCTTAAGTGACTATCCGTTATTATCTCCAGGGCTGTCTTTTAAGACATGGATACCCATTCTTCACATTCTGATGCACAGTTTGATGCACATAGGGACAAACAGGTCATGTTGCTACCTGGTCAGAAACAATAAGATACCTGTCAATTTCAGATATGTTTAGGGTGGAAAAAATGTGTCTTAAAATTAGTGAAATATTAGGGGCACCTGGGTGGCTCAGTGGGTTAAGCCTCTGCCTTCGGCTCGGGTCATGATCTCAGGGTCCTGGGATTGAGCCCCGCATCGGGCTCCCTGCTCAGCGGGGAGCCTGCTTCCCCCCACTCTCTCTCTGCCTGCCTCTCTGCCTGCTTGTGATCTCTCTCTCTGTCAAATAAATAAAATCTTTTAAAAAAAAATAGTGAAATATTATACTGAATTTGCAGAATATTTGAAGAAAAAATTGCCTTACATATCTTTTAACATGATTTAAGAATTGTTTTAACAACTAATAATGTTATTAAGTACATGTTATTACTGAGTTTAACCATTAATATTAATATACCACCTGACAATATTAATTTAATATTTATGACATAGCTTAAGCATCACAACCGTACGATGTATTGGTATGTCCTCCTTGAACATAAGGAAGCTAAAGCCTCAGAGAGCCTCCATAGGGGTCACAGTACGGTGATGGGCTACGTAGGACCCTATTCCTTCAGCCTTAAATCCTGAATTCTTTGTTATATGCAAAATACACTACTACTATGAGTGCACATTTACTCCGACCAAATTTAAGAAATGAAGATTTCAGCTTCTTTGCTCTTTCATTCTGTATAGAATACACACGGCAGGCTTTATCTTTTAACAGTGTCATTAAAGTGAATATCTATATATGACTCTAATATGTTTGAGAATACTTATTTGAGGATACTTAAAATTTTCTTTTTTTTTTTTTTTAAGATTTTATTTATTTATTTGAAACAGAAAGAGAGCGCGAGAGTGCACACACAAGCCGGGTAGGAGGCAGAGGGAGAAGCAGGCTCCCCACTGAGCGGGAGCCTGACTCGGGCTCAATCCCAGGACCCTGGGATCATGACCTGAACCGAAGGCAGATGCTCAACTGACGGAGACATCTAGGTGCTCTGAAAGTTAAAAATTTCTAGTAAAGTTTGCTTTTTGTTACTATTTATAGAAATGAGAATTCTTTATATCTCCATCATTGGGTTCAGTGAACAGTGAGCCTCAAAAGAGACTTAATCCAACACAAGATCCGAAGTCAATACATATTTTTAATGATAATAAAGTTAATTAAATTTTTTAAAGATTTTATTTATTTATTTGACAGACAGAGATCACAAGTAGGCAGAGAAGCAGGCAGAGAGAGAGGAGGAAGCAGGCTCCCCGCTGAGCAGAGAGCCCAATGCGAGGCTCGATCCCAGGACCCTGGGATCATGACCTGAGCCGAAGGCAGAGGCTTTAACCCACTGAGCCACCCAGGTGCCCCTGATAATAATAATTAAAATGTGTTTGTGGCTGAAGTTTCTTAAAATTTATTTCCTCAAGACTCACATCACTATGTAGAAATACAGTTTTTATCCTTTTGAAAGTCTCAGGTTTGAGTACCTTTTAGCTTTTTTATTTTACATTCAACTTCTCTTTTGAAAACCGAGGAACAGGCCACCTGGATGGCTCAGTTGGTTAAGCATCGGACCCTTGATTTTGGCTCAGGTCACGATCTCTGGGTCGTGGGGTTGGGCTGCACACCAGGTGTGGAGTCTGCTTGGGGTTCTCTGTACCACTGGCCTTCCTGCTTGTGCTTACTCTCTCTCGAGTAAATAAATAAATCTTAAAAAAAAAAAAAAAAGGAACTACTTACACTAAAAAAGAAAACAATGTTTTCTTTTTATTTTTAAAGTGTTTTGAACAAGAACAAAACTGGGATATCAGTTTTTAAACTGAATTTCTATTTTATGGTCTTTAATTTTTATTTTGAAATAATCACATATATATAGAAAGTTACAAAAATAGTATGAAGCAGTCCCAGGTGCCCTTCACCCAGTTTCCCCAAGGCAACATCTTCCACAGTTATTGCCTAAAATCAAAATCAGGAACTTGACTTTGGTATACTGTGTGGGGACAGTCCTATGTCATTTTATCACATGTGTAGATGCCTGTAGCTAATCGAGTCACAGATTATTACAAATCACTGCAGAAGTCTCCCTATGCATTCCTGCCCCTCCACCCCCACCACATTCCTCAGCCCCTGGAAAACTAGTATGTTGTCCATCTGTATCATTTTGTCATTTCAAGAATGTTCTAGAAATGGAAACATACAGTATGTGACCTTTTGAGATTGCCCTTTTTCACTCATCATCATGCTCTTGAAATTCATCTAAGTTGTGATGTACATCAGTGGCTTGTTCCTTTTTAATGGTGGGCAGTATTCCATGGTATGGAGGTATGACAGTATACTCGTCCATATGTTGAGCAACATTTTGGATGTTTACATTTTTTGACCATACAATTCTAAGTGCTATGAGAAACCATATACAGATTTGTATTTCTCTAGGATAAATGTGCTCATATCAGTGATTATTGGCTAATATATTGTGTACTTAGTTCCCCATTTTTATTGAGATGTAATTGACATATAACATTGTGTTAGTTTTAGATGTACAACAGAATGACTTGGTATTTGTAAATATTATGGAATGAATACCACAATAAGTTTAGTTAACATCCATCACCTTGCAGAATTTTTTCTTCTGCTGATGGCTTTTAAGATTTACTCCCAGAGCAATGTCCAAATATGGAACTCAGCATTGTTACCTGCAGTCCTCATGCTACACATTGCATCTCCAGAACTTAGTTCTCTTGTAACTGGAAATTTGTAGTTTCACCCCTTTCCCTCAGTTCCCCTATCCCCCATCCCCTCTGGCAAACTACAACCTTTTCTCTGTTCCCATGAGGTTTTTTTTCTTCTTCAAGATTCCACATTTAAGTGACACTCTACAGTCTACATTTATTATTTCACTTAGCATAATGCCCTCAAGGTCCATCTGTGCTGTTACAAATGGCAGGATTCTACTGTGTGTGTGTGTATGTATTTCACATTTTCTTTATCCATTTATCAATCTACAGACACTTGAGTCATTTCCTTATCTCAGCTGTTGTGAATACACTGCTGGAACACAGCAGATAGATGCCTCTTCAGGGTAGTGATTTAGTGTCCTTTCAGGACACACCTAGAAGCTGAATTGGTTAAGATCATATTGTAATTTCATTTAAAATTTTTGAGAAACCTCCATACTGTTTTCTATATTGGTTGCACCAGTTTTCATTCACACCAAAAGTATACAAGATTCCCTTTTCTTCACATCCCCAACATCACTTGCTGTCTCTTATCTTTTTGACAAAAACCATACTGACAAGGGTGAGTTTGTATCTCCGGGTTTTGATTAGCCTTTTCCTGATGATTAGTGACATTGAGCATCACCTCATGTACCTGTTAGCCATTTGAATAGCTTTGGAAAAGTATCTATTCATGTTCACTGCCCATTTTTAATTGGATTACTTGGAGGTTTTTTTTGTTTTGTTTTGTTTTGCTCTTGAGCTTTGCGCGGGTTAAGAATATTTTCTCCCAGTCTGTAGGCTGACCTTTCATTTGGATGATCACTTATTTTATAGTGTAGAAGTTCTGTAGCTGACGTAGTCCCACTTCTTTATTTTTTATTTTATTGCTTGTGCCTTATGTGTCTTATCCACCACCCCCCCCAAATAATTGCTATTACCAATGTCAAGGAGCTTATTCCCTACTTTTCTTCTAGGAGTTTTATAGTTTTTGGTCTCACATTTAAGTATTTAACTGACGTAATTGTTGTGAATGGTGTGAGATATGGGTCCGGTTCCATTCTTTTGCATGTGAATATCCAATTTTCCCAGTGCGATTTATTGAAGAAACTGTCTTTTCACCATTGAGTACTCATGCCATCCTTGTTAAATAATAGTTGTCCATTTATGTGTGAATTTACTTCTGGTCTCTCAGTTCTTTTCCATTAGTCCATGTGTTTGTCTTTATGCCAGTGCCATACTGTTTCGATTACGAGAGCTTTGTAATATAATTTAAAATCAGGAAGTGTAGGGGTGCCTGGGTGGCACAGTCAGTTAAACATCTGCCTTTGGCTCAGGATCTCAGGGTTCCAGGATCAAGCCCCATATCAGGCTCCCTGTTCAGTGGAGAGTCTGCTGCTCCCTTCCCCCTTCCTCCCCCATCCCCCTCTTCTGCTCTCTCTCGTACACACTCTCAAATAAGTAAATAAAATCTTTAAAAAAAATCAGGAAGTGTGATGCATCTAGCCTTGCTGTTCTTTCTCAGGATTTCTTTGGCTATTGCAGGATTACTCTGGCTGTGTAGATAGTTCTTTATGAATTTTAAGATTATTTTTCTATTTTTATGAAAAATACCTTAGGTATCTTGATAGGGATTACATTCAATTTACAGAGGGGTTTAGGCAGTATGGACATTTTAATAATATTAATTTTTCCAACCCATGAACACAGGGTACATTTCCATTTATTTATATCTTCTCCAATTTCTTTCAACAATGTTTTATAGTTTTCAGTTTATAAGTCATTGACCTACTTGGTTAAATTTATTCCAAAGTATTTTATTGTTTTTGATGCTGCTGTAAATGAGATTGTTTTATTTTAAATTGTAATTTGTTAGTATATAGAAATGTTACTGATTTTTGTATGTTGATTTTGTATCCTAGAGCTTTGCTGAAGTCATTTATTAGTTGTTGTATGTTTTTTTTTTTTTTTGGTGTAGTCTTTAGGATTTTCTGTATATAAAACATCATCTGCAAACAAAGACAATTTTACTTTTTTCCTTTCCAATTCTGATTCCATTTATTTGTTTTTCTTGACTCATTGCTCTGGCTAGAACTTCCAGTACTGTGTTAAATAGGGATGAGAGTGGACAACCTTCACTTGGTCCTAATATTAGAGGAAAAACTTTCAATCTTTCACCATTGAGTTTGATGTTAGTTGTGGGTTTGTCATGAATGGCCTTTTATTATTTGAGAATTCTATGCCCAATTTGCTTCTATACCCAATTAATTGAGAATCTTTATCATGAATCAATGTTGAATTTTTAAATGTTTTTCTCCATCTGTTGGGATGATCATATGATTTTTATCTTTTTAATTAATGTGGTAAATTACAATTTTTGATTTGCATATGTTCACTCATCCTTGCCTCCTAGGAATGAATCCTAATTGATCATGGTGTATTATCCTTTTAGTGTGCTGTTGGATTCAGTTTGCTAGAATTTTATTGAGACTTTTTGCATCTTTAGTCACCAGGGATATTGGCTTGTAAGTTTTTTTGTTTTGTTTTGTTTTTCTCTTGTTTTTGTAGTGGCCTTATCTGGCTTTGATGTCATGGTAATGCTGGCTCAGTTGATTAAGGACTGCCTTCAGCTCAGGTTGGGTTCTCTGCTCAACGCAGAGTCTGCTTCCTCCTCTGCTCCCCCAACCCTTCCCCCTTTCCCTGACTCCATGCTCCCTTTTCCTCTCTTTCTCTCTCAAATAAAATACTTAAATTTTTTTCCATATATTTGCAAATTTTCCCATTACTGATTTCTGCTCTCATATGATTGTTGCTAGAAAATATAGTTGGTGTGATTTCAGTCTTCTTATATTTGCTACAACTTGTATTATGGCCTAACATTTGCTCTATCCTACAAAATGTTCTGTGTCTGTATATGTCACTTAGGTCCTTGTGATTTATAATGTTATTCAAATCCACTGTTTCCTTACTGATTCTCTGGATGGTATATCCATTGCTGAGTAGGATATTAAAGTCTCCAGTTATTATTTTATTGCTATTTATTTCTGTCAGTTCTGCTAGTATTTGCTTTATATATTTGGTTCTCTGATATTGGGTGCATAAACATTTACAATTATGTATTTTTAATGGATTGACTCCATTATCATTATGTAAGGACCTTCTTCATCTCTTTTGACTATTTTCAAGGTCTCTTTTATCTGGTATGAGTATAGCATCTCTGCTTTCTTTTTGTTACCATTTTTGTGAAAAATTTTTTTCCCATTCCTTCACTCTCAGTCTGCATGTGTTTTTAAAACTACAGGGAGGGAGGGGCGCCTGGGTGGCTCAGTGGGTTAAAGCCTCTGCCTTCGGCTCAGGTCATGATCCCAGGGTCCTGGGATTGAGCCCCGCATCGGGCTCTCTGCTCAGCAGGGAGTCTTCTTCCTCCTCTCTCTCTGCCTGCCTCTCTGCCTACCTGTGATCTCTGTCTGTCAAATAAATTAAAAACAAACAAACAAAAAAACAAAAACAAAAACTACAGGGAGGGATGCCTGCATGGCTCAGTTGGTTAAGTGGCTGCCTTCGGCTCAGGTCATGATCCTAGGGTCCTGGGTTTGAGTTCTGTATCGGGCTCCTTGCTCAGCAGGGAACCTGCTGCTCCCTCTGCCTGCAGCTCTCCCTGCTTGTGTGCTCTCTCTTTGACAAATAAGTTAAAAAATAAAATAAAATAAATAAAGCTACAGGGAATCTCTTGTAGGCAGCTTATTATTGGATCTTGTATTTTTCTCTATTCAGCTATCCTGTGTCTCTTGATTGGAGAATTTAATCCATTTATACTTAAATTGTTAATACGTCAAGACTTACTACTACCATTTTGTTAACTGTGTTCTATTTTGTAGATACTTTGTTGCTTCTTTGTGCTTTGATGACTTTTTGTGGCAATGTTTTGTTATTCTTTTATCATAATCTTTTATGTGACCACTACCGGGTTTTCTTTTTTGGCTACTGCGATGCTAACATAAAATCTATTTATAACATTCTATTTTAAGTTGATAACAACTCAATTTTACTACCATAAACTTTAAATTTTTACTCCTCCCCTCACTCACAGTTCAGGTTATTAATGTTTCAGTATATACACTCTATATATATATATACAAACACACACACACACACACACACACATATATATATATATATATAAAATATTTATATAGTATTTTCAGGATTTTATTTTTAAGTAATCTCTGCACCCATTGTGGGGCTCACACTCACGAACCTGAGATCAAGAGTCACATACTCCACTGACTGAGCAAGCCAGGCACCCCTCAGTTTACATATATTTTATATTATGTATCCAAAAATAAATTATTATAGTTGCAACTAGAGTTGTAAATAAATTACATATTTGAGAATAAGATTACAATATTAAATAATCTGATTTTGACTGTATATTTACTATTACCAGTTCTACAAGCATTTATATATTTTTATTATTTTAATTAGCATCATTTTATTTCTCCTTGAAAAACTACCTTTAGTATTGCATATAAGGCAGATGTAATGCTGATTAACTTCCTTAGCTTTTATTTGTTGAGAAAGTCTTTACCTCTCATTCATTTCTGATCGACTACTTCACCGGCTATACTATTCTTAGTTAACAGCTTTTGTTTCTCTTTCAGTACTTTGAATATATCACCTCATTCTCTCCTGATTGAAAAGCTGCTATTGAGAAATCTGTCCATAGTCTTATGGGAAGGATCACATATCACTGTGATGTGTCAGTCTTTTGCTGCTTTCAAAATTCTTTGTCTGTGACTTTTGACAATTATAATGTGTCTCTATATAGCCCTTTTTGGATTCAATCTATTTGGGGTCTTTTGGGTGTCATTATTCTGATATCCATTTCTCTCCTCATGTTTGGGAAGTTTTCAACCATTATTGTTTTTAAGTACTTTCTGTCCCCTTTTCCCCACTCTCTTCTTCTTTGGGATTCTTACAATGCATATTTGTTCTTTAGATGGTGTCCTAGGAGTCCTGTATGCTTTCTTTACTCTTTTTAATTCTTTCTTTTTGTTGTTCTGACTGGAAATTTTCACATGCCCTATTTTATAGTTCACTGATTCTTCTGCTTGATGGAGTCTGCTGTTGAAGTTCTTTTTTTTTTTATTATTTAAAAGATTTTATTTATTTATTTGACAGACAGAGATCACAAGTAGGCAGAGAGGCAGGCAGAGAGAGGGAGGAAGCATACTCTCTGCTGAGCAGAGCTCGATTCGGGGCTTGATCCCAGGACCCTGAGATCACGACCTGAGCTGAAGGCAGAGGCTTTAATCCACTGAGCCACCCAGGCGCACCTGCTGTTGAAGTTCTCAATTGAATTCTTCAGGGAAGTCACTGGATTCTTCACTTATAGGATTTCTTTCTTTCTTTCTTTCTCTTTGTGGTTTCTATTTCTTGTTGAACTTCTCATTTTGTTCATGCATTTCCCCCCCAATTTTGTTTAGGTATTTGTGTTTTCTTGTAGTTCACTGGACTTCTTTAAGAGGAATAGTCTGAATTACTTGCAGACAATTCACAGATCTCCCACTTCTTTTAGGTCAATTATTGGAGCTTTATTACTCCCCTATGGTGATGTCAATGTTTATCTGATTCTTTATCATCCTTGCTTCTTTGTGTTGTTATCTGCACATTTGAGTAAGCAGTCTCCTCTTCCATACTTTACAGGTTGTCTTCTCCAGAAATGGTCTTCCCCCAGTCAGTTCACCTTGATTCTGGACCGGTCAGCAGGCAGCATCCTTGGTCAGGTGGGGGTTGCTGACAGGGTCTCTGGGCAAGGCTGCTGCCTGAGCTCTGAGGTCAGGCTGGGTGCCTCTGGCTGGTGGGTTCCTGCCTACACGAAGCTGTGGGATGGGCTCTGCAGGAATTCTCTGGCTAACCTTCCTACTCAGGTAGGACTGGTGCTATACTCAGCAGCTAGGGAGGGCTACAAATATACTTCCTTGCCTGAGTGGAGTTGTAACACAGTCTCCATGGCCCTTTAGCTTGAGGTTTGGGGATCTGTATCCAGCAGAGCTGGCCACCAAACTCCTGGGTCAGACAGTGCCACCAGCTGTGCTCTGCAGATGGAAAGACTGACTGGCTTGGCGCTCCACTCAGGTGCTGTTGTACACTTAGCTGTAGGTTGGGCTACACAGCTTCCCAGGTGTTCCGGTTAGGCTTGCTCGTTGGGCAGGGCTGGAGGCTATCTTCAGTGCCAAGCAGGGCTTCAGATTTGCTTCCCCACATGGGGAAGGGCTGTATAACAGCCTCCACAGCCAGGTGGACTTGGTAGTCAGGGACATGAGTCAGGCAAAACACAGACAGATGGGGTTACTACCTGGGCTCTGCAGATGGGCAGGCACCCTGCTGAGGTGCTCCTCTCAAGTGCTGCTGAGCTACTCAGTTTCCCAGATGCTCCGGTCAGGTTTCCTGGTGGGGTGAAGCTGGGGGCTGCACTCAGCAGTAAGCAGGGCTATGAATTAGCTTTCCTCCAGGCCGAGTGGCAAAAATAGGCTCTAAGGCCAGCAGGGCTCATTGTTTGGGGTCTTGAATCAGGCAATACTGCACCCTGAGTTCCCTGACCAGATGGAGTCACCATGTCATGGTTAGCTTTTTAAAAAACTTCCAAATAATTTATATTAGCAACATGTGAATGATATAGTGTCTCTCTGGCTTCTCAATCATTTGATATTACCAGTATCTTTTTATTAGCCATTCTAATGGATAGGTAGTGCAATTTCATTGTGGTTTTAATTTTGTATTTCCATGACTAATGATATTGAACATGCCTTCATGTGTTCATTTCTGTATTTTCTTTGGTGAAATATTTCTTCATATCTTCTGCCCATTTTTTAATTGAACTGTTTGGTTTTTTTACTGATGGATTTTGAGAATTCTTTATATATTGTAGATATGAATCTTTATCAGATTTCATTTGCAAGTATTTTCTCCCAGGCTATAGATTGTCTTTTCTTCTTAACAGGGTATTTCACAGAGGAAACGTTTTCAATTTGATAACATTCAACTAGCATTTTTCCTCTGTTTAATGGATTGTGCTTTTAATATCATAGATCTAAGAATGGAGATCTAAGAACTTCCAGTACTATGATGAATAGCAATAATAAAAAGTGGACATTTTTGCCATTTTCATCATCTTAGAGAAAAAGCATTCCGTCTCCTGCCATTTAGTTTTGTTTATTTCTTTGTTTTTGTATTGTCTTTGTCTGGGGCACCACAGTAGTACTGACTTACTTGGGAAGTGTTCCCTCCTCTTCTGTATTCTGGAGGAATTGTACAGATTTAGTATTCACTTTTTTAAAAACTCCTGGTAAATTCAATGTCTTTAATAGTTACAGGGCTGTCCAAATTTTATATTTCATCTTGAGTGAGTTGTGGCAATACGTGGGTTCTTTGAGAAATCAGTCCATTTCATCTGTCCTATCGCACTGTTACATGTAGAGTTGTTTATAATATTCCTTTCCTTTTCCTTCTGATTATCTTCAAGGTCTGTAGTGATTCCCCTATTTCATTCCTGATACTAGTAATGCATGTCTTCTTTCCTTCATTCCTTGTTAATCTTGCTTAAGTTTGTCTATTGCATTGAACTTTTCAAAGAATTGAACTTTCATTGATTTTCTCTGTGGTTTTCCATTTTTAATTTCGTAGAGTTCTGCTCTTTATCATTTCCTTTCACATAACTTTATTGAGTTTATTTTGCCCTTCTTCTAATAGTTTCTTCAGGTTGAAGCAAAAATTATAACACTGCCTAATGTAGATCTCAGCATATGTAAGGAATTATTTAAAACAATTATATAAGAAAGATATGAGGGACTGTAAAGGGAAGTAAAAGAGTGTAAAGTTTATACACTTTATTCACACTGGTAAAATATTTGTACAAATATTATTATAATATATATTATATAAACACACATATATGCACACATATAAATGTAATACATAGAACAACCACTAAAAAGTCCATACAAAGCGGTACACTCATAGCCACTATAGCTAAATCAAAATGGAATTCTGCAAAGGGTTAAGTAACTTAAGTATCTCATAGGAAAGGCAGAAAGTAACTCATAGGAATTTGAGTAAAGAAAGTTACTCCAAGTAACTCATAGGAAGGCAGAAAGAAGAAAAGTAAATTAATTAAAAACAGAAATCACAGAAAACAACCAAAAAGCAGACCTAAGTATTAATGTATCAATAATTGTACTAAATATAAATGGTCTATATATGCCAGTTAAAAGACAGAGATTAGCAGAATAGATTTTCAAAAAATGATCCAAATTTATACAATTCCCATAAGTTATTCACTTCGAATGGAATGACAGAAGTAGGTTCAAAGTCAACAAGCAGGTTGAAAATATACTATGCAAGCATTAATTAAAAGTAAACAGGTATGGTTATATCAATACTAGACAAAATGGATGTCAGCAAGGAAAATTATGAGGGCAGAGAGGAATATTACATGTCAATCCACCAAGAAGTCACAGCAAACCTAATTGTCTAGGTACCAAACAACAGAGCTCCAAAATATGTGAAGAAAAAACTGATGAAACTGTTAAGAAAAACAGACAAATATACTTAACAGCTGGATACTTTACTATTTCCCTGTCTTAAATTAATAGAACAAGAAGAGAGTAAGAAATGACACAGAACACAATACCATCAATCAATAGAATCGAATCAACATTAATAGAAAACTCCACCTAACAAAAGAACACACAGTATTTTCAACTGTCATGGAACATATACCGAGTAACCATATCATGATGCACAAAACAAACCTCAAATGACTGAAAAGAATAAAAATCACACAGACTTTGCCATTACTCAATGAGGCATCTCTGTGAAGGCTGCTTTAAAATTCTTGGTAGATAATTCTGACATCTGTGTCCTCTCTGTTCATATCTTTTGATTGTCTTTTCAACTTGACATATACCTGATTTTGGATATATTGGATATTTTGTTGTAAGATTCTAGATCATATTTAAATCCTGTGTTTTAGGGTTTTGTTGTTGTCGTTGTCGTTGTTGTTGTTGTTGTTGTTGTTGTTGTTTGTTCTGTTGGGTTAAGGTCACCACCTCATTACTGCTAGGTTGGGATGGAAGTCCTGATTTTCCACCTCACCTTTGTGGACACCTGGGAGAGGAGGGCTGCTGGACAGAGTTGGGAGTTAAGTTTCCCCTCTTTGTGTCCTCGGATACCACTGTGGCTGGGAGAAGAAGGGGCACATCGTTGCTACTCTCCATGAGGTCTCCACTGACATCATGTGGGGTGGCCTTCAGGCTTGAATATCACGTTATAACTACAAAAGTTAAGAGTCTCTCACTATTTATTTGCCTACCAATGTTTACCTATTAACAGAAATGGAAGTTTTGTCATATGGTATTGTTCTCTGATTTATTGGTTAAAAGGTCCAGAAAGGTTTGCTTTGTAACACAGACACAGATGGCAGATTTAGACTGTTGTAATCAGTGATCAAAATTTGCCTCCCTGGCATCACTTTCTCCTCAGTGTATTAACATGCTCAGGTCTCAAATGAAAGAAAACAAAATTTCCTAGACTTCACCTATTCCTCAAGTCCTTACCTCACTGAACTTCTTTTAATTTATACAAATTGTGTCCATTATTTCCTCATTAAGCTACTATAGTGTGGCCTCTCCTCACCCCACCCCCAAATCATCAGTGATGTTTTCTCAGTTCTTACCTTAGCTGACTTTTCCTCAGCTTTGGATGATGTGTGACTATTTCCTATGTGGAAATTCTCTTCCTTTGCCCTCCACCGCCTCTCCTACTTTTCCTCCATTTCTGTCCCTGTTCTTTGTGAGTTCTTCCTTAGTCAACAAACTTTGTCACCTGTGTCTTCCACAAAGTGTACTTTCTGTTATATTTTCAGTTCATCTAGACCATCACCTGGTAGGTAGCTGTTCATACACAAATAATTCTTCAACTAAGTGGTCTATGCCTTAAGGTTAGTTATCCTCAGTGTTCCATTCTTGGACCTCTTCTTTACTAATTTTATTTATTTTCCTTGATTGATTTTTATCTGTTTCAAAATGGCTTTATCAAGTTATCTTGTGGACTGAGTTCCCCTATCCCCTTCATAAACCTTCCCATACCCTTTCTCTTTGATAGCATTTAACTTTATCATGATTAAATAAAGTCTACATATACAAAAGTACTCAAACCAAGTTAAGAAAATAGAAAATTTCAGCTTCTCTGCTTGGCCATTCTATATGGAGTAAACATGGCAGGCTTGAACTTATAACAACTTCATCAAAATAAATACCTGTGCATAATGCAAATATATAAATTTGATACTTGAAAGTTACTTTCCTTTTTTTAAGATTTTATTTATTTATTTATTTGACAGACAGAGATCACAAGTAGGCAGAGAGGCAGGCAGAGAGAGAGGAGGGGAAGCAGGCTCCCCGCTGAGCAGAGAGCCCAATGCGGAACTCGATCCCAGGGTTGACTCGATCCCAGGATCCTGGGATCATGACCTAAGCTGAAGGCAGAGGCTTTAATCCACTGAGCCACCCGGGTGCCCTGATAATTGAAAGTTTCTACTAAGTTCTTTTACTTATATTACTAGTCACAGACAAAATTACTGTATACCTATATCATTGGGTTCACCTTTGACCTGTGAACGATAAGCCTCAATAGTTGATTTACTCCAATAAGTCACTTATATATACTGATATTAAAGAGTATTGTAAACCATTATTGCCTTTATTAAACATTGTACAAGAGGTCTTAGCTACTTCTGTAGTAAAAGAAACAGTATCTGTAAAAAATAGAAAAAAACAAGCCCTATTTGTTACAAATGATGTAATTTTTATGCAGAAAACACTAAAGAATCAACAGATAAATACTTAGATTAAGAAATGTGCTTAAGGAAAAAAAGAAATGTGCTTGAGTTACTGGGATTAAAATTCATATGCATTAATTAAAATAATCCTATTTGTTGTAATAGACACATCTCAGTGACTTAACAATTTTTTATCCAAAAAAAAATCCCCAAATCAAAAACTAGTGTTCGCATCTTTTTAAATTGACATTCCTCATGCCAGTGAACCTTAGATAGTAAGCTCCATGGGAATAAGAGCCACATCTTAGTCATTTACTGCTGGTATTCTGAGCAAAACGATCTTTCTAAAATGTAAAGCCATGGTGTAGTGCCTCTCCAGCTTCAAGTCCTTCTAAATATTCCTCATTACTTCTAGAATGAAAGCCACGCCCCCTCGCATGGTATGCAGCTTTGCACGAGCCGGTCCACTTCAGCTTTATCTGCCCCATATCTGCTCCTCAACACTGCTTCTCCCAAGGGCCTGTGGTAACTCTCTCATCCATGCCTCTCTGCTTACACTTTTTTCTCTTGGAAATGTCTTTCTCATCTTCTTTGGTAATCAGTCATCTTTTAATTTTTCTTTAACAGCTCAAATACCATCAGAATGTCTTCCTCCGTCCTCCCCCCTCTCTGCTCTCTCTGCTCTGTCCTCCTCACCCCTGGGATCAAGTCCGAGCTTTGTCCTTCCTTCCTGCCTCCGTAACACTCTTCGTATCTCTACTAGGACGCTCACTTGTTACTTCTTTCTCTCCACACCAGCCCGTGAGCCGGCAAGAGCAGGGACCCTGTGACTCCTCTGTCTTTAGATTCCCAATGCCTGCACAGGTTTGAAGCCCACGAGATATTCAATAAAAGTTTACAGAAGAGGGAAGATCAGAGTGGAGGCAATTCAAGTGAGAACAATGACATATTTATCTCAAAGAGTGGCTGTCGGGGTGAAGAAAAGGTAGTGGTTTTAAAATAGATATGGCTGGTGCAGGAGCACTTCTGAGTGCCTGGCTTGGGAAATATGAGCATCTCGACGGGAAATCCAAAAAGAATAGCGTTATGGCGGGCGGGGGGAGCGGGGGATCAGAATGCTATTACTTAAACTTCGGTAGTTTTCATTGGTAATTATGGCCACATTAAAGAATTGAAAAATAGAGATTTTTTAATGCCCAATAAGATATGTTTTAAAATTAAAATTAAATTTGTATGTACAGACACACACGTACATAATCAGATACAGAACAAAAGTGTTGTGGAACGAGTTTTCAGCATCTAGCCACGTCCTCTCCTCTCTCTCTCCTTGATTAAATGGCTTGGAGGCCAAGGTAGTAATTTCTGCTTTATATTGTCCCATGGGGATCACAGAGCCTTGTCAGCACCAATAATCCCAAACTTTGAACTTCTGAAAACCAAGAAGAGTCTACGATTGTAGGAGATAAATGTATCTTTCCATCTACATCTGAGTTCCTCTGCCAGAGGCATTTAATACATTTCTAAATGGATGAGGCTTTAGAGCAGTTCCGAAAGGTGTGCAGGCTGTGTGCGCTGAGTGTCCCCACCACTCCTGTGGTCCTCTGAGGCAGCCGTGGGGAGACCCGACGTTGCTGCTACAGATGACCAGCGCTCCAGCCCACAGCCAGACTTGAGAAACAGCCCAGGAGATACGCCCTGGTTTGTGTGCTTGAGAAAATGCTGTGACCCTCCGCACAGCATTACGTCATGTCTGTCTGTCTAGTCCAGATGAGGCTGCTTATCTGCTCTGTGTACCGTTTTGTGTGCTGTACATGCTCCCTGGTCTCTCCCCTTAAATATTCCTTTCCAGCATTCCGGAGTCAGTACAAGAGGCTGGCTCCGGTCTCAACCAGTGTGTCTTTCTCTCCCCTGACCCCCTGGTCCTGGCACTCCAGATGAACTATGTCACTGTGACACCGCTTGTGCTCGACTTTTCTCTTATGCCTTAGGAGCTCTTAGAGTCTGCTTCTTCCCCCACCAGCTTATTAGGCATGTAAACCTCCTGATCAGTGTCAATTAAAGGGTTTCCTTGGCTTTTATGTTAAATGTTTAGTAGAAGAAAAAAAATGGGAATCGAAGACTAGAGGCTCCTTGCCTCAACTATACCCCAAGTAAAGTGCTGGAGCAGCACTGGAGCCGTGTGTCTGATTCCGAAGCCGTGCTCGTCCCGCTCCCTCACATGACATCATTCCCCCGGGAAGGTGGATGATTTGTAGTCATTAGAAAAAGAGGGAAAAACATCCATACTTTTAAAAACAGAGTTTTACAAGTGACTTAAGAGGCATGCCTTGTGAGGTGACAAATGACTCTTGGGATGGCAGCCATAAGTAATTATCTGTGTACCCCACTCTTTGGCCTTATATATTCTTTTCTGCCTTAGGTCACACATTAACAACATTCTTAAGTAAAGATTTATAGTGTTGTGGTGATTAATGTATCGTATCAACTGAACTGGACCACAGGGTTCCCAGACATTTGGTCAAACATTATTCGCTGTGTTTCTGTAAGGGTATTTCTAGATGGACTGAGTGAAGCAGGTTGTCCTCCCTAATGAAGGTGGGCCTCACCCAATCAGTTGAAGACCTGGATAGGACAAAACTGCTAAGTAAGAGGAAACTTATCTGCGTGCCGAGTTGAGAAAAATCATTTCCTGCCTTTGGACTCAAATTAAAAAATCATGTTTCCAGGTTTCCAGGCTGTCAGCTTTCAGATTATCCTGGGTCTCCCGCTTGCCAACCACAGATCTTAGGACCTCCATAATTTTGTGAACCAATTCCTTATTTTTTTTTCCAATTCCTTATTTTTTATAGACACACACACACACACACACACACACAAACTATATGTACCAGTATATGTGTGTGTGTGTACCTGTGTACACAAAAACAATAGGCTTGTAGCCTATTGGTTCACTGGTTCTGTTTCTCCAGAGAACTCTGACTAGTGCAAGTGTTTTCTGCCTGCCTTTTCTTCGGAACTGCCCCCAAGCCTCTCATTATCTCTCTCCCTTCATGACACCCACTCTCATTATGGCTCCCTCCTTACAGCTGCTTTAGAACGCTGCTCACAGAATCACTGCAGGGAACTTGTTTTTCCAGGAACACTGCCAGTCACATCCTATTACCCTCCCCCACTTGTACACGCTCTCTGTCCCTCCCATGCACATGTGTACACACTGGCCTTCACACAGTACATCAGCCGTCCAGTGGATCTTCCTGTGATGATGAAAATATTTCAGATTTCTGAGCTGCTGCCGTATGTGATAATGCAGTTCTCCAGAGAGACAGAACCAACTGGAGAGATGGATAGACAGACAGAGTTAGACGAGGAAGCTGGCTTCTGTGATCATGGAGTCTGAGAAACCCTGAGATCTGCAGCCGGCATGCTGCCAGGAGAGCCAGCAAGAGAGCCAGTGGGGCAGGGACAGTCCTAAGTCTCAGTCCAAAGGCAGGAGAAGCCCAATGCCCCACCTCCAACGCAGTGCAGCAGACAGAAAGAATTCTTTCTTACTTGGCCTTGTGTTCTGTCTGGCTTTCAGAAGGAATGGATAAGTCCCATTCACATGAGCGAGGGCACTCTGCTTTACTGAGTTTCCCACTTCAAATGTTAATCTCATCCACAAATGCCCTCACAGACACCCCCAAAAATAATGCCTAGCTACGTATCTGGGCACTCCCTGGCCCAGTCATGCTGACACATAAAAGTAACCATCACACTACATGTGGCTACTGGTTACTTAAAATACAGTTAGAGCAACCAAAGAACCAAATTTTTAATTTAATTTAATCAGATGATTTAAATTTAAATAGCAATACATGGCTTATGATTACTGTATTGGACAACAAAGCAGTAGATGGTCTCAGTCCTAGACTAGAGCTTTAACTGATGCTCTAGGACCATTCAGACTACTTCTCTGTGTATAGCTTCCACCTGGGCTTGAAACATTCCCTCTGGGAGAACCATGCCACAGTGTAAGAAGTCCAACTACCCTGAGACCACCATGTTGTGAGGAAGTGTAAGCTAGCCCACGTGGAGAGAGTGCATTGACAGAGACACACACAAAGACAGACAGAGACCTGTCTGTTCTAGGCATCCCATTTGAAGCACCAGAAATGTGAGAAAAGGAACCATATTGGACCTGGAGCCCAGTCAGGCCTTCAAATGACTTCAGCCAGAGCTGCCACCTGATTCTAAGCATATGAAAGCCTCAAGCAAGAAGCTCCAGTTAAACCCACAGAACCATGAGAGAGAGTAAATTGTTCTCACAAGCTACTAAGTTTTCTGGTGATTTACAAAGCAATAGATAACCAGAATAAAAACATACTAACAGAATCAAGGTTCCCTATTTCTCTGGCTTCCTTAGTTCCCAATCTTCTTTTCCTTTCTGGTTCCCACCTCCTTGCTTTTTGGTGGGGTAAAGTTGTGTGCATAGAACTGAATTTGGGAAAGTCACAGTGATCTGGCCTTCAACTATCTTGGATTTCTGATCTCATGTTTAAAAGGCCTTTTTAAATAAAGTTATACTGTTTTCTGTCATGCTTTCAAATAGGACAATTTGGCTTAAGAGAGAGAGGGAGAGAGAAAGGACTCAGACAAAATCACAAATGAGAGGGGAGAGATAACAACCAACACCACAGAAAGACAAACAATCGTAAGAGAATTTTAATGATAAACTACACCAACAAACTGGACGACCTGGAAGAAATGGATAAATTCCTAGAAACATAAATTACCAAAACTGATACAGGAAGAAATAGGAAACTTGAACAGACCAAAGCAAATAGACTGAATCAGTAATCAAAAAACTCCCAACGAACAGAAGTACAGGACCAGATTGGCTTCACAGAGGAATTATACCAAACATTTAAAGAAGAGTTAATGCCTGTCTTATCAAACTATTCCAAAAGAAATAGAAAAGGAAGGAAAACTTGTAAATTCACTCTATGAGGCCAGCATTACTGTCATACCAAAACAGGATAAAGAGTCCACTAAAAAAGAGAACTGCAGGTCAATATCCCTGATGAAAATAGAAGCAAAAATCTTGATAAAATAGTAACAAGCCAAATTCAACAATACATTAGGAAAATCATTCACCACGATCAAGAGGGATTTATCCCTGAGTTGCCAGGGTGGTTCAATATTCACAAACCAGTCAACGTCATACGTCACATCAGTAAGAGAAGAGAAGAACCACATGATCACCTTAATAGGATGCAGAAAAAAGGATTTGACAAAGTTCAACATCCAGTCATGATAAAAACCCTCAACAAAATAGGTTTAGAGGGAACATACCTCCATATATAAAGGCCATATATGAAAACCCACAGCTAGTATCATCCTAAATGGGGAAAAATGGAGAACTTTTTAAGGTCAGGAATAAAACAAGGAGGGCCAGTCTTACCACTCTGATTCAATGTAGTACTGGAAGTCCAAGCCACAGCAATCAGACAAGGAAAAGAAATAAAAGGCAACCATATAGGCCAACTTAGATCAATGTTTGCCTTTCTTTCCTTACTAAAGGCCATAACTACTTAATACAGTCTAACATGCTGGTCCTTTTTGGTGTTTATCTCTGAAAAGCTGAACCCCAGAAGGCATATATCTGTGCTTCAAGATCAATATTTTAGTATTTTCTTTGCTGCCAGAAGAAAATGGATGGGAGGAGACAGGGATGTGTTGGGTATACAGCCATGTGATAACTACGGGGTAAATAATACCTCTTACATATAACAAGACTAGTCATGTAGTGAGAGCCTATGTGTGCCTCACGTACAATTTTAAAATTGTGCTATTTGACACAATTATATAGCCCTGAACTGTATCCTTCCATCTGATAGTACTTTTAATTCCAGGAAGCTCAATATTTATAAAAATTCAAAAGAAATTTATTATTAAATGTCCTGAAGACAAATGTTTAGAACAAGTTTACTATGTTACAGTTGTTCTCAGTATAAATGACACTAAACAGACTTTGGATCTGAAATGTCATCAGGACTCACCACAACAGTGATTTTTCTTTTCCATTCCAGTTCTAAGAACAAAAGGAATTGGCTATGGATAATTCATATCATTTCAATCAACGAAACTCACGTAACGGACTTCCACCTGAGAAGAAAAACAACTTCCTTGTATCTGAAGATCATGGACAGAAAGTCTTAAGTGTACTGCAGAATTTTAGAGAACAAAATGTCTTTTATGATTTCGAAATAATCATGAAAGATGAAATAATCCCATGTCATCGCTGTGTCTTAGCAGCATGCAGTGACTTTTTCAGGTACTTCGCCTACTGTGTGTGCCTCAGATTTTGTGTTAAGTTATGTTTCATAACTACTGAATTTCTCCCCTACAGGAGCACGGAATGGTAATTTTTAATTCTTAAAATAAAAACTAATTAGAACCTAGATTAACTAGTGAATTTTAAATATGAAAATTTAAGACTACCTTTTTTTTTTTTTAAAAAGATTTTTAATTATTTATTTGACAGAGAGAGGGAGGGAGGGAGGGAGCACAAGCAGAAGGAGTGGGAGGGGGAGAAGCAGGCCTCCCACCGAGCAGGGAGTCCAACTCGGGCCTCGATCCCAGGACCCCAGGACCAAGACCCAAGCTGAAGGCAGATGCCCAATGACTGAGCCACCCAGGCGCCCTAAGACTACCTTTTTTAATAGTTCAGGTCTTCCCAGGTCAGCATATCCTAAGGTTGTATGGACCACTGGTCCCTTGGAAAAAAAATTGTTTTGATCTAGAGCCAGTTTTGTTTGGAGGAGTTCTTGCACTGTGTTGTTCAGGAAAAAAAGGAGAGGACAAATGGATTAAAAAATGGAAGTATAATTCAAAGGAAATGAATTTGAGAGGAAAACTGAGTTTAGTCATGTATCCATGTGCTAAACAAGGGAGAAGGACTCACAGAGAGGATTTCAAGGTTTCTTCTCTCTTTAACAAAGAGAGTCCTATAGGGGAAAAGTACCTCCAGAAGCATTTCTGGAGAACTCCCAACTTGTTCTGATTCCAGGCAACCTTCTGAATATAACTTGGTTCCCCCATAGATCATCCTACAGGGAATGTCCTAGTCATGACACTGTTCAAATGCCCTGTGGTGACAGTGGGTTTCTGATTCTGTAAGGGTAAGTGCCAGACACAGGACCTCAGTACCGTGGTAAACACATCAAGGTCATACCGGCCTGTGAGTCCTCTTGGTCAGATGCATGAGCCTCTCCTGGTGACATCCTGGCCTCAGCCCTCCCAGTCTCACTGCAACAAATTTAATCCTAATTGCAGTATTTGCATTATGTTCAGTTACAGAAATAATTTTTATTCAAAATAAGCAGGACTTAAATCTCTAGTAAATAAAATTTATAAAAACAGAGTAAGATTTAAAATGCAAATACACTAGGTGCAAGGCAGCTTATACTCATTTTAATCCTTAATTAAAACTGCTACTTTGCCACCGGCATCTGCTTAGACCTCACCCCTGTTGTTCTGGAGTGAATCAGCCAAAGTGTATTGATAGTCACTACTCGCTGAACTCCCGTGCCTGGGGGTTTTCCTGCTTGAGTGGGGAGCAGTGGCTCGGTGCTGCATCCCACATCAACGGGCACATGGAGGCTACACCTTCTCCCCACCCAGACACTAGTTCTTTCTCTGTTCTTTTCATGTCTTCTCTCTGGTAACCTACGCTGTTCTTTGAACTCCACCGGGCCCCTCACTGTCCCTGTGCTCTGCCTCTCGGTGGTTCCCCCAGTTTCTCCCCAGCTCTGTTCCATTCCAGGTTTTCTTCCTAGTAGCTCCATTCTGTTCCCCCATCTTCTGCCACCTCCTCCTGACAGGAAGCTGGATGCTCTAACGGTTAAGTACCTGGCCTCTTAATACACAGGCCCTAAATCCAAATCCTGGTTCTGCCACTTATCAGACATGACCTTAAACAAGTGACTTAATTTCTTCAGGTCTCAGGTTCCTTATTTGTAAAAATTAAGATAATAAATAAGAACCTAACTTACCGAGTCATTATGAGGGTTAAATGAGATAATGTATATGTACTGTTTAGAACCCTGTCCACTACATTCAACTAACACTAGATGCTATGATTACTGTTATTTCCAAACCTAGCAAAAAATGGACATCATCTGGTGCAAACACCCAGGTTGATTTCCCTATCATGTTAACGAAATAAGAAGTTCCCGTGAGCATTTGGATTGCAGGCCTCTAGTCTTCATGTAGAGCTTATTTATTAAATGTATCTGCACATAATTTCTGCACAATATTTTGTTCATCCTACTCCTAACTATTATGGATCTGCTTTAAATTTTTTAAAACTCCTGTTAAAACAATTAGGGGCACCTGGGTGGCTCAGTGGGTTAAAGCCTCTGCCTTCGGCTCAGGTCATGATCCCAGGGTCCTAGGATCGAGCCCCACATTGGGCTCTCTGCTCAGTGGGGAGCCTGCTTCCTCCAATCTCTCTCTCTGCCTGTCTTTCTGCCTACTTGTGATCTCTGCCTGTCAAATAAATAAAAATCTTTAAAGAAAAACAAAAAATAGAACAATTAAAATCTTCTCCCTGCTTTGACGTAACACAAATGTCCATGTTATAATGTCCTAGATTCTTTATTATATATAGTATTTTACTAAAGGAATACCCAGTTCATATAAAAATGGAAACAAATAGAGACTGAAATTCTGTAATTTACACTCTTGAGTGATGAAGCCACTAATTCATAGTATTTGTGTTATCAAGTTCACTGAAGTACTGGGAGGAAAAATGTAAAACAGCAGGAAAACGTGTGATGCATGAGAAGTGCACTTTATGATGATTTTGGAAAATAAAAGTTATAAGTGAGATGTAAAGTCACAGAAGACTGAAGAGGAGTCACACATATTGTACAACCACTTTATGGTAATACGGCAAATTTGAAATGGATGGTAACTGGGTACTTTAAGGATGAACAGGAGGAAGTACAGAAATATGACCTTACTTGTGTCTTCTCAAAGAAAAGGTAGAAGCTGGTGATAAACTAAAAATGTATAGCATCTGACAGAAAACATTTTCCTAAGATAATGGTAGTACCTAATGTTTTGCATTGATTAGCTCAGTGATGCCTCTGAACACTCAGTGAATTAGACACTACAAGTATCCCCATTTTCAGATGAACTGGCAGCACAATGAGGCCCTCCCCACCAAGGTCACACAGCGAACAAGTGACAATGGCCAGACACCCACCCAGGAAGCCAGATTCTAGAGGTCTGGCTCTTAATATTACCCTAAGCTGATGATCCATGTCTTCATAATGCAATGTCATTGTCATCTTGGTTTCATATTGCTCAGCTGACATTACTGAGATACCGTACATGATGCAGAACGTGTACGTAATTTGTGTAACTATATCCACTGGTGGATTAGGAAGAACCCAGTGGCCTAGTGGGCAAGTGTCATCCTTCCTTGTCCTGAGGGGTGTTCCCATATTTGCAGGGCTCCTCGTACTTCTCAGTCGGATACTAGTGCTTCCTGAATAGCTTTGCTTACCCTCTAGAACAGACTCTAAGAACTAAACTGGTTCCCCGCAGAGTACTTGAGCACCTCGGGGCACTGCTCACACAGGTATCCTGGACAATAATGGTATAGACGCAAACGAGTATTAAACCAGAACCCACACCAGTCAGTCCAGTCTTACCAAAGGTACAGCTACTGGGGGTCCTTAGTTCTTTCTTGTAGCTCTTTCTCTTTAATCTCAGCCTCCGCTCGCTGTCCACTGACAACCGCCATAGCAGGTCTGTGTGAAAATGACTCATGCTGGATCTGAAGTCAATAGAAGGATGGGTGGCAAGACTGGTCTACCAAAACCAAGAGTAAAATACGTCTTAGTTTCCTGCCCAAACACTTACAAATAAGTTACATTTTCACTTAAATTGAGCCCCTCAAGTTCCCACTTCCTGAGACTCTATCCTCTTGGCCAGGTGGGGTGAATGACAGCTCCGAAGAACTCACAAGAACTTAAACCCGGGGACCACCTGCATCCCCCAGTGGCTGTCTCTTCGGAAACTTACTTTTAGCCTTTTGGGTCGGTGTTTAGCTCCATCAAATCACATTCCCTTTTTTTCCTCAAGTGCTGCATGAAATGTATCTCCTTCGGCGTGTATTTAAATATATCTCATGTGGTGGATTTCCCACATAGACTCCTTGGAGACATCTGATGCCTCACAGCATTCCACCTTCCCCATGTTTCACTGCTGCCAAGCTGAAAATTACTGTGCAAGATACTTTTAAACCCTAAACTCAGAAGCATTGTATATTTTTAAGTACATATATAAAATATACATTGTATATTTTTAAGTACTCCTAGTTATCACCTGCAGAGTTGATACTAACTCAAAAAAAAAAGGAAATTCAGCCACTAGAGAGAGTTTACCCTAATTTTATGAATAATATTTAAGAGCACGCAATTAGTTTACCAAATGTGACTCTTCTTACAGCCTTCTTTGGATGAGTTGCAATAGCTCGGCCATCACGTACGCATTTTGTAGTATGGGAATTATGTTCAGGTCTTAAAGATAAACAATGTGGTATACAGCTCTTCTAGATAATTCATAAAGATAAACTTGACCTGTCTGAAATATATTTTAAATCAACCTAAGGGTCAAGGAAGCGCCTGGAAGGTAATGTTGACAGCTAGCCCGGAATGATCTCTTCCCATGTGTTCTTCTCTGTTCTTCACCGTTGCAGGGCTATGTTTGAAGTAAACATGAGAGAGCGAGACGGTGGGAGTGTCACCATCACGAATCTGTCCTCCAAAGCTGTGAAGGCGTTCCTTGACTACGCCTATACTGGGAAAACACAGATAACAGATGAGAATGTGGAAATGTTCTTCCAGTTGTCCTCATTTCTTCAAGTCTCCTTCCTGGCCAAAGCTTGCAGTGACTTTTTAATAAAAAGCATTAACCTTGTCAACTGTCTACAGTTACTATCTATATCAGACAGCTATGGCTCCCCTCGCTTGTTCGATCACGCCCTCTACTTTGTACAGAACCACTTTTCCTTGCTATTTAAATCCAGTGATTTCTTAGAGATGAATTTTGGAGTCCTGCAAAAATGTCTGGAATCAGATGACTTAAATGTCCCCGAGGAAGAAACCGTCCTGAAAGTTGTCCTTAGTTGGACCAAACATAACCTAGAATCAAGGCAAAAGCATCTGCCTTATTTGATTAAAAAAGTCCGATTACATCAGTTATCTGAGGAGACGCTTCGAGACTGTCTGCTCAACGAGGAGTGTTTACTCAAAAGCACGAACTGTTTTGATGTGGTCATGGATGCCGTGAAGTGCGTGCAAGGTTCTGGCGGACTCTTCCCCGACGCTCGGCCATCCACCACTGAGAAATACATCTTTGTCCACAAAACCGAGGAAAACGGAGGCGACCAATACACATTTTGCTACAATATCAACAGCGACTCCTGGAAAGTACTGCCACAGTCGCACCTGATCGATCTGCCAGGGTCTAGTCTCTCTAGTTATGGAGAGAAAATATTCCTGACTGGGGGCTGCAAGGGGCCGTGCTGCAGAACCGTGCGGCTCCACATCGCAGAGTCCTACCACGACGCGACTGACCAAACCTGGTGCTACTGTCCGGTTAAAAACGATTTCTTCCTGGTATCAACTATGAAGACCCCAAGAACCATGCATACGTCAGTTCTGGCTCTCAACAGGTTATTTGTCATAGGTGGAAAGACCAGAGGGTCTCAGGACATTAAAAGTCTCTTAGACGTTGAGTCTTACAACCCTCTTTCCAAAGAATGGATGTCTGTTAGCCCCTTACCCAGGGGCATATACTACCCCGAAGCCAGCGCATGCCAGAATGTCATCTATGTCCTCGGGTCGGAGGTAGAGATTACAGATGCCTTCAACCCATCGCTCGACTGCTTTTTTAAATACAACGCGACCACTGACCAGTGGTCTGAACTAGTAGCAGAGTTCGGGCAGTTTTTTCATGCAACGCTGATCAAAGCTGTCCCAGTAAACTGCACACTGTACATATGTGACCTTTCCACCTACAAGGTGTATAGTTTTTGTCCAGATACTTGCGTCTGGAAGGGGGAAGGCTCTTTTGAGTGTGCGGGCTTCAACGCAGGCGCGGTTGGGATTGAAGATAAAATTTACATCTTGGGCGGTGATTACGCCCCGGACGAAATCACAGATGAAGTCCAAGTCTACCACAGCAGCAGGTCGGAGTGGGAGGAAGTCGCTCCGATGCCAAGAGCCTTAACGGAATTCTACTGTCAGGTGATTCAGTTCAATAAATACAGAGACCCATGGTTTTCTAACCATTTCTGAAAGGAGCATGTGCTTAGACATTTTAAAACTATTCCAGTTCTAGAAACCTACCATAAATCTGCTAACCGTAATAGTTGGTAACAAGGCCTTTACCTCTTAGTAAAATAAAATGTACCGTCTGTTAGAGAATCACTATGAATGTAAGCATATATGACTTAGCAGTTGCCAGAAACTTCAAAGACAAAATACATTTACCAAACATTATACTGAATATAACTGAATCTTGGAGAATCCAGAACACTTAGTATTCTCATCTGTAAATAAAACTCGTAGGCGTTGCTGTCTTGATTTTTAGAGTACTTTATCCAGAAAAGACTAGTAAGAACAAATCAGTGTTCACAGATTTGTACTATCTAGGTGAGGAAAATCTCTTAAGGTAGTGAAAATGGATTATTTGCACACTATATTAGATGAAGTGAAATTTTAATTAGAAAGAGGTAAGAAGCCTGCCCCGTTACCACAGGAGTAAGAGTTGCTGAATTCCTAACCTTTCTGATCCTGGCTTAGCTTCTTTTGAGCCCTTCCTTTTTTCTTTTCCTTTTTCTTTTTTTGGGGGTCAGGTAAACTTTTCTAAAATGCTATGTATTTCCCCAGGTTTCTAAGCTGTACACTCAACATGGCTTGACTTTTTTTATGATTCAACACTTCATTAAAAGCATAATGTACCATGCTATAATGCCATAATGCCAATGGCAGTTACTGAAATGCTTTTAAAATTGCTTATTCTATTAGTTCTCAGTGTTCGTTGGTTTCAGTTTCTAGCAGTATCATATCTTTCTCATTTTCTGGCTCAGGCTCAGTAAATTAACATTCTTGATTTAATTATTAGTTCTAAGTTACAACCAATCTGAGTCTATCATAACCTTCTGAGTGAAGTTCTTGGATTCCAAGACAGTGGTCCTCAAATACTTTTTCTGTATCCTTGCCAGGTTCCAACATAATTGAGGATGGAGGAAATCTGGCCTCTAGATCAGTGTGTCCTTATGTTGAATTTCTTAATTTTTTAAATGTTCACATTTGAGTTGCAGTAAGAAATTTCAACATTTAAATTAGTACCATATCAGTTTCCTTTAATGATATATATCAACTATAAAGGACCGTGTTTGGTTTACAACTTATGTAAATTAGTCACAGTGATTTATTTTCTAAAAAATTTTTTTAAATGACTAGGTTTTTGGTGTTGCTCAAATTCACAACCCGCTGTATCTGTTTAGATGCTTAATCATCTTTCACCCAAACAAAGAAAGAGTTATCAATCATCCTTGTTCTCAGGTAGGATGATTCTGTGTTGTAAGAGAGTATGTTTATTTCATTAGTTTAAAAGATATAACCATTTTAGGTTGTAAAAGTAGAAATAAACCTAAATAAAGGTCCTTCTACTATACCATATAAGTTTATGCAATCATAAGCTTCAAATATATATATATTTTTCAAATAGAACAGAATATTAGACTACATGATCATGCATTTCCAAAATAGGACTGTCCCTAATCAGATGGCTGTTGCATAAAAAGTATTCTGTAGAATTGTGGGCCATCCCTCCTAAGTGGGCTCTGCCCTTTCCTGTATCTATGTGTGTGTGTGTGTATGTGCAAGAAAAAAAGAAGTTCAGTGAAGGCTTTTGTGTGTATACTTGTGGCTTTGAAAAAATTATTTAGGAAAGACTGTAACACAGTGGGTGACCTACCTGGATTTACTGGACTGTTAACTTAAACATATATAAATAATTAAAGTATGTTTAAAATAAATATTAATTACTGACTCTAGGAATTGTTCATCTCTTCCAGAAAGGAAAAACTAAGGTGAAACAATCCCTTCCTGATCTTGTTTCATTATTAGATCATCTTGATGTCCGCCAATCTTCTCATTAGCTGTTGGTTCATGGTAATGTTTCTAGAAACAAGGCCTAGGAAGCTCCCTCTGTATTTGATTTAATACACTTTCTAACACACGAGGCTTTTTTCTACAGTTGCTGCACTTGACTTGTTAATCATGTTTTTCTCATTGCCATCCCTTTCCATCCACAACTGAGTGCTCTTTGTCAGTTATTAACAGCAAGAAAAGTACTCCGTCTAGTCATCAATGCCTGAATTCTTCCTTTATTTACTGTTTTTTTTTTTTTTTTTCACTTTGATCCTTGGCACCAGAGCACAGACTGCTGGGCTGGGCCTGGCTCCATTAATGACTGATCTTGTTCTAATTTTACATCTTCTTGTAAAGGTGGCACTTTCATTATCTGTCTGCCATATTGACAAAATGGTTGTCTGTGTTCCGCACCCTCGAGGAACCCAGCACATGCACACGTGATAAGTGACTGAACGGGTTATAGCCTTCTCATCTTGCCGATCCCTGGCTTTACTGTGCAAGAACCATGCCTGTCATTCTGGCCTGACTCCGTTCTGGACCTCCGACAGGCAAGTATCTGATCTTTCAAGGTTATTCTCAGAACCCCCAGAAAGAGCTGTATTCCTGTCTGTAAAGTTAGGTCAGAGGAAACAACACATCCGTTTATCTATGGCCTCTTCCCCAAGTCTTTTTTTTTTTTTTTTCTCTAAAGTCTGCTTTCCCTTCATGATCCTTGTTCAGCTGATAATGCAATGTAAGAGACAAAATAATTGTGCTCATTACCTAGATTGCTTTCCTTCTTGTGGAAAAATTCTGTTAAACATTTCTAAGTCCTTTATCATTTGGATTATGCACACACACAAAAAAATCTAATACATCTTCTAAAATTGAAAGTAGGTCTATGGCATTATTATATATGAAGACGATTAAATTGAACATTTATATGAGATCAGTTCAAAGTTAATGGACACTCCCAGAGTGATCTACAAACTTGATTTCAAATGTGGAGCACCTTTTGTTCATTTACTGCTTGAAAAACTGAGCAGTAGGAAGAATATTTGCATAATCAAAATTAACTACCTTCCCAGCACACTCAGCTCTGGTTCTGGGTGGGAAGTCTTTATCACGGCAGTATTCGATCTGCTACTCTGGAAAGCAAGTGTGCTTTGAGAGGGACCACATCTGGTATCGAGAGCAACCGGATATGAGTACGGTATACCTCGCTCAAGGGGCACCGTTCAGAAAATCAGACTCAAGTAGAGAGAAGCATGTATTGACATTCCGAGATAGGGAAGCAGTAAATACAATCTAACGACCAAGTATGGTGTGGACTACGTAGTGTTACTGTTAGGTGCTCATTCTCAGTTTAATTGGATCCTGTGTCTGGAAAGTCTTTGATATTTAAGAGTTGAAAATGGCTTCCATGGGCAGGGCTGGAGGGCAACCTAAAAAGGTGGCTAGACTTCATAGGGAAGCAGATTTCCATTCAACATAAGAAATCACTTGACTCCCCTTTGCAAAGCCATATTCAGAGTAAGACACGTCCTCAGACGGGCCCTGTGGCCAATGGTCTGCCCCGTAAGTCCTATACAGCAGTCGACAACCAAAGATTTCTACATGCTCTTTACACCTTCCCATCTTTCTAGTTTTCTGACGTATGACTGATGACTCCCTCTTCTGATTTATTGAGCATTTTAGATTCTAGGGAACTTGATCTCAGTAGCTCAGTAGCTCTGCACACACAAGGTTTCAGTAGGACCGGAGTCTTACAACTACGCCACTTTAGGACCAGTCTTATTGGAGACAATCTGTTCTTCTTCTTCTTTTTTTTAATCACTCAGGAAAAATCTATAAATGGTGCTGATGTTTTTAGTGCACTGCTAATAGGGCGTTTCTCTCCTCTCTCCTGTGGGTGCACATCTGTTTCACAGAGAATAGACACTGAAAGACCAGCACCTAAAGTTTTCTCCTGAATTAGTTCCTGTTTTGCTGCGAATGTTGCTGTCTATGCACTGCTGTCTATGCAGTGATTCTAGTTAAAGAGTATATGACTTAAAAGAATATCTTTATATCTTAAAAACCTAGATGTGTTTATAAATTGATTCTGTTTGATGGCACTAATGATGCTTAATTAAATTTAATATCTCATTAGGGAATATAATCACAGGATGGTACTATTATGCATTGATCAAAAGATAACTTCTAAATCCTAGACTCCTATTCAAACTTGAAAATAGCCTTAGAATCTAACACAGCTTCTGACATGCTGGAGAGAAAGCCCCTCTAAATTCCAAAACACTCTGACAGGTGATTCACCCTGACAGATGATTTTTTTTTTCCAATTTCTAATTCAGTTCTTTCAGGAATAAAGAGCTCAATGCCTTCATTTTTGAAAAGTTCTATTACTGCTCACATAGAAAGCTCTGCTTCCTCCCGGCATTAACTATCTCCACAAGTATTTGAAACTGTAGCACGTCTCCCCTTCCTGTAAAATCAAGGTGTTATTTTCCTTCCTGTTGAAATGCTTAGCACTTTAAAACCTGCCACAACGGCTGGGGTTACATGCCTTTGCTTCTACAGGTGCCTCAGAAAATCTATCCTAATTCTCTTGCCTTTTCTGTGGGTTGAGCATGACCAGCACTGCAGAATCTCTTGATAATTCAGGCATTTTCGTCCCTGAACCTGCTCTAGTTCTTACAAATCCATTCTGAACTAGAGCCCAGCTGGGTCTTTCTCCTTTTAAGCCCCCTCCCACCCCCACCCCCCCCCCACCATCAACATAAACTACAAACACAGTTTTTCTGGGAGAGGAATTCTAAAGCCAAATTTTAGTAAGTCTTTCAATCATTTGTCATTACCTAGGGTTTTCAGACTCTTAAAACCACTTCTAATAAAGACCTCAAAAAGTATACAGAAAGAGAAACCAAAGCAGTCACATCCTTGGTGGGTAATGAGAGGACGATCTGCTTACAAATCAGTGAAGATTAGCCTCATGGTAACAGCGATCTAAGTGTTGAGCTTCACCTATGCTGTGAGTCTGATTGGCTAGAGCATGCCCTTTCCCTGTAACACCACTGCTGAGTAATGCTATGAGCCAGGCAGCTCTGCCCTTCCCATTGACTTGGACAACATTCCCCACCACAGCTGTCTAACTAGTTCACCAAATGATGCTGTTGGTTCCAAGGGAAACAAGGTGGCTGGCGTAACAGTACAGTCCCCTGAGTATCACGTTGTGGTGTAAATATTTCTTTATGTGTCTGTCTTCCTCATTTAATTGGAAGCTCTTAGGAATAGGGACAGTATATTTATCATTTCTGGACCTGGCAATTAGCACAGTGCTTGCATATAAGACATCCAGCAAACTGCTATTCTGTTGACCCAATATGTAAAACAAAGAAGATCTGTTATTACTAAGCAGGTCCATTATAGCTGTACATTTTGCAACTTATTTCCACGGACAAAGGAAATCATTTTGATCTACTACAGGATCTGACATCTTAGAAGGCTATCACATCATACTTCAGTTATGAATGTGTGTGTTCTTTTTGTAATATCTGAGACCTGTCTCATGGTCAAAGTCTGAGAAGCCTGGATGAGGGGATTTACACGGCTGCAGTTTTTGTTAGTGTTTGGAAGAGCTAACATTGAAGCATTTGTTGAGAGCGAGACGCGGAGCACTGTCGGAGAACACGGACAGCTGCACCATATATGCACAGCTGGTTCCTGAAAGTAGAATTACAGGTCCAGTCATTTATCCACCTGCTTTTTTAGTGCTTAGGGACTGTCTGTTCTCAGTGAATTTTATATCTAATTCTGTGCTTCCTTTCAAAGGTGATCATATATAAGACAATGACTGCAAAGTCCCTTAGCGGACATGCAACCCACTTTCATCCCCCATTAGAGCCTAATAGTTCAGCGACATCCTCGGCACGGGGGGAGCCAGTGCTCCGGCTACTGAACCCTGCGTATGCAAACAAGTTTCTTCATTTCCCTATTAGTGGAATGTGGGCTTTTGCGATATGCTTCGAGAAACAAAATCAGAATTTCTGCAGGTCCGTGTGAACCATATTACCATGTAGTGAACATTTCAATTCTGTAAAATAATAATTTATTAAAATGTATCTCAGAAAAGAACACATTCTGCGTGTACCTGTTGTTACTGGAAAGGAAAGCAGTGGGCGCAGGTGGGTGCTGAGCTGCTCATTTTCTCGCCACCTCCGCCCCTCAGATGCCCTGAGAGCTCTGATCAGACTCAGGGTTCCAGGGTGTGGTGGTGCGAGTTTGGGGGGAGGGTGTCCAAAGGGACCTCTAGCTCTGAGAACAGGCCCTGCATGCGCTTCAAGGCGGACACCCCCATCGGAGAGAGCACAACAACCCTCAGACTTCAGAGGAGTCACAGGTGTGTGAGATCCACCCCCACCCCAGGCCCTGAGAGCTAAGGAAGAGGAGACCAAAGGTCCCTGAGCCACAAATGACAGCAGCAGAAGCCAGCCGGCTGTGCACGGCCCTGCTCCCTGGATACGAGGCACACACGCAACAGCCGGCTTCTGGGCAATAAGCCTCCTCCCTAAGCTCATAAGCCCAGATGCCTGGGGGAAATTAAGGAAGGGGGCCCGAAGCCAGACTCGGACCATGGAAAGATTGCTCACGTGTTTACACTGGACAAATGTCTCAGTTCCACTTCCTGTCATGTTTCCTCTTTCTGCATAGGCCCATTTTCCATCATGTCTCTGGCCTTCCTATGTGGTGAGCTGTGGTTTACTAATGACATTGACCTTGGCTCCCAGGTCCCTCTCTGCACTACTGTCCAGGTGGAAAAAGAGTTCCTCCTCAGAAACCCAAACGTTGAAAAACCAAGTCCGTCACTATTCCACAGGACTGCATAAGGCCAGCTGCCTTCTCCGAATTTCTAAGGCTCTCTGGCACTCCCGTTAACCACTGGTCCAGACTAACTGCTCCAAACAGCCTCTTCTTGCCTCCAATTCCCCATCTGCCTCCAGCTTCTGCTGTTCCCTTGGTCCCTCAAACCTGGAATCATTCGTTCTCTTTAATCCCCTACATAGAAGACTCTCAAAAGCTTATCAGAAACATAAAGGGAGGAGAGCCTAGGTGGCTCAGTTGGTTAAGTGTCTGACTCCTGGTCTCAGCTCAGGTGATGATCTTGGGGTTGTGAGATCAAGCCCCACGTCAGGCTCTGTGCTCAGTGTGGAGTCTGCTTAAGATTCTCTCTCTTCCTCTCCCTCTGCCCCCTGCTTGCTTGTTCTCTCTCGCTCTCTCACACATACACACGAAAGAAGAAGGAAGGAAGAAAGGGAACGGAACGGAAAGGAAAGGAATAAAGAAAGAGAAAGGAAGGGAAGCTTTGTTCTTAGGTCATGAAACAAAACGGTTAACAATCTGTCTGACGTACCTCCATTTCAAGTTCTTTCCCCAATTCTAAATCTATCCAAATTTGTCCTCCCTGCCCCCCATAATAAGAAAAAAAAAAGAGAGAGAGAGAGAGAAAACCCCCTCGAGGACAAAATGTAATCTCCATACTTACAGAAAATAAATTGCAAAGGACACTTACACTAGCAGTTTATCCCCTTTCCAAGCACTCAGCATCAGTTACTACTCTGCTATAGGGCCTCATGCATTTACAGAATGAAGTACCCAGTATGTTCTAGCAAAAACTACTTGGAGAAATTTAGCCAATAAACAAATTTTCATTGACTTATATGTATATTTTATAGAGAAAAATAATAATCCTAAAAATTAATACCACTTTCACGATGACTATAGAGTCAAAATAATGTTTATAAAGTGTTTTGAAGTTTTTGAAACTAAAATATGCTGGTTTTTTAGGCAATGTGGCACTAAACCAATCAATTAATGAGGCTTAATTAATTAAAACTGCAGGCTGTATTTTTAAATACTTGTATAAAACCCATGTTTCCATGGGTGCCTGGATGGCTCAGTTGGTTAGGCGACTGCCATCGGCTCAGGTAATGATCCCAGAGTCCAGGGGTCGAGTCCCGCATTGGGTTCTCAGCTCCATGGGGAGTCTGCTTCTCCCTCTGACCTTCTCCCCTCTTATGTGGTCTCTTACTTTCTCTCTCTCTCTCAAATAAATAAATAAAATCTTAAAAAAAAAATGTTTCCAGGATAAAATTTGTTTGCACTTATTAAATTTTGCAATCCTAAAGACTTCTACAAAGCTTGATGAAACTAGACCCAAGATAGCGAACTTAATAATATCCAGGAAAAAAATTAAGAAATCTGTGGGACTTAAAATAGAATGTAGGCATTAATATTAAACAGATCATCCTAGTATTTATAGTGTTAGATTCCATTGCACTGCACCTGATAAATATCTTTGCATTTCTTCCAAGTTCAAGGTTTGTGTAGCCTGATTTGGCTCTAGTGTTAATTAGTGAATCTTCCATGGGAAGTTAATTACCCTTCCCTAACCCTGACCAAAATGTATGCTGTAAAATGAGCTGAATTTTTTAATCAAGGAAAGGCTTTCCCTGTGGGCTTTTCAGATTTAAAAATCCAATTAGCCTTAATGTTTTCCTTTTAGAGATTAACCACCCTTTTATGTTATGAAACATTAATTGGAATTCAAACTATTTATAGATCTTTTTAAAACAACCTTTAAACAAATCAGTGAATTTTTTGTTTCTTTTACAAATAGTATTCACCTTGTATCTATTCCTAAAGAAATAAAATGTAACCATAGTATTCTTCCATTAATATAGAGTTCATGTTCCTCTTAACGATCACAAGCTATACTCATGTTTCTAGGAATTTTTATGCAGAAAATTATTCAACAGTTCAAAGCAGTGAAAGTTCTTCCATGGATAAGTGACATACTGAAGCTCTAACCAGTAATTTTAGTAATGGAATAGCTACCAGGAGCATACAACGTCCGTACTATACCTCAAACTCGCTTTTAAAAAAAGCCATCATCTAGAGTGCCAGTTAAAGATACAGAATCCAGGACCTCTCTGTTGGTTATTTTGATTCAATAAGCCTAGATTCATGTCCTGGGAACTCATATTTTCCATAAGCACTGCAAATACTTCTTACTTCTTAACAGTAAGCCAGTTGGGAAACCTGTGGCTCAAGCGGACAGGCCGGCTCTCAGTCGACCACCGACAGTGGTTTAAAAGCTGCGTTAACTTGACAAAGTTACTTCGGAGTCTGCACCCCACCTTCTTCATCAGTAAAACCAGGCTACTGGTTGTAGCTCCCACAAAATGTTGTGAGAATCAAGACAGTGGGTGTGACATGCTTGACACAGTGCCTGCCGGCGGGAAATGTTCAGTAAAATGCCCGTGTCTCCTCTGCTATTTTTTCTTGCTTCGTTTCAGCAGGACCAACTTCCCCTAACCCTTCACCATGCTACCAGTCTTAAATCCTACAGTTAGAGATAAAATTTTAAGTCTAAGAAGTACCACTTCTACCTCGGCAGAGGGAATGGAGGGACAAAGTAAAACACGGCTTACGCCCAGCAGAGCTTGGACTTGGCCCTAACTATTCCTTTCTAGGTTCAACCACAAGATTCTCATTTAGTCATCTGTTCATTCAACTGCCGCTTCTTGTCCCACCGACGTGTGTCATGACCGTACAAAGCATGGAGGTATAACAGCAAGAAAATCAGAAGTGTTTTTCCTGATGGGGTTTTGGCCCCATTTTTGGTTTTCTCTCTCCTCTTCTCCCTTCTCCCTCCCCCACTCTGCCTTGACATCCACATCTGCCCCACACAGATGAGAATTCCCTTAGGCTCCCTGACCCACAGCTCTCAAGGTCAAGCTCAGCTCCTGTGGCTGATGCCAGACGGAGAATGAAGCCCACTCTTGTGCACACACATGAGCAGAGGGTCAGACAAGCCAAGATCCCAGAACCCTAGAACAGCCCCAAAATGGGTGAGGGCTCTTAGGAGTCTACAAGGACTCTCAGATCTAGTGAATATTTTATTTGCACAAAATGCAATGCAGAAAAATGTGTAAATTTTGGAATGAACAAAGTCTTCTCCATCATCCCCTCCCCTGGGGTCCATATCCAGCCCTACACAATGTGTCACAGAGTGTGCAGGGGACGGCTTTAACATTTCCCCCCTGGCCAGTTGAGGGAGAGTACCATTTCTCCTCTGTTCCCCAAGTACACATCCTCACCAAAATAGCACAGACTTGAGAAAGGGGGCGGAGGTCAGCTGATGGACATTTGGAAAGGAAGCATGAGGATGGTCAGGAGGGAAAAATTCCACTCAGGTATAATGATCCCTTTCATTAATAATTCACGGGCCCGCCTTGACCCTGCAGATGTCATTCATGCAGCATCGGGGCAGTAAAGGAGAGCAGAGATAAGGAGCATCAATTCCCTGTGACCAAGGACACCGGGGAGCCCATAGGATGTGGAGTCAGCACCTCAGCAACAAGAGAGTTGGTGCTGGAAGTAGAAACCGGTGCTTCTCAGAGGAGTCAGGCCAGAGGAGTCAGGCCAACAGCTGTAAACAATCCTGGCTCCGTCCAGCTCTCCAGCCACCCCCGCTGGCCTTAAGTGAGCTACACTGGAAACCAAGGCCAGGACTTTGAGGGAAAACAAAACAGAACAGAACAGGAAGGTGTCCTGTGGGGAGGCGGAGGGAGCAGGGCTCCCAGGAAGAGGCCCTCAAATGCAGCAGCGGGGCCCAGACTTCCTGGTTCTGCCTTGTTCCTTTGGACCACTGGGGTTTTTCTGAGCAGGAGAGCCTAGTCCATAACACGTGAGAAGGTTTCTCCTCACCCGTTCTACCTCTAGCACCTTCATTTCTTCCACTGGGCCTGTGCAGTCACCACTTCCGTGGAGTAACAGTCACCGTCTTGTGAGTGGGAAGGCACGAGGCAGGAAGGTGCGGCAGGCCGTGCCCGACGGCAGGCCCTTCCCGCCACCGCGTCGTCACCAGTCACCCGCTGGCCAGCTCCCCGTGACAAGCTACCTCAAATTTAGTGGCTGAAGGCAGCCTTCTTGCTGCTGCTGCCGCAGGCTTAGCGGGGACAGCCTGTCTCCGCTCCACACGCTGGTGGCCGGAGGGGTTCACCCAGGGCTGGGGGCCTCCGGCATGGCGCCAGGGCGCTGGCTCTCCGTGGGCTGCTCCGTTCCCGTTCGCGCGGCCGCCGTGTCCATGCGGTCTGTGTCCGCTGGGACTGCGCAGTCCGCCACAGGAAGCGCCAGCCACACGTGGCTGTCTACACCGAAAATAACACTGACCAAAATGGCGGGAAGTGAAAGAGCCCGTTTCTCAGCTACCAGCCCCGTGACAAGGACTGAGGAGTCCGCGTGGCCAGCGTCTACCGCACTGGCCGGCGTAGGGCCGGGTCCGGGGCCTCTCCCCCGGGGGGCTGACTCCCCCCGACACAGCAGAGCGTCGAGGCCTCGAGACCTGGCCTCGGACGCCCCAGACGCCACTTCTGCATTTTGCTGGCCGAGGCCCTTCACAAGATAACGGATTCAAGGACGGAAAATCGACTCTGAAGCAAGAAATGCCACGGAGGCCACAGCGGCAGAGAGGGGGGACGGATCTGACGCCATTTTTGACACTCAACCTCCACAGCTGACTCAACAGTGTGTTCTCTCCCCGCAGAACGTGGCCCCCTCCCGGCCTCGCCTCTCCTGCCCTGCTGCCTTGCACCTGTGTCGCGCTCTGCGTGGCAGCCACGATCCCTCCAAGACCTGCCTCTGTATCCCCTTTCCGTCACGACTGTGAGGTAAAACTACGTGGTGAAGTAAAGACTGCTTGAGTCCCACTGCCAGACTTTCAGACGGCTCCCAGGATCACATGCTCCAATCCTTTGCCCCTGTCTTGCTCTGTCACGCTTGGCAAAATCAAAACTCAGCACAAGTGGTCTGATGAGAACATCTCAAAATTCCCACCACCAACCACACCCACCCACTAGCAGCATCCCTTGTCTCTATCCACCAGCGCTACACTCCCAGAGCCCCAGGGGAGGCCTGAAACCAAATCCTAGTATATTGTGTTTTTCCCTACTTATAATTTCATTTATAAACAAGGCGCAGTAAGAGATTAACAAGAATAACTCGTGACAGAATAGAACTGTAACAATACACTGTAATGAAAGTTATGGGAATACGGTGTGTCTCTCTCTCAATATCTCATCATACTGGACTCACCGTTCTTCCTGGGATCTCGGGAGATGGGGGAACTCCTGCGTGGCGAGATGCGCGAGGGGGGCACTGAGGTAGCGTCAGTTCATCAGGAGGAAGGTCATCGGGTTCTGGCCAAGGGCGACCGCAGCACCTGGGAAAGCGAACCACAGAGGAGGGGTGCTGTGGTAGATGCCGTGTTCTTGTGAGATTACACCCCTTTCCCCTCGGCAATCCTTCCTCCTTCCATCTTCCAGCTCCACGGATCACTCCTACCAGCACACAGACGTGCAAGTGCCGTATGCCTTCCAGCAACTGCCCTACTGCTCTGCATGCGTCCATTTCTTCTTTCTTCGCTCAGGCTTCTGCCAATGACTTCACCACAACTGCTTCTGTCAAGAGCACCAGTAGCCTCCACTTACTTCTCTTGCCTGACCTGTCAGCCGCTTCTTACTTTCCTTGAGGGGCTTCCAGAACCTCACCCTCTTCTGGCTTTCCTGCGGCCTCCCTCCAGCTCGGTCTGCTATGCGTGCTCCCTCCCTGGTCTCGGATCTTCTGAAGTGAGGGTGCCCAGGGACCAGCTCGAGACTATCTGCTCCCTCCACACCATCTCCCTGGGTGATCTCATCCAGTGTCAGTACCATCCATTTGCCAATGGCTTCCAAACGTATACTTCTAAATCACACCTCTTCTGAAGTTCCTACATCAAAACTCCTGCATATTATCTCCTGTCATGGCTAACGGACATCAAAAAACTTAAGGTTTCCAACGCTCAACTCCTACTACACTTTCTTACAACCCAGACACTGTCCTTCCATTTGCTCACGCCAAAGGTTTTGCTGACATCTTCAACTCGCCTTGCTCACCCTTATGTCCCGCGCATCAGGAATTCCCGTAAGCTCCACCTTCAGAAAACCACCGGAATCACCACCTCCTCTGCCCCGACCCGGGCCACTGCCATCTATCTAGTATTCTAGTAGCCTCCCGACTAGTCTCTCTGCTTCCACTCGGAGCCCTACAGTCTGTTCTTAACACCGCAGCCAGAGTGGTCCTGTAGGATCTCCGTGGATCGGGTCATTTCATTCTTCTGCCCAAAACCTTCAGATGGTTCTGAGTTTCTCTAAGAAAACCAAAGCCTGTGCCGCGGACCCACTGTCTCCTACCTCTCCGACCTGCTCTCCTACTGCATTCTCCCTCCACTCACTCAGTACAGGAGGCCCCTTCTCGGGGCTTCCATGCTGAGAGCTTCCTTAGCGGGAAGGCTCTCTCCCAGCTCCCCCCTCCCTCTTCAAAGCTCAGCACAAATGTCAGTTTGTGAACGACGCTTACCTTACCCAAGCACGCGAAACCTGCCACCACCCCAGTCCCCAGAGCCTCCAACCCCGACACTCTGCTCTTCCTTTATCCACTGTTCATCTTCTAATATACTGTATTATATATATATTATATACAGAGATTATGCATATATACATATATATTATATACATACATATATAGTATATATCATGTACAGTGTATTATTACACAGTGTATATTATATTTTATGTTTTCTTCTGCTTAAGTTACATTAAGGCAGGGATCCTGAGTACCTACTACTGGGTACATGATAGGTGCTTAACAAATACTTGTCAAGGGACACCTGGCTGGCTCAGATAGTAAAGCATGAGACTCTTGATCTCAGGGTCATGAGTTCAAGCCCCATACTGGGAGGAGAGATGAGTTAAAAAAAAAAAAAATTCAGGGGCGCCTGGGTGGTTCAGTGGGTTAAAGCCTCTGCCTTCGGCTCAGGTCATGATCCCAGGGTCCTGGGATCGAGCCCCGAATCAGGCTCTCTGCTCCACGGGGAGCCTGCTTCCTCCTCTCTCTCTGCCTGCCTCTCTGACAACTTGTGATCTCTGTCTGTCAAATAAATAAATAAAATCTTTAAAAAAAAAGTCAAATAATGAAATATTTGAACCCTGCATATTTTATCTATACCAATACCAGAACGATGCCAAAACAAATTTAAATACATTAGAATAATTGGATAATCAAGAGTAACTACTCCAGGTAGTGAAATCATGAATGATGTTAAATCATATCTTTCCTATGACCACTTCCATGTCAAATTGTCAGGACGTATTAATTACCCTTTTCCCCTCTGCTAGCTTTCCCTCTATATTTTTCTGACCTATGTCCCATGTCTAAAGAAATCTGCTACAGAGAGTCTGTTAATGCATTAGTCCATAATGGATTAAAGTAGGTACTTCATAAGCAAAATGTCTATAACAAGAATTTTATTTCCGAAAGTCATATTTTTTTAAAACCGTTGTTTGTCTTATACTTTTAGTTGTCGTTTAGTTGTACTTTAGTCATATTTGTGACAATTTGAGAGGTTTAAATATCAGTTTTGCAATGTGAAGTTATTTTCATTTGAATATGTCATTCCTCCTCCACCCTTAATTCCCATCACTAGGAATTTGGTATATGGGGCGAGACTCTGTCATGAAGCTATTTAATACCTTAGTGACTCTGTTTCTATCTCTGGAAAATGGGAAGAATAGTTGTGTCCTCACCACAGGGTCCCTGTGAGAATTCAGTGTGTTTAACATATGCAGAATCCTCCCAGTAATGTCAGGTCCATAACAGTACCATGGAAGGGTTCACTTTTATTGTTGAAACTCTAATTTTGAAAAAAATTTTTTTTTAGTTTTATTTATTTATTTAAAGAAGAAAGAGCGAGGCTGGGAGGGTTAGAGGGAGAGGGAGAGAATCCCAAGCAGACTCCATGCTCAACATAGAGCCTGATGCAGGGCTCGATCTCATGACCCCCAAGATTACAACCTAAGCTGAAGTCAAGAGTAGAACACTTAACTGACTGAGCCACTCAGGGACCTCTAATTTTGAAATTTAAGTTGCATATTTATTTTCAAATACAATTCTCTGCCTTTTAAACTTAGGGTGCAGATTTAAAGATAAGAAGAGTATGAAGTAACACAGTTTTATATATATTTTTTAAAGATTTTATTTATTTATTTGACAGAGAGAGAGATCACAAATAGGCAGAGAGGCAGGCAGAGAGAGAGGGGGAAGCAGGCTCCCTGCTGAGCAGAGAGCCCGATGCAGGGCTCGATCTCAGGACCCTGAGATCATGACCTGAGCCGAAGGCAGAGGCTTAACCCACTGAGCCACCCAGGCACCCCAGTAACACAGTTTTTTAAATAGTAGCTTTGCTCAATGATCCAGTAAATTATATACTTAACATTAAATAAATCAATATATTTGTGTTATACCTGATGTGTATTTCATTCTAAACCTTCTGAGGGCAAGAACTGCTCTAATTAAAATTATAGTAGTTCACTGAAGAAGACACAAAAAGATGGAAAAACACTTCATGTTCATGGATCAGAAGAAAAAACGATGTTAAAATGACTATGCTGCCCAGGCTAATCTATATACTTTTAACACCATCCTAATCAAAATACCAATGGTATTTTTCAAAATGCTGGAATAAACAATCCTAAAATTTGTATAGAAGCAGAAAAGATCCCGAATCGCCAAGGAAATGTTGAAAAAGAAAAACAAAACTGGAGACATCACATGGCCTGATTTCAAGCTATATTACAAAGCTGTAATCACCAAGACAGCATGGTGCTGGCACAAAAACAGACACATAGATCAGTGGAACAGAATAGAGAGCCCAGATATGGACCCTCAATTCTACGGTCAAATGATCTTCAACAAAGCAGGAAAAATACCAGTGGAAAAAAGATAGTCTCTTTCAATAAATGGTGCTGGGAAAATTGGGCAGCTATGTATAGAAGAATGAAACTCGACCCTTGTGTTATACCATACACAAAGATAAACTCTAGATGGATGAATGACCTCAGTGTGAGACAGGAATCCATCAAAACCCTAGAGGAGTTATTTGTTCTTTGGGTGTTGAGTTTGATAACTTCTTGATAGGCTTTAGATACTAGCCCTTTATCTGATATGTCATTTGGAAATATCTTCTCCTATTCTGTCAGTTGTCTTTTGGTTTTGTTGACTGTTTCCTTTGCTATGCAAAAGCTTTTTATCTTGATGAAGTCCCAATAGTTCATTTTTGCCCTTGCTTCCCTTGTCTTTGGTGATGTTTCTAGGAAGAAGTTGCTGCGGCTAAGGTCAAGAAATGGGCAGAGGACATGAACAGACATTTCTGCAAAGAAGACATCCAAATGGCCAACAGACACATGAAAAAGTGCTCCACCAAGGAAATACAAATCAACACCTCAGTGAGATACCACCTCACACCAGTCAGAATGGCTAAAATTAACAAGAGAGGATGTGGAGAAAGGGGAACCCTCCTACACTGTTGGTGGGAGTGCAAGCTGGTACAGCCACTCTGGAAAACAGTGTGGAGGTTCCTCAAGAAGTTGAAAATAGAGCTACCTACAACCCAGCAATTGCACTACTGGGTATTTACCCTAAAGATACAAATGTAGTGATCCAAAGGGGCACATAGACATGAATGTTTATAGCAGCAGTGTCCACAATAGCCAAACCATGGAAAGAGCCTAGATGTCCATCAACAGATGAACAGATGAAGAAGATGTGGCTGTTCAGTAACCATTTAGTGCTAACACTTCAGCATTCTCCAAAAGGGCAGTTAGTGTTCTGGTATCTTGTGGCAAAGTGAACTGTATTCTAGACCATCGTGTCTTTCAGCAGTAAAGGCTGTATATACAAATGACATGTGCAAGGGTAAATCTATTTAAAGCCAAGGACTCATTTAGCCTTTCCTCTGAACATTTTGTCCCTTGACTAAATGCATTCATCAAAACCAGCATAGATTTGTAGCTCTGCTACCTCATAGCTTAATGGATTTTTGTTTGATTACTGTATTGATTTAATTTTTTAAAGATGCAAATATACATGGCTTACTTGCTGAAACATTTTTTCTTAAAGGAAATAAAATTCAGGGCACTGTTTTCTTTCTTCCCCTTTCTGTCCTCATTCCTTTTTAACCACATTAGAAAGATAAATCGAAGAGCCATAGCTGGGCTGGGTCCACACAGCTGTGTGCTACCCTCAAGGCAAGCTTGGCCCTAGATGTGACCTGGGAGTCCACACAGGAGGGGACTTCACGGTCACAGACTTGCAGGTGCTAAATGAGGAAACCATCTACAGACAACCTGGAATCTTTAGAAGCAGGGTCCCTAGGCTTGGGAGGGAGGTTGTACCCACTGGGAGGTTCATCGTAAGGAAGGGCAGGTCACGAGGATTCCTGTTCATGCAAAGCTACACAGTCTGGGGCTGTCAAATAAGAGACACAAGAATCAAGGGTCTACAGAAGTGTGGTGTGTGCTTGCTGGGGGTCCGGGGATATGGGGGAAAGACCAATGGCCACCCGGCCTCTGCGAGTTCTTCCGGCCCCTGACCAACTGTGCGCAGGTATGGGGTGGACTGGCGCGGGTCAAGTTTCCATTAGCCAAGCCCAAGAAAAGCTTATCTAGAAGAAGGGAACCCAAGAAAAATGACAATACAGGTTGCCCTTTGCAGGAGCCTCTGGTAAAACAGTGGGCCCCTGACCCATCAGCAGCAGTAACAAGCAGTGTGAGTAAGACTGGCAGCAGCGGGGCTCCTGGGCGGCTCAGTCAGTGAAGCGTCTGCCTTTGGTCAGGTCATGATCCTGGGGTCCCGCGATGGGGCCCCGCACTGGGCTCCCTGCTCCATAGGGATTCTACTTCTCCCTCTCCCTCGACCCCTCCCCTCAACTTCCCCCCAGCTCATGCTCTCTCAATAAATAAACAAAATCTTCAAAAAAGAAAAAGAGAAAAAGACCAGCAGCAAGGATGTCAGTGACAACAGCAGCAACGCAGCTAGCCCAGCTTCTGAGAGGGACATCGCAGCAACACACACGTGGGAAAGCCATGAACCGGAGAGCACCATGGCAGGTGCCCACGCGCACATCCCATTAACCCCCCCAGTCACACAGATGCCCCATCTCCCCCGCAGGAGGGAAGAGCCGTGTGAGCAAGGCCGAGATGGTGGCACACCTTGCCCAGAGACACACAGCTGGTGAGTCGAGGTCACCGCGGAACCCACGACTGTTTTCTTGAAACCACATTGCCTCTCTGAGGAAGGCTTGATCAACCAGATTACTGAACTGACGGGAACGCTCAATATCGGGAGGGTGCTGGGAAGTCGCAATTTGGAAATTTTATTTGGTGCGTGTTTTCTATCTTATTAGCGGAACAAATTCAGCCGCAGTTCAACATTATAAGGTTATCATCTGTGAGAATTATTATGGAAAAGTGAGCCCTTCCTTCATTACGGGGAATGCCTCAAAGCTTGAGAATGATTGAGCTACATTACTGATCAATTCTGCAGATCAGGAGTCTCCCAGCTGACCGTAAATTAAAAATACGCTTGCTCTACAGAGATAAAAACAAACAGCCAATACAAGTTTACTGCTTTTTTGATTTCTCCTTTGCTTTTCTATTATTTAGAGAAGCACAATTGATTTTTATTTCCTCTTTCAAATTACCTTCGTCAAGAAACAATGAGCCATAGGATCCCTTTAAGGGTTTTTGATTTGTTCACACGATTGGAAAATCATTTTGTTGCTATAAAAAAAAAAGGAAGGGACGCTTTTCAATCACATGGGGCTGAAATATAAACTATATTTGGAAGGAAGAATGCTAGGCATTGCTTAAAAGATTGTTATTAAGATAACATAATGGGGTAATTTCTGTTTCCGACAAGATGTCCCACCCGAATAGGAAGCGACCACCGAGGCTCCAGGCGCGGCCGCTGACCCATCTCGAAGCCCCGGGCGAGCTTCCGTGGCAAAGAGTGGCAAAGAGCCCTCTCCACGGGACCGGCCCGGACAGTCGGATTCCGGCCACAGCTGCCGTCCTTCAAGGGGCAGTGACGTCACCGCCCACGGCCTTCCCTACCCCCCCACCCCCGTCCTTGCGGGAGCCTCACGGCGGGCACTCGAGGCAGGCCGGTGGGCAAGGACCAGTACGCGCCCGCGAGGGGCCGAAGGAGGCCGTTGCAGAGGCAGGGGTGGCAGCAACGGCCCGGGAGCCTGGCTCCGTCCCCTGCGGCCATGGCACATGCACCCCCACGCTCCGCGGTGACCGCCGTGGCTGCGTCTGCCTCCCGCATTCCGTGGATTCCAGAAGGGTCGGCCCCGGGCGTCCGGGACCCACGGAGCACCCGCCGGGCAGAGTGTGCGGGTTCAGCCGGGCCTCCGGGCTCCTCACCCGCCCGCGTGCGGCTGCGCACCTGCTGGCGTGACTGCGGGGCCGCCCGGCTCCCCCCGGGGTCCCCCCGCACGGGGGCTCCGCCACGCTGGGCAGCGGCGGCCGGACGTGCTTCCGACAGGCCGGCTGCCCCGCGGAGCAGAGCCCGAGGCCGCCGGGCCCCGTGGCCGCCGGCAGAGCGCCGCGCCTGCTGGTTTCCTTGCTGCCGCCGCCGCCGCTGGGTTTGGGGTTTGGCTTCCGTCACGGCAGCCTGAGACGTGCCCAGAGTCGAGGAGGAGACCCGGACTCCTCCTCCGAGCGGCGCTGTGGCGAGGTCGCACGCGGGAAGGGTGCGGGCGGGAGGTGCCGCTGCGGGGTCTTCGGGAAATCCCGTCTCCCGCCACCGCAGATCGGAGTCTGTCCGCAGCGGCGGCCCCAGCACCCGCGCTCCGCGGGAACCAGAGCAGCGACCGGCGCAGGCACGACTCGGACCCGCAGCCGTCCGCGCTACGCCGTCAACGTCTCCCGCAACCACGGGCGGCGCGCGGTCCTACCCGAGCAGGCGAGCTTAACTGCGCTTCGACGGCGCGCCCAACCCGCTCTGAACACGGTTCCGTCGCACACCGTCGCGTTGCTGCAACCCCGACAGCGTTCACCGAGTCCCCGGCACGTCCCCAGCCCGCCCGGGGACCCCTCTCCTGACGCCCGTCCCTGAGCGGGAGCTCGTCTTCCTGGGCAGGCGGACTCGACTCTCCTGTCCACTCTCCTCACCAGCTTTCGCGGCTCGTCCGAGGTACCCCAACCCGCCTTCCTGCAGAGACCCGGGACCCTCCCGCTCCAGGGCAGCGCGGCCTGAAACCACGTGACCCGCCCCCTTTCCGCTGGGCGGACGACCCAACCGGACAAAAATCCTCACAGGTCTGAACTCCCAGCTCAACGGTCTCGGCGGGGGAAAGCACTCCGCTGGGTAAGGAAACAAAATGAAGTCCCCTGCAAAGACTCAGAAGCGGCACGGGAGCTGCCGGCGTGGCCAAGGCCAGAAGGCAGGACGCGGGTGGAGGCGCTCGAGGAAGTCACAGGACGGGCGTCCCCCTCACGACGAGAGCCGCGTGGCGGTGCACAAACGCGCGGAGCCCAGGCCGGGATCCTGTGGGGGACCTGCCTCTCTCCAGGCAAGAGAGGTCGAGGATCAGAGCACAAAGGACATGGAATGAGACGGTTTTGAGAAAACACCGAAGAACGAAAACCAGAAAGACTGATCAGATTTGGGGAAACGCAACCAGCCGCAGTCAGAATGTTCAGGGGGGCCTGGCTCTCCTTACTGGGAAGGGACTCCCTGTGGATTCTCTTATGCTGAAGCAAACGACCTTTGGTGACCTTGCCTCCCTGCAAAAGTGGGGCCCCCTGCTTTTGAAAAGTGTCTTGAAATAAGTTATTACTTTAGTCACTCAGGCTGCAAAAACCATTTTGTTTTCTGCACAAAACAAAAATCATGTTCGACTTTCTTTATGGCATAATTTAAAATAAATGTCCACAGTCCACATGCACGAATGGAAACAAAGGTAATCAAGTGGCCAACATGGAGAGAGCCGGGAGCTTTGCTTCTTAATAGCGGTCCTCCGTGGTGCGTGGCTGTCACTTTGGCAAGGGGATACAAAGCCATTGCGAGGTTCTGGCATTTGTGTAGCATTTCTTCTTTTCCTTATTCTCCCAGTGCTGAGGTTGTGTCTTTTGGGTTTTTGTTGTTGCTTTGTTTTCTAAGAAACCTTACCAAACTTCTGTTCATTTGTATTTGATATTATTGTTTACAGGGAAAAAAAAGGAAATAGAAAAAAATTGCGAGTTGAATGACCAAAAAAAAGCACAAAGTGTAAAAAGTGGATAAAAATGTTTTCATTTAGAGATCTTTTTACTGTGACAGAACAGCAGCTCTTACACATGGTAAGCTAAGGAAACTTTCAAAACATCTTCTACATGGAACAGACGCGAGCACCTCGCTGACAATCAGCCACTTACAGGGCATGAAACTGACAGGAACCGAGTCAATTTTAAATAAGTTCAAAGCAAATTCAGGACTTATACGTTTCTAAGTCAGTCACACAGGTTGGGGGGGGGGGGCGGATCTCCACGAGGACCAAGATTTTTGTTTGTTCACATGGTCAATCCCCAGTACATTTTTGTGGAATAAATGTGGCAATTGAAAGAGAAAACAGCAGATAGCTTGGTTACGGTGCTATTGGGGACACCTCATTTCCTATCTAGAATACTGCATGTCACAATTTGAAAGAGATCATGAGAGTATCCCAAAGGACCAAGTCATGAAGAGGCTTGAAATCCTGTGATGAGAATTAACTAAAGAAACCGGGAAGACAGGAAATTCTTTGTGATGCTGGGACATGGAAACATTCAAGGATTTGATCTCTGTCTCTACAGGGACCTTTCACTCCTGGGATTTGGTGGCTCCCATGTTAACATTTGGAACATCAGGTATCCGTTTTCTACAGAATTTTTCAAAAAGATAACATGACAACCATGTTATTTTTACCTGGCGGGTTAACTGCGATGCTTAGATTAGATGGCAAAACTCGTTACTTGTGTGAGGTGTGATAATACGTACTCCTTATTTTCCAGAAACACATTTTGAAACATGTGTGGATGAATGCAAAACAAAGTTCAAATGAAGGTGTTGCAAGAAAAACAACTAGTGCACAGTGACCTATGTCATGAATGGGGTCATCTCTCAGGAACCAAACTTGGAAATTCTTTTCTTTCACCTCCCCTCAACCCTCTCTACAGCTCTTCATCTTCCGCACAGGACGGACATGCCCTCTCCAATCCATTAAACGAAACTTGCAGGAAGAATGACTGTGAGCCATTTCTCAAACGTTGGTCTCTTACTGTTGGTCTTAGAAGCATGCCCAAACTCAGGGTTGTTTCTCAGTTTTTAGTGGCTCAAAGGCTCTACTTTTTTGTATGGACAAGGGCTAGTTCTGAGTCACCTACATAGTGAGTAATTAAGGGTTAATAAAATTGGAAGTTCGTAAACCAAAATGAGCACATCATGAGGTCATGTGCGGCTGACTTCACCACACTGCACACTTCCTCTGTGTGTGTGGGCAAAGGCTCCTCATTGGAACCCCCAAACTTCCTAGAGGAGAAGTTGTAATTATTGAATCTTATGTGTTGGTTTGACTTGGCTGTGGTTTTTGATTGCTCTAATTATTTGTAGAATTTTTACTTTCACTGATGGTGTTTTAATGATGGCTGATTCTCCTTTCTATGGTTATTTTGTACATTTTCAATATGATGGTGGAATTCTGCTCACTAGACAGTACAGAAGCTGTAGTAGGTAAGGGAAGAGTTTTTAAATGGAAATTTTCTGGGACAACTCAAAAGCATCTCCCAGCCATTGCTCTAGTAAAGCTCACTTCTGTTATGTAGATAACGGGAGGTGAATTTTGTTAGAGCAGCCTTAGGAAACTAATTCACCTCCCGTCCAAAACCACAGTCACTGGGTTAAAATCCAATTCCTTGCTTTTCTAGATTCTCAAGGGTTCCTCGGCTCCTGGTTCCCTTTTCCTCTTCAAGGTCAGCAGTGGATAGCCATCTGCTCACACGCCATCCCTCTGACACTCTCCTCCCCACTCCGTTACTTATAAGAACCGCTGTAATTAAGTTGGGCACACCAAGATAATCCAGAATAATTCCCCCATCCATCCCATGACCAAAGATCCTTAAACACACTTGGACAGCCCATGCTGCCACGTACAGTGATATATTCACATGTTCTGACAATGAGTACATGCTCCTGCCTCCACAGAAGTACTGTGAGCCAGCCCCTCTCTGGTACCTAAGAATATTTTCTGTCGCCAGAACTGTCATTATGGCCGGTGGAGATGAACTGAAATCCTGAGATAGAAACGGAAGTGAAATTTGAACAAGCAAAACAAAATTATGAGAGAGACTGAGAATTACAGAAGTGGTCCTGTTATTTTCCCAGCTGAGGCACAGCTGGCCTCACAGGCATTTTTGCTGGTCACCCCAAAACTTGACTACCACTTAGCACATCGTTTCTGTAGCATAAATGTGTGTGGACTTCACAAAGTCCCCTCCTAAATAAACCTAAAGATCGTCACTTCTCAAGTAGCTGGTATTGAGAAGAGTGACCCCTGGACCACTGTGTCTATTCACACATTACTTCAAATTGGATGTCTTGGTCACTTAGTAGAGTCTCAGAAGTACCTCAAAAGGGGTATCTGGGTGGCTCAGGCGGTTAATGTTCTGACTCTTGGTTTCAGCTCAGAGCATGACCTTAGGGTCGTAGGACAGAGCTCTGCACTCAGAGGGGTGTCAGCTTGGGATTCTCTCTCCCTCTCCCTCTGCCCCTCCCGCTGCTCATGCTCTCTTTCTCTCTCAAATAAATAAAATAAAATAAAATAAACCACACACACACGTAAGAGAGGGAAGATAGCGGAGTAGTAGCAGACTGAAATGACATCAGATCCCAGGAGTTCAGCTAGATAGGTGTCAAACCATTCCAAACACCTACAAACTCAACAAGAGATAGAAGAGAATAAGAGCAGCAATTCTAGGAACAGAAAATCGACCACTTTCTGGAAAGTAGGACATGCGGAGAAATGAATCAGAAGCGACAGAAAGATAGCACGGGGAAGGACCGGCTCCCAGCAAGCGGTAGAGCAGTCGAGCACAAAACCGGAACTTTTAGAAGTCTGCTCCACTAAGGGACATCGCTACAGAGGCTAAGTGGGGGGAGGGGGAGCGCTCACAGAGACAGTGTCGTCTCAAGTCGCGTGGGGTCACAGAAAGATTGGGGGTGTCTGTGTGCGGCAGAGCTCCCAGGTATCATAGCCAGGAAGTCAGCTGCAGAGACAGTGCCAAGGGGTGAGCTTTCAGATTAGGGTTACCTTAAACCATGATCTGAGGCACAGTCAGGCCACTGCTCTTTGAGCAGGGACCCCACAAGTGGTAGATCCAGGGAGACTCACCTTCCTTACCCAAGAGGAACAGCACAGCAGGAATCTGCTGGGTTTGGAGACTGCAAATGGGGCCATGCGCCAGAGACAGAAACTCTCAGTTACAGGCCAGGTGAGCACAGAGCCCGGCCGGAGACCAGGGAGACAGGAGGGACTGACGGCTTTTCTCCAAGGGCGCACCGAGGAGTGGGGCCCGAGCTCTCAGCTCCTCTGGGCTGGAGACTGGGCGGCCGCTATCTTCATTCCCGTCCTCCAAAGCAGTATGGAAAGCAATCGGAACAAAAGCTCCTGAGAGCAAACCCGTGCAGATTACTTAGCCCGGCCCCTGGCAAGGGCAGTGCAATTCCACCTCGGGCAAAGACATGTGAGAATCACTGCAAAAGGCCGCTCCCACAGAAGATCAGCAAGGACATCCAGCCAAGACCAAGTTCACTGATCAATGAGAACTATGGAACTCTAGAGTTAGGGGAAAGCAATGCACAGAATTCATGGCTTTTTCCCCATGATCCTTTAGTCTTCCAAAGATAAAGTTTTTTTAATTTTTTTTCTTACTCTATTTTTTAACTGAGGAAAGAAGACAAGTTTATCTTAACAATACCTTCCTAAAAAAAAAAAAAAAAACTTTTTAAACCTTCATTGTTATAGTCATATTTTATCCCTTCATTGTATTTAACCTTATATTTTGTATATGTATAGGGGTTTTTTTTTCCTAAAAAAATTTGGGATACAATTTCTTCTAATAGATCAAAATATACACTAATCTAGCAAAAGGCTTTGTTCTAGTCTCCAACCTGAGCACATTCCCATCTCTTTTTTTTTTTCATCTTTGAACCAACTTATCAATTCCTTTTTAGAATTTTTTTTTAAATTTTCATCTTTACAGTCATATTCTATCCCTTGATCAAGTTTACCCTTATTTTTGTATATATGTAAGTTTTTCTTTCTTTAAAATTTTGGGAGGTAGTTTCTTCTAAGAGACCAAAATACACCCAAAATCAAGTGGGTGGCTCTGTTCCATTCACCAGTCTAATATATATATATATATATATGTATGCATGTATGTATGTATATATAGATATATATACACATACATATATATATATTTTTTATTATTTCTTTTTTCCTCCTTTCTTCTCCCCCCGGTTTTGGATCTCTTCTGATTTGCTTAGCGTACACTTTTCTGAGATCTTTGTCTCCCTGTTAGTATTTTATTCTCTTGTTCATTTATTCTTATCTGGATAAAATGACAAGGCAGAAAAACTCACCACAAAAAAAAAAAAAAAAAAATGAACAAGAGGCAGTACTGACAGCTAGGGACCTAAACAATACGGACATTGGTAATATGGCAGAATTAGAGTTCAGAACAACGATTCTCAAGGTGCTAGCTGGGCTCAAAAGAGGCATGGAAGATATTAGAGAAACCCCTTCTGGAGGAATAAAAGAACTAAAATCTAACCAAGTGGAAATAAAAAAAGCTGGCAATGAGGTGCAATCAATAAATGGAGGCTCTTAATGCTAGGATAAATGAGGCAGAAGAGAGAATTAGTGGTATAGAAGACCAAATGATGGAGAATAAAGAAGCTGAGAAAAAGAGAGATAAACAACTCCTGGACCACAAGGGGAGAATTCGAGAGATAAGTGATATCATAATACAAAACAATATTAGAATAATTGGGATTCCAGAAGGAGAAGAAAGACAGAGAGGGGCAAAATATATATTGAAGCAAATTGTAGTAGAGAATTTCCCTAATATGGCAAAGGGAACAAGCATTAAATCCAGGAGGCACAGAGAACTCCCCTGAAAATCAATAAAAATAGGTCCACACCCCATCATCTAATAGTAAAACTTACAAGTCTTAGTGACAAAGAGAAAATCCTGAAAGCAGCTCAGGACAAGATGTAACATACAATGGTAGAAATATTAGACTGGCAGCAGACTTTTCCACAGAGATCTGGCAGGTCTGAAAGAACTGGCATGATATATTCAGAGCACTAAATGAGAAAAATATGCAGCCAAGAATACGACATCCAGCTAGGCTATCATTGAAAATAGAAGGAGAGATATAAAGCTTCCAGGGCAAACAAATATTAAAAGAATTTGCAAACACCAAACCAGCCCTATAGGAAATGTTGAAAGGGGTCCTCTAAGCAAAGAGAGAGCCTCAAAGTAGTAGATCAGAAAGGAACAGAGACAATATACAGTAACAGTCACCTTACAGGCATTACAACGGCACTAAATTCGTATCTCTCAATAGTTACCTTGAATGTAAATGGGCTAAATGTCCCAATGAAAAGACATGGGGTATCAGAATGGATAAAAAGCCAAAACCCATTGATATACTATCTATAAGAAACTCATTTTAGACCCAAAGACACATCCAGATTTAAAGTGAGGGGGTGGAAAACAATTTACCATGCTAATGGACATCAGAAGAAAGCTGGGGTGGCAATCCTTATATCAGATCAATTAGATTTTAAGCCAAAGACTATAATAAGAGATGAGGAAGGACACTATATCATACTTAAATGCTCTGTCCAACAAGAAGATCTAACAATTTTAAGTATCTACGCCCCTAACATGGAAGCAGCCAAATATATAAACCAATTAATAACAAAAATCAAAGAAACACATCCACAATAATACAACAGTAGTAGGGGACTTTAACTCTCCCCTCACTGAAATGGACAGTTTATCCAAGCAAAAGATCAATAAGGAGATAAAGTCTTTAAATGATACACTGGACCAATGGACATCACAGATATATTCAGAACATTCCATCCTAAAGCAATAGAATATACATTCTTCTCTAGTGCACACAGAACATTCTCCAGAATAGATCACATCCTGGGTCATAAATCAGGTCTCAACTGGTACCAAAAGGTTGGGATCATTCTCTGCATATTTTGATACCACAATGCTCTGAAGCTAGAACTCAATCACATGAGGAAAGTTGAAAAGAACTCAAATACATGGAGGCTAAAGAGCATCCCACCAAAGAACGAATGGGTCAACCAGGAAATTAAGGAAGAATTGAAAAAATTCATGGAAACCAATGAAAATGAAAACACAACTGTTCAAAATCTGTGAGACACAGCAAAGGTGGTCCTGAGAGGAAAATATAGAGCGATGCAAGCCTTTCTCAAAGAACAAGAAAGGTATCAAGTACACAACCTAACCCTACACCTAAAGGAGCTGGAGAAAGAACAGGAAAGAAAGCCTAAACCCAGCAGGAGAAGAGAAATCATAAAGATCAGAGCAGAAATTAATGTAATAGAAGCCAAAAGAACGGTAGAACAGATCAACAAAACTAGGAGCTGATTCTTTGAAAGCATTAATAAGATTGATAAACCCCTGGCCAGACTTTTCAAAAAGAAAAGAGAAAAGACCCAAATAAATAAAATTATGAATGAAAGAGGAGACATCACAACCAACACCAAAGAAATACAAACAATTATAAGAATATATTATGAGCAACTATACACCAGCAAATTTGACAATCTGGAAGAAATGGATGCACTCCTAGAGAAGTATAAACTACCAAAACTGAACCAGTAAGAAATGGAAAACCTGAACAGACCCAGAACCAGTAAGGAGACTGAAGCAGTCATCAAAAATCTGCCAACAAACAAGAGCCCAGGGCCAGATGGCTTCCCAAGGGAATTCTACAAAACATTTAAAGAACTAATACCTATTCTCCTGAAACTATTCCAAAAAATAGAAATGGAAGGAAAATTTCCAAACTCATTTTATGAGGCCAGCATTATCTTGAACTCAAAACCAGACAAAGACCCCATCAAAAAGGAGAATTACAGATCAATATCCTTGATGAACACAGATGTGAAAATGCTCACCAAAATACTAGCCAATAGGATCCAACAGTACATTGAAAGGATTATTCACCACAACCAAGTGGGATTTACTCCTCGGCTGCAAGGTTGGTTCAACATCCACGAATCAATCAATGTTGTACAATACATTAATAAAAGAAAGAACAAGAACCATATGATACTCTCAATAGATGCTGAAAAAGCATGTGACAAAGTAAGCATCCTTTCTTGATCAAAACTCTTCACAACGTAGGCATAGAGGGTACATACCTCAATATTATCAAAGCTATCTATGAAAAACCCGCAGCAAATATCATTCTCAACAGGGAAAAACTGAGAGCTTTTCCCCTAAGGTCAGGAACACGACAGGGATGTCCGTTATCACCACTGCTATTCAACATAGTACCAGAAGTCCTAGTCTCGGCAATCAGACAACAAAAAGAAATAAAAGGCATCCGAATCAGCAAAAAAGAAATCACACTCTCACTCTTTGCAGATGATATGATACTTTATGTGGAAAACCCAAAAGACTCCACTCCAAAACTGCTAGAACTCATATAGGAATTCAGTAAAGTGTCAGGATATAAAATCAATGCACAAAAATTAGTTGCATTTCTATACACCAACAGCAAGACAGAAGAAAGAGAAATTAAGGAGTCGATTCCATTTACAATTGCACCCAAAGCCATAAGATACCTAGGAATAAACCTAACCAAAGAGGCAAAGAACCTGTACTCATAAAACTATAAAGTACTTATGAAAGAAATTGAGGAAGACACAAAGAAATGGGAAAATGTTCCATGCTCATGGATTGGAAGAACAAATATTGTGAAAATGTCTATGCTACCAGAGCAATCTACACATTTAATGCAATCCCAATCAAAATACTATCCGTTTTTTTCAAAGAAATGGAACAAATAATTCTAAAATCTATACGGAATCAGTAAAGACCCTGAATAGCCACAGGAATGTTGAAAAAGAAAGCCAAAGTTGGTGGCATCACAATTCCAGACTTCAAGGTTTATTACCGAGCTGTAATCATCAAGACAGTATGGCACTGGCACAAAATGGACACAAAGATCAATGGAACCGCATAGAAAGCCCAGAAATGGACCCTCAACTCGATGGTCAACTAATCTTCAACAAAGCAGGAAAGAATGTCCAATGGCAAAAGACAGTCTCTTCAACAAATGGTGTTGGGAAAATTGGACGCCACATACAGAAGAATGAAACTGGACCATTTCCTTACACCACACACAAAAATAGACTCCAAATGGATGAAAGACCTCAATGTGACACAGGAATCCATCAAAATCCTTGAGGAGAACATAGGCAGGAAACTCTTTGACCTCAGCCACAGCAACTTCTTCCTAGGAACATTGCCAAAGGCAAGGGAAGCAAGGGCAAAAATGAACTATTGGGACTTCATCAAGATCAAAAGCTTTTGCACAGCAAAGGAAACAGTCAACAAAACCAAAAGACAACTGACAGAATGGGAGAAGATATTCACAAATGACATATCAGATAAAGGGTTAGTATCCCAAATCTATAACGAACTTATCAAACTCAACACCCAAAGAACAAATAATCCAATCAAGAAATGGGCAGAAGACGCGAACAGACATTTCCGCAAAGAAGAGTTCCAGGTGGCCAACAGACACGTGAAAAAGTGCTCCACATCACTGGGCATCAGGGAAATACAAATCAAAACCACAATGAGATACCACCTCACACCAGTCAGAATGGCTAAAATTAACAAATCAGGAAACGACAGATGTTGGAGAGGATGCAGAGGAAGGGGAACCCTCCTCCATTGTTGGTGGGAATGTAAGCTGGTGCAGCCACTATGGAAAACAGCATGAAGGTTCCTCAAAAAGTTGGAAATAGAGCTACCCTATGACCCAGCAATCGCACTACTGGGTATTTACCCTAAAGATATAAATGTAGTGATCCGAAGGGGGACGTGCACACAACAGCCAAACTACGGAAAGAACCTAAATGTCCATCAACAGATGAATGGGTAAAGAGGATGTGGTGTGTGTGTATGTACACACATACACACACACACACACACACACACACACACACACACACACACACACAAAATGGAATACTGTGCAGCCATCAAAAGAAATGAAATCTTGCCATTTGCGATGATTTGGATGGAACTAAAGGGCATTATGCTGAGCGAAATAAGTGAATCCAAGAAAGACAATTATCATATGATCTCCCTGATATGAGGAATTTGAGAGGCAGAGTGGGGGGTTTGGTGGGTAGGGAAGGAAAAAATGAAACAAGATGGGATTGGAAGGGAGAGAAACCATAAGAGACCCTTAATCTCACAAAACAAACTGAGGGTTGTTGAGGGGTGGGGTGGTAGGGAGAGGGTGGTGGGGTTATGGACATTGGGGAGGGTATGTGCTATGATGAGTGCTGTGAAGTGTGTAAGCCTGATGATTCACAGACCTGTACCCCTGGGGCAAATAATACATTATATGTTAATAAAAATATTTAATTAAAAAAAGTATACCAGAAAAACTACACATACCTAAACAAAGGATATCATTTGATGGAAGCTCATTCACTCAATGAAGATTTATTATATCCTACTACGAGCCAGGCACTGTGCTAGGAACAGCATTTTCAAACGTGACGGTGAGCGTGGCCCGTGTTCTCCCCAGTCTGGGGGAAGTAATCAGGGGAAGAGGAATAGAAAGGCAGAAATGAAGGCCACTGGTCAGTTGGGGGATGGGGGGGCCCTGATAAGTTACTAGGAGAATGATTTGTCCAGGAGGGGATGGACGGAGGGGAAGAGGCTGCTGGAAGGTGCGGGAAGGTAATCAAGGGGCCGGCATCAACCGTTGCCTGCTTTCCTGACCTCGCCTGCTTTCCCCAGCAGGGGCAGGCCCTCAAGGGCTGCCACTCAGAAGAAAAGTTTTCCATTTCAATGGGGACAGAATTCACTATTTTCAGGAGCTCAGAAAAAATGGTTTGAAATAGCATGAAATGACAATAACGGACACCTTAAACTCCACACTTCGATTTCCCTGACTGCAAATAAAAGGAACGCTCATTTGAACAAAAATGAGAATTTCTACTTTCCATATAGCCTTTTTGTGGACTCCGTGGACTTCTTATTAAATAATAGAGAGTAAAGCAAATTGCTTTCATCTCTTGAAGGGCTTCTTTCTTTCTTAAATGACTTTGAACTTTTTCTCCCCTTTTTGAGCATTCATACAGATGAGTATATTTTAAAAACTGACCAGAAGGGAACAGTAAACATATTTGGGAAAGCAACTGATTGTTACTATGGCAACCTGGAATGTGTCTGACATTTAGTCTTTCCATTATTCTCTGTTGCTATAGTAATGAAACCTTGTATTCTGACACCATTTCCAAATTCGATTAAAATAAAACCCCTCTCACCCTGCAAGGAGGAGGGAGGGCCAAACTATTAATGCCCAAGATGTATGCGAATGTTCTCTAGCACTGGGATACAGATGATAGAAGGCACACTTTACCGCACTTTAATCAACCTGAAAAAAACAAGTGGAAACATAGGCAAAAACTCAGTACAACGAAAGTAAAGCAGGTTTTTGTTATTAAAAGTCAGCCTTTTGGGGCACCTGGCTGGCTCAGTCAGTGGAGTGTGCAACCCTCAATCTCGGAGTTGTGAGTTCGAGCCCCACGTTGGGTGGAGAGATTACTTAAAAGAAAATCAGCCTTTTCTCTTAAACACATATAAAAAGCCCCTTAATTTACGAGATGTTGAAGTTTAACATCAAATAGTAATGGAGTAAAGGAGAACTTTTGTTTCTTTTTAGGAGAAATACATAGTAGGATAATGGTAACTAAGGGTCCACCAAAATTAGTAAAGAAATTACTTGGGGTTTTCAGGGGCTTTTTGTGTTGAAGAAAATATGATAGGATCTGTTACTCATCCACTCTGAAACTTATGACTAGCAACCAGATTATTATTAATTATTGAATTATGAGATGCAATAGTAGAAACATGCTTCAGCTATGCATTTTTGATTAATGAGAAAAAAGGGAGAGATTTAGAAGGAAAAGTAGGGGAGAGAGTGGTGAGAAAGCCGTGTAGAAGGAAGGGTACAAAAATGAAGGTTAGTGATCGAAGTGGAGAGCTAAGGGTAGTTCAAGAACCAAAACCAGGAAAAGGTAGAGGATCTGGAAGGGGATGGCATGGAGCCTCTGAGCGGGAGGTCTGGACCCACAGGTCATGCTGCAGGAGTTGCTGGTACGTTATCAACAGCTCTGTTAAGGGGCCACTGCTTTCTGCTTTTTTCAGGTTTTTTCAGCTCAATGGTAACTTGGGAAAATTGTTTCTCGCCCAGAGAGGAAATCTTCACAAGGGTTTGGGGAAGCAATGGGCTGGATCCATGCAGGGGGTCTCAGTACCCCCACAGCCTTGCTGTGTGACCTGAAGATAATCTCCTAACTCCCAAGCCTCCATTTCCTCTCTCATAAAACACTGATGTGTCCTCAATTCCGTGCCTTAGTTTCCCTAATTGTAAGCCCCTTATAAAAGACGAGATGAGTGAAGTACTTACTACCATCTGGTGCTTAGTCGGCATCGAACAAGTGTAGCTATGGTATTTTCCAGCTAGGAATGAAGGGGATGGGAGGAATTGGGGAAAGACAGAACATGGGTGAATTTTATCTCCTGTTTTTTTTGTCTTTTGTCTTCCATATCATTACGTGTTTGAGAAATCAAATAGTTTGATATGCTCTCTGAAGTGGCAGAACAGGATTCTCTGAAGCTGACCATGGGAGAAGGGAGGGAAACCAGAGCCAGGGGCCAGGCTCCTGCTGATGTGGTCTGAGGCCGACCACTGCTTAGTGACCAGACAAGCCACAAACCACTCTTTCTTGTAAGACAGTCCCAAAAGGATGACATTGTGAGGAAAGAAATAAAAGACAGAGATTATAAAGGAAGTAGGATTATAAAGTCTTCTGGATTTATCTTTTTATGAAGTTAGAAATCATTTTGAAAAATGGCAAATAACCTGGATCCCCCACGCCTTGTTAACTATGGTTTAAATCTGTACTCTCACTTCTTGGCCTTACAGACATAGTGAACCGCGCTCAAGGGTATTAAGAAAGTGTGTGTTTGGGAATGGGAGACAAGCTAAAATTTGAGGTGCCCTCTGTTACTACATCTTGTGAAATGCCCCCCCCCCCCGCCCCGTGTCCCTTCTGCCTTTTTCCTTGTTTCCAAAAAGTCTCGCCAGCAATCACAGCTCCTGTCTTAAAAATTTAAATGACTGGCATCTGGCTGGCTCAGTCAGGACAGCCTGCAACTCTTGATCTCAGGGTCATGAGTTCCAGCCCCACGCCGGGCACAGAGAGCACTTAAAGAAAAACAATTAAATGAGCACAGTCACCGAAGGCAACTTGTCTAGGCCAACTCAGGATCCCACTTACATCTGTGTTATTGTTAATGTGTACTGACCACAGCCATCACTCCTCCTCACGGACAAATAATCGGAACAGGAAAAAAGTCAAGAACAAACTTTGCCTAGAGACAATACAGCTGTGGTATTCAGAAGGTTCTCCGTGGAAACTGGTGAAGAAGTGAAGTAAAAGCAATAGACAGTGTAGTACACAGCAGCTGTCAGTCAGCCCCTATCCACAGATGGATTCCCTGACGAAGGCTACGGCTCCAGGGGATTCTAGGACCATCATCCATGCCACAAGCCCAAATCAAAACGCATTTGGGAACAAACAGTGAATGCAAGGTCCGTGCTGGGGATAAGATACAAGGGACATGATCCCTGCCTTTGAGGAGCTTATAACACAGTCCAAAAATGTTTGGAAAAAGATGGTATTTGGTGTGTGTGGTGGAGAGGAGTCGTCGTCTCTCTTCTATAATCTTTCTAAGTGTTCGCCCACTTTTAAATGTCCTGGCAGGGAGCAGTAACACCTGCTGTGAGTGAGGGCCCAGCACAGGGTGTGAGTGTGGGGACCACGTGGGCTTACACGCCAGTTCCCTTGTGCAGCCTGCGAGACACACTTCCCAGCATTCAGCCTCAGGTCCCTCGCCTACAAACTGGAAGGAATAGGAGGGTTCTGGTAGTAGTGAAATGACTCACGCAGAGGAAGCCCTTAGGGCAGTGGCTGGCACGGAACAGTATTCAATAATTATTTTCAAAATGAGATGAAGAAAGAGAACTGGCCAGTGACTGACAAGCTCCCAGGTCCAAAACTCAGTAGTTCTTATAGAAGGAACTCAAGAATGTGCATTCACATAAAACAACCAAGAGGTTACGAAAAGTCACAGTAATTTCTCAAACTGAGAAAACAATAAGATTAGTCTTTATTACTAAAATGACATTTCTGCAGTTTTTCTGTTGATACATAATGCAAAAAAGGGCCAGATCAATTTCACTACACATTCAGTATATATTTGGAATGGAGCAATTTAAAATATAGGCTATTTTGCATGAATAAAACTCATTCTGCAGGGGACTCAAAGAGACAGATGGTCAACCCACAAAACCGTTAAAACTGTTTTCAACAAGAGGCCTCTCTGACTGCAAAACAGGAGAGAAAAACCGAAAGTGTATATATACCAAGAGTGAATTTTTAAAACAGACTCCAAATAGAAAGTGACCAGGGCACACATTCCAAATCACAAGAATAGATTTGGAATCGATCTGTTTCTCCCATGGGCAACTCTCTGTACAGGTGATTTTTGGAAAAGTATTATGAATGACTTTCCTAATAAGCACTGGCCCACACTATTTCATAGGCTACTCTAGTAGGAACCAGACCTCCCACCATAAACAAAAGTGGCGACCCAGCAGACTCAGCCAGCGCTGGCCAGAACACCAGGACCCATCAACTTCTCAAGATTTGGTACCAGAATGATCTTCAAAATTAAAATCTGCTCTCACTACCTCTTGCTATTATAAGTACCATTTTTAAACAGCTCGTGTTCTAACATTTCCTATTTTTTCCAGTTATAAGAGAAAAACCAAAGGAAAAGAACCACAACACTTTCTTTAAGAACCACACTGGCTTTCCATTCAACGTAAAAGTTTCTAGAAACATGAAATTTGTGCTGAAAAGCATTCAATATCATTTTATACCCCCTTATAATTTAACTGAGGGATGATGAAAATTGCAGGTAAGTTGGTGGAACATCACAGAGGATAAAATACAGTGAGTTTTACTTTGTCAATGTTCAGTTCAAGTCAACAAATGCACTTTTGTCAGCCTAACAGGTAACATGCAAGGCGCTAGCGCTCAGTGGGAGAAAGGGAGGGCAGGACGGTGGACATCTAAACAGAATGTATAAGTACAGAACTCATATGAAAAAGGCCAAGTTGATCTGTTCTCAGGTTGTCTGGGAAAAGAAGCTTTTGTGGAATAAGAGTACCTCACAAGCCAGGAGGAAGCAGGCCATGTGCAAGGCAAAACCAGAGGGCAGAGACAGCGTGACGCAGTGACTGTTCAGATATAATGTAGGTTCTATCATGGGAACTGGGTGACTTGTTTCTTAACTAAACTGCATTTGGAGGAAAGACAGCACTAGTGACTTTCTTCTTTCCCTTTGATTAAATAATAGGCAATGAAATAAAAATATTTTAGCTAACAGTTACATTCTCATTCTGAGACTTTTAATAAGCTGTGGCCACGCACAACCTAGAACAGCCTGTCTAATAGAAATATAATGCAAACCACAAGTATAAGATTAAATTTCCTATTAGCCTCATTTTAAAAAGTAAAAAAACAAATCACAGGCAAAATTCATTTTAAGAATATATTTTCCTTAACCCAATTATGCAAAATGTTATCATTTAACTTGTAATCAGTATGAAAATCATCAATGAGGCATTGTACATTTTTAAACTAAATCTCTGAAATCCTGTGTTTATTTTACTCTTACAGTACCTCTCAGTTCGGATGCTAATCTATCAGAAATCTTCTGTCTGTACGTATGCATGTATATATGTATTTAAGTAAGCAAGTAAGTCACCTTATTTAAGTAAGCAAGTTAAGCCACCATACCCAGTGTAGGATTGAACGCTTGACCCCAGGATCAAGAGGCACAGACTCTACCACCTTAAGCCAGCCAGGCATCCCTATTCCATCTGTAATTAGATTTTTAAAAATTTACAGTTGAAAAAGTAGATTCACGGACGCCTGGGTGGCTCAGTGGGTTAAAGCCGCTGCCTTCGGCTTGGGTCATGATCCCAGCATCCTGGGATGGAGCCCCACATCGGGCTTTCTGCTCAGCAGGGAGCCTGCTTCCTCCCTTCTCTGCCTGCCTCTCTGCCTACTTGTCATCTGTCTGTCAAATAAATAAATAAAATCTTTAAAAAAAAAAAAGAAAGAAAAAGTAGATTCACATAATTCAAGTTTTCCAAACATACTTTGAAGTTATCCAGTCACTGAATTGACTGAATTCTGTTTTTAAATTAAAATTAATTAAAATTAAATAGAACTAAACTTCAGTTATTCAGTTCTACTAGCCACATTTCTGGCTAGCAGCTACAACAGCTGGACAGCTCAGCCCTAGAATAAGTGTGTAAGAACTCTGGGGTCAAATCTCTAGTCTGAAATTAGTAAACACAAAAATCAAATCAGTTAACAGGCTACCAGGTTCGTAACAGGGTACTAATATTAGGCATTTTGGATTACCCTCCACGCGTCCCTTGTTGGTCCACATGCGCTCACGAAGTCATAGCTGAGAAAAAACAGTGAGGCCATCTGGAGAAGGCCTTGCAAAGAGATAGAGATTTAACTGCAGGACCCTTCAAGAGTTCCCCTGGAAGCAGAAGGTTCTTAATACTTACTGCCACGGTCGAGGTGTTATCCATGTTAATGAAGCAGATGAACAGACTCAAGAAGCGGACATACTCTGAAAGGGAACAGAGAGAAACTGGTCATAATTGGGATGGATCGTTTTCTTACCTTCTCACCGCACTCAGCCGAGAAACACCCACCCCAAACAAGAGTCAAAATTATAAAAATCGAAGTTCTCGTAATTTTCAAGAAAACACGTTTTTGTTCTAGTTAGGCAAAAGTATAGGCATGCTTCTCACACAGGCTCGCCGGTGGAAATCTGAAAGACTAAACCGATCATCACATCTCAAGGAGCGTATTTCACAAGGACGTCGAGGTTACGGGAGAGTTCTTCCAGGAACATCCGGAAAACGTTCGCGTTCTTCCGGAAAGTTCCATGATTTACCCGCCAGAGCTCTCCTGCGCGCTTACTACGTTCCAGGCACCGTGTAGGCCGCGAAATGGCCACAGTGAACTAGAAAGACCCACCCACAGGGCACAGGGGACAAGAGCTGTCGGAGGAGAGGAGCGCGCCGGGGTCGGGCTGGAGCAGGACTTAACGGGGACAGAGCGGGGATGCCACAACGGCCTTGGACAACGCTCGGGCTAATCAAGGTCTCAGGCGCCCAAGAGCTTGAGACGTGACGAGGCGTCGGTCTGTCGGGCCGCCCACCTCCGAGAGACCGCTTGGAAGGAGGCCCGCGGGGAGAGAAAGGAGCGCTTCCTTCACACAGAACTGCTACCAGCCCGCGCCCGGCAGGGGAGAGGCAGCGCGAGGCCTTCCCGGGCGGACGCTCCGCGGTGAGCACACGGAGTCCCAGGGCCACTCTCCAGGCTGGGGACTGAGAGCAGAGAAGGGGGAGAAGGGGAGAGAGAGAAGCGGGGCGCGCGGCTCGGAGACGAAGCCGAAGCCGAAGCCGGAGGGAAAAACAGCCCAGCTCCCGGGAGAGGGTCTGCACTTCCGTCAGGAGTGTGGCTGCGCCCGGGGACGCCCAGCCGCCCGCCCTGGCGACAGCGGGAAGAAGGGACCACAGACAGAGCCCTCAGGGCCACCAGAGCCGGGGCTGGCAGCCAGAACTGGGCCGCCAGCGAGGAAGGCGCAGAGCGCGGGAAACCAGAAGAGCTGGGCAACAGGTCCAGGGATTCTGGAGGCAAGTGTGATGGGGGCCGGCTGAGGTGTGAGGAAACCACCAGCATTTCGCTGAGGCCAAACTAAGCCTCACTTGCTGGAGCATAAGGTGAAATAAACCCTGAAGGTACCTGGGGCAACGCCAAGCACCCCCTCCTCTTCGCCCTTTTAACAGGTGAGGGTCAAGGACAGGGGTAGAGTTTGGAGGCGGGATGGCCAGAGACCCAATCAGGCGGAAAAGCGCCGCAGGCTGATCGCTAGGAGCCAATCGGTTTCTAGAGCCCACTTGACTGACAGAACCTCACGCCAACGCCTGAGCGCAGAGCGGGAGGCCGCGAATCGCAAGGGGGCGGAATTCCAGGGCACTAACCCGGAACCGGTTGGGGACTCGATTCCCATTGTGAGGCCAGACCTGGGGCGGGCCCTCAGCCAGAATGGCAATACCACCCGGACCAATGGGTGAACCGTCTAGAACGAGTGGCAGCTGCGCCAGCCAGTGGGTAGCGGCAAGGGGGCGGGCGAAGCTAGTGGGCGGGGCATCAATGAAGCATCTTTTTTTCGTAGCCCCCTCAGAGGCGATCGGGCGGAGGGCCGCCGGGGTCGCAGGTGAGAGAGTCTGTCCGGGAGGAGGCGGCAGCTCCGCGGACGGTGGGTGCCCTCGCAGCGGGGAAGGTCCCGGCGGGGCTCAGCGGCAGGTGGCGGTCCCCACGGGGCCGGCCTTGGCCCTGCATCTGCGTCGCAGCGGGACCACGACGCTCCTAGAAGTAGCGCCCCGCCCGGGGTGGGTGGGAGGGCTGTGGCCGCTGAACCCAGGCTGCGGGACTTTCCCGCGCACCGAGTCGGGACTCTGCTTTAGTAAACAGAAAGACTTGCCTTCCAGGTCGCCCCATCTGCCAGCAGGTGCGGCCGCCGCGGTGTAGCAGAGGCGGGCGGGCGCCACCTCCCCCGGGGTGGCCTCCTGGGAGCTCCGAGTCCCCGGTCTTCCCTGCGGCCCTTCCCGGGCGGTCCCACAGAAGGCGGCGGGGCCGGGGGACAGGTGTCCTCTCACTCTGATAACAGGTGGCCCCTAAGTAAACTTCACTTATTTACCTACCGCAAGTTTCAGAGAAGAGCGCGTCCTGGTCTGCAGGGACGTGAATTTCCTAGAATATGTGGGCGCGGGGAGGAGAGGGACTTGGGAAAGTTTGGATATTTTGTGATGCTTTCTTTTTCTGACCAGCCTACCGAATTTACAAATATATATATAAATTATTTTGGGGGGGGGGGACCCAGAATTGACGGCGCCTGATTTCCCTCGGACCTCTTAATTCTGCCTTATCACACAGTATTTAGGAACTTCATTCTCAGGTGTTAGTCCGTGAAAAAACAACGGCCCCCAGTTATTTTATGCCTTCGTTGGATTACATAAATGAACTACTTATACCCATGTCCAGCCTGGAAAGAATGTCCGCTGGGATTTCAGGGAAAATGGCAGTCATCTGTGTTGGGGCATGCCAGATCTATGGGTTTTTAGAGGTTGCAGCTGCCGAATTCCCTTCGGTAAAGACAGGGAACACAAACGATATAAACGGAGTAGTATTTGACATCTAAAATGGCATCTTCTCACGCTCTGTGAAGTGTTCTGTCCCCAGCACTGGGAACAGGGACATAGGCACATAGGAGGAGTCCAATCAATATTTGAGTAAGTTATTAGGTGGTGGATGACAGAACCCCATGCTGTGTTATATAAGCATCAAAATATAAAGGAAAGAACCGGGGGAAAAAAAGATCCTGGAAACATAGCTTAGCTTCTCTCTGTGCAAAAATCGCGACCAAATTTCAACTCAGGGTGCACTGATTTGGGTACTTTCTTACAGTGATCAGAAGATGTCAAAGGTTTCCACATAATTATGGCGAAACTGTCTGGAAATCTAAGATACGTGTACACAGGAATAATGTTGGGCTAAGCCATATCCATCCTCTAACATAATATTTACTGCACATATGCCCCTATGTCGCTGTGTGTAGTTTATTCATCTCATCTCCTGGTAAATATTTTTATTTTTATCATGCTTTTACCTTAAAAATACAGTGGCACTTTTTAATTGATTCAAGAAGCTATGGAAGTGCTCTGAAACTGGAAACAAAAAGCCATGAATACATTGTATTTAATGAGATACAGAATTTGATATTATTTTAGCTCTCTGTTCTATTTTTAAGGACATCTAACTTGCTGATTCCATACTGAAAATATGTCTTTGATAACCTACGTACTCATCATTGGTCCATACAGACTATAGTAGCAACAAAGCCTTTTTACTTAGAATTTTCTCTTCACAATGTTTTATGACTTGTTAGGTTCTTATGTTTTTTGGCATGATCAAGGGTGGGGAGTTTATCTAAAGACTTCACTCAGTTTCACAAACTGATTCTTGCCTATGTTGTCTTGGGCCGCCTTTTCCTGTTAAACATATGCTTTGCCCATTGAAGTTTGTTTTGTTAGCTTCCCTTCCTTGAGTTACTTTATTTCATTTTCTGTCTTTTCCCAACCCCAATCACCTTGTTTTAAGTTGTATTTGTACCTCCTGGTTGTTCGGCGTATTGTTACATATTGAGGATACCTCCCTTGGAACAAGTGGGCTATCATCTCCCAGATCCCACTAGTGCTAAAACAGATGGTAGAGGAAGGCAAAAGCCAAGTTTGCACTTCAGTAGTTCTCTGAAGTGAGCTGCGACATAGGTACTAAGAAGTACATTTGGGCTGGTGTGACAATGTATAAGTCACTTTGCTTCTGTCCTTTTTTATAAGTATATGTAGAAAATATATATTTTTATATAAATTACATAAGGAATGGTAGGCCAGAGTACTAATTAAATGTGATCCTTTACCAGTGTTCTAGAATGTTCATTCAGTGACTTGGGATCTAATGTGAAGGCAGGGCGTTCATTTCTGGCAGGTGCCCACCTCCCCGGTGGAGGCACCCGTGTGCGCAGAGGCCTGGAACAGGGGAGGAGGGTGACGACGGGTGATAGGAAGCCGGCCGGTGGGGTGGGAAGAGAGAATGGCCTGGGAGTGGAGAAGCAGGGGTGGCCCAGGGTGACAAGTGGGGGTCGGGCGCCAGGGCAGGAGCCCAGGTGAGGGAACCGTGGGGAGGCGGTCAGGTCGGAGCCAGAGCAGAGCTGTGTGCTTGTCTTCGGTCCGGGGTATGGCTCCCCGCGTGGACGCTGCAAGCTGACGGCTTTGACCTCTTTCTCCCCAGGAATCATCCAGGCCGCCTGTGCTCCTAGATGAGCGGAAGACTCTGATGTGAACAAAGGGCCAAGCAGGGGGTGCCCTTGGTTCTTGTGCTTTGTCGCATTTCCCGGGTTTTCACATCTTCTTTGCACTTACGTTGGGAAAATGAAGCAGTTGAAAAGGAAAAGGAAAAGCAATTTTAGTGTCCAAGAAACTCAGACCCTTTTGAAAGAAATCACGAAACGGAAAGAAGTCATTTTTTCCAAGCAGCTCAACACGACCATCAACGTGATGAAGCGGATGGCCTGGGAGGAGATCGCACAGTGTGTGAACGCCGTCGGGGAGGGCGAGCAGAGGACGGGGACCGAGGTGAAGCGGCGGTACCTGGACTGGCGGGCCCTCATGAAGAGGAAGAGGATGAAGGCGAACATTAAGCTGGTCGGCTCGGGGTTTCCCCTCCCCACGTCCGACTTGGATGACTCTCTCACCGAAGAGATCGAGGAAAAGATTGGATTCCGCAATGATACGAATTTCGATTGGCAGAACGTGGCGGATTTCCGGGACGCAGGTGGATCCTTAACTGAGGTCAAAGTGGAAGAGGAAGAAAGAGATCCCCAGAGTCCCGAAGTAAGTAGTAGCCTGGGAGACCTCGTTCTCTTTTTGCTCCTTTAGTTTCAATGTCGGAGTTCAGGGTAGTCCAGAAACAGTAAAGGTCCCAGTTGTCAAGCTCACTTAAAAGTAGTTCCTAAGAAAGTCATTCCATTTTTTCTTCCTCCATGTCACTAATCTGTCATGGAACCTAAATATGTTTCTCTTAATGATGCATACAGTTGACCCTTGAGCGACACGGCGGGGGTGGGGTGCCGCAGTGGCTTCCGCAAGTGGGAGAGCTGTAAGTTTTCACTGCCCCTCAAACGTAACTCCTAGTAGCCTGCTGTCCACCCACAGCCTTACCAGTAACACAAACACTCGATGACCACCTGTTTTTTGTTACATAGATCACATGTGGTATTCTTAATGTAAGCTACAGAAAAGAAAATCATAAGAGAAAATTCATTTCCAGTACTGTACTGTATTTAGCAAAAAATATTTGGGAACAGGTGGACCCGCCCAGCTCAAACCCACGGTGTTCAAGGGTCAGCTGTATTAGCGACATCAGGTAATTTATTATAAATATTTTTCAAGATTCAAAAGAAATGATTTTCTGTGCTCAAAACAATACAGAAACTTTGAAGGACACATTAGACACATGAACAACGGTGAAATAGAAATAAAAACTGAAAGTTGCTTTTTCCTTATAGTTTGAGATTGAGGAGGAGGAAGAAATGTTGTCATCCGTCATACCGGATTCCAGGAGGGAAAACGAACTCCCCGACTTCCCCCACATCGACGAGTTTTTTACCCTGAACTCCACGCCGTCCAGGTCGGCCTACGACGAGCCCCACCTGCTGGTGAACATCGAGAAACAGAAGCTGGAGCTCGAGAAGCGGCGCCTGGACATCGAGGCGGAGCGGCTGCAGGTGGAGAAGGAGCGGCTGCAGGTGGAGAAGGAGCGGCTGCGGCACCTGGACCTGGAGCACGAGCGGTTGCAGCTGGAGAAGGAGCGGCTGCAGGTCGAGCGCGAGAAGCTGAGGCTGCAGATCGTGGGCGCGGAGAAAGTGGCCCCCGAGAACGAACTTGGCCAGGGGGAGAAGGCTGTGCTTCAGCCGCAGGACATAGAAGCAGAGAAGCTAAAACTGGAGAGAGAACGCTTGCAACTGGAGAAAGATAGGCTGCAGTTTTTGAAATTCGAGTCGGAGAAGCTGCAGATTGAAAAAGAACGCTTGCAAGTAGAGAAGGAGAGACTCCGAATTCAGAAGGAGGGACACTTGGCCTGATGGATCTCGGTTCCAAGTTGCACGGACGTGTGGAAACCATAGATTTTTCTCTGTATCCAGTAATATAAAAATGGTCGCAAGATTAGCTCTGGTTTTTCTCCTGTTTAATGTCTGTGTTTTCGATAGGAAAAAGACAATTAAGCGTGGCTTCCTGTATACTGAAGTCGCATGTTCCATAGCAGCGGCACGCCCTCGCATAGACAGGAGAGCAGAAACCGTTGTGCTCTACTCTTTGAATGAGTAAAATTACGTAGCATCTTGTATCATCTGTGCACTCAGAGTTGACAGTTACCGTCCATGTACAATTCTAGCTTGGTTCCCAGCAGGGGGTGATTCTGCCCCCTGGAAGACAAGTGACAACAGCTAGAGATATTTTGGGTTGTCAGCTACTGGCATGGAGCGAGTAGAGGCCAGCGGGCCTACCTGTGTCCTGCCGTGCACAGGAGGGCTCCCACCTCCAGATGGTGCCGCACCAAACAGCAGTACTGCTGAGGTGCAGAAACCCTTTCCTAGCCTGACTCCCCCTCGAGAGCTTTGGTTGTAGTTTCAGAATATTAAAACCTCAGATATTTAAATGGGTAGTTACTTAAATGGCCAAAACCTTTAACTATGTAACATTCGTGTGTAGTATATTGAATGTAGGGAGTGACGAAGACGTTTAGGTATTTTATCCCCGTGTCTAGATCTCTAACCTGAGACTCCAAACACAATGCAGGGAATATCAGTTTGCCCAAGGTGGGTCACTTTGAAAAGCAGTTCATTCCTCTAGCTGTTGATGCTTTCAAAGCTGCACGTGCTGCGTAAGGTTTAGTTCCCTTTTTTCTTTGAATTCATGATCTTAGTTTCAGTAGAAAAATGATCATTTCAGCCATGTATTTAAATCTTGATGTAAATGAAGGTTGAAGCTAGTAAAAATGGTACCGATATAGAAATGGTACCAGTAGTCCATGAGCTTTAAATCAATGAGTGGTTACTTTTTAAATAAATTCTAGCAGCTATGTGGGCGTGGGGGTGGGGGAGGGGGAGAATGTCCTCTGTGTCAGGTGGTGGTGATGATGACGATGATGGTAGTAGCTCTGTGTAAATGGATTAGGGATGCACTTACCACGCACTATCTGACCTACTATGTACTATGGAGTATTATTTCTGGGTCTGAGACTCAGAAAAGGAACACTGAGAGTCTGTGATGTGTATTGTCTCCACCTCCTCCCTGAGGAACGTCCCTGCGGTATGTGTTCTGAGACCAAGGGCTTGCTTTAAACTGGTGGCTTGCCTTCAGTCCCCCTGCAGGTGCTGTTTCCACAATCCAGGTGGTCCCCCTGTGCACTAACCTTGAGACTCTACGCGAGATCACTCTGTATTCTCTGATTTCCCGGGCTGACAATGTAGCTTTAATCCATCTCTTCTGTTGACAGATACGACCTGGATTCTGCATTTGTTCCTTGTTAATTTAAGAATGTCTTGACACCTGTGAGATTGGACTAGGGACCTCTAAGGAGAAAATATACTTTTGTTTCATTACCTTGACTTTGAAATAGTGTTATTTTTTTATAACCAAAATAAATGCTTCTACCGTAGAAATGAAATCTGCCTATACTAACTCTCTGAAAGTTTACCGTTTCCAGTGATATCAGCGCTCTGAGGACTGAGGTTTTTTAAGCCTCATCTGTGAGTGTTCCCGTTTGGGGCAGGCACTGTGCTCGGGGCTCTTCCTACATGATTTTATTCACTCTCCAGAACAACTCTTGAGCTAAGTCATGTTATCCCTGCTTTTACAAGAAAGGAAAAACTGCCTCATCAATTCAGTTACATTCTTGAAAAAGGATATGCCAATACTGACCGTAAGGCCTCCCAGGAGAAGGAGTGAAAGTCTGCAGGTACAGTCATAAGCAGGGCTTGCGAGGGCAGCTCTGCCGCAGACCATGTTTGAGAAGCCTTTCACACGCCCCATGATGGCATCTCCTCATCTGTACAGTGGGCACCACGACACCTGCCCCGCCTGTGTTTGTAGTTTGCTTTAAAACCCTATCTAGGGGCACCTGGGTGGCTCAGTGGCTTAAGCCTCTGCCTTCGGCTCAGGTCATGATCCCAGGGTCCTGGGATTGAGCCCCGCATCGGGCTCTCTGCTCAGCGGGGAGCCTGCTTCCTCCCTCTCTCTCTGCCTGCCTCTCTACCTACTTGTGATCTCTGTCTGTCAAATAAATAAATAAAATCTTAAAAAAAAAAAAAACACAAAAAAACCCTATCTAACCTCTAACCTGCTACTTAAATGCAAGTGCTGTCAGCGTTTGGACTGGAGGTCAGTAGACTGCAATTCCCTAGAAGCAAACGTGAAGACCGTCGTACTGTTTTGGGGTGAGCAATCTTTAAGTGCCTGGAGGAGATTTTTTTTTTTTCCCAAGCAGCCGCTTCCTGTCTTCCAGGGCCTTGGTTGAAGATCCTTGGCTTCCTGAACCCTCCCCCAGGTGTGGGTGGATGGGGCTGGCCCCTCCGCTAGAAAACCTGGCTGTTGCGTTTCTAAAGGGCAGCCACACTTGGAATGGGTCCCGGGGGTTCACAGCTCCTCTCGTCACCACACCGCTGCTCCGTGGCTCACGTTGCTTGGGGTTTTAAAGGAAACGAGACTGAGCTCCGTGGGCGGCGTGGGTCTCGGCCGGGTTCCTCCGGTCTACAGGTTGGCCGGGGGTTCACAGAAACTCAGTCTGCGGTCGGCCCGCTCCTACGAGCCCCTTCAGTCAAGATGCTGAGTTAGAAGAAGGAAGGGCCCATCCTTCTGCAGTGACAGAGCCTTCTCTCAGGCTTTCTTGCAACTTGAACACTCGGTCTTTGTAACTGGAGAGAATTCTTGCTTCTCTTCTCTCACCTTCTACTGTATTTGTCCATTTTATCCGGCTTTGCGTCTCCCCTCTTTTCATGCCTCTACCTCTCCATGCTGCATCACTTCTATCCTGAGTAGAAGAGCAGATCCTAGTGCTCTGAGAATAGTTTATTTCAAACGAATAGCTACCTTTTCCTGCCTTTCTGGCCTTCACAATGTTTTGTTTTGTTTTTTTAATTATGTCACTTGTCGTTTGTCCAGGCTTTCCAGTTGCTCTTCCCGGACCACAAGTTGTACCTCCTAAAGCTCCCAGAATACTAACAGCCTGTTTGCTTTTTCAATCTCTAACTTTCTTTCTGACCTGTGTGCCCCTTTATACATGTACACACCAGGGGATTTAGAGGCTTCATTAAAACCAAGAGGAGGATGGTGGAATGTATCACTTTGGAGTGCATATCAGAAAGGGTTTAGCATATGTACACTGAAGAGAACCAGAGAAGACCTATCTTCTTGGGGGGGGGGGAGCTAAATGCTAAATTGGCTGCCGAAATCTCAAGAGATTAATTTACCCCCATCCAGAGAGGCAACATGACCAGCGAGACATGAGAAAAGATGATGATTACACAATTTGAATTTTGATAAAGAAGTTCTAATAACTTTCTTAATGAATTTCATCAGGAAATACCTTCATTACTATTATTATCTTTTTTTTTTTTTTTACCATTTTTCTGATGTGACCCATTCACCTTTAAAAAAAAATGAGTAAGTTGCAACATAAAGTCCATCTGCAGCCTCCAACCTCCCAAGTCGTCCTTAGTGCCCTGGCGTTTACCATCAATTCCAGAAGCTTCCTGCCTCTTTCTTTCTAATCCTGCCTGCACGACACTTCCTGAATAGATTTCCCCAAGAACTGCTTTCGTTATATCCTGAGAATTAACAGAAATGAGATCATGAAAGACAAGAGTTCTGGAAAAGACCACAGGTCCGGTCTCAGTGCTCTTCTATCAGCTGGGGCGTGGCGGGCCGTCAGTGAGTCTCAGCCGCCTCCTTCTTATTAGTCAGCTTAAAACTACAAATCAGCTCAAAGATACTAGAAACTTGTTTTCCCTCTCATGAGTCCCCCTTGCCTCTGAATCAAATGTAATGTCCTCAAATGTTCTTTGCCCTGTTTAAGATGTTCTCCTACCCACACCACTAAAATACATTTGTCAAGCTGCTCTCCAAACACTTCACGCATTTCCCTTCCCTTTGCCTTTGATCATGTAGCTTTCACACTTGACCTTTTCATTTTCTATCCCAGAGTGACCATCAGCAGAGCAAAGCTTTTTCAGATCCAGGGACTGTGTCATTTCCATCCCTCAATACCATAATTTTAAAATACTGAAATTAATTTCATTGAATAAAATTAGAATATTTTATCATATAAAAAATGGTATCTCTATGTCTTTCAAAGTCTCCCTGAAGATCTTTTGAGTTAAAATGTTAAAACGCCAGTCCGCCCAGCTTATGACTCATTGCCACCTGTCTGAGAAGTGCTCCCTAACCACAGGGCGGGCCCTGGTAGCCAAGCGTGTGTTCAGGGACTCTGCTCGTTGGGTCGCATGGTACACAATGCGCTGGGGGTAGACCGGGCCTGGCCTTGCAGCCTCTCAGCTAACCGCACCATTCAGAGGATTCTCTTTCCTATTAAAGATGACCTGTGTCCTGCCCCAGAGCTCACGGTGCTTTTGATGGTTCTGCAAATAAGCAGGATGATAAAGATTTCTATTCTGACATACTCGCCCTATAGAGGCCTTTAAAAATCCCCCACTTCATCCCAAGGGTGCTGCTAAAATGGAACGTTTGATGTGGGCCAAGATGTGAGAGAGGGTGCTTTAGTGAAAGGACTGTGTAAGGTAACCAAACTGGAATTGGTGATATCTGTCTATTTCACTTGTTAAAATACACATAAAACAGTTGTGTATAAGTTACTGCCTGTCCAGCTAAGCTAGTCTCTACTGAGAGGAAGAGGACTCTGGACTCTTACGACTGTGACCAAAGTACTCGTACCAGGAATGTGAAAAATTTTAATTAATGGACATTCTTTTGGATGCCCAGCATCTACGTCCCCTTCCTGGGTTTGCTGAATTTTTTTTTCCCCAGAAATCATTATATATCTCATCTTCAGAGTCCAAGGAGGGATGTCAATTTGGTAATTTGATGTCACACTGTAGGAGTAGATATGATGGGCTCAAGCCCATCCACATATCCATTCTCCTGTGACAATGGTCGGTTCAAATTCAAGCGCATAACCCATTCAAAACCAGTGTATTTGTTGGACCTTCTGTGAAAGATAAGCTTCCATGCTTTCTACTGATATCTTAGCTCTCCATAAAGATGAGCTGTCTGGGCAGGTATAAAGCTGTTTTGGCTACATGGAAGAGGGCAGTTGGGAAGTCTCTGCATGGAGCCTGTCAGGGAAGACTGAATAGGGAGGATGAATTTGAGTCCTTGAGGATGTCATTTGAACTGCTGGGTCAAATCTCACCTGATACTGGCCATGATTCTGAATTTTCAGCCTTACAAATCAATGAATTTCTCCCTGTTCTGCATTTTCTTGGATTCTGTGATTTGTCCATTTGTCATCACAAAGTCAATTACATGAATCATATCTTCTAATTTTCCATTTTCTTCACATTCTGGCATTTGTCATCTTGGGAGAGACTCTTCCTCCCAGGACTGGCCAGTTTTCAGGGGGCTGTGCAGGCTTGGGCTGGAACAGGCCTTTCACATGCAATCCAACCAATGCCCAGACCCCCAAGACTTCCTTTGTCAAACCCACACAGAACAAGCCAGTATTCTTGCCTACGTGAAATCAACCCAGTGTCAGGAGCCAGACACCTAGAGACAGGTCCTAGAGTGTAGATCCTGCTGCCATATTCAAACTGGCCATTCCTAGAGTGTTGACCTGCCCTGCCTCACCTTTCCCACAGAAACTCCTACAGAAGCTGGGCCTTGGCTTTTTAATCCCTCTTACTTGTGCCTTCAAATAGAACCTGCCGCTTTCCCTGTGGTCCTTCATGGTGCAGCATGGAAACATCATTACTAAAAGCCTTTCATTGGAAAGAGATCAAGCCTCAATAAATTAAATCCTGGGTTTAATTTTAGAACACACACACACCCCCCCCCGTCATCACCTGGGTGGGGTGGTTAAGTTGTTTGAGTTGGAGTTTCTATGACTTAAAACTGAAAGAGTATAGACTTATGTAGCCAGATCAAGAAAAAAGTAGGTGATCCCAGGGTTCTTCTCATCTGATAACTGTCTACGTCCTTCTCTCTCTCTCTCTCTCTTTTTTTTAAGATTTTATTTATTTATTTGACAGAGAAAGATCACAAGTAGGCAGAGAGGCAGGCAGAGAGAGAGAGAGAGGAGGAAGCAGGCTCCCCGCTGAGCAGAGAGCCCAATGAGTCTGCTTTATTAGACTTTATTAGGCTAAATCATTAGATAATTTTGTTTTAATACAAAGTAGTTAAACCCACATGAATATTTGGGGTTTTAATACATCTATTTTTTTGGACATTTTCAATATATTTTTTAAATATTTTTATTTATTTATTTGACAGACAGAGATCACAAGTAGGCAGAGAGAGAGGAAAAAGCAGGCTCCCCGCTGAGCAGAAAGCCCGATGCGGGGCTCGATCCCAGGACCCTGGGATCATGACCTGAGCCGAAGGCAGAGGCTTAACCCACTGAGCCACCCAGGCGCCCTGAAATTTTCAATATTTTTTTGACCACCTTAATATTCTACAATAAAGCTAACCATCAAACATAAAAAATAATGTAAAAAGGGACACATTTTTTTTCTTTAACATTGGGGTCTCAGATGGTTTTACCTGAAACTCTAGATTTTCTATGTATTTGAATTTTATATACATTTTACAAAAATTCTGATGCTTAAAAATATTTAAAATGTTATTTACCTTGATTATTGACTTTTTGGTTCGCCCTTCAATTTCACTCTTGCAGCAAATGCCTCATTGACCTCATTGGCCCTGGAAGAGAAGTTCGATTCCTTTAAAGAAATAAGCTATTCTTCATGCTCAAACCGATTATCAACGCTTTTTGAACGAGCGAGTGGTTTAAAATGGTAATGGTTCGCTGAAGCTGCCCGGTCCGGTCTAGAAGTACAACCCGCCGTGCGGGAAGACGCGGGAGGCCTCCTCCCGCGCGTCTGTCTCCCCCTCACCCAGCGCCCCCCGACGCTTCTGGCCCCCCAAAGGGAGGTTCTTTCCCCGCGTGTGCGGACCCTCCACGACGCCCGCGCGGCGTCTCCCCGGGCGACCCCACGCTGACCCGCCGCGCCCGGTCCCGCAGGCCGAGCGCGGACGCCCACGAGGCCGCCCCCGCGCTGCAGGCCCGCGGCCGGCAGGTCCCCGGCTCCCCAGCGCGCCCGTGCGATTCGGCGACGGCGACGAGTCAGAGGCTCCCACGAGCCGCTCCTCCCCGGACCCCCCTCGCTGGGCGCGCACTAGGTCCCTCGGTGTCTTCGAAGCCATGAAACAGTCACAGACGAGCGGCCCGAGAGGGGCGGCCTGGAGCCGGGGCCGGGCGGCTCCCCGGGGCCCCTGCCTGCCCCTGAGGAGCTGGGGCGCGTCACCCGCCCTCCCGCAAGGTGGATGCGTCCCCCGACCCGGCAGCTCTCGGAAGCCCTTGCTCGGGGACCTGCCCCGCGGGTAACCAGGGGTTAGCTCGGGGCGGCCCGGCCGGCGGCCACACCCGCGGCCCCGCGGACGCCCCCGCGCCCCGCTCCGCGCCTTCCCGCGCGCGCAGGCAGGTGCCCCCGCCGCCGGCCCGCCCGCCGCGCTCCCTCCCTCTGCGGGCTTCCCTCCCCTCCCAGCCCGCCGCGGGGACGTCCCGAAGCTTCCGTCCTCCCGCCGCCTCGAGCCACGTGGAGTCTGTCTCGGGAGAGGCTCCCGCGGGGACAGGGGACGAGGGCTCGCGCTCGCGCTCGTGCGCCAGAAGCCAGGACGTCTCCCCGCCGCGGAGACAGGGACCGGCGGGTCTCAGGGCCCCCGACTTCTGCCGGCTGGGAGCGCGGTCTGGGAAGTCGGGCCGGGCGTTGGCGGTGTGTCCCTGCGCCCCTGCCCCGGGAGGTGCTGTTGGCCTCCCGCGCCACTGCTCCGTCCATCAAGGGGGTCTCTGTCCCGGCTTCGGCTCTCCCCTCCCTCTCCCCCTCTTTCTTCTGAACACTCAGTCGAGGGTCATGAAACTAGGCTTCCGCGTGAGTTCAGATTCTCTCGGGCCAGTGTCCTCCGCTACGTCCACCTGCGTCACCGCCACCCTGGCTGCGCCTTTCAGAATCTGCTGATACTTCAGCTCAGGTCGTGCCACCATGCCAGGAGCTGGCCCGCAGCCCTCCTCTCTGCCGAAGGCGGGGAACTACCTGGGCATCCCATCTCCCCTTGAAGGGACTTGTCCTTCTCTGGAATTCGGTTTACTGGAGCCGCTTTCCGAGTCACACGAGAGAAGTTAGGATTGCATAGACTATTTGGCTTCTGAGAAAATAACTACCCCCCCCCCTTCTGTTTCCTAGGCAGAAGCAGAAGCGGACACGGGGCTCCCACTGAGCCCCGGTGCTGTGATGAGCAACCTGTAAACACTCATTCTCGACTTCACAGAAAGATCACATGCTCCGCATTCTTGTCCCCAATCTACAGACGAAGCAACGGGCTTCTTCCAGGGGCCCAACAGTAAGTGCAGAACAAGGATTTCCACCTCATTTTGTCTGGCTCTCCAGCTCACAATGCCTTCTCTGCACTCCCCATTTCTGTCAGTGCCCTAAGTCTGGAGAGATCAGGTGGAGACATTTCTAAAAATAATTGCAAAAACAGCGGTCGAAGTCTACACAGAGGTGAGCACAAGATCCAGGGAAATGAAAAGAGTGGTCTCCAAGCTCAGGGATCAGGGCTGTGTGCCCGAGATGATTTCTACAACACTTCTTGATGGACGAGCAGGTATTAGACATAAAGAAACAGGAGAGATAAATGTGCCCATTTAGCTCCTTTCGACTTCTTGTATTTATTCTCCAAATTGTGCTTCCCTAAGGTGGAAGCCAGTGCTTAGTTTCCATGTCTCCCTCGCTGCTAGATTCCAGGCAAGCGAGCACCATGACCGAGGTTTGATGTGATAGAAGCTATGCATGGAGTGGTTTCCTAAGAAGGAAACAGCATGGATGGGGGAGACCCTGGGCTCAGAGACATACAAACAGAAGCTCCTTGCTCAGTGTCCTTGCTTCTTACCTACATGTCTTCTGAAAGCTGGACATGGCTTGGGGGCAGATCAGTGATGTAATCTTGGTATTGATCTCACCTGCTTTGCCTTCAGCCAGATGCTCTGTCCTTCCCAGAGATTGTGGGAACCATCCAGTATCTGCTAATGAATGCACTTGCTGCTCAACTGAGTGAGAGTGGGCTCTGCTGGTTACAGCTCAGACCCCTGTCTGAGGCAGGGGCATTGTGGGGAGAGGTAATAATAAGCAAATTTAGAAGGGAAAGGACATGAGATACTCGGAAACCTAGAGCTGTGGGCAGGAATTAGGTGTTATTGGAGTGGAAAGTGAGAGAAGGGGTGCCTGGGTGGCTCAGTGGGTTAGGCCTCTGCCTTCGGCTCGGGTCGTGATCCCAGGGTCCTGGGATCGAGCCCCGCATCGAGCCCTGCATAGGGCTCTCTGCTCAGCAGGGGGCCTGTTTCCCTCTCTCTCTCTCTCTGCCTGGCTCTCTGCTTACTTGTGATCTCTGTCAAATAAATAAATTAAATCTTAAAAAAAAAAAAAAGAAAGTGAGAGAAGATACTAGAGATATTGACAGGTGTCCTGTGACACACTCTGAGTTGTTTTACTCAGGAAGGTGAAAGCGTCAGATGTGTGGTTTAGGAAAATCACCCTCGCAGCTGTGTGGAGAATGGACTCAAAGAAGATACCAGGGGCACAAGAAGAAAGGGGACCTGCTGGGAGACAACTGTGGAAAGAACAGTGAGAAATCATGAGTCTCTGAAATGTTGGCCCTCGCAGAGATGAAGGGTACAGGATGCAGTAGGAAGGTATTTGGCAAGAAATTCAAGATGTGTTTGCCTGGATGTGAGAAAGATGCAGAAAGGGGTTCTAGAATGACACCCATGTTGTAATTTGTGAGATTAGGTAGATAGTACTGAGCCTCACCGAGACAGGGAATTTAAGAGGAGGTAGGAATGTAGAGAAGAAGATGAGGTGTTTCAGCTGAGAAGTCAAAAAGAAATGATCCACATGAAGTTGGATGGGTGGGACCAGAGTGAAAAAGAGAGATTTCTGAGCGAGTAGCGCATGCGTGGTTGTGACGGTGGTCAGATCAACCAGGTGGACTATGGGCTATGAGACACGAGAGGGGGAGGATACAACACTGGGCAATACCAGTTAATTTGGTTGGAGGAAATGAGGACCATAAAACAGATGGAGAAAGAATAAATAGAGAATTAGAGGGGAAACTAACGAATGAAGAGATTGGTTGGTTTAGTTCCCTATTGAAGTGTTCAGTTACTATGGCCATGTGAAAAAGGTCTCTCTTTTCAGTGACCGGGGTATGAAAGGAAGGAGGGAAGTCAGTCATCACTTGGAGTAAGATGAACAGGTGAATGATCCTGAGATTGGCCACGTGTCTGCTGGTGTGGGAGAGTTAAATCCCACAGGCAGGGCCCGATGCGAAGTCAAGGAACTGCAGGGCTGCGGCTTAAATGAAGTACCTCCACCAGCCTTGAAGTCAGTCAAGATGTTACTAGAACTCGGGTGCAGGGCAAGAATGAGCCCAATGCCGAAATCGTTGAATGTGAAGCAGTGGCTGAGAATCCAGCAGACACAATGGACAGGTGGGTGGTCCATTTGACAGCATGGTGGGGGGCATACACATAAAAAAGGAGGGTTCGTACCCTTGGGGCCAGAGGCGTGACTGCCAGGATGGCCATTCCTCTCCCTTCCAAGCTGGTGGTATGTGGAGGGTTGACATCGGGGCATCTCTCGGGGACAGGTTAAGGATGCTGGGAGTGAGGGCACTAGGGAGAATGGTGTCAAGGTCAGGGAGAGAGGGGGACAGTGGGAAGATGAATGGGGGGAGGAAGAGGAGAAACACAGGAGTGTATTGAAGGGCAACGTGGGACAGTATCCCTGTGAGGCTGGGACAAAGAGGCCGTGATGGAGGCCGAATGGACCAAACCTCAGAGATCCTGAGCAGGTCTGAGGCCCAGGATCCACAGGCCACCTGCTCTGACTGTGGTCTTGGAAGATTCATGGAGCCACCACACTTTTATTGTGCTTAGATTTACAGACAGAATACCCGTGGGAATCATGGCTCTGGACAGATGGAACTCATCTCAGACAGATGGAACTCATCAATTTCAACTCTTTAGATGTCTGAAAAATACCAATTTTAGGTGACTGAAGGATAAGGTCATTCTTTAGGAGAAGCCACCTATGGCCTAAGTTGTTCCAAATCTCTTCTTTGTTACCTAATATTGAGGGCATTCATGTTTATGCTGGAGAACTCACTTTCAGGAGCTGACGATGTTTTCTGAGGGTCTCCACTCAGTCCTTTATTCATTTAGCCATTCAGTTCATTCAGTCATATATTGAAACTCTATTGCCATGACTACAGACCTATTCTGCTTGAGCAATAAGTCTCTAGAAAGTTTTCAGCCGCTGCTAGATGTTTAGGAACTTTAGAAGCGTTGGTCCAATGAAAAGACGTGGAGGAGGAAATCATGATAATCTGTTTGAGCAGGCATCCACTGGGTTCGGGACTCCAGGATTCCAAATATCCTAAGTCACCCCCTCAAGGGAGCCATGATTTAGGCATTATAATTTAATTTAATATTTATAAATTTATTTATATTTTAATATTTATAATTACATAACAATAATACATAGGTATAATATAAATAATATATATTTAATATCAATATTATTTATTATATAAATTTACTTGTCAATAAATTATTGATAAATATATAAATATATTATATAAATTTATTCTTATATAAAATTAATAAAATATATTACTATATTCACTATGTAATGTGATATAAATATAAATATAGATGTTATATAATTTATATATGTGGTATATGTTATATAATTTATGTTATATGTTATATATGTTGTGTAATTTAGTATTCACAAATTTTATTTATAATTATATATTTACACAGGAATTTAATTATATATAATCATATATAATATAGTAATTTAATATTTATAACATTAATAAATAAAATGTGTATGTATGTATGTATCACAGAGGTCCTCTCACACCTACCATCTTCTCCAGATCCGGAAAACATTTGAACAAGACGTCCCTCTTTGCCATGTGGAAGGACAATCCCAATTTAGATTTCTGCCCATTTCTGTGGGAAGGAAACATGTCATTAGGGTTATTTCTGGCCTAGCATCAACCCAAATACAGGATTTAGAATTTTTTCCTTGACTCCCTTTAATCTGACCACAAATACCAGCCTGCGGCTCATAGGAAAATTTGTAAGCAGGTCGTGGGAAGAGGAATTTACCAGACATTCATTGCACACCTAACAGTGGAAAATCATTTGTCAAACAGCCCTGTTCTCCTTAGTTCTTAGGGCCACCCAGGGCTGTCCTACTGGCCTTTTGCCAACTTTCTGCTTTCTTTATGTCTCCTTTGCCTTATCTCTTATTTTCCCTCACTCCCCTGCCCACCTGCGTTTCCTCCAAAGATAGTAAAATCAAAGCATCATCAATCAACAGGTTATTCTATTTCACGGGAAACAATTTAGTTTTCTGTTATTTTTGAGGTATATTTTCCAAATTTCGTCTTTTGGTCTAATTGATCGACATCGTTTCTTAAAGCAGCACAGTCCCCTTTCAACAAGACCACTGGTACTAGCTGTTTAGGAACTCGATACGCTTTCCACCTACCACACGGGCGTCTGGTCTGACAAGTGCTCAGCACGGTAGCCTGCCACACCACCTGAAATGAAAAGCTGTTGATGAACGTGCTTGGGAAGGCACACTTTTCATGCAGCCTCACACTAAGAAGACCAAAGAACCCATACAATTCCAATCTGTCTTTTCAGAAACTCCCCCAACGTCACCTTCATTTAATGCTTATTTCTAGTTGGACTTCATCGGTGTTCCAAGTTGGGATATTCTGTTCTCTGGGAAAATTAGTAGAGCATGGTTTTTTTGTGCATACTGACGTAATAGCTGAAGTTGTGTTAATGCCTTGACAAATATGTATTTTATACCTACCGTGTGCTTTGTCTTAGGGACTGGGTGAATGAGTTGACGGTCAGCAGGTAGTGGTACCAGGGAGCCGCCCAAAGCGAGCCCGAAGCTAGCGCTGGGAAGGGTAGGGCTGGCATTTTTAATAAGTAGCTATCGACTTGAGTGTAACAAAGTGGTTCCCCTGAGGGTCCTTTATAGCTTTCAAGTGCGGCCACTGTGTACATTGAACCAGCTGATACAGCCTCAGAAGTGGTTTTACCAGAATCAGGAAATTATGCACTAGATGGTAGTCTTGCTTGCTTGATAATTTAGTTCTTTATGGAACATTTAAGTTAAATGTTCTTAATTTAAACATAAATGTTTTAAAATCACATTACCTAGCTTTATAGCATTTCTTCAGATTGGAGCCTGGAGAGGGTGTCCCATTGTACTGATTTTGGTTTTGGCCGAATTATTCCATGAGAAATAGAGCAATTTCACTATATGATACTACTACTAACATAGAAAGAAAACAACACAAAACAAAAAGAAGAAATTAAACTATGAGAAATATAACTTTTTAAATGTTGCTTCACTTATCCACTCCAAGACTTAAATGAAAGTGCTCTTTAGAAGAATGGGTAAAAACCAAGCCAGAATCCTGGTTTGGGTTATTTAATTACCTTAAGACAATTTCTTTAGCTAAACAAATTATTCCACATGTAGGTACAATTACATGGAATAACGTCTCCTCTGATCAGAAATTAGACAGGTCATGTTGTTTTGTTTTGTTTCTCAGCCACAGTCCTATCAGTGAGATGGACATCATGAAATCAACCATCCTCCAGCTTTTTTGAAGCTGGGGTGGGGAAAGTGTAGAGGGAGAGGGAGGAAGAGTACCAAGCCGACTCCACGCCTAGCACGGAGGCCAGTGTGGGGTTCCATCTCACAACCCTGACATCATGACCTGGGCTGAAATCAAGAGTTGGACGCCCAACCCACTGAGCCACCCCAGCGCCCCCAGCCTTTGTTTTGACCTATTTACTTAACATGCACGCTAGGGACTGTTAATGAAGAAAGATACTTTCTTCTTCCAGTCAATTAAATTAATTTGATTCAATACATTAATTCATTCGACAAATATTTATTAAGCACCTACAATATGCCAGGCACTGTGCTGGGTGCTGGGGATACAACTGTGAACGAGACAGACACAGTCCCTGCCCTCAAGGAGCTTACAGTCTAGACAGTATACAGACAAGTACACAGGCAAGTACAATGCGGGACGTGGCAAGTGCCGTGATGGGGAGAGAACGTGAGAAGGGCACCTAACTTGGTCTCGGAGGCAGCGGGTGGAGGGTCATCATGGAAACCTTCCTAGGGCAGGTGCAATTCGATTTGGTACTCAAGGATGAGTCCAAGTTAGTCAGGGAAAAGAGACAGCCCCGGAAAGAGTGAATGCAGTGTTCTGTGTGCTGCTTTGGAGGTGAGTGGGTGGGGATGGTTGGGTCAGGGGAGAGACGCCCGGAAGAGAGAAGTAGGGACCAGGTCATAGAGGGACTCATCTGCTCTACTTCAGAGCCGGGGACTTTTCCTGAGGGGACGGTGCATGTGAATGTGTCGTCAAACCTGCGCTTTTCGTGGTGTTTCTTACTATGAGATCGCGGGGTAAGGGGGTGGAAATCTCCAAAGTAGAAACAAGGTGGTTGGTCCTTCACCTTCTCCAACTTTATCTTGTGTGATGTTGCAGCCTGTGCTCGCTGCTGCCCATCCAGGGGCACGCATGCCTTCGACAGTCTATGGACATGCACTGTGTTGGACCCCTAAGGCTCTCCATGCCTTCTCCACCTGGGGAAATGGAACTCGTCCTTCAAGGCCACACTTCCAAAATCATCCTAACTTGTGCTTTCTGACAAGATCTCTACGTAGGGTGATGATTAGCTGTACTCTAGTACTCATTTATTATTTCAGATGATCCAAACCTTCCTTTGAACCATGTTGATTTTATCCATACATAACATAAGGTGGGTTTGGGAAACAAACATCGGTATAATTTTCTTCACCATTTCCAGTTGAAAAAACAAGGACAAATTCTTCTTCTTCTTCTTCTTTTTTTTGTCTACCACCAACTACTATCCGTGCCTTCAAGCAATTTAAATGGAACAAGGGGGCTGGGGGGAGAAGCCCAAGAGACATTATTTTATGCAGCAAAATACAGTCAAGTAAAATTCCAACACACGATTACAAGGTATGTTGCTGTTAATGACAATGGACCGTTCCCCAATTCAAACACGCCATCTGTGACAATTTCACCTGATCACAAGGCAAACATCCGTAAAAGAGGGCAAGTTTATTATATGGAAATAATAAGAGCTAGCTACATGTTCCAATATGGCCCACACTTGACTTCTACAATCCCTCCTACATAGTCTTACAATTTCTCAAATAATTTTTATTCACGATAGGAAACAAACTTTAAGCTCTGTAGATAGTGTAAGAAGGTCCATTGTTTTATTCTTTTTGGTGGGTACAAAACCCACAATTTTGTACACAGAATGAGATTATAAATAAGATCGATACCATGAGTGACCCGTAGTCTCTTTTGACTCTACATCGTGGACTGATGATTTCACGGTAACATTGTCTTCGTGTTTGTGTTTCCGGTGGTGAGACAAACGCGATCTGTGGACACCGACTCATGTGACAGAGTGGAGGTTACAGCAACAAGGAGATGACCAACGGCTTTTATATAAAAAAAAAAAGTCTCTAAAGTTTATTACAGTGATGGCATTTATATCAATTATTGCAATGTACTGTTCCCTAAGATGGTTAGAAAAAAGGATTGTGTTGTCCTCTACTGGATTTACATCAGTTAAAAAGCAAGCATGTTTCAGTATTTGTTTTCTCCAAAGTAAGTGTAAATACTTCCTTTAAATTTTTTCACAGGATTTACATGAGTGTGGATTACTTTCCGACCACAGGTGCGTGATGCGTTTTCTCGGCTGGAGAGTCGTCCACGGACCACGTGGGTGTTCCGGAGATGCACGTTAGCGTGTTCACTGACTTCTCTAGCTAGTTTATCCCTTGCGGTGAAGACAGGCCTTTTGGAGCAAGAACTTCACAGTTGGATGCGCTAACTCGCAAGTCTGATTAGTTTTTAAGTCCACTCGAGTGAGATTTGTTGCTGTTAATATGCCCATCCCAGCTCCCCCCCTCCCGCTCCCCGAAAAAACCTAAATTGTGAGTTTTCCTGATATAAAATCTGAGTTTGGGTTTCCGAGCTGAGCTCATGCACGCGTTGCTGCAAGTGGGAGCATCAGGACGCGGAGGCCAGAGGCCGGGTCCAGGGCACCTGCTCGGCACGCCCCGGGCTGCGCTCCCGTCGGTTCACCAACACAGTTTGATTAAGGCACTCAATTATGTTTTTGGTTTTTATGGTAGGTCCGATGCAATGACAGCCAATCCTGAACTTTGTCTAATTGTAGTTCCCGTGTGTACAGCCTTGGGGCAGTCGGGCGTCAAAACACGGCCGTTCTCACCTACGCTCCCAGTGATGGATAATCTGGCTTTGTTTCTTATGGCTTCAGAAAAGGTCAGCTGGGTGCATGGAAAGGAAACAGAGAGAGTGTGGACTGTTACAATGTTTCTGTTTCTTTGACAAAAGGCGACACAGCAAACACCAAGATATCAATAATTAGACATCTGCATTTTTTCCCAATATTCTTTTGGTTGTGTGAAAACTGTGCATTACAGGAGAGGAAAGCTCAACTATAGCGAAGAATGAATTGGATCCAGGGTTTGCTGTCCTACCTGTGTCAGAGCTAATTTTGAAATCGTCAAACTTGGTTTTGTTTGGTCAGTCTGGGTGGGACCAAGCTTTCCCCTTGGGGTCCTCTACACCCTAGCACCTGTGGTCTGGCTTAAAAATCTCTTCTACGATTGACAACATTTTTAACTGAGCCTCTGGCTCTCGCTAGAATATGTCTTTATGGTGGGGGCATTATCCTCAAAACTGGGATGTGCTGTCGAAACAAACTACAGACTATTCATGACAGATCTTCCCGTCTTCTGAACACAGATCTGTCCACAAACACCCTCATTCGCCCACGCCAGGTATAGGCAGGACCCAGAACAGCACAGTCAGTGACATCAAGCCCATCCAACGCCTACCCTGGAGGCTGACTGATCCTTGCGGAAGCTCTAAGCATTTCGAGGGGAAGCACGGAAAGGGAGGATGTTTCCTCACCACCACTCACTGCTGGGGGACTTCTCAGACTGAGAGGTTATGGGGTCCGGTCTCCAAAATCCTCATTAAATTCCTGTTCTCTGTCATGTTAAGTCAGTAGGAGGTAATGATATTACACAGAACAGAAACAGGCAGTGTTATTATGTAAATCTAATTACTCCTTGTTCATTGACTTTACATGTTTTGTAATAACTGAATTTTAATGTTAACTCAAGAGGAAAAGCAGGCAAACGAGATATTGCCTAAGTTTGTTATGGCACGGATCATTTATTTCTCTAAGTTATATCTTAATTCCCTGTGGTGAATTTAAGTTTACCTAATTCTTTAGGAATTCCATCCCTGTATTAGTTCTGCTCTGGAACTTCAGTATTAGAATAACTGTATATTAAATAAAGAAATTAGTGATGGGAGCAGAATATGGTATAATTTAAGGTTTAGAGACCAGATACCCTGATAAAATCAAAGTGCTGGTTAATGACCTGAGATAAAAACCAAGGCCATTATCATAGTTCTTCTTTAGCAAGTAGTCTAAAAAGGTCAGAAGTCAGGATACAATCTCTACAGAAACTATGCATCACTAAATTAAGATGAACCAAGACCAAAGTCTGAATTTGTTACCTCAGATTCATTTTCAACATTTAACATTAAGTAAAATAGATAAATATTTTTTTAGAATTTACTGGTTTAGTTTTCTTTTTCTTTCCTTCTTTCTTTTTTTAAGAAACGCAATTAATAAAAGCATTGTAATTTTTGGAAGGGATTTTTTTTAGAAGGCTCTTGCCGTAAAATTTATTTTCGTTTCCTTTCTTTTCTTGATTGCCTTTGCAAAGAAAGGAAAACACCCCAAACAGGAAGCATAAGCTCTTAAGTAATCTTTCTTTTTCTGCAGAAGAATGCACCTGAGTAGAACAGTTGATGACTCGTGGACAGCTATCTTCCCTTCATCTTGGCATTCTTCATTCTTACTATTTCTTATACTTGTATCTCCTGCTTCTTCCATAAAATGTCATTTCTATTCAGCTTGCTGTGAACCCACTGAGGCTGCTCAGACTGAAAAACATTCTTATAAATTTACACGTGGTCTGGGTCTGTTTAGATTGTTGTGGTTAAAGGCTATGACCTTGGGGCGCCTGGGTGGCTCAGTGGGTTAAGCCTCTGCCTTCAGCTTGGGTAATGGTCTCAGGGTCCGGGGATCAAGCCCTGCATCTGGCTCTCTGCTCAGCAGGGATCCTGCTTCCTCCTCTCTCTCTGCCTGCCTCTCTGCCTACTGGTGATCTCTGCCTGTCAAATAAATAAATAAAATCTTAAAAAAAAAAAAAAAAGGCTATGACCTCAGTTGTAAGTGCTCCTGTGAGGGATAATCAGTTTTAGAGTAATTATTCTCTATATTGAAGGTTTCAGGTTATGTTTTTTGGATTTTAGGACAATATTATTTAGATTATCAAAAATTTTGTTAATTGTGGCCAACAGAGTCTTCTTAGGTGCAAATCATTTCATTCACCCTAAATGCCATTAAGTTTTTTTAAAAGTCATGGGTAGAAATGTATTGTTTTTATTTGAAATTTACTGTCTTAGAAATTTAACCCTAACTGTAGGGGCAACTTGTGATACGTTGTAATGCCAGGTTCTGACTCCAAAAACATTATTACATGAAACTGTATGTACATAACCTGGGAATTTAACTCTCTTTAGCAACTTCCCAGGTTTTGTTAGTTAACTGGCATCCATGAGTGTTTGTTGCTAGAATTTCCTAATTTTCTTTTCTTTGCAGCTTTACCCTTGGACCTTGCTGATGGCTGGAATGCTTTTGCTTTGCCAAAGAAAAATCAAAATGTAAAAAAAAAACCAAAAAAAAAACAAAAAACAAAAAACAAAAACCCCCAAAACAACCCTCCCCCAAAACCAGAACAACAACAAAAAACAAACCAAACCAGAAAAGCCTTTTCTTAAGACATAAAATTCATTCCAGAATAAAATCCAAATAATTGACTCTTACAACTTGTCATGGGTTGTTTTTCTCAGTTTGGGATCATCTTTCCTCCACTGTATAATTATTCAGGTAACAGTATTTGTCTAATGGTCAAGAGACCTTGACAGTTTCCTTGCTTATTGTTTTTGCGATCAGGAGACAGGCTCAAAACATTCTGATCTGAGTGAACAGAGGGTCTTGTTCTTGATTCTTTTACATGAAATTGGGAAAGAACCATGTGGGGCGTATCTATGTATAGTGACACTCAGTCATCCACTGATTTCTAGATTATGGAAAAAAGCTCAAGAACTAGATCTTGGTGAAAGGAAATGGCTTTTGTTCTTTAAGGTATTAACAAAATGTTTCAATAGCTTTTGTAACAATAAATATCAAAAACAAGGGTATTTACCTGGCATAACCTCAGATGTACAGCTTGTGAAAATTATATTGTGTTTCTGACTCTCGGCTATGTTAAGCACTGCACGTCTCTTGCGGGTTCAAAGGCTCACTTACCGTTGTAATCAGAGTGAGCAGCGAATGGGTCTTAGAGGCCTGATTTTAGGAAGAGCAATAACAAATGCTTTCAGATCTTATTTTAAAACTCCTTTCTATCATTTGAGGAAAAAAGTAATGGACACTTAGAGTCTTAAAAAATTATTTCCATTTCCTACATTTCACGGAATATTTGCACTGTTTTATTGTGACACAGTGAGAGGATGTGAGTAAGTGGGGCTGCTCTGGCCTACTAGTAAGTCAAGCAGAGAGAGTCAATTATCATACGGTTTCACTTACTTGTGGAGCATAAAGAATAACACGGAGGACATTGGGAGAAGGAAAGGAAAAGTGAGTTGGGGGAAATCGGAGGGGGAGATGAACCATGAGAGACTGTGGACTCTGAGAGACAAAATGAGGGTTTTGGAGAGGAGGGGCATGGGGGGTTGGGTGAGCCTGGTGGTGGGTATTAAGGAGGGCACAGATTGCACGGAGCACTGGGTGTGGTGCATAATCGATGAACTATGGAACATTAAAAAAAATTAAATTAAAAAAAAGCAATTGAAATGAGAAAAAAAAAGGCCATAATAATTCACTGCAATTTTTATCTTTTCCTGTGTCCTCCTAAAGAACACATACATTGCTGACAGTTTTGATGGAGAACATGCCGCTTGCCTAAAATGCACATCCACCCTAGTGATACTGTGATACTGTGAAGGTGAGAGCCGAAAGCCATCTGATAAATATGAACTGGAGTCAAGACTCTGACAGTCACTCCCATCTAAAGGTCTGCCTCAAGGTACTGTCAGATGAGCAAACAGCAGGGTTTTGCTCTTAAAAAATATAGAATGATGGTTATTGTGAAACAGAATAGGAGCTAAAATTTTCCGAGCCCTTACTGGGTGCTTGGAGTTGTATACATAATCATAATCATACAAATAATCATATCAAAACAGGCAACTGTCAAAGCTTTGATCGCTTGAAATGGGTTTATGCTGACTTCGTGAGCAATTCTCCTAAAATTGGATTTTCCAAGTAGAATTAGCCTGGTACACAGACAAGGAAACCCAGAACTGATTTCCATTTTCTCCCAAATTTCGGGTAGGATATGCTGTTCAGATCATTCTGCAGAGCAATCCTGGAGGTTTGTTTTTGTCTTTCTGCCCCTTTCAATGCAGATATCTATTGGCAACATAAAGTTTTGAACAGTGCATCCGCAGCCAAAGAAAACCGAACCACTTTGCACTGACGTTTTTCCAAAATATCCAAGCTGTCATCAGAAGCAAGCAATGCCACCACTGGACAGACAGGTCACAACACTGCAATGACGGGATGCATCACCCACTCACTGGAGTAAGCCCTAAGTCCTACCCCTAAATTTTAATACTTTCGGTTCCATATACGTTGTAACCTTCTCTATAGGTTGCTAAATTCTGGGTATTCTGCGAGGAAGTTGGGTTAAAAGTCTGTGCACTCTTTGCCACCTTCATTCTCTTCGCCTCTGCCCTGGACTTGTAACAGAACTCTATCAAAGCCACCAGCATAGCCAAGCCCAAGCCGCCAACCAGAATGTAGAAGACGCCTGCTACGTTGCTGAGGCTCAAGGCGCTCGTCTTGTCCTGGGGGAGATAAAGACAGTTCAGTTAGCTGTGGAAATGTCATACCCAGAAGGCAAAAGAACACAGAAATCCAAAATCCAAACAGCTAATTAAAGCAAATGCCTAATGCAACCTGAAATTATTTACACGTATAAATCACTGATGGAGGTCTATGGATGTAAGCAGAAAGCTTACAGCTCTCAGGAGAAGTGAAATTATGATGATTACCAATAAAACTGTGTGTAATTACATTCAATAAAATTTGTAATGTTTCATCATTATTAAATATGCAGTGAAAGCCACTATGCCTCGCCATATAAAAGCATTTATATATTTACACAGGGTGGCAGAAGTGGGCTTATTAGTAAGTTTGAAAATGGCATATTTAAAACCCAGTTACATGGGAAGGATATCTTTTGAGTTTCCTGCCATTACTTAAACTTGCAATGTCTGAAATTTCTCTTGTATAAATTTTACTTCACATTTCCTACTTAAGGAACTAAGTTTTTTGTTTGTTTGTTTTCATTTTTTAGCTAGCAGTTTCACATTTTCTTCACTGTTGCTTAACCAAATATACGTAAACAATGTGCTAGGGTACTCATTATTGTTTGTTCTGTCACAGGTATATGGGAAAGCTTCTAGAAAGTGTCACTTTTACATATTATATACTATTTAGGAATAATTACGTATGCATCACAGTTAGGTAACTTTTTAAAAAATAACTTAAAAATATACACATTACCACGGTTAACTGAGACATAAATTACTTTTGTATGGACAAATTTAGGATTATTTTTATTGATTAAAAAATAAGATTCTCTTTCCACTTAAAATACGTGATCAGTTAATAGTTCAGACATATCATTCTCCAGAGCTTTAGATTACATATTATCTCATAATAAATTTGGAAATACTCAAACATATGATTAGAAGATACTAAAATTTCAACAAGACTTCAGAATTTTTTTCATAGATTGGAAATATGTTATGTAACATGATTTGAGAAAGTATTTTGGGTTAGAATCCCTGTAGGATGCCCTGTGGCTGTCATCTTCCTGGCTGTAGGTTTTGTACAAACTGTGATTCAGAGACTTAAATAGTTTTATTAGGAGAGTATTTAATTCAAAAGATGGACTATGTAGACGGTCCAATTAGCCATGACATTACCCAATTGGGCCAAAATTTAGGGTCATTTCATTTTTAAAATCATCCCTCATTAAATATTTATGCTTCTCTGGCTTGACATAGGGATTTGAGATAAGTGTTTCATTATTTGGCCAAGCTTGTCTCATTCCACTCTGGTTCAAAGGCAGGGAAAAAACCGATTAAAACGTAGGGATAAACCCCGAAAAGGCATCCAATGACATTACTTGGTCTCCTTCTTAACTGAATGGAGGCTCTCCTATTTAAGCCATTTACTTGTTCCGCGTCTTAGAATAACGAATGTTTTTCTTCTTTTAAAAAAAGATAAAGATTTCGAGAATCCTCAACGGGGGCTTTTGGGCACTCGTTACCGTCTATTATTTCGCTCCGGTAACTAGATTCACTGATACACTGGAATGGAAACGTAACTGCACCCCCGTCTACTCATACTCAGTGAATCAGGTCTCTCGATCTCTGCATGGACTAACGAGGATACGCGAAGCAGAGATCTGACCTTGAGGATATCACCTGCAAACGCTCATCTAGTAAGAGCATCTCTGCCGAGCCCCAGCGGAAGGTCCACCGCGCACCCGTCGGCGCAAGGCCGGAAGGGCGCCTCTTCAACTAAAGAGGAATGCTCGGCAGCACGGTGACAGCAGACAACCTCCCCGCGCCATAGGGTGAACGTTAGCCTCCGTCTCCGGACGGCTACCGGACAGTCCCCCACTTCCTGTCCGGAGACCCCACCGGGTCCTCAAATAACGGGTTTCGTGGCTCTCGCCCCCGAAACACACGGAACCCAGACGCGCTACTCGCAGGGCTGGTAGGTGAGCCGAGGATCCCAGAAGGACTTTGGTCCCTGCAGGTGCTCCCGCGGTTAATCCGGGTGTGCACCCAAGGCTGAGCAGGGGGGGAGCGGGCTGCAGTCTTCCGAGACGGCATGGGCCACGCGGGGCGGGTGAGTGGGTCGTGCCCCGGGACAAGCGCTCGCGGCTACGGCTCTGTGAACACAAGGGGGCGCCCCGGAGGGCGACGACTGACCTTGCTTCCAGAGTCCTTGGGTCCACATTCACCTTTATCGTACCACCACTTGTTTTTCAGCTTGTCTAAGACGCCTGCCTCACTGAGTTTCAAAACGGCAAGGTTTACAGGAGTTCTTCACGTGGAAAATAACATAAATAACATTATATATGTTATTTTATGTTATTCAAGTCAAACTACATTAGAATCGCATGGCAAAGTGACGGAGCCGAGGCCACAGGCGGCGCTGCGTCTCGTGCGGAGGCCCAGGTGGAGAGCCAGGCCGGCGGCTGGGGCCTGCTCCATCACTTTAGGTAACAGGTGCATACTGCTAGGGAGGAGGGGTAAATAAGACGTATGCAATTACTGTGAACCCAAAACTATTGGCCCGGGGAGCGCTGCCGGAGCGTTTACGAGGTTCCCAGTAGGACGGTGGGAGTCATGCGAGACTTGCAAGCTCCGCGTGCCCCCTCCCCCACTTTTGAAATGAGTGGCAGTGGCTGCAGAGGGACAGACTGGTGTGCAGAGAACCTGGCTCGCACTGGTTTGGGCCCTCCCCTACGCTGTGATTCAGCTGCAGCGTTTTACTCTATGCCGTAAAAGCAGGTCTACACGGGTTGGAAGAGAAGGAGGGTGCACGTGGTACTGACAAAGGGTCCAGGAGGGTCCTTAGAAGACAGAGATGTGAATCGTGAAAGGAGCAGCCCATGCGGACACTCTAGTTCTGGATTGTGGTATTTTACCTAAATAATATCACTATCTCGAGTCTATCACATCAACATGCCGTGCGTACAAAGGGGAGGGACGAGAATGTACCCCATGGATGGTTCCCACCAGCTCCGGGACAGGCTCAGGGGAACCGAGGTTTTTATGAACAAACTCTAGTCCTATAAAACCTCACTTTTCTACCATATTTGAGTCTTTCGGTACTCAATGTTATATAGGGAGTCTCAAGGAGGAAAAGGCCAGTCATCACTGTCTCAGTGTTCCAAGGAATCTAAGAACTCCCTCGGTTTTCATTCCCATGTGAACACCTCTGTTGTATAAAGTAAAAGTCCAAGAGGATGGATGGGGAGTGGTAACTCCCAACATCCCTTGTTCTGTTTTCGTGCTTGGCTGGTTTCTGCTTCTCTTTGCTTTTACAAACATTCAGAGAGAGATTCATTGAATTTCTCTTGACATTTCTAAGGCTGCCCCAATCATTTTGTCTGGCTCTGTCTCCCAACACCTCACTTTTTCTAGGAAATATAGAGTGCACTTGGAGAAACACGGCATGCATTGATTTGATTGCTAGAGGATTAATTCCATAAACTTAACTGCACAACTAGGCAATACAGTAATGATGACGGTGATGATGCTAGCTAACAGTGATGGAACCCTTACTAGGTTCCAGCAGGTGTCGGGAGCATTTTGTATGTTTGGATACTATGATAACCTGCATTTTACAAATGAGGAAACAAAGGCATGGAGAGATTAAATCATCTAGCCACACAGCAAGGAAGTAGCTGAATCAGGGTTTGTAATAGTCTGACTTGATAGCTTGTGCAATTAAAAACATTCACAAGGGAAGAGTCAAGAAATGGAGTTTCTGGTTAACTGCGTTTTCTGACTGACCATTAAGCCAAAACTCTTTTTCTGTTGTTGTTATGTTGTTGTTGAACTGTTAGTTCTGAAAAAATGTTTCTAAGGTGTTAAGTTTATCTTTTTAACTGTTTTCTCATTATGATTTAATTTTTTGTATCTATGTTGTAACATCTTAATAAGACTCGTTCCATTTAAGAAGTAATATGCATTTGCCGCATTGCTAGAAAATGACATCGTGTTTTGGAACAAAATCTAGTATGAGCATGATTTAACACTTTCTACTAAATGCCGAGTTTGGGGGTGGTAGGATGAAGATTTTGGTAAACTGGGGTGTTTGGTGAGTATGGTCCCAATGTGGGCTTTACTATATATACACCACGACCGCCATTCAGGAAGTGATTATAAAACCCCACCCCAGGTCACTTGATGAGTTGTGAACTACTTGGGAATACAAGCCTCATCTCACTCGTCCTTGTGGGACAGCAGTTACCAAGTATTTGACTCAGAGTAGGTGCTCTGTAGGGCTGCTGTATTTAAATTATTTTGAACCCAGAGCAAGCTTTTCCTTTAACTGATACTCTAAGAGTTTTGAGGTCCCCAGGCTGTTCACCAAAGCCCTTCTAATATGTGCACAGGTGTATCCTATGAGCCTACACTGCACTTCTCGACTGGGGTGCTCCGGGAGGAGGACTTCATGCTGAATGCTGCAAAGGGAAGGAAAAGAAAGCAGAGTTTCTTTCAGTTTCTTCTGGAAGGGATGTCCTCAAGATCCTACCTCCCCTTCTCCCTTCACTTCTCCCCTTGCCTCTTTGCTCCTCCTGCTCTTCACCACAGGAGCTGGTTTTAGGGACTGCGCGTAGATTAGAATTGCGAATTTAAGATGTTCATCGGGAACCAAACGCAAGGGTCAACTGGCGGAGTATTGGGCACTGGGCAAGGAGTGTGTTCCTGGAAGATCGCTGGCTTTTGTTTGCCACATTTTTTTTCTGCTTATGAACTTGTACTTTTGGTAATAATCCCTTCATTCTTGCCTTGGCTTCTATGGCTGTGGTAAAGGGGAGAAGCCCACTTACGACATACTTTAAAGTCAGGAATGGGCTACAGTCTTCAAAGTGCTAAACTGGAAACGGGTATCATGTGATCTAATGTAATTCCTAAAGAAGACATGATTTGGTAATCACATTTACGAAGTAATTTTTATACGAATGTCCACATTCCTGAGTGTGCCTGTTTTTATATGCGTAAAGGAAAATAAGGTATACAATAAAAAAATCAATAATTTGATAGATCATTAATGATTACAGGCCTTGCCAAAATTTCCAGCTAGAACCAGGAGTAAGTAACTCACATCAAAAACTGGCATAAAATTCTGTGTACAGTCCGTGCTCTGACTAAACCGTATCAGATTCATCAGAGAGGAAGATGAGTTTTAGACATTGCAATGATATTTTTAAATTGGTTCACTGACAACTGGTAAACTTCTATTACTTTATTCACAAGAGTAAGTATGAATTTCTTCTGGTCATAGAAAAGACCACACTGCACTAATATTATTAAGTAAATTTTTAAAAATGGATTTGGATACCCCAAATCCTGCCTTTCTACTTTATTATTTTTTAAGATGCAGGACCCTTTTTCTTACTTCTTTCCTTAAATGTTTACATTTCAGCATGAAGCCTTGGCTGAGGGCAGCTGGGTCAGAACTTCACGCTCTGGGAATGACTCCCGGTGAGAGGGGATGCGAATCATTTTGTAGCCACAGGTTGTGACTAGAAGCTCCCACAGTGACTCTAGTTCAGTTTTCAGGTCTACTAAATCATGAGCTCCTTGAGAAAAAGAGAATTCTCTTTTCCCCACCAATATGGTGTGTGGCCTGCGGAAAGCAGAAACTTAATAATTTGCTGCTGAATGGAAGGCTGGAGAATGGCAGGCGCGTTCCCTGTCTCCTCAAAGGAACCCACTCATGGGTGGGGGGGTCGGGCTTTCCATGATTTTCCCCCTTTGTGAGATGAATCACTACTAGAAAGCTGAGTTTTCTCCCAACAAGAATCTGTATTGGAAAGTCAGACAATGTCAGATTTCAGCACGCTTGGGCCGGGGCCTCTGAATGTGCATATTCCCCCCCTACACGGAATTGGAGTCATTTAATTTCTCTCCTGCCTTGGCTTCATACTCAGCAAAAGCTCAAAAACTATCTTTGTTCTCCAACTGAGCCCTTCTCCTCCTTAGCTCACCTCCTCTGAGGAAGATCAGGCCCCACGGGAGGGGTGAGATAACTTTAAAAAAGAGAACTAGTCACCTGTAGAAGGTACACAACACAAATGAAACAGCAAGTGCCTCCTAAGTTAGGCGAGGGCATTTAAAATACCGCAGCCTTTTATCACAAATTCAGAGTCGGGCATTATTAACACTTAGACGGTGATCACCTATTTGCTCGGTGATAGTACATCAGTCAACAACCTACAAGGAATGGTTTTTAGTATGAAAACGGAACTTCTGAGGGGACACAGGACATATTATGATATCATTTGGGGGGACTATTTCACGTTGATTCTTATAACATTTAAGATCTGAAGTCACGTTTTAGAATGCATCACTTTGTAGCTCATGTTTGGTGAAGTAAGTTACTGCATACTTATGGGGACAACAGATCGACTTTGGAGAGCTACAAGGTTAGATTTACATACGTTTTTTGACAACAAATATTTAGTGTCCGTTTGACCAAACAATCTGTGGGATACAAACAGATTAAAAGCCGACTGAGCTGTCCAGCCCCTCAGTGAAATAAACGAAGTGACTTTTCTTACACAGACTTTTCCATTATGCGTACGTTTCTGCTGTGCTTATTTTTCTCTGGGAAGACGTTTTAATGGACACTAAAATGGGACTTTGTTATTCATTTTTGTGGAATGTTAAGCACTGTTGTACTTCTCTTACACTGGGGGTAAAAGTAAATATTTGTGAGCAAAATTTTTCTAATGGACTAGAAAATTTTTGCTTTTCTTTGGCGCTATCAGAGCATGTTTTCTTCTATTTCTAATTTGCATGGAAAATAGTAGATTATGAGTGTAAATTTAAATAATTTTCTCTGCATATAAATATGTATTTACTTAAGTTTTTATGGAAACTGTCAGAACACTGTAGGCAAGTTAGGGCGCCAAAATATAAAAGGAGTTAATACTCCTTAAGCGAATATGTGGCTGGTGTTTTGAATGGAGACGAGCTTGAACGGGTCTTGTTTTTGGAGTTGATCATTTTGTGATTTGATCCATTTATGAAGGCAAAAAATTTTAGTTCACATGACCATCTCTGATTTAACTTGATATGTAACGAAGTGTGAGGGTTCTGGGTGGAGACATGGCTTTCTGGAAGATATTCTAGGCAGGTCCAGGTGGTGTCAAGTCATTGCTGTTACTCAACAACACTTTGTAGGGGGTCTCAGCACACATGGGCAAGCCAAAGGAGATAGACTTCCCCTCGTGTCTGCCCTCCTCCAGTCCCTAAATTGCCCTTTCAAAAGCTTGGATCCCTTCCTGCTCTCTACAAGGGGGTTCGCAGGACTACAGGGTCTGACCCACGACCTCTGTGAAGCCAGAGAGGTGCAGGCACTTTTGTAATGAGGTCTGTTCGAGTGTCCCCCAAATTGGTAACGGCTGCGAATATTTTTGCTTTGACAGTAATTGCATACTTGGGTTTCGAAGGGACTGGACTGGCAATTCTGGGGGTGGCGGGGGGGTCCAAGCTGCGTCTCCCAGCAGATGCACCTATTACTATACATACTGTTTACCCGCTTTTGGTGACATTGAGGCTGACCTTGGAGTCACCTCCCCCGCTGCCACATTCTCCTTTGTCGTACCACCATTTGTTTTTCAATTTGTCCAAGAGGCCTTGTTCATTCAGTTTTAAAACTGCGAGGTTAACAGCATTTCTTGAAACGATAAAACATATTTTGTAAGAAACTGCACAGCTGTTAAGATGTTAGAAGGAATGAGGACTTAAGCTCTTTTAGAAGCTTCTCCCAGGCGCTAAATAAACCTCTCATTTTGCGGTCCTGCAGCCCCGCCCACCCGAGTCCAAACCAAAGGCAATGGGGACTAATTTCAAAGCGTGTGAAGCACGGGGTTACTTGGTGCTGCTCATTCTCAGAGCTCATTTATTCCAATAAATGACGCTGTTATCAACCAATGACATGGATTTCTCTCTTTTGCGAAACAGCAGTAAACAGGAAGAATTGTGCCTTGAGCTCCTCTGCCTCTAAGAATGTCAACAGCTGAAGACACCGAAATGAAAATGCATTCCCAGAAGGAAACATGGAACAGCATTCCGAACCAAAAAAGCAGCCCTTCATTCATTTTTGTGAACAGACTTCCTGACCACAAAGAGTCCAGCTGAATTTTGGTTCCCTTTATGTTTGCGGGAGTTTAGTTTCATTCGTTTGATTTCACCGGTCTCAGAATCTAGGATTGGCACGCTGGGTTCGGTTTCCTGCGCTAGAAGTCACAGGATAGTCAAGAGAAAGGGAGTAGCAGCCCTCAGGGAAAAGGTCTTATATTTGAGTTTGGTGTTGATTCTTGAAGAGTTTGGATGCTATTTAGAAACTGGGCTGGCATGGCCAATTCCACTGCTGATATTAAGGAACTGAACCCCAGGAAGGTGGGCTGCATGGGATCGGAACTTTGCAGACTCAAGATTCGGTTGCCTCCTTGGGTATCTCTACCAGGGAATAAGGGAGCAGATTCTAATGAATGTCTGAAAGGATTAAGTGTCGCCGGCTTTTGCCTGCCAGGTATTTGGTTTCTTACTTGCTTTCAGGTTACAGTTTTTAAATGAGCCATTATGTCCTTCAACAGGACTTCCCACCATTTCCTGAAATTTCTGTTAAAGTGAGGGAGTGGCTTCTATATGGAGAGTTAGGGCTATGCTAGCTGATAAACACTGAGTCTGCTGATGCCTTAATGCCGTATGAGTTAGAAATAAAACATGACAGCCCCATATTAACGGATAGCACTTGAAAACTGATTTGCAAGTGAAACGGCCGTCCACTAGTAAAAAGGGTTACATATTTCACCAGCCATCAGCCTGTGGAAGTGTTTCTTTTCTTAAAATGTGTTTATCAAATTTTATGTAAACAATGTTCATTCTCCAGTGTTGTGACAGTCTGATCCACTTGGAGAATAAACACTTCCCACGAGTAAACCATGCACTTTGAGAGTATTAACTGTTCTGCCACTTATGAAATGCTAATTAAATAATCAGCCGCTCCCACCTTCCTAAGTGCCACACTGGTGGCCTAAAATAATGCAAATACTTCCCAAAGTGAGCAGTATCAGGTGGTTGATCACCAAAAGGACCAGACCGAAATGCAAGAATGAATGAATATTCATTGAAGAGAGACCTATTTTAAAAAAAAATGTCGTTGGGAGAAAGTTGTTTTAATTTACTTTGCATCTACAACAAACTAAATTTGTTTTCCAGTGATTTGAGCCGGACGACTCAAATTTTTTATTTTGGAGAAAATTATTTTTATATTCCACTTAATTTAGCCTGAAACATTCATCTGAGATGTTTTAATGAACTGGCATCCCAATAATTTGATGAGTTGGTTTAGACCATTCCTTGAATAAAACCGAAGTCATTTCATGAGAGGGTTATTTAACAGGGTTTTTAGCCATATCCAAAGACAGTTCCACAGCACAGGAGAAAACAAAAAGCAAAATAAAGGAATGGATAAGGAAAAAAAGCTTCATGTTGAGAAAACCATTTGGAATAAAGTTTTCTACAAAATTATTCTAAGACATTGTCTTTCTAAGACCATCTAATAGGCCATGTAAAAACAGTTTAGTTTCACACCGCTATCCGTGTGTGTGTGTGTGTGTGTGTGTGTGTGTGTGTGTAACCAGCAATACCTGGTTTATATGATACACCTGACCAATAGGTAAGTCACTGCCCAGTTCACAATTAATTCACATTTTCCTTCCAGAAACATGCAGCCCCTTGATAAAGTCTGCCTAATATTATTAAATGTACATTTACTTTTCTCTTAGGATGCATGGGAGGCCCCTGGTAATTAATATTCAGAAAAAGTCTTCAGGTACTCAAGATTTTTCTGCACGTGAAAACTGCCTGTTTTCTACAACTGACTACAGATGTCATTTCTGTAAATAATCAGGTCGACCCACCTCTGGAGACTGCCATCTCACGTAGCATAAACCACATTAGAACATCTGCCCTATTTTATGAAACACATTGCTTTTACATGTTATTAATTCTAAGAATCATCAAGTGACTTAAGAAAACACATTAAGTTACTTCGCTCATTTTGCTGGAATAGATTTAAAAGTTACTTTTTTTTTTCTTTTTTTACTTAGGCAAGAGAAAAAGAAACCCTGAAGGAGGAAGTAGAGGCATGCTTAGGGAAGTCACAAGTACTGGGGGGTAAACGAGGGACCTAGGAAGCAGATTCTCACTATAGCACGTTTTACTATTGCTTTGCAACCCCCTTTGTACACTTCAAACAGAGCTATCAGAGTCAAGGTCAGAAACGCAGATTAATGATCAGGGATATTCTGGTCCTGTGGAAACCTCAGAGAAGCCAAAGTAGTGATGAGTGTTAGAAGAGAAATGTGTGCGGTTCCTTACACTGATTATTCTTCCTGTTCTATAAAAGGCAGGTTTACAGATCAACTCAACGAGTAGACTGTTGGAGTAGACTGTTGTCATTTAAAAATGAAAGGAGAAGAAGAAAGAGTCAATGAGCACATTCTCGCTGCAGGGGCGTAAACCACAACTGAGAGCCCTGGTGTGTTGAAAAGAACTTTCTATAGAGTGAAGGAGGACTCAGGTGACTTACTTCTTGCTTTTTGTACCTCTGGGGAATTCTAGGTAAGAAAAACCCTTCTCCAAGTTGGCTTTTTAATAGTGGTGAGATGGTGGGGTACTTGATGTAGGGTGGAAGGAGAATGATCCTTGAGTCAAACTCCAGGAGCTCAAGAAAACTGCCCAAGGTTTTTTATTCCTGAAATTTCCTTCCACTGAGCTTGAGATAATGAAAATCCATACCTCATCACGCTAACTTCCAGGACCCCTTCTTGTTAATGAGACTCTTGTTAAGACCACATACAACAAAACCTCTAGAATGGGAACTAAGACCTGAGCTTCTACTTACTGATATTGGGTAAAGTCATCTAGTACAGAGATTTTCTTGTTAAAAGCGTCTTAATTTGGGCGAAGATACCCATCTCTTCCACCCTTCCATAAATAACTTCTCATCCATTTCTGTATGTTTAGGTATGCTTTTACTCTTTACTCATTATGTTTACTCCTGGACTGTATCACTTGTAATTTTTCTGATGGTGAGGTTTTAAAATGTACAGCTGGGGACCCCTGGGTGGCTCAGTTGGTTGGGCGCCTGCCTTCGGCTTGGATTGTGATCCTGGAGTCCCAGGATTGAGTCCCGCATCGGGCTCCCTGCTCAGCGGGGAGTCTGTTTCTCCCTCTGATCCTCCCCCCTCTCACACTCGCTCTCTTTCGCTCTCTCTCTCAAATAAATAAAAATATTTAAAAAAAAATAAAATGTACATCTGACAAAATATTTGTCATTTTTGAAGTTTATAATAGGAACATTTTTAAAGTTTAAGTTTAATCAATGTTTTTATGATTCCCTGGATTTAAGAATATTACAGAAAGGACTAATACACCAGCCCTAGCCTTAGTTAACATCTGCACACGGGGTATTTAGGGCATATGTAGTTTGTAGAACAAATAACTTGCCATATCGTATTTAGTCTGATTAAAAAAAAACTCAATTCCGTTTTACTTAATAGGATCAATATTTCATTGCTGGTAGTGATGGTGCAGCATATTTGAACCTACAGTGTGATTTTGCTACTGCTTTATTATCATTATGGGAAAGGATCTATTAGTTATATGCACATGAGAAAGTCTCATCACTTTTAGGCCTGTGCTCTCTTAATGGGAATGCTCTTTCCATATTAAACTAACACTCTCTCTCTACATATACATGTAGATATAGATATTGGTATATGAAGATTTTATTTCTAAGTAATTGAACTTATAACCCTGAGATCAAGAGTCGAGTTCTACTGACTGAGCCAGCCAGGTGCCCCTAAACTCTGTGAAATTTAAATATCATGGGGTTCAAATGTCCAGAATATTTACCTGAATGATGCCAGCAAATTTTTTTTCATAGTCTCCAATTAATCTTAGTCTGTTTTTTAAAAACTTAAAAACTGTGAATCCACAAGACATTGTGTCAACAGGTAAGAAAATCCCTTTAAAATCCACAAAGGATGTTAGTAGATGATTTATGCAGAAGATCATGCAAGTCATATAAAAAGCATTAGTCTTGGCTGGCAATTAAATTACTGTGAATTAAAATGATGCCAGTTCAATTCTCTGCCACTCGTGTTAGGAAAGACAAAAGTAAAGATAATGTGCGAAACAGTCAAGGACTAAATAAGATGGGTGTCGTCCTCCACTGGGGACAGAATTAAGCACTAAAAAAAGAAGTTAGATGACTGCACAACAAAAGCCTAAACACAGTTCTTGTTCTTGGAAATTACTGATAATGTTGATAACTATGTTAACTGGCTAAATATTACTGGTTAATAATAATTCTCCTGGGGCGCCTGGGTGGCTCAGTGGATTAAGCCGCTGCCTTCGGCTCAGGTCATGATCTCAGGGTCCTGGGATCGAGCCCCGCATCGGGCTCTCTGCTCAGCGGGGAGCCTGCTTCCCCTTCTCTCTCTGCCTGCCTCTCTGCCTACTTGTGATCTCTCTATCTGTCAAATAAATAAATAAAATCTTTAAAAAAAAAAAAAAAAAAAAAAAAAATAATAATTCTCCTTTGAGGAACCAAGTCTAATAAAGTTAATCAATGATGTTGATGGGAGTAATTGAATGAACCTCACAGTATGTTTCTGTAGCGAACATGGCAGGCAATTTATGGGCCCACCAGAAGAGGAGAAGGAAGTAGATGTGGGGAGACCCAGCAGTGGTTCTCAAGCTTGATTTGAGTAGACAGTTACCATCACAAATACAGATGCCCAGACCTAACACTGCTGGGTCAGGTCCCTCTGAATCAGGGGCACTGTGTCTACGTTTTTACAAAGCTCCCCTGGTTGATGGTATTGATAAGCACCCCTAATTCATATGGCTGAAGGTTTTACGACCATTCAAAGTTTTTAATGACCAGTAAAAATGATTACAGTGTAAAGTGAAAAAAAGAAATAATTTGTATATTCACTTAATTTTAATTTAAGAATAAAAATTTATATTTAGAGACAGAGAAATTAATGGAAAAATATTGAGGAAAAAAATCCAACAAAGAGCTGTCTCTGGACGTAGGAATTAGGATTAGTTTGGATTGCATTTTCCTTTCTATGCTTCCCCACCCATCCAAAATTTTCTGCAATAAGTGATACTTTAATAATAAGTAAATATGAACAAAAAAGCCTTCTCAATTATTTTCTAATTTTATATTAATTTTTCTAATTTTATATTATTTTATAATATTATGCCTAAAAGATCTGTTTTATGCAAATCAACATTTTATTTTGGATCAAAAAAAAAAGAAATGAAAAAGAGGTAGAATTTAGGAATTGCTCTTAAGGATGTCAGTAAAACATTTATTGGTCCTTATGATGTGGTTGGCTTTGGTCCACCTGGTTTTGTGTCTCTAGTCACAGGCTGGAGGACACGGGATGATGTACTAGGCTTCTGCAAAGTTCTGCCTTATTTGAAGGGAACAGGTCAGGCAGAGAAGTATGAGTAATGCATCAATTAGTAGGCCTCCCCCATCAGACAGGATCTGCAGGAGGTTAATAGAACTCTCAGAGGCCTGGAGAGAAGACTTGCTGTTTCACACATATTTACATAGACAAGGTGAGCTTTTCCCCTTAGGCTGAATTAAATGAATGTGATGGTGGGTAGACTTCAGTTCTGCTAAGTAGGCCATTTAAAAAAAAAAAAAAATATATATATATATATATATATATATATATAAAATATGTGTGTGTGTGTGTGTGTGTATGCATATATATGTATATACCTCTGTTTTTAGGAAAAGAATTTTCAGGGCTGGCAACTGCATTTTTCCCCAGAACAAGTAGTAGAGACCCTAAGAAAAAAGTCCTTTTCATTTTTGAAGGAATTAGGAAAAAAATGCAATTAAAAAAGTCTTTCATCACAACACATCTTTACTGAATCCCTTTCTTGCATTTAAACTAAAATTCCAGGGGCGCCTGGGTGGCTCAGTTGGTTAATCCACTCAGGTCATGATCCCAGGGGCCTGGGATGGAGCCCAGCCTGCTTCTCCCTCTCCCACTCCCCCTGCTTGTGTTCCCTCTCTTGCTGTGTCTCTCTCTGTCAAATAAGTAAAATCTTAAAAAACAAAACAAACAAACAAGAAACCCGTAAAGTTCCAGATTGGAAAACTCATTTGATTTAGACTTTGTGATGCAGGAGATAAGTACATGCAGAAAATTTTCTAGGACCACTGTAGTAAGAAAATAGTAATTTCATGAGAAATGAATAATTTTTCACAGACTATTGCACAGACTGCTGGTTCTCTTATTAAATAAATGATGGTGGCAATTGTCACTACTGTCATGAGGGTTGCATACAGGTAAGTTTACCCCAGTAGAGCAAGAGGGGATGGGAAGGGAGGAGCACAGGACATATGGGGTTTTACTTTAGCGGTTTAACTTTTTTATTAATGACATTCCCCCCAAGTAAAGGTGTTTGGAGGAAATCAGCCACGAAACTGAGAAATGACAAGCCCAGAATTTTGTATAAAGTCTATGATAACTCACTGAGAAAGAACTAGTTTATCAGGCAAGAAAATATAATAAGCAAATACAAATCAGCAGGCTGTCCACTGATAAGGAGGTGAGGATCTGACCTTAAGGGAAGGCATCTGTGTCCACCGTTCTACCCTTGCTCGGCTGTGTGCTGCCTGGAAGAGTAACTGGTTGTCAGCATTATAAATGCTCCACTAAGTTTTCCATTTAACTTGCAGCTGTGCTGTTAGTTTTCTTCCCAAATTATTCCTTCCAGTAAACAAGCACACGGCTCTTTTTTGCTTCATTGGATTTGTGCACTTCTTTCCAAAGACAGGATTTGGGCTAAATTGCTCTGCATTATATATGCAAATGTTTTTAGGAAAGGTACTAAGTTTTAATTCCAGTTGGTTTACACAATGACAGGTAAGATTTGCATGAAAGTGGCACAACCAACCAATAACTTGATACCAAAATTAGGAGGGAAATTTTTTTTCAGTGGACAGACAATTCAGACCCAACATGATGTATAATGAGCCTCTGAAAACCGCTTTGATAAGGAAGGATCTACTGTCTTTGTTTTAGATTTTGGATGGCATATATGCAATTAATTTAGTGTACAGAGTCCTTTGCGTTTCATACTCCAAGTGAGTCAAAGACAACTAAATAAATTGTGTAGATACTGGGTTAGATTCCAGAAATGGTTTCTAAAGTGTGTGTTTTCTGAAGATTTTATTTACTTATTTGAGAGAGAAAGAGAGAGAGAGAGCATGAGCATGAGCAGGGGAGCAGCAGAGGGAGGAGCAGCAGACTGCCCGCTGAGCAGGGAGCCCAATGTGGGGCTCCATGGGTCCTGGGATCAAGACCTGAGCCAAAGCAGATGCTTAGCTGACTGAGCCCCCCAGGTGCCCCTTTAGTCTGTGTTCCTTGGAATTTGCATGACTAATTGCTATTTGAGGCCTAGGTTGGAGGAATGTGATTCTTTGAAGAAACTCTGTGGTTTTTGTGAGGAGGTCTGCTGGTAATTTAAAGCACTAGCTAAAGATTGTGATGAATGAAAAAATTAATTTCATTTTTAGTGTTAAACTTTTTTTTTTTAAAATGTAATCCTTACAAACATTTCATGCAGTTTAGTTTCATGATTTTGTCAATTTTAGGTCACAGAGTAGAATCTTCTATCCTCCTTTGGGTCGGGGACCTCTTTTAGAAGCTCATGAAGGCTATGGAGAGACCGGCATAACGATTTTTGGGGATTCGCAAAACCTGGAAAGGGTATCATGAAGCGGCTAAAAAAATCTCTCTTCCAGATTGTAGAACACTTATTTTAAAATTATTTAATGACCACTTCCAAGTATGTCTATTAAGGGAAGGGACATAAAAATATCTATGTAACCCATGGTTGTAACCCATGGGTTGTAACCCATGGTTGCTCCAGAATTTTAAGACTAAGGAACTTGCAAGCTATGAGCCTCAATTTGTGATCATTCTGCAAACACATCATGGGCAGGGCTTCTTGATTTTTAAAAACATTTTTTTAAGTAGGCGCCACACCCACCATGCAGCCCAGTGCAGGGTTTGAACTCACAACCCTGAGATCAAGAGCTGAACTGAGATCAAGAGTCAGACACTTAACCTAATGAGCCACCCAGGTGCCCCCAGGTGCAGGGCTTCTTAAAGGACTGTATGTGACAACTGATAATAGTTAAAAATAAAAAGCCCAAAGATACTTTTGGTAACCCTTACATAATAGTTAAAAATAAAAAGCCCAAAGATACTTTTGGTAACCCTTACATAATTATTCATATTAAATCGTATCAATTTTATTTGACTTGTGCTGGCCTTGGGGTGCTGTTCGAGATACCAGCTCTAGTCCCCACCCAAGCCACCCAGTTTTTACGATCAGTTTCTATTATGGAATCACACAACAGGGAGCATGTTTCAAGATGGGACTGTCACTACCTCTAGACTGTGAAGTGCTTCCAGTTCTCTGGGAATCTCCCTTGTTAAGTGATTGTTACTGAAGTACACTTTCAGAAACAGAGGTGGTGGCAGTCACAGTTTACTGCATGTGGGCCGTCCAGCAGCACAGGGTGTTCAGATTTGCCAGATGCCCTCTGCTCTGTCCCTGACTTGGGATTCCTTCTTCTCTTAGACCTGTTCCTTATTCTCTTTATAGGATTTCCAGAATGCTCAACAACCAAGTTCCCTGTTTCCTTCCTTGGCTCACTTTTAAAAACTTCCATCAGCTGCCTTAAAGAACTAGAATCCTAGCATTTCTGAGTCAGGATGGGGGTCGGAGGGAGTCTCAAACCTTCTCATTGGTCACTGGGGTCTACAGCAAGTCAGGTGCCTGGTCTTGACCCAGTGGGGACGGTGATCAGCAGCCTCCTGGTCCAGTGCTCTCTCTCACAGTCAAACTTTGCTTTCTGTGGGTCCCCTCGCCTGTGTAGCTAAACTACGCGTTCCTCCCTACTCTCGCTCTCCAAGGAGGATTTTCTCCCCCTCATCCCATTCATCAGGCTTGCTGGGGGCGATCTCTCATTAAGCTTTGACTGATATATTTCCAGCAAGTTCTGCCCCCTCTGGCTAAATACTTCATGAGCTGAGATAAGACTTCCAAGGCCTGTGGTCTTATCAGCTGAAACTGACACTTCCTAAATATCCAAGAAGAACAGTAGATAACACTCCTTAAAAAACCATACCATAAAAAGCCATACCAACAAACTTTATATTGACTTGATTTGATTAGATCGTGATCCTTGTTCCTTCCTAAGGTTGGAATAAGATGGGTCTATTTGATACATGCTAGGTTCCTAATGACTTAAGATCTGATCTTTTAGGACAAGTAATGAGGGATCCTAAACACGTTATCATAAAGAAGCTTCAGTATAATGGATCAGAAAACGTTCACAGAAGAAGTAGAAAAGTAAACACAAATAACAACAAAGCCCAATCACAGAAACTCAATCTCATCTTCAAATTTTCATTCCCACTCCTTTCCTACAGCTAAGTAGCCACTAAGAACTTTTTTTTCTGAAAAGGCGTCTCTCAAATTTATATGTTCCTTTCTATTATACAGGTGACACCGGAGTCAAAGCCTTTATCTCCTGAGACAGATCTGCAGACTCTCTGCATCTGTTCTCAGCTACCCAGACTCAGAAGACTCGTGACTGTCTGCGTGTTTACACTGCTTTATTGAAAACCTTCGGGGCCTCGTGGCTGTTTCCAAGATACGACTTTGTTCTAATTTTCCTGACATTCAAAGCTTCCTAACAATTCAGCTTATAGGTATACCTGTAAAGTATGACTCCATTATACTTGATTGAGCTAGGCTCTGTCCCAAGTTCTCACATTCCCACCAAGTCCTTACTAAATCCACATAGCTGGTAAATGCCAAAGGTGGGACTGGAACCCGAGTCCTTCTACCACAGAAGCCCGGCCTCTTAACCACCCTAATTCCCCAAACAGACCTTCTCTGCCTTCTCCAGGCTAGATTCCTTAGAGTCCCAAAGACATTTTATTCACAATCCATGCCAATCTCATAACAGAACCTTCACCAGAAATTTCTCCCCCTCCCACCCCCTGCCCTTAGCTTTTCTAAAGTTCTTACCATTTTCTAATAATCACTCATGGACTTACTTATTCAACTAATATTTATCAACTAGTACATCTGAACCTTTTTTAGGAGGTCTCTCCCAGATACTCTAGACTCAACTGAACTCCTTCTTTAAATATCTATTGTCTGGAACGCTCCATGTACTTGGAGTCCTACATGACGTCACAGTGTTGCCATCTCCGAACGTCTTTCCCGGTGGGGCACAGCGACTATGTTTCACGGTCTTTTACACCCTGCTGGGTCCCAAGGCAGGGCGAGAACTACAGGAGCCATGCAGTGACTACAGGGAGGGCTGATATCTCCGTGATTCACTTAAGGTGCTACTTTTTAAGCAGCCTATTAAAATGAAAGAATCCAGAGCTGAATCATCAGAGGGGGTCCTTTGACCATGCCACCTAAGGGATTTTGGGAACACCCGGTATGGAGAGGGTTTTAAAGCAGAACAAAATAAAACAAAATGCTCCCAAACCGTCTATTAAATGACGGCAAGAGGGACAGGACAAGTTACTGACACTAGCTGTTTTTATGAATAATGGCCAACAATTTTGTCTGTCGTATAAACAAAATACCTAAGATGGTATTTCAGTGAGATTATAGATGGTTAAAATAAAGGGATTACCAGCTCACTTTGTGTATCCGGGCAAGGAAAAAGTACTAATTGATAAAATCAGATAGAATCTTGTAAGTATCAGGTGAAATCAGATACTTAAAACTAAATCCCAGATAATGGTATTCTTATCGTTTTGTTCTAACCTATTTATGAGTAGCAAATAAAACATGTCACTTTTATTGAATTCTCCTATTACTAAATTTACTACTGAGAACAGTATAACTCAGTACATCAGAGAAATTAACAACTGCATTTGTCATCAACAGATATTAAATGCCAATGCTATGTGTAGTTTAACCTGATTAAGATTTATTTTGTGTATTTAAATATGCACTTAGTTGACTATGTCTAATAAATATCTACAAATATTTTAAATTTCCCTACAAATTCTTTCTTTTTCTAATTTTATTTTGTTTTTTCAGTGTTCCGAGATCCACTGTTTATGCACCATACCCAGTGCTCCATGCAATACGTGCCCTCCTTAATACCCACCACCAGATTCCCTACAGACTCTTAAAAAATCAAAGTTTCAATTTCTCTTTCATTCAGGGTGCCTGATTCCTTTGCGGCAGTCTAGGATTTGGATAGAACGTAAAATGTCTTTAATCGCTCTTGTTTCATCTACACTAACTTTTGGCTTGGATTTTGGTGAGGTGGGAGAAGAGCGTAAATAAAGAGTGATAAAAACAGGTCGTCTAGAAGAAGGGGTGCGAAGCCACTGGGAACCTGAAGAGCGGTGTGAACCACCCAACTAGGAGGGCAGGTGGCTCTTGCCGTTCTTCAAAAACAACCAAACCCTAAGAATTCTAAGTCCGTGTATCTTTACAGCTTTTCAGTTTATGCCTTTCAAAGGGAAACACAAAGCCGCTTATCTCTTGAGGGCAGCAGGGCTCACAACTGTATTTCAAAACAGAAACGGAGTCCCTCACTTATTTTTACTAAAAAACAAAACCCAGAACTGTGAATTCTGAAAACGGTTTCCCTGGCATTTGCTTCAAGTGGTATTAACGCGAGAACACAGCACACAGCCCTCCAGTCACTTGCTCCGGGCCAGGAGTACCGGAGTATTTCTTAAGCGACCAGCCTGGGCACTTGCATTCATTGGTTTTCACAGACCTGACAGACCGAATGCAACCAATATGGGATCAGTATTTTTCACTTTACAGAGCAACGGCACAAAGCAAAAAGCTGAAAATGGTGTTTCATCTCAAGCTCAGGTTACCTAACAGAACCAAGTCACTGCAGAACGACCCCTAGTTCTTTCCCTGCATGAGACCACCGGGAACTGTTTCCTGAAATTCAGATTGCACAACAGATCTGCCTGACAGACTAACGTCGGTGTGGACACGGTTCACGAAAGGCCACCAGAACGCTTTCCCTTCCGTGTGTGACTGCTCAGGTGATCCGTACATCTGGCATCTTAAAATTCAGGAGTGAATTATGTGTCTCCAACATATCCCATGTGTTTCACTAAGGGAGTCAGGGAGTGAGAACACAAAAATTAGGGTCTGACTTCTGACAACAAAATGCACGACCTGCTAAGAGGCCGGTACTTGGTGACCACTAGCAATAGCATTAGCTACAAAGTAGGGTATGCTGGCATTGAAATCAAGTTCCCATCTCATGCGCGTCCTCTCACGGCTATTCCTAATCAGATGGCTACTGTGGCTCCCGCTCCTGGGACAATAGTCCCCAATAAAAACAGATCTGTTTGAAGAGATTTTCCTTCCTTAAAATACCTTGAAAATCCAACCTGAAGGTGATTATAAACAGGCTTGTAACAAAATGCCCAGAACTGTCTCTGAAAGACGGTGATGATTTATTGGAAACAAATCACCCGAATTCTCCTTCTTTCTGAACATTTCCCCTGCTCCCTAGGTTCCCCTTTTTCTTGAGCCTCAAGTAGCTCAGTTGTCTGAGCCGCAAGCTTCCCTAAAATCTACTTGAATCATAAGACCTTGGAGGGCAAGGATGACAGAAGGATTGCCGCAGAGGGTCTAGACACTGTCCCTTCGTGCCCCCCGGCCCTTGCCGGGTTCCATCTTTCTTCCAATAGCTCAAATTCTGGATGCTTTTTGATTTGCTCACTTGTTTTTCGCCTGGAAGGACCAATGTGACACAGAGTACCAAAAGGATGGAATACCGACGACTTCCAGGGACAATGACACAGAAGGTGAGCAGTAACAATGGAAACCACTTGGGAGGGATGCCCGGGAAGGCGCTCTCAGCACAGAGAAACCCTGCTCAGCACAGCGTCCATTCCCCTTCCTCGGTTTCCTCCCCAGGTTTCCTACGGCACCTTAAACATCTCATCAAGTCTATACTGCTGCCCACCCGGAGTCTGGCCTGTGCATATTCCAAATTCCGTATCCTTTACATTTGATCAGCTGCTTCTATTAATATAAAATTTTTAAATAAAAAAATTCTTAATAATAATAAATTTTCTATAGAAACACTTTGGATTTTTAATTTTAGTATTTTTGTAACCCCATCACCCATTATGGTTTGGTTATCAGTTACCATCCGTATTCTACAGAGGGAAATAAACGGCAGATGGCAATTTCTTCAGGCCTGTGCAAGAGACTGATCCATAATGGGAGATTGGCACTGATAGTTAATGATGATGGAGAACTTTAGACGCATTAGCATGTAACTGATAGGACTTGTGTGATGGTGTTTATTCCTGCTATAACATTTGGAAGGGGATGTTCAAGTAACTACTACACACAGGTGGCAAGCTGGTTTCCTAAGGCGTGGGTTAAAAAATAAAATTTATAAAGAAAAAGGGATTGAAAATAGGTGGGGGAGGGGTTTCCTTCAAATGGATGGAACCCATTCTTTTGAAAGAAAACTCCCCTCTTACCTTGGTCCTGGAGCTCGTTAGTTCTCCTCTGTCCTCCTCCTAGGGGAGAAATACCCAAAGTTAAACAATAATAGAACATGGTCTTGTATTAAAGTCAAGTTCAGTTCTGGCCAACCCTTTCCTCAGGTCTCACAAGACACTACCAACTGTCTGATATCCTGGGGCGTTCATTGAAATGAGCTTCAGATTCATTTTGAGGATTAAGCCAAAGGGGAATGAACATACGCTGTGTAAGAGGGACAAAAGTCTGCTCTTATCAGTCTGTTGTGTCAGGGCTTGGATGAACTGAAGCCTGGCGCAGAGGAGCACACTGGGTGGGTGAATCAGGGAGAGCGTAGGGGTGAGGCGAACCTGAGCTCCTTAAAGAGACAGAGGCATGCTGTGTGCCCTCAACCCGTTTCCCTGAGGTTCCTGGTGTTTTTGAGGGTAAACGGATGGTGCTACAAGCCGACACTGTGTGGAGGGCAGCAGTGAATTTGGTATTAACAAGAATTATTGCAAACATGCAAAAAAAACGCAAAAAACAAAAAAACAACCAAACCCTAAGGGGTCATAAAAGGGGAGGGTTAGGAAAGTTGGGGAGAGGGGATAGTATCAGAAACTAGGTACTTGCTTTATTGGATCAAAACAGGGAACCACAGGTAGGACAGAGAGGTTTTCTTCCGTAATGTACCTCTAGCTAAGTAAGGCTTCTGGGATCTCTGGAGAGAAAGGCAGCAGCACATGAAAGGGGTGTGGATTTGGGGACGGGAGAATGATGGGCTCCTTCTCCTCCTGAGTGTCAGGGGCCACATCTGTCTAGGTGAAGACAGGAGCACCAGCACCAAGGATTTGTGGGGGCAAATACATTCATATACATGTGCTTGGTGGGTAGGAGTTGTTGAATTTGTTTCGTTTTTCATTTACATGGCATCTGATACAATCTTTTCTTGTTTGAACGACGTCTTTTTTTGAGACTCCCGTCTAGTTAGCCGAGCTTAGAGTCCATTCCTAGTCACCCTTTGGCATAATTTCAGTGACTGGCTCCCATAAAGATCAAATACCAGACAATTGATTGAGGTCCATGAGACATGAAGGGAAGTGGAGACCGAGAATGAGCCTGAACCCATACAAGATCATGTGCTATTGTTATTTAACTTTGGGTAATTTATTAAAATTCTTGATCAAGTAAAATGACATCAGGTGAGAAAATGGATGTACTTTGGAACCTTGGGTTGTCACCATATATTCCAGAGGCGTCGAAATGAAGGATGGGGTAATTGTTACTCTAATGGCCATTATGAAAATGTGCAGGGAAAAACCACTGTATGGAAGGTTCTACACTATCCGTCTGTCACCATCACCCTCTGGGCTTTGATCCCCTTGAAGCCACATGATGCAGACACGGCTGAGTAGAGCTTCTCCAATGACAAATACACGTGTTTGTCCTCTTGTTCTTACTTGGGAACCTTAACTTCGTTCATTATCTTGAAAGAGTATTTCAAAAATGTCCATTTTGACAAACCAGCCTTTTATCCACTGAACTCCATAAATTCCGAATACATATAGATATATACAGAAATAGGGAATTTCCTTTTTTCCTATAATAATACACTTGGAAATTGTGAAGCTGTGTTACAAACAGAGAAAAAGTATTTTTTTTTTTAATAAAACACCTATTTCATCCATGGAAGTCACCTAAACGACAGGGTTTTGAAGGAGGTATCTTTATATTCTGAAATGATGGGAAAGTCTACGAGTAAGAACTGTGGGGACATGGCGTGGACTGGATGAAATTCCAGTGGCATGCAGTCTACATGCTTCAGAGCATAAATGGGTTGCTATCTGTGATAAGGGCAAAAATGAAAAATAAATGAAGGAGCAACCAATGTTGCTGATGTTATCAGGGGCCCTTAAAAATTACGCTCTCAAGTATTTTATATTGAAACACCATGGGATACCATATTACATGGATCAGTTTTTATCATTATCTAGATAGGGAAGCATACATGCTGTTTTAAAAAAATAAATAAACAAAAGCAAGTCCTTCCATAGGCACATGCCTCACTTTTGCTGCTTTACTCCCCCTTTTACAACCCAGCGAATTCTGTCAGATTTGTACCTTGCCCAAAGTTTGACGGCAGGATATAATTTTAAATGTCTGTACAGGGAGGAAAACAAGACCTGCGTCTATCTCGGGCTCTGTGGTTCTTAAAGAGAAGTGCTTTCCTTAAGTATCTTTCTGTTTCACAGTGTAGACAGAATGTGATAAGAAGTAGGTATTTACTGAAGATGTGACTTATTTAATTCCAAAACCAGATGAGCTTGTATTGAGGTTCTGGGGATGAATTTCTCCCCAGTCTTACCGTCAGCAACTTCAAAGAGGTGTAAGGGAGTTCTTTGGTTGCTTTGCTAAAGATAGTCCAGGACGTGACACAGATTCTTAGACTCTGAAAGTGGGAAACTCTTCTGTTTCCACTCCAGTAACTCTGATGTTGGGGATCTTGGCCAATTTCCTCCCACTTTTGGACCAGTTTTAATTGTTGTAAAATTTTTATGCTGACCTGCAATCTATTCCTGTGTAATTTCTTCAATTTAGCCAGAATTATTTAGTTGTTGTTTTTTTCCCTAATATAAACAGTTTCTTGAGCTCTATGGGGTACTCTCAATACACTTTGAAATTATGGATATTGTTGAAACGCAACATGGGAGAATCACAGAAACTGTTGAGTAAGTTTTGAAATTAAATTGTATCTATGTTAAAAAGTTCTCTTTTGTTCTTTCCCCGTAAGAGCACTGGAGAGAGTCAGAAGATCGCTTTTCCAGTCTCAGCTATGGTACTGCGGGCAAGTCACTTAATGTCACCAACTGACAGACTCTTCCTCTTAACAGAGTGACATCGTCAGAGGGTGAAAAGCAGCAAGTAAAAAGAACCATGTGGGGGTGGTTAAAAAGCGCTCAGGCCTCACAGTCACTATTATTGTCTCACTTAAGAAATATACTGCTCAGTAATTTTTAGAGTTCTATCATCAAGCCAAACTTAAACATCACCTCTTAAAAGTGAACAGATTAAAAAGAACATCAATTAGATCATATATGAACTGGTTCTTTGCCTTCTACGATGTTAACATTGCTGTATCATTTAATAGAAAGCAACTTTTTCTGTTAGCCTTTGCTCTCTGCTTTTTACTCCGGGAGACCATCTGAGGAGAGCTCTTCTTGGACCCTGTTGACTTCTGGTTCCCTCCACCTGGCCTCGAGTAGAAGCCAAAGGTTATGGTACTGACTTAGGGGTCTGCATCCTTGGTTTCCTCCTACCTTTTCTATTTCTCCAGCCTATTTAAAAAAATTTCCTTTCCATATGAAAGGCACCAACAACTTAGAGCAGCTATATTCACTGATAAATGATTTTATGATTTTTTGTTTGTTTGTTTTAGTTGCAAATACCTGAAAAGACAGAAGAATAGGGGGCTGGGTATCTGAGAAGAGCTTCTCTCAGTTACTAACGGGATTCTGGCCTGTTGCCATTTTGAAAAAGGATGTTCAGAAGGTGTGTATCTGTCAGCCCCAAAGAGGAAGCAAACATTCTCTGTAAGAGCAGAGGTCTTGGGCGTAGGTCTCCACAGAGATTACGCCATCTTCTCTCTGTGGTGAGAGGTCCCACACACTCCTCTTCTCTTTCAAAGTAGAGAGCTGTTCGTGTCACATTTGGTTAACTGACTCCACTTTAATTCTTATTTTGGCTAACTTGCAAAGACTGAATGCTTAGAGAAGAAAGACTGAATAATAATGCTATAAAAAATTATCTGTGTGTCAGTTTCTTTCCTGAGTACCCTACGGGGGGTGGAAAGGTAAGCTAAATAAAGACTACTTTATTTCAACATGATGAGACAGGACCTTGCATGGTCAGTGGTATTTAAAATGACAGATGTCTCCCACGTCTTGGAATTATAAACTTGGAAAGGCAGAACTGATGCTAGGATTATTTTTATGCCTTTAATTTGTCTAGGCTGTTGAGTCATGTGATACTAAGGGAGCATAAGGAAATGGTCTCATAAAGTTTGTATGAAGTGTACTGGTGAGCCCTAACAATGGCTTTTCAGGTTTCCAGAGAGTATGGAATCTGTCCATTTAAAATAAACTACTTTCAATCGTAAAATAGACTTTTCTGGTATCAAGGAGGATAAACAAAGTATTTCTAACTTCCGTTAGTATGATTATCAGTCACAAGATATTCTTAGAATTAATACAAGGCTGTTTCTGAGAGGGCCTGGGGCTGGGGCTGGGGATTTTGTGTTTCGGTGCCGCGAGGATGTAAGGGATACGGTATTTGTGGCAAAGTTATCTCAAATTCTGTTATTTCATTCTGAAAACAAGTGTTATTGGACTAAATTGGGGGTGGGGAACCAAACATTAAAATAAATGAACTACTGTTTCTCATTCTTAGCTAAATTAAAACAACAGAATTCCAAACCAGAGTCTTCACTATTTTCCAGCTCACTCCAAATATCTGCCAAGCTATTTTATCTTCCCTTCCTTAAGTATGAATCATAAACCCAGCCCAATCTTGGCTGATATTATCTTTAGAGACAAAAGGAAGATAATAATGTCTCAAGTTGTGGTTGGCTGGTTTCCCATATGCTCTGCTGAAACAGTTTCATTTTTATGGAAAACCATTATTTACTTATGATGCACTAAGTAGAAGTTTATCATTAGGATAAAACTGCATTAAAACAGTATTGTATAGAATTCTACATTTAGGAGAATATGACATCTCCACAGTAAAGTGAGCTACAAACTTAGTTTATTACAGGTATTTTGGAGTTCCGTGGTAAATCTGATTACCATGCTCCCTCCAAAGTCCTGTGCGCATATGCATGTCTGAAATACTCTTTACACGTCTGATTATTTCATTAAGCATGGAAAAATTCTCTCTCTCGTGCAATCCCTCCCCACCCTACCTCCATGATCTCAGGTAAGAGGGACTTGGGACAGTCAGGGGTAGGAATCTGGTACGGTGGGACGATAACGCTGCTCGTCTTGTTCCTACCGAACCGCCGAGAGGAGTAAGAGCTGGGATCTCTGACAACTTGACTGACCCCTTCTTCTGCAGCAGCCTGCGCTGAGCATCTTTGCAGCCTTCCCTTTAGGAAGAGAAGTCCGGAGAACAGAATCCTATACAAGCAATGCACGAAAAAGCAAAAACAACAAGAAACCCACCTATCACCTGACCTTGCTGGTCTTCTGAGGATAAATCAGCAGCGGCTCCTGGTTTGTGAACGACAAGGGCATTTACTATCTATAAAATTCATGGTTCTACAGCCTGAGGTCTTCTAGGGAAGAACACTATCGGACAGTTTCTCTTATAATTGGGCACAGACAGGCCCAGAGAGGAGCTTTGTAGCCATGGACAGAAGCTGCCTCACACCCAGCAGAGACACGTTTCACACCAGCAATTTCTCTGGTGGGGGGTGCTCGTCCTACGGCTGAGACTTTAACCGGCGGCAGCAAACCCAGGCATGGGCCGCACCAATGTGTCTGATTCCCTATAAAGCAGGACCTCTGCGGCCGCTGCTGTTTTCCAGCTCTAAGATTCCTGGGGCCACATTTCCCTTCTGTCCTGTCCTTACCCTTCTCCCCCCGTCCTTTTCGATTCTTTGCTTTGACTACCCAGACTTGATTTTCTTAGTAGGATGTCTTAGTTGGGCCTCCTTCTAGATTTTGGCATCGCCAGTGCTCACTCTCACTCTACAGAACGGCTTCCAGACACAATGGCAGCTCTAGTGCTCGGGTTGACAGGGGGACACGAGGGAACAACCGAGTAAGTGTCTGAGGGTTCTGCATTGCTGGGTGGAAGCCCACGTGTGGGTTCTCCAGGGGTCAAGCCAGAAATGCCAAGTCTGACGAAAGACACCGCCCCCCCCCCCCCCCGCAACGGCACTGGCAAGACAACACTTACATTATTAATGTGAGGATACGTTCATCCACTTAGCAGCTGACAAACTCTGGTCTTAGACACAACACTCTATCTCCTAAGTTCTCTTGGCACGTGTGGGTCAAGGCCACATGACTTGGTTTGGCAAGGCCGTGTGACACGTCTGGCACTCACATTAACTGTGGTATTACTGAGTCGATTTGAATTACACAGGATATACATGTTCTCTCTGGAGGTTCTCTTTCTCTATAGGATTTGCTTATAAGGCAATTACATGGGACTAAAGAACAAAACTTTGGGATTCTCCCTTTTCTCAGAACTGTCACAACTGACGTCCAGTGTTGGTGTCTTTTCTGATCAGGCTGTGAAGGCTTGACCTGGTGAACCTCATTTATAACATTTTTATCTCCTTATATTTAATTCTCTTTGAAGTGGCTGAAACTAAAATGACCACGAATTACCCACTTTCTGAGACAAGTTACTAAAATATGATTTCTACGTGTCACAGTGAGTAGGAGCACACAGCTAAACATTAAATTTAGAAGCATCTCGATGTGGTGTGACCTATGGCAGTCACAAAGCCGAACTCAAAGGGAGCAACTTGACAACAATGAGCAAATTCTCAGAGGGGACCCCAGGGGCCATCTGTTGAATGAGCTGGCAAATATGTGATGGCAAATCATATTGGCATTCTTTTTTTTACTAGTAGGAAGGACGGCAAACATGTTTAATGCCTGGTAAATCTTAAAGAAATGCAGAAAAATGCCACATTCTTTTTCTTCTTCCTGGGAGCTATGTTTTCAGTCATCCTTCAAGCACTGGCAAGACCTAATCGAAAAATGTAGAATTTCTAAAAGCAGTGGAAAAGTTTCAGGTTTCGTACTGGACTGGACATCGAGAAAGGAAGGGAAGGATGGAGTATATGGACGGTAAAGGGGATTATTTCCCCCTCGGATGCATGTAGTATTGGTAACCGTACTATGTGCATCTCAGTTGGTGAATGCAATAACACCCGGTCCCTGCAATAAACATCAGCATCTCTGGGAGGAAACCGGGTAAGTGATTAAGCACATCACAGCCGGGTTCGTGTGCTTGTGTGCGTGTATGATGGACATGTGTATGCGTGTGTTCTAATCCCTAGTCCAGCTATTATTCCAAGTTGTAAGGGATCACAAGGACTAAATCACCTGTAGCATCTCTTAATATAGCATCAAGAAGAATGAAGGGTATTCATATGCAGCACATGCAGAAACCTCTTCTTCCATAACAGTTAAAATTTAAGGGGCGCCTGGGTGGCTCAGTGGGTTAAAGCCTCTGCCTTTGGCTCAGGTCATGATCCCAGGGTCCTGGGATCGAGCCCCACATCGGGCTCTCTGCTCAGCAGAGAGCCTGCTTCCCCTCTCCCCTGCCTGCCTCTCTGCCTACTTGTGATCTCTGTCTGTCAAATAAATAAATAACTAAAATCTTAAAAAAATTTAAAAAAATTATGTACAATCTACTGCAATTCATTTCCTGAAAACAAGTGAAAAATTTATTCACTTGAGGCCAAGTGCTGCTCAGGAATTATTAGCACTAAGGTTTCACTTTCTGTACCTGTAAGCTTTTCTAATGTCCACCTCAAGAGCTAATAGCAACTTGTTACTAGCACTGAAAGAGACACCAACTTTATTCTCGCTGACAAAATCCAGCAGGCCCCTGGTTCCCAAACCTTGCAAGTACCCTCCAACCAATGAGTAAACACCTATCACTAATTTCACATGAGAAAGTGGTTCCTTAAGGATCATATATTTTTTTCACATGTGGATTTGAATACAAGGTTTAATACACGTGCCCTGAACGATCTTCCAACATGATTGGGCCCACAGAGGATGCTGCCCACGCTGATCGAGATGTAGACGTAGGCTGGGGGCTGCGCTCAACACGGAAAGAAGAGGGCTGATGAAAGCTGTGCTACTCTGATTCCCATTCTTTGCACCTGCTCCCCCTCCCCCAACGCTGTGGCCCTGGCTTGGAGCTGGCCGCTGTGGACTGAGCCTCACATGCCTCGTTTCACAGGCTCCTGGGACAGGAGAACAGCGAGTCCAACCAGGCCTCCATTTGCCCAGCTCTCAAGTACTGATCAAGTCCTTTTGGAACTGCTTTCTTCTGAAACATCATTGTGGGGGTGGGGCGGGTGACAGAGCATTTGTCTTATTTTAGACCCAGTCTCGCCAATATTTTTAGAGAAGGCAAAATCTGAATAAAATTATCACTGCTGAATAATAGAAGGTAGGAGACTAGTGTTTGTTTGCCTTTTTTTTTTTTCTTCCCCAAACTTGGCTTTGAACACTAGGGTCAAGTCTACAGATTCTTACAGAGGCCGGGGGAGTCTTCCGTTGGGATCCTTTACTATGTTCCCTGGAGGCACCACTTGCAAGTACTACAAACTGTGAGTATCTTCAAAGGGGCTGTTTCCATCTCACAGCTATTTGGGACCCAGTAACCTCTGCAGTAACTAAGTTAGGGTTCCCTCTAAGCACCTGTCCGTTTTACTTGCTGCATAGTAGAGAGCAGAGCAACCAAAGGAACGTGGGTAATACAGTGAAGACAGGATTTTGTCAGTAGAACACACGGCTCTCCTGCCCAATAAAGACTAGAATATGTGCTGCTGAAGCGAGGACATCTCCCGCCCAGTAACTACTAGAGTACAGGCAGGTCTCTGGTGTGCAGTGAAGTCGACCCGGACACACGCCTCTTTCAGCTACGCTCCGCACTCCGCGGTCTGAAGCACAGGTCTCCTGTGGAGGCTCCTCAGCCAGAGGACAGACTCCGCGATTGTATCGGGTTGTCAGGGTGTTGGAGAAGGAACGGTAAGGAAGCCAGGACGCCGAGAGGAGGATGAACGGCATTGTGCACATGAAAAGAAGATTTGAGAGAAACAGCAGAGTGTGGGGAGAGTTGAGAGATAATATAAAAGAGGAGATTTTACCTTTTCATCTCACAATGGGAACTACACGTTTTCTTCAGAAGATGACTTTGGAAAATAACTAACTATGCCAGTAAGATTTGGGTTCTCTCGCTGACCAGTAAAGCTCACAGACACACTCGCCTGTGATCAGTTGTGAACTTACTCACACTGCAGTGCAAACTTTATTACAGTAAGATCTACAGAGGCTCCGTTCAACGGCATCAACAGTCCTAGCATTCTTCTACGACCTCAAACTTGACGAATCTGTGTCCAAGTACAAGAAACTCAGTAATTTCAGCACGGTTACTGCCCTTCTCTGTAACTGAAAGCTTTCTGTAAACCTCGCGAACTCAAGTCTGACATAAAGTCTCTGTGCGTTATTCCTCTCCCATGAAATCAGGCTCTGGTCCTCCCTGTTGCAGTGTTTTCTACCCCAGGCACAGAGACAGTCTCTGTCACCACCCACACGGCATTTGTTTGAAAGTCTACAGTGGAGACCCGAGTTTCAGCTTTCCATCCTAATTCTACATCTCAGTCTTCCTCTTTTCTGGGACACTGACTGCGAAGCACCGGAAACGTGAGACTCCCTAGACTGTCAGCCATTTGTCTGCATTTTGTGCTCTGGCTGACGCAGCAGGAAAGACCCCCATTTGAATCACGACAGCAGAGTTTGTGAGCAGGACAATGAAACAGACCAAATCTCACTGTATCCAGAACTATTAATGCAAAGACTTAGTTAAAAAAAAGACAGCTCCTAGGAAAACAGTCTACTGGATAAATAAGGCAGAAAGGTCGCAAAGGCGCTCTCACTGCGGATGCATCCTTGCAATCTCGCTGTGATAAATGCAGTTGTTTTGAGTATGTTCCTACAAACTAAATCACTTATACAGAAGGTGCCCACTGGTCCAGCTCTATATGAGGCTGCCTCTGTTCAAACAGAAGGCTCCTCATTGAGTAAGAATGAGAATTTAAGCTTAATGAGCCTCCCGCGTAGTGGGCCGGGGGTGGGGAGGTGAGGAGGTGAGGAGGTGGGGGTAAGGTGCACGCCATTAGCCGTCCGTGCTCTTGCAGCGTTCTCGACGGGACACAATGACTGTGGTTTTGGCATGCAGGGGCTGCTTACACAGGAAATAGTGGCGTGTATCAAACAAAGTACAGAAACAAACTCTCCATCCAGGAAGCGGAGTTTAACAATTGCCTCATTAACAAGAGCCAGGGAAGGACAGGAAAAGAGGGGGAAGCCAAGAGCGGATTATTATCCAGTTCTAGACAGATGAAGCCCTTCAGCGTCTCCCCAAACAATCCCCGTAGTGTGGATTTGACAAAGTGGCACATTTAAGAGGGAACTCTCTCTTGCCATCAATGGCAGTCAGGCGCACCCGTATCTGAGGGCCAAATGCAGTCCCTGGAACTTGACTTTATCAGAAGACACAAGACAGAGGACAAGGCAGCTACATCCACAGAGAATTAATTAAGAGCAAAAGCGACATCCAGTGAATGTAATCAATAGTCTGAGCACTGATCTACATATCAACCACCATTGCTTTCTCCCCTTCTCGCCCTTTTAAATTAGTTACACGAGGGTGCTCTTACAACTCCTATGTCAATAGAGATTTCTTTGCTCCTTGGCTTTGCCGAAATGACACATGTCTCCTATCGCGTCTTACAAAACAGACCCTCGAAGGCCAAACACTCTGATGCCAGTTTGAGTTTCTGAATGGCTGGAACATTCTGGGGTGGAATTTTATCAAGGGTTATTTATTGGTCTGGCTTTCTCCCTGGACATTCCTCCAGTTTTGTACGAGACGTATGTGCAAAGAAACGTGATTTCCTGCCAAAGTCCATACCCAAGTCTGTCTTTACTGGCTCATTTTGTTCCCTCTCCTTTTAAAATAGTCCCTTTTGGACACACCATAAAACTCCTCACTAATTATTACAGTGTTGCTTGCAAACAATAAATACTGGGTTAACCCAATCTTTCCAGGGTTCCTGTCTGTTTCTCGGAACTGTGTCATTCCACCCCTTCCCCCCCCACCCCCCCGCCCCACCAACCCCAACACACATATCCAAAGCACTGCAGTTCCCTTTTCCAAACCGTGAAAACAATCACATCGTCTTTATACTGCTTTCATTCCTACCGGCTAACAGTACAGGTCTCATTACTTTCAGGTTTCAAAGGCTTACCAGAGACATCACTTCTCAAGACCGGGTTCGTGGTTAAGTCCTTTAGCAAAGATTCTGATTTCTTCTGGAATCTGTGCTTTGTACGAATCCCTTCTAAGCAGCACTGTGACCGGAGTGACCTGTCAGTCACTGCTGACCTCGGCCTGCTCTAGACCCAGTAATTCACCAATAGCCTTTACTGCTTAAGGAAAATAGGATATTCTGCATCCTGGGCATAAACATGTGAATTCCCTATGTCCAGGACCAATAGGGCAAAAGGGGCAGATTTTACCAACATTTCCTTAAGAATGAGAGTCTCATCTTTAGCACATGTGGATTTTCCAAGCAATCCACATGTGAGATGCTGTGCTCACAGATCACACTGCAGGGGTCTGTGTGTGAACAGTTACGGACTGTCATCAGGTCTAATTGTACAGACCTTACTTACAGCACACTCCCTTTGCAACGGGCGAGAGTGTGACTGGAGTAAGCCCCATAGAATCAGAGCCCAGCTTCCCGCTGACCGCGAGTCCGTCTATGAACAGATGTGGTTACAAAGTTAGCTCCAATACAACCTTGGGGTAATCTAAAATATAATGATGCCATAATCAATGAAACACTGAAATGGAAAAAAAAAGTGGTTTGTTAGGAAGAGGTTGATTTCTTCATACTCAGAAACTAGTGGGCAGGCAGAATTTAAAAAAAAAAAAAAGTCATGATAAAATGTAGAATCAGTAGCTGACAAAATGAGAGTGCAGATTTGAGTGACCAAAAAAAGTTGATGAGACACAGAAGCGTCACTACCCATGTTTCAGGCCCACTGGAAGCAGCTAGTGTTCAACCAGTTTGGTTTTTATATGGCCTTAAAAGATATACAGGTCAACTATGATTAATTATTCCAAAATTTAAAAAAAATTACCTGACTGTTGATCAAAACATATGAAATGGAGAAAAAGAAAAAAAAAAACAAAACCAAAAACGAACATACCATGTTCACACACAAAACAAAACCACTGTGTCGGGGACATCAGGGAAGGTGGAATATTATAACAACACATGTTACATTGTTATACTATCCCACCCACCTTAATGAAGAACCCTTGGGTGTAGCTACTCCGTAGCCTTTGGAATCCAGATTTCCTCCCACTTTCATTGTGTCACACGGCTTTCGCTGCTCGATGTACTCGTTCATAGTGGACTCCAGGAGGAAGGCGAATTTGCCTTTGGATTTTCGGACCCGAGCTACTCCCTCCGCGGTCGTCCGAGTGAACACCGACGGCTCTGCGGATCGCATGTAGGTCCACATCTTTTCGTACACTGCTATTTTTGATCTCTGGAGGAAATGCAAATAAAATTAAATTCAGGAGAGAAGGGAACAGCATGTTAATAGTGACCGAACCGGACGAGGAGAAAGCCTTTTTTAAGTACCTTTTCCTGGTCCTGCAACTCTGGTCTGCCTGGCTAACCTGTTCCTCTCCCATTAGAAAGCTGTTTTACAGTTAAGGACATCACAGAAACAGCAGATATTTAGAAGTGATATTGGAACAAGCAGGTCCCTCTGGTCATAGATGATTACCCTACTCAGCTGCCTAAAGAACAACGTATTATCATTATTTTTAAAGGTAGGATGTCATAGAGTGCGGGACATATAAAATCGTGCCCGCTATCACAGTCATGGTAACCCCGGAAGGGGCCAACTCTGCAAAACTCCCTTTAATTCTGTGCCTGAATGATAACTGATAAGGAGTGCTGCTATACTGTTTTCATTTTTATCTTTTCTCATGCCTCCATGTTTTAATATGAAGCCTTCTAAGATGTATACGAAAGATGGTCAGATCAAGCCAGCAGCTGAGCACGTACCGAGGAGCAGACATAGTGGGCTTCAAACCCAAACGTCCATAACTCAAGAGGCAAACGCTGGATCCACCAGACAGCTGTGGGCTTTTTCTCATAAAATCTCCAAACAGAATATCCACTGACTTTAAAGAGAAGTGATTCCTCCTCCATAGGTATAGACTGGTTATACGATAAATGCCATGGAGATGACAAGTGCCACCCAGGGAACAGGGTCAGGGAGGGCCTGACCATGCGGGGGTGGGGGGACAGATAGTGAGCACACTCACGGTCAGGAGCCCCAGGCGATGGATGGAAGTGATGCATCCCTATACCCCACACCTGAAACTAATCTGACATCCTATGTCAATGACACTTCAAGAATAAGTTTTTTCCAAGTAAAAAGTTAGAAAAACTGAAAAGAAAGAAAGGCGATTCTTGTTTTCCTAGGATATATTTTGGAGAGTTAGTCTTTCTAATACCTTGACCTCAGCCAAGAAATCTATTTATTTCTGTCTATTTGGGCTCCATCTACTTTAGTCCCACTATTTAATTTACCTAGAACCTTCCGCTGGTCTCTGCATTCCTATTCGGTTTTTTCATCCATACAGACATTTTAAAGGTGAAAATACATCTAAATGAACTCAAATGTCCCCAGACATGTATTTAATGAGGTCGAGAAGCCTGCACTCTGTTTGATGTTCGATAATACAATGGTACACAGACTTCTGTGGTGCACGGGCATCTGTTCAATACCAAGATGCTAAGATTTTGCATCTCGATCCAAATAAAAATTAACGGACATTTCATTCAGACTTACATTTAAGCACGAGGGAAAATCCCAAGTAGCATGAATATGCATTTTATAGGGACCCTCCTTTGTTTATCAGAATAGAGTCCAGTAAGAGATGGATCTTCAATAACCAACAAGTATCCTGAGCAGCAAACTTAAGACATGTTTTGAGGCAAAATCAAACGATTCGTTTAACCAAGAAAGAAACCGATAAATGTTGTATTTAAAAGTTTGGTTTCAGAAGATGGAAACTTCGTAATCAATATCCTATGTAACAGTAAGAGATTTGCACACTTGGACACTATTAAAAAACCCAGATATTCAATGTCACTGTATATTCAAATGCTGGTAAATATCACGATGGAAAATAGACATCCTGTATTGTCTTATGAATGTTTTCACGTTATTAACACTTAAAAATACTGCCATGATATAGAGCCTGTGGGGTGTGTGTGCATGTGTGCGTGTGTGTGTATGTAACGACAGGTTACCTCTGGTTATAGAATTCCTTACATTAAGAAACTGCATACCAACTACTAAATAAAATTGCAAAGATTCTACGTGCATCTAGGACAGAGGAGCATCTGGATTCAGAACCCTCAGCTGTGGGATCCACTAGGGAGGCCGTTTGCCTGGCCCCAATCAGTCCATCTTTAATAACACAATTCTCTTCCAGAGAATGAACTCTGCCATTTTACAATGAGTTCCAAACTCTGAAAATCATAAACTGTCTCGATCACCAGATACAGACGTCCTTAACACTTATTCTGATTATTTCCATTTAGAGAAATGTTGGTAAACAACATCCTTTTGGTGTATAATCACTCTTCAAAATATACTGGTAACTTGAGACTTGTACCTAAAAAGATACAGCATTCCACAAACATTGCACACTTTGTCACATACACTATATTGAAAACAGAAGAAATTAAACCTATTATTTTGAATGGAAAATTTTTTTGAAATTTTTGAAGAATATGAGAGTCCGGCTAGTTATCTGGCAATTTTCCAGTTACTGTTCAGCATGTTACTTAAAGGAACTGGAACCACTAAACAAAATTAACACAGCAGGGTGGAAAAAGTATTTTCAGGGGTTGGTAATTAGGAAGATAATTTAGTTATTCCTTTTCAAAGGACTAAAGTACCTTTAGGCCACTGATACTTTTTAGAAGTCCATTTGTACAATACTAATGTGAAGGAAATTACTGTTGCATTTGTTTAAATATACTGAATTACATATACCAGAAATGCAAAAGAAGTTAAATTAATTCCTTTAAAGTTCAAAAGAAAGAGGAATCCACAGTGTAGTTGGGCCACACTTAGCAAAACCTTATGTATAAAAGAAATTGTAAAGATACAGCACCTGGTGGAAAGAGAAATAAAGCAACTCCTTCGGGGGAAAAAAAAAATCACACTGTCACTCTATGAATGTTTAGAAATTCTGATTCTGATTTCAAGGTGCAGGGCAGAGATAAGGTCACATTCACTTGGGGAAGGGAGTACTGGGGGCATTCAAGTAGGGAAGAACTGGAAATAATATTCCCGTGCTTTATTTGTGACCACAGTGAGTGTTAAGGAGCGAGGGCAAGCAAAGCTTTGTAAATTTGATGAGACAGGCTAAAAGGGAATTTCTGCAGACCCAGCAAACTCCGAAACACAGTGATAATGGGATTCTAAGTCCTTAAAATCTTCAGCTGTAATTATCTTTTTAAAGATCAGGCTGGGGGAGTAAATACGCCCCAGGTCATAAGCCAAGATAATACAAAAGTCATTATTTTTTTGATATTAGAGAAGTAATCTCAGAATTATTTCTTTCCTCACTGTGAAGTTCAACATAGGAAACTTGCTGATTTAAAGCACTGTTTTATTACTGAAAATAACTCTTGGAGTTTTAAAAATGTGCTGTTCTTTAAACTGCTCAAGAATTAAGTATTCCCGCCTTTCCGGTTTTTAATAGAAAACAGGTACAGATGTCAGGCATTCTAGTTAACATTAACATTGTTGCCAGGTCCCCGTTTCCAGCAGCTCAGGCGGCAAGGCCGCGGTTTGCAGTATTTGATAATCTTCTTTTTTTTTTTTTTTTTTTTTTTAAGATTTTTTTTTATTTTTATTTATTTGACAGAGAGAGAAAGATTACAAGTAGGCAGAGAGGCAGGCAGAGAGAGAGAGGGGGAAGCAGGCTCCCTGCCGAGCAGAGAGCCCGATGCGGGGCTTGATCCCAGGACCCTGGGATCACGACCTGAACCGAAAGCAGAGGCTTTAACCCACTGAGCCATCCAGGCGCCCCTGATAATCTTCTAAGCCCTGAGATAGTCATCCACCTCATTTACGCCCTCGCGGAGTGAGGGATGACTACAGCAGCCGCAGTATGAAGTCGGAGCTGCAGGGCCCATCAGTGCGTGAGCCTCAGGTGCACAGTAACGTCTGAACACCTCACCAGCAAGGCTGCCGTCAGGGACAGGTCCGGACGGCCCTTCAACGCCTCCACGTTCATGCTTCACGAGGTGCACAGAACACCGAGTTTTATAACGGGGCCAAAACCAAGGCATTCGGATTCATCTCCCCACCCACGGCCTAGTTCCTTCTCCAGTCGATTTGTGACTGCAACATTTTTTGGAAGCATGGGTACGGGTCACTGCCTGAGGCAGTTTAATGGAGCTGATAGATGTACCATTACTGTGTTCCTATGAGAAAACAGTTCTGACAGGTACAAAAACACCCTTCACATTCCACTGCCTCCACCTGTCAGACAAAATGGTTTATTTAAACCAGCCCATCATCTGTGGGACGGGAGGGAGAACAGGGCCTAGGGAATGAATTAGATTTTTATCAGAGAACCCACGTTTATGCCTTCCTGAAAGGGTGCTGCCAGGGAAAATTATTTTCTTGTCCCATTAGGGTTCAGACTGTTCTGCAACAATAAATAGCTTATACAAAATCTTTCCGGGGCACCTGGGTGGCTCAGTGGGTTAAACGACTGCCTTCGGCTCAGGTCATGATCCTGGAGTCCTGGGATCGAGTCCCGCATCGGGCTCCCTGCTCGGCGGGGAGCCTGCTTCTCCCTCTGACCCTCTCCCCTCTCATGCGCTCTCACTCTCTCTCTCCTCTCTCAAAAAAATAAATAAAATCTTAAAAAAAAAATCTTTCCATTTTAAAGCTGCCCTTTTGGGGGTGCGGAGGGGGCAGAGAGAACAGGCCAAGGTGACGGGCGCGGCCCGCAGGAAAGGCTCTGTAAATCCAGCAAGCAGCTTCCCTTCGTCCTCTACTTCTTATCAATGTGGTCTCTTATCTCCCTCACCAGTTTTTAGAACATGGAACACTTTTTAAAAACTCTATAAAGATTAGAAATAAACATTTTCTGTGTGTTCGATGCCGAAGAGCTGTACAGTGAGTTATTTCTGAATTTTTTTTTTTTCAGGGCATCAACATGACATTTCTTTCTCCCTTATCACTCAAGGCAGAATGATGAACCTGCAAATATTTACCTTATTTACATGAAATTTGGTCACCACTGCTCAGTAAAATGCAAGTGTGTTCCATTTTGAGCCTATGCATAATGGTTTCTAGGCAAAGTTAACTGAATTTTACTTACCTAGTTTTGGGTGGAAGGAGTTAGAAATTTACAGATTTCTGGCAAGGTACTATAATTGTGCTAAAATGTGTTAGAGCAGTATACTTCTATCAGGAAGCTTTAAAGACTGGGATGCACTCAGTAAGTTTTAAAAATTTGGTGAGTTAAGTTTATCCAGGGAATACTGTTAGTAAAATCTATTGTCATGAGCATTACTTACAGTTCTAGAAAAATCCGCAAATACTTTTTAATTATCGTAAATGTTTCATTATATCTACTAGCAATGCTCTCTCTAAATTGTTGACAAGGACACTGTTCACTGCCTGGTTTCTTTTGTAAACAAGCCCAATGATGGGTTTGACAAAACTTTTGATTGGTTTGTTCTTAATTCAGTATTATGTAAACACATGTAGTTAGATCCTCTTAAAAAAGAGAAATCTCTTATGAACTTCAAGTACATGACAGTTAAAGGCTGGCTTAAAGAGTACAGTGTTTTGTTGTTTTTTTCCAAGCTGAGTGGGAAAATGATAAGCATATGCATTTGAATGACAATGTGCTCTCCCAGTATTGTGTTTGTAAGCTACTTACTTCAAAGGGCTGTCATTAGTTTTACATGAAAGCTTAGAAAACAGGGAAATAAAATTCCTGTCTCCTAAATTAGTAAACATCTAGCCTGTAAGCAATTGAAATTAAACGTAAAATATCCTCGTTATTACTTGGGTAAATATTTGTGAAATTGTCACTCTGACTGTCTTTTAATGTTATGGTTCTGAAGTCACAAAATGAATCCTTATCTCTGACCAGACATTATCAAGTGCATATCTCTGGATTTAAGTACAAGCAGAGTAAAAGAGTTTCACGGATCAAAAATTCCTCCTCATAGTGGAACAAACAACTAAAAAAACAGAATGTTTTTTTATGTACCTAGGTACATATCCATATATGAAATTATTAACAGTTTGAACAATTCTATCTGTAAAAGCAGAGAAATCGGCACACATAATATCCTGCGGTGCCCAGAACTTAACGGTTCTGTTACCATTATTCTGTGAGAAAGCAAATGTTGTGCTTTGAAATCCATTGTTATGAATAGATTACAGACTCTACCTCACAGAAGGAAGTATAAGCTGCAATTAAGGTTTGGGGTTTCAAAGAAGTGGCAAGTTAAATGTATTCTTGAGACAAACAAAAAACCCTTGCTTTCACTGTTGTGCCCTTCACCCCCAAGCACATCTAAATTATAATCTTCCCAGATGCAGTATCATCACAGCATTATCAAAACTGGAACCTTCTGGATAAGTTGCACTCTAAAGTTCTCTTAATTACCTTTTTGTTGTTACTTTTCCTCGGGTCTCTATTGCAGTGTGAATAAATCAATTAGCTTTTACAAACTGAAGTGATTATAATACCCAAGTAGAAGTATTAGCATTAACCACAGCATTACTATCATATCTGCAAAACGTACAAACAGCTAGAGCCCATAATATAATGGTTGGCAGAAACTGTCTGAGTTTCAAAATTATGAACATTTCATGGTTAGTTCTTCCCTTAACTTACTCTGAAGAATTCTTTTGTTGACCCTGAATCCAGGGTTCCATAGGCAATTTCTGTTTGTTTGGCCAGATCTTCCGCACTTTCTATGGGGGAGACCATTCGTTCAACCGTCAGGAAAGCGGCGAGGTTAGCGGTGTAGGATGATATAATGATGAGCGTAAAGAACCACCAAACACCTCCAACGATTCGACCTGAGAGGGATCTAAACATGGATAAGATAATGCACATTTTCCTTTCTCTAACCAACATAGAGAAAGAAAAGAAATATCATAAATTCACAGGGTACGTTTAAAACCACGATGGCAATTACAGTTTTACCTTCTGTCTACTCAAGAATGATTCTATCTTTCTGTATAATCCGAGGCTGGGCACGCTACCTAAAGTATATGAATGCTACTGAAAATATGGAAAATGTTCCCTTTTTATTGTTTGTTCCCAGAAACGTGGAACTTAATGCCTTTCCTCCAGGTACAGGAAAGGAACCCTTACTGAAATTCACTGATACCCACCCCACTTTACATTTCAGCATCTCTGGAATTGGGGTGTAGCCTACACGTGATGAGATAAACACACTCGTGTGGCTTCATCGGCAGCATCACTGATCTCTTTGTGGTACATGAAACAACAGTGCGTGTTAACAGTGGGTGAGGTCTTAGATTTCATACAGATGCCCTGCTGAGAGGACCTGCCAGGGCCTTCCCACGGAGCCCTGCCAGGGCGGGTGGGACACACCGAATGGGGTTGGACCAGATGAGGACTCAGACTAGTCTCAGAGTGACCACCGCTGGGGATCGTTTTGTCTGTTTGATATTTCATTTCTGATCTGAGCTGAGGGTGGGCTATCTCCAAACATGTCTTTACATTCTGCCCTAAACAGGTTCTCTCTGCCATTGCCAACACGAGCGCAGAGTGTGACTTCTCAGTGCACTGGGGGATGCCGTTAAAAAACAGACACTAAACCTCAAAAGAAAAAAGTTCTCTCCTCATCCTTTCCCTGGTATCAGGGATGTGTGGGTAAGGTGGGTGCAGAGGAAAAGTGAGGATGGAATGAATAAAAAATCCAGGTAATTTTATCATTGATTTCACTGCCTGGGACCATCAGATTTCAAAATTCCTGGGACAAATTGCTTTTAAACATTTTTTTTTTTTTTTTTTTACTGTAAGAAAAAAATCTCCTATTTTCCATGACATTTTTAACTTTCAAATTCTCCCTTCTTAACCATTATTATTAAGTAGCACCTGTCAGTTTTAACTTAGCACTTGCTTCATCCTGGTTTTCAAAACCATCCCATGACTTGCTTTTGCTTTCTTTTCATTTGATTAATTCAGTTACTGACCAGTTTTCTATGTTATTGGAATTTAAACACATTTAGAGTTTTCCAGGGTCTTAAGGAACACAGACTGCATTGTGCCTAAAATGTCTCTTTTTGAGAAAGCATACATTTCTTTAAAAAATCTGTGTATTTGCGATGCTAATCTAAGTCACATATTTAAGTTCAGTTCATAGCCTTCTCCTACTTGCAGTTATTTTTTCTGTGGGAGAAGGTTGGTTTTTTGTTTTGTTTTGTTTTTTTTTGCAACAGGAGACTGGCTGCATTTCTGGCAAACGTAACTGAAAAATGTCTTAGTGGCATCCAAAGGAAGTGAACCATGACTCCACAGATACTGAAAAACATGTCTATTAAACCAACACCGTATTGACAATGCTGAATTTGCCCACAGCTTACTTAGCTCATGTTCTGTTACACAGAACAACGGATATCTGGTACATAATATACCGACTCATCAGGCGTTAGGTAAAGTCTATGGCAGAAATCCCCCATAAGGTATGTGGGGTGTAAACTGAGGTCAAAATTAATTTTTATAAAAAAGGAACAACAGCAACAGTAACAAAAAATTCTGATTTTGAAAAGGAGACCCAATGAAAACGAAATCTTAGTCTGACAATTTAGATTTTCATTCCCACCTGTCAGACCACTGAAGGCAATTCCCACCTGTCAGAGCACTGAAGGCAATACTAACACTGCGTGATTTCAGAGACTTCGGAGTGGTTGCCTATGTTACTTCTCCGCTGGGAAAGTTCATCATTGTTATGTGCCACATCTGGTGCTAACTTGGAAAAACTGGCCACGGTGGTACTCAGATTAATTTGGGAATTGCACACCCCCCCCCCGCCCCCGCCGGGAGATGAACGTGCGGAGAGACAGCCTGCACAACACTGAGAATCACGGGGCAGTCAGTGAGGAAGCAAGAGGTTTCAAACTAACCTGGGTGAAATGTCACATCCTTGCTGCATGAAAGCACCCAGGGAAAACCAGAGGCTGTTAAAGATGCCAAACTCATTGGGAGGCTGGTCGCTGGGTCCTTCCTTTCCATCCTCTGGCTCTTCCGTGTGCCATTCATATGGACTAAACCTGCTAACTAGGAATAAGACCACGCTGACACCAATGTAGGCAAACACTATACACATCCAGATCTCATAGGCCAGAGGATCCAAGAAGGAAAACACTCCCGGTTTAGATTTCTGAGGCTTTTTGATCATGATAGAGATGCCCAAACTCATGAAGGGCTTAGAGAAGTCAATGACCTCCTCTCGGACCAAAGTGATTGTCAGAGGGGCGATAGCAATCTCTGCTTTCTAGAAGAGAAGAGACACATGAAAACACAGAGGTTAATGCACTTCATGAAGCGGCTGGCACGGGGTTGATCCACTCAAAACTGACGAGTTATGCATTCACTCTACATTCTGAAGGGGAAGGCTAACAGCGAGCTGAGCGCGAACAGCGATAAACAGAAGGTGGACGGTAGATCGTTTTTCCAAGAGAATATACCCCGTGCAAGTGCATGAGATATTTTCACTGCTGCTGGCGATTAGATGAGAGGAAGAGACAGGGAAAGAGTGGATAGAAGCAAAAATGTACTTGAACTCAGATAATGTCTTCGTCTTTAAGGACATGAGCCGGGCCAGAGGAGGAGCCTTAACGGACTTCCCATATGGCTGGATTTCCGAATTTCTCGGCCGGAACTGCCATTATGTTGCAGCGTTTTCTGTTTCATTTGGAACGGTGCCACTGACTCATGACTTGGCCGTCCTTAATATTATGAATGCAAATTTCAAACAGTCCTTTTTTATTCCTTTCCAGTTGTAGGAAAACCTTCCCTACAGTCTGTGTTTGTAGGATGGAAGACACCTGCCGTTTGAGGACATTTTCCAATCCAGCGCACACACAAAAATCTGAAAATTGGCATTTATTTCTCCCTAGCCACATACTTTGATTTTATACTCTGAATTTCTAACACAGCGTTCGGAAAACAGTGGATTCAATTCTCAGCTCTTATGATCTGTAAGACACCAGTTTCTGTTTTGTTCTGTAAATCAGCCATTTTTCCAGGCCCATTTTCCATGTCTCCCCAATGTGGACACTTTCCTGTTTGCCTCATTGCATGACTGTGATTCTCTCTTTTGGAAAATTAAATAAAATCCTAGTGAGCATTTACTGAGGGACTATGTATCTGGCTCTGAACTAAGTATTTTAAATGGCTTCTCATTTAACACTACGCTAATCCCGTTTATCACTGTTTTCTAGATGATGGAGCTGAGACTCAGGTGTACACATCACGGCCCTTCTAGATCGGGGCTCACGTGTCTTCCACCAATTGTGCCATCTCAAAAAGTGAATGACCCTTTGGTCACGAGAACACTATAAACTGTTAAGTGATCTGCAGGTACAAAAAGGTTACTTGATTCTTCATTTTGAAAAGAACATATTTGGCATTAAAGTAGAATCTGAAACACGGCCAGGCATGCTCCTGGAGAGGCTGACATCTCCCAGGGATTCCTACAGACCCTCAGGTCACTGGCTCATGGGCCAGCTGGCAGTTCCATGCCAGGGCGTTGCGGTGGGCTGGTGCGGGGGGTACAACAGCCACGAGGCTGCCCACTGTGGGGCTCAGTGCTAACTCCAAGAGCCCTCTAGGGGGAATGAACTTAGCTTACCTCATCAATGCCCACATTTATGAAAGTCAAACTCACCGCTGGGAGGTTATCATTTTTGCCATTTTATTATTTGCAGAATTTTCATTACACAAGTGATATGAACTATCTATAGAAAAATGAGACGTAAAAACAGAATTACCTCCATTCCCTTCACCTGCTCTTGCTCGTTCTTCAGATAGGCCCTGCTAGACATGGTTTGAGCAATCATATTTCTCTATTCTGAAATGGGGTAGTATGAAACACTACTGTTTGTAATTTCTCTACTCAGAAGGTTATGATGAACTCCTTTTCATCTTATCATACATATTAAGAATCAAAGATTGCAAGTATTTTATTATGGGAAAATCTCACAATTTGCTCAACCTACTTATTATTTTAGGAGAGGCTTATGCTGTTTCCAGGTTTACACAATTTCCAACTTTGATGATGTGAACATCTTTGGAGACAAGCCTCGGTATATTTCATCATCATTTAAGATGAATTTCTAGAAATGGGATCGCTGGTCTAAATGGGACAATCCTTGCAATGGCCACGATACGTTTTGTGCAACTTTTCTCTGGGAAGATCACGCAAATTTCTACCATCACCAGCACTGTGTGGAAAGCACCTGTCACTAGGAATGCTGGCCAGCCATGTGTATCTTAATTCTCATCTATCTTTGCCAATCCCCTCCATGGCAAGCTAGATCTCTTTGCAGTAATCTGAATTTATTTTTATAAAATATTTCTCTTATAAAACAAATAGCCATTTTTCCCAACGCCACAGCTTGTCATACTCTGCCCCTATTTTCCATATGGTGTATTCACTTTTTACTTACTAATTTGTGAGTGCTTTTAAATATATTCCAGAAATTAATTTTTATTTTCTGTACACGTTGCAAATATTCTCCCCATTCAGTAATGGTTTTGTTTACGTAACTCAGTTCATGGCACTCTGCTGCAATATAGGAGTATTTGATTTTCTTGTAGCTATACGGGACTACCTTTTTTTATGTTTTCAGCCTTTGGTTTCATGCTCAGAAAAATTCTTCTCGTATCATATGAGGAGTCTCAATCATACAAACTTTATTCTTGTACTTGGAACTCCTTTCAGCTTTAGTTGGTATCGTACGCGATGTTGGTCCACTGTCGCAGGACAAATGAGTAAACGCAAACTGTCGCTGATGGGAAATGCCACCTTTTGTGAACTAAGCTGTTTGGTGTTGTGTTCTTAGGCAATGTTGTATTGACACGAGTTACCACTGACAAACGAAAGCAACATGGAGAGAAACCGAGGTGCCTCCCGCCTAGGGAACAAGGGGCAAGGGGAAGGCACACGCTGGATCAGGGTGACACGAAGGTCGATGGGGACACTTTTGAAGTCTGAAAGTCGTGTTTTGAAAGAGGCCAGCGAAGCAGAGAAGATACACCTGGGCTTTCTCTGCTCAGACTGGAGATGTTACATCTGGGTCTGGTTCCACGACCTCTCAGCGAGTCCCAGGGTTCGAGTATCTCCCACAAGAGCTGGCTAACATGTGGGTTCTCAAAGCCGGAGCGAGGCTCATGAGCCCGCGCTGTGACACAGACCACAGGGAACGCTGGTGCTGGCAGGACCCGGAAGGTGCTTGGGGAAATGCTTCCCTGGATAAAAATCCATGCACACGAGTATGGCAGGGCCCAGCAGAATGCGCACAGAACACAGCAGAGAGGACTTGGACTTGGTGCATGGGGGCCACAGGCGGGAAGGACCTGAGCAGCTGGGGGTTGGGGGGAGCATGGTCCTGTGCTCTGGGGCCACCACCAGCTGGCATGCTGAGGCCATGCGTGTGTCCCAGAACACTTACTCCTAACGATGCCAGTAACAAAGTGTGCGAAGAATAACGAAGCAGTAATAACAACAGGTTCAGAGTGAATAATTTTACTGTCTAATGGGCTTTGTTGGATAGGAGAGAATGGATGGAACTTCCCCTTGGGCCCTGGACACTGGGCATTTGTTCTACGGATTAGCAGTAAGAAAGTACAAAAATTAAGAAGTGCAGACTTGGCGGACACCAGGATGAAAAGCACCAAATCTGCAGAAAGTGTTAAGAGACATGGAAGGTTCCTTTTGGGAAAAAGTCAAGTGACAGAGATGAGAGAATCTGACCCCTTGCAAATGAACTGAGGACTGAATACGCTGCGTATTAATAAGCACTCTGCTATCTTCTCTGAGAACTGCTTGACCTTGGGACTCTGTGTTACTGTGACACGTGCTATGGCTGTAACTCTTGGTTGATGATGCCAATCTCTGAATATCACTTGTTTCTGTTACTTGAACAATGTGATCAGAGCCCTTGCAAAGGGGTGAGGCTGGGCTGCCCAATGGGCATGGACTCCGGAGGAGAGATATGTAATAACCGCTGTAGGAAGTTACTCAGGTTAGTTACACCATCCATGACTAACTGGTAATTCAAGTAGGATTTTTGGAGATGAAATACCCAATAGTGTTTTCTGAAGGAAATAAATTACTGTAGTTCTAACAAGTTGAATAATGTTTACATTTATAATCTACATATAGTCGGGGTGCCTGGGTGGCTCAGTCGGTTAAGTGGCTGCCTTCAGCTCAGGTCACGATCCCAGGGTCCTGGGATCGAGTCCCACATTAAGCTCCCTGCTCAGTCAGGACCTTGCTTCAACCTGTCTGCCTGCTGCTCCCCCGCCCTCCCTTGTGCTCATTCTCTGTGTCAAATAAATAAATAAATAAATAAAATCTTAAAAAAAAAAAAATCTACTTACCAAAAGTTTTACCAAAAGTTTACCAAAGTATTACCAAATAATAATACCAAGTATTACCAAAAGTTTAAAATATTACCAAGGGACACATGGTTTAGGAATCCTTTTTCTTTGGAACTTAAACCTCACTATCAAACTGTTCATGAGCACTGTGATAAAACACTTCTTGATTTTTTTAAAACTGCAAAATTTTTCTTCACTTAGGACAACGAACTAGTCAGTTCTTTTTAAATGGATATAAAACCAAATGACTGCTCTTTAATGCCAAACAATTTCCTCTTCTGCTGAGGTTAGAGCTACTGTATCAGACTGGCTGGAGAAAGTATGTGGCTTTGGGGTCTGAAACGCAGGATACAGAATCAGGAAACTATCCACTTGTAGTTCAGGCTTGGAAAGGGAGCCTCTCTCCAGACTTCAGTTACACTCTCGATCGTTCCATCTTTATTCTTTTCTAGGGAAGGAGGACGCTCATGTAATTATTTCAAAGGGGTCTTGTGAGGGTGACTCAGAGTGTGCTTTGAAGGTGGAATCTGTGAACTAGGGATTGGCTTACAGGACACCTCCAAATACATTTCAGGGTGTATGACTTATCGATTATCTGATGAATATAGCTTACTGTAAGCTCTAGGTTTGGCGTCTGGACTCTGGAACTACCACGCATCACCAGCACTTGGTAAATGCTGGTTTCATTCTGATACTTCGCAGGGATTGCTGACGAAAACGATCTTGTTCTCATTCAGGCAGGAATGTCTACATTGAATTTGCTCTTGGCTATAAATGCGTATACTCAGCATCCGGTAAAGGGAAGGGCTTGACGTGTATTCATGTGAGGCCTGCTATGGAATACATTCTGGTTTTTGCGTTTGGCTATGTCTCAGAAAATGATGGCATTGCATAAAGTTTAAACTTACCGTGTTCAACAGAACTCTAAGAATCTCACATTATTGCTGAATATTTTATAGATGCTAAAGCAGCTTAATGATTGCTTTATCAATTATATAAATGATATCTACCAGTAACCACAAGCAACAGGGACATAAGTAACTAGTTACAATAAGGTCCACCTTTATGCTGTTGGGGGAAATATGATCCTTCCATTATCAAGCAACATTCATAATAGATTTGTTCTGCAGTTCTTAAAAACAACACGGCTATGGTATAGCAGCATTAGGCTTTCAAGAATTATCATCACAGACACCGAAGTCAATTTTTTAATAGGACACCATATCCCAAATTTTTATCTTTCCTGATCTTGAAATTATGAGGTATTAGCTTCTCTCATTATTTGGGAATTGCACCATAACGAATTAGAGAAACATCTGAACATCATATATGCCTCTTTGAATGTAACTGCAAATTTGTTAAAAAAAAAAAAAAAAAAAAAGGAACAGGTCTTAAGAAATGGATATATGCCCAGGTGATAAAAACTTTCAGGTTTATGTAAGTAAATCCTTCAATAAATTGATTTGCTTACCCCGTAAACAAGTTCTCCTACCATCCCATTCCAGATTTTTGTGTCTGCATCCCTTGCTCCGTACTTTCCATCAGGGACAATGGCAATTTTATACTTGATACCAATATGTTTTGCAATTTCAGATGCCAAATCTACACAGTATCCTTCATACTTGTCATTTCCTTCAAACATTTCGTGATTTTTCTTGTACATAACATATGGGGATTCCTATAATGAGAGAAGTAGAACTGTAAAGGAGAAATTACAAAACATTCAAAAGTCTTTATGTAACTTTTCAGCTGCAGAATTTGACAAGATTCTATTTAATATACACACTGATTTTGTGTGGCTAGAAATCAATAATAAAACAGATGAATTTATAAATACACTAAGGAGTATATTCAGTTGCTTTATATTGGGTACTAAAAGGGAAACCTTTAAAACAGTTTCTACCCAGTGACTGTTACATATCGAGCACCGTGACTGCGACATGAAAAGTAGGTATTAGTAACTGTCAAGGGAAGGATAAGCCTCTCATCTTTGGCAATGAAATTAGTTATTTCTAAAATAGCTCATGAAATTAGAGACCATCTAGTAGTTATTCAAGGTCACAGGTCTCCATATTCTGCATCTTTTTTAGCCATGTTGAACTACAATCTCCTTTAGCAAAGGAGCTCAATGATTTTTCTCTGCTCTCTAGCATTTCGCTTCTCAGAGCAGGCACTAGCAAGGTTCAATGAAGAAATGAATTCATAATTTAAAACATTTTACATAGTTATTTGCCTTAAAGTGGCTTTCCTAAAACTGTCCAGTATTTTTGGCTTTAATGAGGGTTGTGGTCCATGAAGTTTTATTCTATTATAAAATATGTCTTCAAAGAAAGCTAATAATCCCCCCAACTGTGATAGTCACACACTTCAAGTGATATTCCTGTTTAGTTTTTGAAGTAAGATAGAAAATAGGATGAAGAATTACTGTGAAAATCCTTATAAAATTTAAAGACTTACTTGTGGCTAATAATAACTAGACAGTTTTTAGTTAAAGCACACACATACACACACACATGCACACACGCACCCCTAAACCAAACCATTTAAAGGCTGTGAACTAAGAGACACATTAGCAAGCAAGCACCTGATTTTATAAATGGAGCCTAACGCCACCAAAAGATAGGTCTGGTGAACATGCAAGATAGACCTGCTGGTCACACCTCAGATTTGCAGACAAGGAGTGGCCACCTTTAGCCACAATGTCACTGAGATCATGGATTTATATTTTGTAACATTGTAACATAACATCCACTGAGTAATTTTCACACAAAATTCTTCTCTCCCAGCACATGTGTATTTGGGGAAGTTGAACTTGCTCTAAAACTCTAGATTAGACAGTATTTTATGTTGCATTAACACAGCAGTATATACAAGTTCTGATTTTAAGTACTTTGTAATTACAGACACTATTTTAAGAAACTTAATAAAAATGTAAATTGCATGATCCATAACTTTCTCATCGAGATGCCTTAAATAACTCTACCATGGGCCATTGTGTAGGGCTGGTCCTCAAATAATTCTGCCTTAGGCTAACATAGTCAAAGGACCCAGAACTCTCTCCTGTCTTTGAAATTGATGCATGTATTAACACCGGACTTGGGTAAAGAAAGTTTCTTCACCTATAAAGTTAAGATAACTAATTGCCTCTTCTTCAGATAGATGACAATTATTTAGTAGCTTACGGAAAACATCCTCCAAATATAAAGGGTTTTGAAAATTATAAATGTGGTGAATTGTTGCAAAGCAGTGTTAATGCCTAAGAGATAAAATATTAGTAGTTAAAATGAGCTAATCCTTTCATTCTCTTTTTCTTGTGACAGCTAATTAAAATGTGGAAGTACATGTAGAGAAAAGCAAGATCCATGTATTTGTAAAATGCTTAAAACTATAACTGAAATGGCTGTATAGTTATCACTTACAACTTTCACTATAATAAACTTAAGAGTTTTCCAGAGTTGCACAACTATGGCTCACATTGAGTACTAAGACTGAAGGTCAATTCTAAAGTGTCTGGAATACTTGAACACTTAGAATTTCAGCCCTCAAATATATATATGACAGTATTAGCTTGTGTGCATGTTTCTTTAGCTAGAAATCCCACCTCATTTGCTAAATTCCCTCTACATTATACAGTGAACAATCTGCTTTATTAAAAGCTGCACTTATATTATGTACTCAAACATTTACTAAGCACCCACTGTGTGCCAGGCAGTTTGCTGGAAACTAAGGGGTACAAAAATAAGTAAAATGTGCCTCTTGTCCTCTTGTGATCAAGATTATAATTCTTTGCAATAAGGATAAAGGAGTAAGAGTGAGGGGGACAATCATAAAATACAAGAGTGAAAAATAAGAACAGTTCTACTTATTTAGGGCACACTCTGGATCAGAAATCATGCTAAGTTCTTTAATCGCGCCCTTCACTTACTTTTCACACTGATATTTCGAGGTAGGCACTTCCCTTTTGCAGGGGGAACATTTGAGTCTCAGAGAGGGCAAGTAAATTGTTCAAGTTCACAGAAGTAGCCAATGTGGGAACTAAATCTGTAGTCTGAAGTATCTGGAAACTGCTGAAGCTATCAACGCATTTGTCAAAATGCGTGCAACTCTCCGAGATTTCATATGATTTAACCAGGGAGGGGACAAGTTTAAGGACATGAATGTCTGTATTATGTGTAAATGATATATGTTCTATGAAACTCTGGGTCCAGAGTGTAGATAAAACCTTTCCTCCTCATATTGTCTGGTACCTATAAGGCACTCCATGAATAAAAAGATTTCCTGGCACATCACCGCTCCCTAAATGGGAATACCATTTATGGTATTGGTGAAGTAATTACGTTAGAACTTCTGATTCAGGTCTTCAAATGGGAAATAATTATTAAGTGCGAGGCCATCTCTTCTGAAATAGACATCTGTAAATCTGAATAAAAAAATGTATCTGGTGTTTTCTTCTCTCTTTTTTTTTTCAATTCCCTTTTTGGGCAGCATGGGCCCATCGGGGTCTTTGCTTTCCTGCCAAAGAGACCAACAAAGACTAGAAAACCTTCAGCTTACTGAAGACGTTACTTAGAAACTGAGCCAGACTGTTTGCATAACCAGGGGCATGTACAATTACCGAGACTCAGATGAGTGAGGCATGCAGCATGAGAGAAATAAGACCGTCACACTTGGGGAGGTGGGAGAACAGGCCGAGTGAAAGACCAGGCTTTTCTTGAACAAAAGCTCTCCTGGTTGCTCGGCTCTCCTCACTTTCTTCAAGTGTGTCTCATTTTGCTTTTCTTTCATATTTTAATACAAGTAGCAGATCCTAAATGTTCTCCCAACCCCCACCCCCCGCACCAACCCAGCCTGATAATTTTGCCCACAAGTAGCCCTTCTGACTTGCATATTTGGGAAGGATTTAATACAAATGTTTGGGGCTACTACAGGTGAAGAAAATGCCAAATCTTTTCAATATGATAGAAAATGAGTCCTAGCCAATCGCTAAGGAGGATGTGTGGGGCATCTTCGATAAGGAGCCCTTATGGAGTTCAGGTATTTAACTGTGAATAAAAATGGAATGATCAGAGAAGTGGAAAATAACCTCTTACTTCTGCCCTAAAAGTCTAACCTACCATCCTTAATATCAACTACTGTGCTCTGCGGAATGGTAATTCCTCAGAAGTTATTTTAAATGCATTACTTCTTAGTGATTATGAGTTTATTACTAAAATTTCCATAATGGGTAGTGTTCCACATCTGCTCTGCTATTTCAGGAAAGAAATCAATCTCTGTCTAAACCTGCTACATTAGGGCTTGCTTAAGAAAATGTTTGTGTAAATGAATTAAGATGATTTTCAATCAATAAAGTACTTTCCTACTGAGGATTTTTTCAGATTATTTGTATTTGGCAAAACTTGTTGAAATAGATACTTATTAGAAAGGCTTTAAGATTTTCTAAACAAAAAATATAATGATTTCAAATACTATTGAAAACAGTTGAAGTAATAAAATCAGTAATATTAACCAAAGTTATTTGCTGTGTATTTGCCTTTCTCCAAAGAATCTTACTGGGTGTAGATAATTTACCCCATGGATAAAAATTTGTAAAAGGAGAATTAACAGGTTATTATTCAATTCAGAGAAAAAAAGGAAACTGGATGGCTATACAGCTTTAAATTTATTCAAGAGAAGGTAATTCAAAACTAGTTGAGTACTTAGCCCTTTGGAGGCAGGTGTATGCATGGGGAAAATTAGTATTTAGTGCAAGGAGGAAAACAAGTATACCTATTTTTGTATATATATGTACATATGATATAAAAATATATGTGTGTATTGTATATGCACATGTATACACGTAGAGGTCAGCTATAAAATTCTACATAGAGAAAATAAAATATCAAACATCTAATGAAAAGGTGTAAGAAAGTAACCTCTAGAAAGATCGACTGTGATAAGTAAAACTGCTTTCAGGTTTTTAACATAATTCTAATACTGCAGGGAATACATGTGGATTTATGGAAAATCTTCCTAGAGGAATGTTAACATTCACAAGATGGTAAGAAATAGCTTCTTAGCTGAGTAATGCATCATAAGCATCGTTTAGCTTCAGTCATGAACATCTGGGGGGAAATGGGCAGGACTGAAATACTGCTTTATCTCTCCTTTTCCAGAGAGTTCAGCAGCCAGAGGACTGAGATTACATGTCTCCCTACTGCACGCCGCCTTCCCCTCAACCGCTGAGCCAATGCATACTGCACGACTCGGATCTGGCTTCCTTCAGCGGCTGACAGAAACTATTACTGAGGACGGAGAAAGTTAGTAGGACTCACAGTCTCATATACAATTACAGCTTTATCAAATTTTTAGTCACTACGTCTTAAAAGACAGAAAACAACATCTGAACTCAAAACTTTAGACCTTTCACTCTTGTAGTCACGATCCTCATGGGAGGCGGCTGCCGGTGGTACTTTTATTTGGATTTAGCCAAGTTAACAGTCAGCATGACCGTATTCAGGTAGAATAAATGAGACATTAAAATGAAGACCATGTTATTGACAGACAATATTGTCAGAAGAAAAAAATAAATTTCAACAGTACAGGAAGCTGGAGGCCCATTTTATTTCAGAATGATATCTAGTCTACATATCTATTGTTTGTTGTCTGCTTTCTTTCCCTGGAACAGAAACTCATTTGAGTGCAGGACTGTTGTCGGTCTCGTTCTCTAGCATGTCCCTGGGCTTACAGTGGTGCCCAGCACATAGCAGACGCTTAATAAATATTTATGGATGAATAAATGAATTTCTCAATCAATTTTATTTAACAACAACATATATCGTTACAATGTATCAACATATAAATAACAATATACACCAAGGAAAGACAAATGGGAAGAACAGCAACGCCGCATCAATTTTGATCAAAGTGCATGATTTCCAGGGTGGCAACACTCTCAACCTTGTGTGTCTAGAGAGCTGTCTTGCACATATGAACGATGTCTAACCAGCTCCGTCTGTGTTGGGAGTTTTCAGCTGAATTTGGGAGATTATTACATGCAGGTGCCAATACCTCATTTTTTTCCTACAAGGAATCATTATTTCTTTCAACATGAATGAGCTGTGGAGCTTCATAGGTCCCGGACGACCATTTTCAACAAAGCAAATACAAGGAACACATTTAGGGAAAGGATTATGGTATCCTTTTTTTAATTACTGAATGATTATGCAATTGCAAAGCCCAAAGAGGTATTATTATATGAAGATTACATTTTTATACAAAAGACAAATACTAGTATTGCACTATTTTGATAGCAAAAATATTGATGATATCATTGTCAAACAACAGCTTTACAGAATATTCTTCATATATAAAGGAAACAACTAATGTCTCAATCATTTTAACTTTTTTGGTAGCATGCTTTCTGAAAATGCTCGCAAACTGATTCAATATTTTGGTTTCAAGAATTCTATCTCCAGCCCCCTTAATAACCGGGATGGAAAGAAGATTCTCTACATTATACCTATAATGCACATTTAGACACTTTATTTCACACAGAACAGGCAAAATTTCAAAAAACCTTTAAAGAAAACAAACAGTATATTCAGAAAACAAGCACATAAATTCATAGATATTTACTTTTAGAAAACCTTCACTTGGAATTAGGAGTGATGCAATTCCAGCTTTATGTACAATGACCTTATTTCAGGATAGGGGAATCGCTTTGTCAGAATTGCTAAGTGATTCTCTTTCAGCATCTATATATTTTCTTGAGAAACATGAGGATTAATTCTTCTTTTGTTCTAGTACCTCAGAAAAGTCACAGAACCTAAAAAAAAAATTTTTTTTTTTTTCTGGTAGTCCAGAGTTGGTCATCCAAGAAGAATCCCACATGAAAAATTAGCTTAAATTTACTACAGGAGAACAAGACTTGAGCCTTAGTTAGGAATGGTCGAACAGCGTGGAACTCATTTCTTTCTTGATCAATCTCTTAAAATAGGATTCTTCATCAGAGGCTGAAAAGAGGAGGACTGTACTGAAGTATGACTTTCCATTACTGTGTCTTTTTAGGAAAAGAAATATGTATGTTTATATATACTGCTTTTCAAGTCCCATGCAACCATTACACAATTAAGCTAGAAGGAGTGTATTTTGCACTCTTACACAAAAACTGCTGTCGGTTGGCTTGCATTCTAAAATCAAGTTCCCATCAAGTCTCAGTGGAGTAACATGGCACAGAGGATGCTCACTGCAACATATGAACACTTCTCTCTGGCATTTTCATGCTTTGACCTCAGTGCCCAAAGTTTTGGAAATAATTTGACGTTACTAAAAACCAAAATTACATAAGCTAAAAGCTAAATAACATAAAGTAGTTCCACTTTATTTAGAGTAAGGGCTTTGTAAATAATTAAAAACGTGTTCTGCCTAACGAGACGGAGCTGAGGCTATAGGTCACCGATTGTTGATCTCCTTCGACCAGCGTGCCCTCAAAAGGGCACGCTTGACTTCAGTAGTTTTCTGTGATTGGAAAGGTAATGTCTTTACGATCTCTTTGAATGAAAGCACTTCCTTAAAATTTAGAGTCGTTTTCACTTTATGATGTGACAGAATGGAGCAATCATACTTTCCTTAAGTCTTAGGAAAAGTCTGGTAAGTTTATTGTGTATTTGTCATCGGTCAATGAGAAAAATAATCGGTGCAGAACACCATTTTCACATTAAAAATAGAGAACAAAATTTATTTCTAAAGCATTTAGTTGTATAAAACATGCTCATTTAAATCTTTACATTCATAGCCCCACTATTATAAACAGACAATGCATATCATTATTCAATGATTAAACTCCTTGAAAGTGATCAGTTTTAACACTATCAACTATTATTACACTGATGTCATAAAAAACAGAGTAACAACAATAATGTGGTGTATTACCACATGTTTTTATGTGACTGGTTGCTGAGTCTTCATGTTCTCTTTTGTCCTTTGGAATGTTAGCATTTCATCCATTTCTAACTAGGGCGTGACAGTTTCCATCTTAAACATCTGAGCGTCTTTCCAAGAACAACATTGCAACAAAAGATAATACAAATGAAGGTACTGAATGTATTCAAAGGTCAGGGCAAACCTATTCAGAGCCTCAACAGACTTTTGCGGATCAGAACACCCATGTCATCCCAGCTATGATGCAGCTCTCATGCCATTCACCAAAGCTGGGGACTTAAAACTGCCTGTGGACAAGACGGAACAGCATAAAGCATAGACCAAAACTTACCATAATTGTGGTTACAACCACCGTTCTGTTCTCAATAGCTGCCGTGTCATTGCCAAGAGTGGGCACATCTTGAATCAAGACCAATTTATCCATGTCATTCCAGTAACCGACCTGCCAAACAGAGAAAATTCTTGAAAACACATTTTAGAACAGTTTTCTCTAGTTCTTTCTGGAACCATGAGGGGTATTAATAAGCAAGCAAACAAACTTAAAAAAGAGACAAAAAGGAGGCTTTGGAAGCCTTCTTAATTGATGATGAGCCAGATACTGCCTGGTTGTACATTTGGCAACTTTACAATTTACAGTCTTGGACAGCCAAAACATTGGGGAAGGAGACATTCCGAAAAGAATATGGATACAGATGGAATACCATTTTATGTCGATCCTCTCTTCTAGTGGGATTGACTGGCACCCTCTAAAATTAATTTACATGATTTTATCAATGATGTTACAGGTTTTACCATAAAGGGAATATGTACAGGATATTTTTAAGCAAAAAAGACTTGCATATATAAGGCGATATAGAAAGAATTTGGGGTTTTACATAACCTAGCCACTGGGTAAAAATCTAACCATTTCTAAAATGCTAAATACATCAGAGGTTAATGTTAATGAATAATATTTTCACTTGTAAAGATGACACTTAAATTTGTATTTTTAAAATTTTTAAATCCTTATATTACTTTCTCATTTAGAGGAGAAACAAAGTCCTTTCTGTAAAATATATTTAGCACTTAGTTAGGTACTTTACAAAGTAGTAAACTCTAATGGGGTCCTAAAGGAAACTGAGGGTTCTTTGTATCGTGCCGACTACTCAGTACTAGGAACGGCTACCACTTAACCGCTTGCTCTGGGACAGAGTCTAAATATGCATCTAAAAGTTTACAGAGTCTGGGGGGCTCAGTTGCTGAAGTGTCTGCCTTCAGTTCGGGTCATGATCCCAGAGTCCTGGGATCGAGTCCCGCTTTAGGCTCTCCGCTTCTCCTTCTGCCTGCTGCTCCCCTCCTGCTTGTTCTCTCTCTCTCTCTGACAAATAAATAAATAAATAAATAAGATCTTAAAAAAATTTAAAAAAGAGTTTATACACACAGCAAATGAAGAAGTAGGTGCAACTGTGACCCACACGTCGGAGATGAGGACCTTAAATAACAGCAGGTTACATACACTGCATGAGGCGATCACGCTCCAGAGGGGCCAGAGTTCCCAACCAAGTTCTCTAAGACACCAAGTCCACACACTTGGTTGTGAGGCTCCACAAGCCCCCCCGATGTGTGTCCACTGAATGCGTGCCAAACTTCTTTTTCGAATGTCTGGATACACCTGATCAAACTCCTGTGTCCAATACAATGTATGTAACTCTTTACTGGTCTGTATTTGCTGTTTGTTCTAATATGTTTTGGGAGTCTCTCCTGGCTTCCTTCAAGTTTCTTGACTGTCGTGTCAGTATTTGTGAATGTATTGAAAGAAAGTAAGCAGTAACATGTCAGAAAGAGGCACTGTCCATCACAAATGTCACAGACATAATCACAGAAGAGATGGAGGAAATGAATTTTCATTAGTATGGTTTTCGGTAGCTCTTAGTTTGATATACAATTAGGAACATCTATCAATTCAGCAACAGTTTTCAAGTGTCCATATGAATCTATTGGTAGCTGATATTTATTTAATAACTCAGTGAAAAAGTTAATTTAAAAACAAGTATGCCTTTGAGATGTACATACATCCTCATACAGCTTCAATTCCTACAGGTATTTATAAAATAAAACAACAACATGTCAGTTGCCTCCTGTTAACTCTCCTTTCCTCATGATGACTTACATGACATGAAAACTACTTAGCCCTTGGTTCCAAGGCAGCTGACCTCCAGATCTCAGCAGCCCATTCTCTGGGAAATGTATTTGTCCTTACTGATGAATTCCCACAACAGAAAAACCACAGATTTGGGATATTCTGAAGAGTCTTCAGATGTTGGCAAGACCTTGACATTCTGCATTTAAAACAGCTTCACAACTGTCTACCCTTAAAACATAAATTATTTAGAAGTGCTGAAAAGCTGAACTAAAGAGCGAAATTCTACCTAACTGTACGTGTTTGCCTTGTATCTACTTGCAATTCTGTGAAAAAAGGAGGCCGTGGTTTGGGGTATGGGACCATTCACGCTAGATCCCACTGGGCCAGAGATGCACTGGGAGGTGAGTCAATCAGAGGGTCACTTCCTGAAGAAAGGAATCCTAAAGTTTGGACCTGGAACCTCACATGAGATGGGGTTTCTCTCTCTAGTTCTTCACAACATTTTACAATGTACTAAGAACTTTCCCCATGCCTGGTCTCATTTAATCAGACAGGGAAGTGGGCATTTTTCCTAGAGACAGAAACTGGGTGAAGAATACTTCTGGAACACTGGAGCAAAAATGTTTGTGTTCAAATCACTAAACTGGAGGTTTAGTCAGAAACATATTTGTCTTCTTGGGACTCCTAAGGGTGAACTGTGCATAAATGCCAGCACACAAGGCGTAGCCGTCTCTGCATTTACAGTGGCCCTTGCCTGCAACGGAGGGACTGGGTTCAGGAGGAGCTCCTGTTCCACTCAGAGCTTGTTCCTTGGAGGGCTGACAGGACCGGACCTGCCCCCCACAACAGGGCTGAATTCTCATCTCCACCCTAAAGACAACTCTCAGGGGCTCCGGGTCTGACAGTATTTCACAGCCATCAAGAAGCGAGCTCTGGAGCTAGGTGAGCCCTGGTTTCTCCCTCCCTCCCCTATGTCCTTTGAGCTGAACATCCCTGAACAGGTTCCTTGGTTTCTCAGAGCCTTACTTTTTCCTCTTCTTTAAAATGAGAAAAGATTGTATCTCACTTTCACGTTGTTGTGAAGATTCAATATAAAAACGCACATCAATTTTCCATTTCTGCGCGTGGCATATCACGTGCTCTCAACATATAAAATGTTTACAATTAAGAGCTCCTGCAAGCATGCACATTGGGTTTTAGGGCATTCCATGGGGGTCACTGGGCTGGGGAGACTCTATCCCACTCAGGAGCCAGGACTTGAGAAAGAGCTGGAGTGAGTCCCTCAGTCAGTGCTCCTGTTACAAAAGTCAGACAATCTGATGGGCAGACTCTCTATTTTCAGAGACAGTTCTCTCGCCGGCAAGTGTTCAATTTACAAGAACGATTGCTCACTTTTCAGACACATTGCCGAGTTTCACCAGCAGCGCATTTCTCGCGGTAGCTCATTTTTAAGTTTAATATTCCTGACAGAATGCCCAAGTTGATCGTTGCCACAGAAAAACAAAGACAGATGAGTCTACACGGTTTTACACTTCGTATTTCTTGTAGGAGTCTTAGATGGGTGTCAGCCGAGTGCAAAGACCTTCCTCACTCCCCTCACTCACACTCTTTAACTTCCCCTCAAAAACCCTTAATTGTCCTGATCATCAGGCCACGGAAGGATCAGTGCTATAAACAACTCCCTTGATATGACCGTTTTTTACCACCGTTCTCCTTTTTACATTATTCTTTCTTTTACACAGAGGTCATTTTGCTTTTGGGACTTACAGTTTTATGAATTATGGGACGTTTTTTGCATTTCAGGAAGCTTCTGTTTCACTGGCCAATTTTGTGAAGTCCAGTGTGTGGCAGGATGGTCCTGGCTCCACCCGCCAGTCCGTGTTTTTAGGGGCCTGGGGAGTACTCACTCTATCTGCTCCAGAGTGGCCAGAAGGATTTTGCCCCAAATGGGCCTCCTTCTGTTCTGTTGCTGGCCGTGAGCGGACAGAGTGGGTAAAGTCGGTATAGATGTGGAACTCACTGCATTTCTTCTGGGAGCACATCTCATTGCCCTGCTGCGGGCAGGGTCTTTGGGGGAGACAGTCACCTCTCTCCTGAGCTCCCTGAGCTGCATCCCTGTATTAACTGGCAGACTAAGCTCAAGGAGATGTCACTGAGAGGCTGGAAAGCCAGGGATGGTTTTCATGGCAGCTCCGAATCTCTCCTCACACACCCAAAAGCACGTCCCATGACACACTGGAGCAAAACATAACTAGGAGAGCCTCTGACCTTTCCCATCTGTGACTTCAACTGTCCTGCCTCCCTGACTCGCTTCAAGTTCTTGCGCCTTCCAGCTTCCGTGTCTGCCTGCCCAAACACAAACATGCTGGCCAACGTTAAAGCCTACCTCCTCCATGCAGACTTCTTTGATTTGTTTTCCTCCAGCTGCAAGTAATCTCTTCCTCTTTAGAGTTTCCATACGCCTTCTCTTTTAACTGTCATGGAACTTAGATTCTACCCCACTGGCAAGTAAACTCCTTTACAGCAGGTTCTGCTCGGGTCGGAGGATGATGCAGAATCGTTCCGGGGACAGACACACCTGAATTAAAATCCTTGTTTTCTCATTTACAAGCCTTAGATGAGTAACTATAACCTGTCGGACTGTAATTTTCTCATTGGAAAAATGATACTCACACTACAGGTTTGTTGTGAGGATTAAATTACACCAAGTCTGGTGTTTGGGACACAGCAGACAATTCACAAATGTCACAGCTATCATTATTACATTATAGCAGAAAATCACATATGAGAAAGTTTTTTAAAACAGCCCAGTGTTTGGACAGATTTCTTAGAGAAGGTAACTTATCATGTTTTTCCTTGAGCATCCTATCTAATCCTACAGAAAAAGAATGTTAAATATTTCATATGCTAGGTATAAAATGTTGATGCCAGTTATGGGGTGGGATTGTATGGTTCCATTACATCAGGTGCTTTTTGGATGTTCGGAAGACCACGGATCTGCCTAGTCACGTCCTACCAGCAGAAGAGTGAACCTCCGAAATCCCGGTATCTGGCAGCTTCCCCATCCAACTTCCCCAATCCCTCAAGTAGAGTTTCCCAGGTGTTTCTCTCCCCCCACTAGGCAAGTGAGAATAATCTCATATTCCACCTGCTCTTTCTTTTGCTCACTGGCATGTGTATACTTGCTTATTTCAAGAACATTTAGTCAATTCTCAGTATGCTCACTCCTTAGAAGTAGCTTCCTTTCTTCTCTCTGATGATTTTATAAATAACTGTATGGAGGTGAGTAGGTCTCTTACCTGCAAGGTGTGCTTTCTTGCACAGTAAATTTTGTTTTCTGGGATCCTTTTTGCTAAGCCTTTTTTTTTTTTTTTTTTTTTTTTTTTTTTTTTTTTTAAGTATTGCTTCCACTTTGGATAAAGGATGCAAACAGTATATAAATTAGCTTTGCTTCGGCTTTGGCACATTATTACATACCAATTATATGACACAAGAACTTATTTCAGCATAGATTATAAAAAAACACAATTTGTTAAGTACTCACATTTAAAAAACAAATGCAGAATATCCAGCTACTTTTTACCTGTAAGCCTTTAAGTATGTCAAATGCAAACTAAGAAAATAGCTCACCTTCCTGGGCCCTGTGCTCTTCAGCTCAAACACATCCATTGTGTAATTGACCCTACGTCCATAGTGGTCAAATTGAACATTCCCTGTTAGTCCTTGAATGCGAACCTATAAATGAAAAATAAAACCCATACATATATTCATGGGCCATTTTGCTTTCAGAAATCTTAACTTCATCTGCTAGGCTTATAACAACACATTGAGTATGGAACTATAAACTATAAATAACTCACTAAAAAACCAAGGAGTAGTTGAGCTGCTGGGATATAAGCTTAAAGATGTAAATCAAAGGGATACAAGCAATTCTGCTCTATACTTGAAAGAGGAATATGTTTTGTTATGTGATAAAGAATACTTCCTCAATACTGAAGCGTTGCCTATAGGAAAGGAAATACGGTTCGTTCGTAGTTACTTTTTGGTTCTATTTATGTGTCCACATAATACATTAAATAGTCCTGCTAATCACACTAGATCATATTTCTCTTTGCTAATATTAAAATTAAGAAGTTCAAAATATAAACATATTAAAAAATTCGAGTTTACTTTATTCCAAATTTCCTTTTAATTCATTTTTACTTAGAATCTGAACATTCAGGATGTTTAAAATGTTAATATTAAAAATACACATATATTCCATTAATCATTTGAAAAATAGTGTTAGTGTAACCCAAACAAAGCAAAATAAACAAATTACTTAATCTAAGGTTACAAGGCAATTTATAGAGATCTACTGAGGTAGTCATTAGCAATGTTTAAAAAATATTTCTGGATCTTATACTTTCTGGCCCCAAGATAGGCTGTAATTCCCACAGCCCTCATAGTTACGTAGGCCTATGTGACTAAAATAAGTGAGTTGTAAATAGCTGTGATGAGTGCCACCACTGGGCCACAGCGTTTAATTGCCAATTTGAAACCTTCCATAACCTGATTTCCCTTTGTGGCACTGTGGATGGTAGCTGCTGTTAGCCTTGGTCCCTGAATAGCCCTCCAAATCTAATGTGTGTTTGAGTGAGAAACACTCTTATTCAAAGCCTTTGGGACTTGGGGTTGTCTATACTGGCGCGTAACCTAGTTCATCATATATATATAATATATGATATATATATTTAACATATATAAACAGTATTCTACTCAGTATTGTATTTAGAAATGTCTCAAAAATGCTAATGGCTTAACCTATTGGAATGGCAACTGTAGTATATATTTATTCCCCAATAAATTATTCCATTTTCTTGAATATGCCACTTAAACAGGACTACGATAAACTGTACTTAACCAAAATTGTGAGTTACCTGTTTGAGCGTCCTCTCCATGTCAATCCCCTGGCCCCAGGGAGCAGCAGGATTTGCCAGACAATCCCCAGCATTTCCTCTCCTTGAAATATCAATTTTCTGTCTTCTAAGACTGCGGAACGTTTCGGCCATCACAAGGACTCCATCATAAGTCAGAGCAGATGTGTACTAACAAAATGAAAGTAGTTATACTGGTGAATGGTGAAGTCTTATCAATCCAGAAATGGGGGGGGGGGGAGGAAGCTTGTGCTTATGACATTAAGCACCCTCTTGCCTGAAGGATAGTCAAATTACTGATAATTGACTCTAGCTTCAGGAATTTCTATTATCATTTTATTACACAAAGAATGTATACCAAATCGTACCCCTCTGATTTTTTTTTTTTTAAAGTAGGCACCATGTGCAGAGTGGAGCCCAATGTGGGGCTTAAACTCAGGAGCCTGAGACCCTGATTGAGATGTGAGCTGAGATCAAGACGGGGATTTGAAAAGGAGAAAACACACTCTTCAGAAATTCTAGTACAGTTTTCCATCAGCTGAGAAAAGCAAGGCCTCTTTCTGTCGTGTGTGAATAGGAGAAGAGAAGTCTAAGTGGCTAAGTGCATGATGCCTCCAGCTGCCTTGTGGTCACATGCTGTGGCTGAGTCCCGGAAGGGCAGGGATGCCTCTTCTGAAATGCCAAGCAAGGCTCCTGGAGATTCAGTATGTATTTACTGACTTGAAGTGTGTATGCCAGTTTGGTTTCTCAGAAGAATGTGGGAATGTTGACCGCTTCTTAGATCTAAGATGCCAGAAATAACACCTACTGATTTAACACCAGTCACTGCAGTCCACAGGAAAGAGCATCACTCTGCCCACACCTGTTGTGAGTGTGTGCAGCAGTGCTGAGTCATTCCCCCACATTTCCACTGTAACCCAGGGCCAAAGTGGAGAAGTGCAGTACATGCCATGTGCTTTCCGACAACTCCCCCTCACTTCTCTGGGAGAAAAGACAAAGCCAGTGGCAAAAAATTATTCAGCCTAGGAAAGGCACTACTCAGAGGAAAAAGAGAAGAAAATGTAACTTGTATAAACTGAAAATTTCATAAAAGGACCAGGGAATATGTGCATAGTTTGACTACGGGACTTCCTGAACACATGGAAAAGAGGGCACAATTTTCTGAAGCATGGCAGAGCATCGACTGCTAATCATGACCAAAACCTCGCGCGATCTGTTTTAGGAAACCCATATGGTCAGTTCTCGGGGAGGAACACATTCTAAGCCTGTGCCAAAGGTAGCTCTGTGCTGTGGAATATGGAGGATGGTCTCCTTGCTTTGGGCCTTGCAAGAGAAAAACAACTGTTTGAAATTCAACTGCAGGAAGCAAACTTAGGCCATAGGATCAGTAGACACACCAGCTGGCATCCTGTGGAAGAGAGGCTGAAATGTGGATGAGATAAAGAAGATAAATCCTAACAAAGAACCTTTCAGTGGTAGAGAACCTAGTTAAAAAGCTTCATCGAGGGGCGCCTGGGTGGCTCAGTGGGTTAAAGCCTCTGCCTTCGGCTCGGGTCATGATCCCAGGGTCCTGGGATCGAGCCCCGCATCGGGCTCTCTGCTCGGCGGGGAGCCTGCTTCCTCCTCTCTCTCTCTCTGCCTGCCTCTCTGCCTACTTGTGATCTCTGTCTGTCAAATAAATAAATAAAATCTTAAAAAAAAAAAAGCTTCATCGAAACATGTATGTGAGACATGTAAATTAACAGCCTTGCAATACATTCTTCAAAGACGTGACCAAAGAGACTTATGGACAGACTTACACCCTCACCACTGGGATGGGGAGGCTGAAGGCAATGAAGGTGTTTAAAGTGCAAAGCCAAACAGGAACATATGTCCTCCCCTGCATGGACCAAGCACATCTTTGAGTAGAAAAAGCCACAAATTGTTTTGTTTTGTTTTCTAAAGTAAGAAAGTAAAAACAAGAAATAAAGGAGAACTACTAAAGACGTAAAGGGCATGAGAAGAATGCACTTGCTACTATTTTAGGATCAAGAAAGGAAAAAAGAGAAAAACACTGTCGCTTTTTTTTTTACTAGGGAGGAAAACGCTGGGAAGAGACAGCACCAAAAAGCAAATGTACCTGCTCTGTTTTAAGAAGTCCATCCACTTGTGTGAAACACGTGAACTAGAAAAAAGGACTGATATCATACAGAGTGGGGCAGAGAAAAGCAGACAGCTGGCTAGAGCAGCAAAGGCCTCTGAGAGGTCACAGAGCTGAGACATGAAAGAGGCAGTAGTTTAAACAGGTCTTACCTTTTCAAGGGATTTAATTCCCTTTCTCATGTCTTACTGAGTTAAAGTCCAAGAACTCATATTTATGGGTGCACAATTCTGGATGGCATCTAGAACATTCTTATTGAATAAATGCTTCATTTTAGGGCAGGGTAAAACCAAGGTCTTAGCCAAGAATTATTTCCTGCTTCAACCAGTGAGTTCAATGGTGAAGTGAGCTCTGTTTACCAAGGTTTGTAGATAACAAGATGGAGTCGGCAGAATCATAGCGCAGCACCAGGAGTCCTCGCTTTGAGAAGAAAGAAATCCATGAATTCTAACTCTGCCACTCATAGTCTTAGAGGAATGTATACATTTTTCAGATACGGGGCACAAAACAGAGCAAAACCAAACCAAACCAAAGCAGAGAACACTATTTCCTGTGGTGGTTGCAAGAATGAAATAGCAAAGGGCGCCTGGGTGGCTCAGTGGGTTAAAGCCTCTGCCTTCGGCTCAGGTCATGATCTCAGGGTCCTCGGATCGAGCCCCGCATCGGGCTCTCTGCTCGGCGGGGAGCCTGCTCCCCCCATCTCTCTGCCTGCCTCTCTGCCTACTTGTGATCTCTCTCACTCTGTCAAATAAATAAATAAAATCTTTAAAAAAAATAAAAATAATAAAAGAATGAAATAGCATATGGTATCCGTGAGTGCTCTGCAAAGTGTGCCGGACGCGGCTGGGAATGCAAGGACAAGAAGGAGTGTCCCAGATCACACTGCTCCGCAGGACTTCGGAGAAGGGGAACAAGAAGTACACAAAAAAATTACGTTAAATATTACGGAGATTACACAGCTGATATCTTCTGGAAATCTAAGGAAAGGCTTCGTAGAGAAAGTAGTGTTTGAGATAAACGCTCAGGAAGCGGTTGGATCTGACAGACGGAAATGGAGTGGAGGGCAGTGGAGGTCGAAGCAAGAGCACAGGGACTGGGAAGGAGTGGAAATGTAGGGCAGTTCAGTTTGGCTCACCAGAAAGGGGGCAGAAAGACATCTGACTGGAAAGACTGGCTAGGCCTATCTTGTGGTATACCTTTATTCCGGAAGATTGCTTTTGCTTTAGGCAGGGAGTCACGAGAAATCAGAAATCATGTTTTACATCTTTGATGAAACACCAAAAAAATCAAGTACAATTAAAGGAAGTGCATTTGCTCCTCCTCATTCATGGATCCCACATTTGTACATTTGACTACTTGCTAAAATTAGTTTATGACCCCCAAATCCACTGTCCCGGTCAGTCATTTGCAGATGCGGGTAGAGTGCTGAAAAATTTGAGTCACAGGATACACACACAATCTAGCCACAATCAAGCAAGGTGGCCCTCTGCCTTCTTGCTTTGGCTCTCCTGCTGTAAACACATACCTTTGGAGGAGTCTCAGATCCTGGATACTCTCTCTGGTCTAGTTTCTTCCAACGATCCATTAGTTTGGTTACCATAGGTGTGTTAAAATCGACCAACTGGAATCCTGTAACATTGGCTCCACCGTGTATAAATCTCTCAAGAGAAATATCCTTGAAACCCTGTAAGAAATCAACATGAGTTTGTTTGGTTCATTATATGTTACAGCTCTTCAACGGTAACATAAGTTAATAACCAACATTAGGTAAGTTAATAACCAACATGTGTATCTATCTAGATTTCTGATAAAGCAATGGCTGGAAACAGGTGGAGGATTCAATTATGCCTAATTTAGCTGTTAAATTCTGTCATCCAAAATCTAATACATGAGAAGAGGATAAAAATATTTTCAGTTCAATTCCATTTAACAAGTATTTCTTGAATGCCTCTGAATGCCTTTTATGAAGCATGGAGGCAGATATAGGAGATGAAAATGATACCATCAAAAAGTCTGGTTGAGGGCTTAACTGCCCTCTGATATAGGTATGCAGAAATGTGTCTTACGTGAAGAAAATATCAAGGTATTATGATAGTTTTAGTCTGTGATGGGTAGCACCTTTTTAGAGGGGTTCAGTCTAACTACACTGTGGTCTAAAAGCAGACGGAGCCAAGAATTTGAGCCAGGGAGAGTTAAAAACTTTGATTATATGAGTCACTACAACGCTCAAAGTCCTGGGACATGGTAATGGAAGAGAAGAAAGCAAGACAAGCCATTCGTGGACTTCCGTGTGGTGGGAAACAAGATGGCGTTCACCAGGTGGGCTTGAGGCAAGGGTGTTCTCTCTAGGTCCACAGGCAGTTACATGAGTTTCAAAAATATTGGAAAGTTGTTTATTTTCCCCTTCCTCCTTCCCTATTTTTTAATACCTGGCCTATTTTTTTTTTTTCTGCTAAGTATTTAAGGTGCCTCACAAAAATAAACATTCAATACAGAATCTAAAACAAATGGGCAATTATAGGAGGGAAAAAAACCTATTAGGTAACTGAATTAATAAAATCAAAGCTATTGGGTCAGAGAATGTAACCCCCTACAACACAAACATGTGTGCACACATGGCCATGAGTTTCTAGCATCTGTATTTGCTTTTTTTTTCTCTTAGTATTTAGTAAAGATTTTTACAATTTTAAGCATATATATATATATATATTTTTTTTTTTTTGAGAGAGAGAGAACAAGTGGGGTGGGGGCAGACTCCCACGAAGCAGGGAGCCCCGTGACTTGGGGCTCCATCCCAAGACCCTGATCCCAGGACCCCAGGATCATGACCTGAGCTAAAGACTGACGCTTCACTGACTGAGCCACCCAGGCACCCCAAGTTTTTTTTATTAATGTGAATTTGATTCAATTGTGTTAGTGAACTAAGGCAAAGTGTTCTGCTTTCTGTTTTTTTGGCAAAAGTGAACTATGCAGCAGTGACACTGCAGTTAGCACAGGGATGGGCGCAACCGTCAGGGAGAAGACCAGGACCTGGTGCTGCCTCTCTCTCATTTCGGAAATGTCTATGTTTTGTTACCAACCAAGCAGGTTCTGTATGCACACTGCTGTCTAGGAAGAAACAGACCAGTCTACTGACAAGTAAGCAAAGTTGCTACAAGAAGCCCCAGGGATGTGTACTTATAGCTAATACTGAGGGGGGCTGCTTATGTGCTGGGCACTTGACACAGATGATCTAGTTTGGTTCTCCTAACAAGACAATGAGATTCATCCTATTATTAGACTTATCTTACAAATAAGGTAACCAGGGCTCAGCTGATTACAGAAAAACTAGTGAAGATCATGCATCAAACACATAGTAGAGCCAAGATGACTCTAGCCTTGGCCTTCTTTGCCCTGTGCTTCTGTGGATTCTTACCCAAGTATGTGTGTTTTTAATTGTGGTATTTATCAACAACGGCCCTAGGAGAGACTGGGTGATACTGTCAGAAACTATCCACGCCCTGAATCCACCTCTGGAACTTCCCGGCCTCGGGGTTCCCATGTGCAAAATGAGGATGACAATGCTAAAGTCGCTGGCATATCTGGTTTGAATTCAGTAAATGATAGTCGTTATTAATTAATTCCCTCGACAGATATTTATCTCCTGCCCATTATGTGCCAGCTAATTTGACAGCTCATCAGTAACATTCTCATTTCACTGGAAGAGAAACTAGACACCAGAAAGCAAATCTGTGCTTTTGAAATGGGAAAAGTACTGTCCATCAATCTCTAGCTAGTAAAATGTCAGCTGAACATTTGTTTGCTTCTCTTAGAAGACAGGGCAGACCCATGGGCAGGGAAAAAATAAATAAATAAAATCCCAGTTTTCTAAAAGCCACAGCATTCAACTATTCATTAGTTGCTAACTGATGACATTATTAGTTTCTTTCGGTGTGGCTGAAACAGAAGACGTGCCATGCTTTCTTCCAGCACCTCCCACAGCTGCAAGGCACACAGGCAAGGGTGAAGCCTTCGGAAAAACCGTCTGATGTCAAGTCTCACTGATACCTAACAGTCCACATTTCTCTGATGCCATCCTGCTAGGCTGAAGGTGAAGGAAAAAAATATCACCACATCGGATTTTAAGCTTCTTTCAGTTCTGACCTCAACGAGTGGTGGGTGGCTCGGTTAATTTTAGCTACATCTGTTTGAGTACAAGCAGTATTTTTCCTTTCATACACTTTCAAATAGCTTTCTGTAGAAAAGTGATATGATCTAGGCTGTGAAGTCATTTTCTTGCAAACAGTTACCTTGGTGCCTATTGAGACTTCAGTTCCGACCCAGAGAGTACTGTGGAATGATGGTTCTAGAAGACACTGTTGTAAAATTGTAATTCTACAGTGTGTGTGTTTGTGTGTGTGAAATCAGTCATTGTAACTAAGTAAACGGTATATATAGTCTCTTTCTATAATATACCGACATCCTAAGGAAAGATTAACTTTCAACTTGGTTTTCCTTTTAACTCCTCCTGACAGTTCATACATCTGCTAGGGGTAAAGAAGCCACAGGAAATCAGGAAGTAAATGGCAGGACTTCAGATATCCCTCTGACTACTGATATCCATCACATCACAGGTGCTTAAAAAATGCTTGCCCTTTAGGGTGTGACTAATTCTGATGACATTTCTGTTGTTTTTTATTTCAGACTCAAAGGATGATGAAATCATATTGAGATAGAAGGGCTGCCAAGTAGAATGGGAGAGGTTTCCTTTTAACATCTTTTAAAAACCAGGTTGTTAAGTAATTGACAAAGTATCCATTTTTGGTGACCAAGTCTATAGATGGTACAGTAAGACGTGCTCAATGCAGAAAAGTTAAAAATACAGTAAGCACAAGGAAAAAGGTAAAACAAAGTCTTCAAGTTCATGGAATCTTGAGTGGGGTCCTTGCCCCTGAGTAAAAACGTGCTAGTCTGTAAATATGGGGAACTGAGTCCTAGTTCCCATTCTGACATCAACCGGACGCCTACATGTGGACAAGTCACTTTACTTTCTGTATCTTAACTTCCTTACCTTCCAAACAAGGCATGGATGGTGTGTGCCTGTGTGCTTCTGTGTGGTGAGGTGAGGGACAGGTAAGCAAGAGCTGTGGTTAATCTTTAATGATATACTCTGATCATTCCATAATTTTATACTACTTCATGAATGAGCCAGGTGTTTTCCTAAATGTGAACGGAATATATTTTTTAAAAAATTAGAAATCTAAATGAGAGCAAGATTTTAAGAATTTGCCTCGCAGGTGCAACAATGTCAACAGTTTCTTGTTGCTCTGGGGCCGTATTTAAATACTCTGACTACGGGAGGATGGGAGAAGAAAGCTCTGAATACAGATACAGAGAATGTCTGTAAGGCCGGATCTGCCTCAAGGGGGGGTACAGGAGATATTCGAATGCATGTTCACTTTGTGGCTCAATCAGGTATTTACTAATTTTGATTTTATTTATTGATTTATTTATTCTTTGCAATCAGACAGGGCAGAGTTTCATTCCTGCTTTGGAGACTGAGGATCTGTGTGATCTTGGGCAAATTACCCTGAACCCCACTTTGCAGTCTATAGAATAAATATCTATGTTGAGGGTTAGTTGGAACAATTACAGCAACAAAATAAACACAAGCTGGGTGCTGGAGGATAGGCAGTTGCCTGCTTCAACAAAGAGGGAGGGAGGGTAAGGGCACTTTTTAGGAGGTCAGATTCGACATTGTTTCTTCCCCTAAAGAACTTGCCATGTGCTAGTGATGTCTTATTTGCAGCTGGGTGACAGGATGATGGACAATACTTGGTACAGAGGAGGGGTAAAATAATGATTTTATGGATGAAAAAAATAATTGCATTCTATATTATTGGTACCTGCGGTGACTTGTGAGCCCAGAAGAGCCACTATCCGATTAAGTGCATATGGACAGCTTTCTGGAAGAAGGGACTGTGTGTCAGGATTGTGTGTCAGGACTAAGGACTGCCTCCCAGGGAGACAAAGCTAAACCTGTGAACGTAAAGGAGGTATCAGGTGTCTGGGAACCAGTCTGGTTTTGGGAAGGGGCATGTGCGGGGTGGAGTGGGAGAGAGGGTCTGGGGTCAGGAGGGAGAAAACTGGAAGGGTTTTGTGCCTTAGCAAGGACAGTGTCACTACTCCACCCTTAAGGCCCTTGGCGGTGCAGTGTGCTGGTCTGGTAGGAGGTGGTGACAAATGGGCAATGGCGGTGTGTCCTTTTGAGAACCACGGGCAGTTTTTTTTTTTTTTTTAATTAAAGATTATTTATTTATTTATTTATTTGATAGAGATCACAAGTAGGCAGAGAGGCAGGCAGAGAGAGAGAGAGAGAGAGAGGAGGAAGCAGGCTCCCCGCAGAGCAGAGAGCCCGATGTGGGACTCGATCCCAGGACCCTGAGATTGTGACCTGAGCTGAAGGCAGAGGCTTAACCCACTGAGCCACCCAGGCGCCCCACAGGCAGTTTTAAGGAGAGAGGAGAGGACAGGCATCCGCAGGGAGAGTTGGAGGGATCTCAGGGTCTTTCCCTTTCACAGAGCTCCAAATCCTTTTACTGCATTTGCAGCTGGGAGCTAAAGAATAATTTAAGCTGGGAAATGGTATGATCATTCCTGTCTTAAACAACAACAACAACAACAACGAAACAGCAACAAATCCGGGAGCAAAGTAAACAAAGAACTGGAAAAGAGAAAGTTGATGGGTAAAGACAGGATGTATTTTTCTTACTTAAATTTCTGAAAAACAGACTATAGCGAACCAAATAAAGTTTTCCTGCTTCTAAGTATCTTGGCAATTTCTAGAACAGAATTTAATCTAATGAGATACCACATGCTTCCACCAGTACCTCTAGATGACAGGCATGTACAAGTACAACTTTCCCACATACAAACCGAAAACAGGACAGAGAAAAGAAAGAGCTTTCCTTTCTTACAAATTTTACTCATCCTTAAGATGCCATTGTTAATGACAATGGCAGTGATATCACAGAAAAATTTCAAGAATCTGGGAGGGGCATGTCCCTGCACTTGCGTATCAAGCACAGCTCATGCTATCTGGATGGCCTCAAGTCCCTGTGGGTCGTCCTGGACCCCCAGCAAGGTCAAGTTTGAGTCATGAAGTAAAGGGATCCTTGTTTCTTGTGGCTCCTGTCTGGGGAGGTGAGGTCCCAGCACACTGCAGGAGCAGCAAAGGGAACGAGTGGGACACGGAAAACATCAATCTATCCCCGTTTCATCAACATAGAAAGATGCATGAGATTGAATCATAGTTAAATTTAACTTATGGATAATGAAAACACAGTTCTGAGTGGTGATGATGAGCTTTCACAACCCATTTGCATCCTTACTCATAATGAAATGGAATATTATTTTATTTAAATATGTGGAATCTGCCTTTGATATTTCAAGCAAAGGATTTAATGGCCATTAAGAAGTCAATATCCGGGACATTACTTGTTTTGTTTCTTGGTTTAGAGGATTATCATTTGAAAAGAATCCCCCAAAAATATCCATAATGAAATTCGGGTTCCTGTGGAAATAAACCTGCTTAAATAAGGGAGTTCCTTGACTCTGGCAAAAATGCATGCCTGTAAATTCATGATATATTTTAGGCAGCACAACTGATGTCTAATATCTGCCTTGCTTCATTCTCCTCTTTTTGGCAAATACAAGTTGGCCTTTATACCTTCTGCTTTTTCAATGTTTTGACTACAGAATATTTTCTAGCGTCTGGAATACTTGTAGCCACCAGTAACCAGTAAGAATTTTTATTTTATTTGTTTGCTTATTTATTTAAAGATTTTATTTATTTATTTGACAGAGAGATAGTGAGAGAGGGAACACAAGAAGCGGGAGAAGGAGCAGCAGACTCCCTGCTGAGTAGGGAGCCTGTCACGGGGCTCCACCCAGGACCCTGAGATTATGACCTGAGCCAAAGGCAGACACTTAATGACTGAACCACTCAGGTGCCCCAAGAATTGTTATTTTAGAAATCAGTTCTTGCTACTACTGTTAAATCAGTCTTTTCTTCAGTTTTACTGAGGTTTAACTGACAAGTACACTTGTAACGTATCTGAAGTGTACAACCCGTTGATTTGACACACGTACACCTTGTGAAAGCGTTCCCACCATCGATTTAATTAACACATCTGTCACCTCACCTGTTTACCTCTATTTTTTTCTCTTTTCGAGAGAACCCTTAAGTTCTATTCTCTTGGCAAATTCCAATTACAAAACACAGTATTATAAGCTACGGCCACCCTGTTACATCTTTGATTCCAAGACCATATTTAGCTCATAACTGAAAGTTTGTACCCTTTTACCAACTTCCTCCTATGTTTCCCACCCTCCAGCTCCTGGCTAGAACACTGTATTCTCCAGGAGTTAATCTATGAGTTAGATTTCTTTAAAACATTCCCAATACAGGTGAGGTCATGCTGTGTTTGTCTTACTCTGTCTTTTTTTTACTTAGCATTATGCCATCCTGGTTCATCCATGTTATCAGAAATGGTGAAGTTTCTTTTTTAATGGCTGATGTATATTTATATACATATTATCCATTCATCTGTTGATGGACACCTAGACTGTTTCTGTACTTTGGCTACTGTGAATAATGCTACAATGAACACAGGGGTATAGATATCTTTCTGATACAAGTATCTTTCCTTCGGATATATACGTAGAAGTTGGGATTGCTATTTTTAATTTTGTGAAGGATCTCCATATTGTTTTCCATAAGAGCTGTATCAGTTCCCATTTCCACCAACAGCGTAAAGGGATTCCCATTTTTGTACACCCTTACCAGCATTTGGTTCTTTCTTTTAGAAAATAGTTATGCTAACAGGTGTGAGCTAATATCTCATTGTAGCTTTGATTAGCATTTCCCTCATGATTAGTGATGCTGAGCACCTTTTCATGTACTGCTGGCCATCTGTGTATCTTTTTTGTTAAAACAGTCCTTTGCCCATTTTTATTCTTTATTTCGTAAAAAGATTTCACTTATTTGAGAGAGAGCGAGAGCATGCAGAAACCAGAGGGAGAAGCAGACTCCCCATTGAGCAGGGAGCCTGATGTAGGGTTTCATCCCAGGACCCCGAGATTTTGACCTGAGCTGAAGGCAAATGCCTAACCAACTGAGCCACTCGGGTGCCCCCCCCCCCCCCCCCCCCGCTTTGCCCATTCTTTCATTGAGGTATTTGTTGTTGTTGTTCTTTTGATATTGAGTTGTAAAAATTCTTTGTGTATTTTAGATATTAACCCCTTATTAGACATGTGGTTTGCAGGTATTTTCTCCCATTCTGTAAGTTGCCTTTTCATCTTGTTGATGGCGTCCTTTGCTAGGTAGAAGCTTTTTAGTTTGTCGTGGTCCACTTGTTTATTTTTGCTTTTTGTTCCTGTGCTTTTGGAGTCTAATCCAAAAAAGCATTGCTAAGATCGATGTCAAAGGGATTATTTCTGAGGCTTTTTTCTAAGAGTTTTACAATTTCACGTCTCATGTTGAAGAATTTAAGCCATGTTTGAATTAATTTTTGTGCATGGTGTAAGATAAGGCTCAGTCTGCATGTAAATACTTAGTTTTCCCAATAGCATTTACTGAAGAGACTCTCCTTTTCCCATAGTATACTCTTGGCTTCTCTGAGGAAAGTTAATTGACCATGTATGCCAGGGTGTATCCCTGGGCTCTATATTCTGTTCCACTGATCTGTGTTGGTCTGCTTTTATTCCAAAATCATGCTGTTTTGATTATCATAGCTTGGTAATGTCGTTTGAATCAGGAGGTGATGCCTCCAGCTTTGTAGATGGCTTTACCCATTCCAGGTCTTTTGTGGCTCCATACAGATTTTAGGATTATTTTTTCTATCTCTGTGGAATATGCTCCTTTAATCTTGACAGGGGTTGCATTCAATCTGTAGACTGCTTTGGGGAGTATGGGAATTTTAACAATATTAATATTTCCATTCTATGAACACACAATATATTTTTGTTTATCTGTGTCTTTTTTCATCTGTGTCTTAGCGTTTTCACTGTATAGATCTTTCACCTCCTTGATTAAATTCATTCCTAAATATTTATATAAAGTTTTTGATGCTTTTGTAAACAAGACTGTTTCCTTAATTTCTCTGAGAGTTTGTTGTTACTGTATAGAAACACAGCTGAGTTTTATTTATTGATTTTGTATTCTACAACTTTAATGAAGTTATTTATTCTATTAGATTTGTGGTGGACTCATTAAGGCTTTCTATATATAATATTTTATCATCTAACATTTTATGTCTTCCTTTCCAATTTGGATGTCTTTTACTTCTTTTCTTGCTTAATTGCTCTGGCTGGGACATACGGTACTACACTGAAAAACAGTGGTGAGAATGGACATCCTTGTCTTGTTCCTGACCTTAGAGGAGAAGCTTTTATAGCTTTTCAACATTGGGTATGGTATTAGATGTGGGCTTGACATACATGGCTTTTGTTATGTTGAGGTATGTTCCTCCTAGACCCAGTTTTTATCATGAGATGATGTTGAACTTTGTCAAATGCATTTCCTACATCCAATGAGATGACCATGTGGTTTTTATTCTTTTGTTAATGTGGTATATCACGGTGACTGAGTTGGGGACTTTGAGCCATCTTTGCATCTCTGGGATAAATCACTCTTGATATTGGTATGATCTCTTTAATATACTATTGAATTTGATCTGCTAATAATTTGTTGATAACTTATGCATCTACATTCATCAGGAATATAAGGCTTTAATTAGGTAATTTTGGTAGTGTCCTTGTCTGACTTTGGTTATCAATGTAACACTGGCTTTTTAAAATGATTTTGGAAGTGTTCCTTCCCCTTCTATTTGTTGGAATAATTTCAAAAGGATTGGTATTAATTCTTCTTTTAGTGTCCGGTAGAATTTGCCCAAGAAGCCATCTGGTCCTAGACTTTTTTGGTGGGAGTGCTTTGATTATTGATTTGAACTCCTTACTTGTTAGTTGGTCTTCCTTTTTCATCATAATGCATGCAGAGTAGGTTGTGTACTTGGAATTTATTTGGTTCTTCTAGTGTTCTAATGTGTTGGTGTATAATTGCTTATAGCACTTTCTAACAATCCTTTGTATTCGTATCATGTGAGTTGTAATGTATCTCCTTACATTTTTAATTTAAGTGTTCTTTTTTTTTCTTAGTCTACCTAAAGATTGGTCAATTTTATCTTTTCATAAAACCACTTCTCAGTTTCATTAATCTATTGTCTTTTTGGTCTCTATTTCGTTTATATTCACTCTGACCTTTGTTTTTTTTTCTTTCTTCTACTAACTTTGAGCTTAGTTTGTTCTACTTTTTCTAGTTCCTTGAGGTATAAATTTAGTTTATTTGATTTCTCTTTTTTCTTAATATAGGCATTTATCACTGTAAACGTCCTTCTCAGACCTGCTTTTGCTCCATTTCACATGTTCTAGTATGTTACGTTTCCATTTTCACTTGTCTCAAGGTACTTTTCTATTTCTTCTTTAATTTCTTATTTAAGCCTCTGGTTGTACAGAAGCATTTGTTTAGTCTCCATATATTTGCAGATTTCTGAATATTCTTCTGGTAATTGATTTCTAGCTTCATATCCATATGGTTAGAAAGGAAGCAGGATCTTAAATTGATGAAGACTTGTTTTATGGCCTAACACAGCATCTATCCTGTAGGATGTTCCATATATGCTCGAAAAAAAAAATGCATTTTTTTTCCTGTTACATGAAATACTCTGTAGCTGTCTGTTAGGCCCATGTGGTCCAACAGACAGTTTAAATCCATGTCTCCTTGTTGAATATTCTGAGTCAAGGATCTAGCCATTATTGAAAATGGGGTATTGAACAAAAAAGCCAGTCAAGAAATGGGCGTAAGACATGAACAGACATTTCTCTAAAGACAGACAAATGGCCAACAGACACATGAAAAAATGCTCAACATCACTCATCATCAGGGAAATGCAAATCAAAACCACAATGAGATACCACCTGACACCTGTCAGAAGGGCTAAAATTAAACAACAGATGTTGGTGAGGATGCAGAGAAAGGGGAACCTCTTATAGTGTTAGTGGAAATGCCAATTGGTGCAGCCACTCTAGAAAACAGTATGGAGGATCCTCAAAAAGCAAAAAATAGAACTACCCTATGACTCAGCAATAGAACTATTAGGAATTTGTCCAAAGAATACAAAAATAGTGATTCAAAGGAACACATGCACCCCAATGTTTATAGCAGCAATATCCACAGTAGCCAAACTATAGAAAGAGCCCAGATGTGCATTGACAGATGAATGGATAAAGTAAATGTGGGGTGTGTGTGTTTGTGTGTATACATAAGTATACACACGCACCCCTATATATAAATATAGAAATGGAATATTACCCAGCAATAAAAAAGAATGAAATCTTGCCATTTGTAAGGACGTGGATGGAACCAGAGTATATTACGCTAAGTTAAGTCAGTCAGTCAGAGAAAGACAAATATTGTATGATTTCACTTGTGTGTGGAATTTAAGACACAAAACAGATGATCATAGGGGAATGGAAGGAAAAATAAGATAAGATAAAACAGAGGGGCAAACCATAAGAGACTCTTAACTACAGGGAATAAACTGAGGGTTGCTGGAAGGGAAGTAGGTGGGGGAATGGAGTAACTGGGTAAGAGGCATTAAGGAGGGCACTTGATGTAATGAGCACTGGGTGTTATACACAATTGATAAATCTCTAAAGCCTACCCTGAGACTAATAATACACTGTATGTTAACTAACTTGAATTTAATTTTAAAAAAAGAAGAAAATGGGGGCACCTGGGTGGCTCAGTGGGTTAAGCCTCTGCCTTCAGCTCAGGTCATGATCTCAGGGTCCTGGGATCGAGTCCCACATCAGGCTTTCTGCTCAGTGGAGAGCCTGCTTCCTCCTCTCTCTCTGCCTGCCTCTCTGCCTACTTGTGATCTCTCTCTGTCAAATAAATAAATAAAATCTTAAAAAAAAAAAAAAAGAAGAAAATGGCGTGTTGAAACTCCCTACTATTTCTGCGTTGCTGTCTATTTCTGTTTTCAGATTTGTTGATATTTTCTTTATTATATATTTAGGTGTTCTGCTGTTGAGTGCAAAAGTATTTACAAATGTTGTATTTTATTGATGAATTAACTCCTTTATCATTAAAAATGATATTCTTCAGCTTTTGTTATAGTTTCTGGCTTCAAGTCAATTTGTCTGATATAACCATAACTACTCCTTCTTTCTTCAGTTTCCATTTGCATGGTCTTTCTTCCCTTCTTTCACTTTCAGTCTGATTGTATACTTAAAGCAGAAATGAGTCTCTGTAGGCAGAAGAGAGTTAGGTCTTTTCTTTTTTTTCTCTTTTTTTTTTTGTCTCTTTCTTTCCTTCTGTTTTAAATTCATTCAGCCATTCTATGTCTTCTGATTGGAGAATATAGTCCATTTACATTTAAACAGCTGTTGGTAGGAATAGATTTTCTTAAATTTAATTTTATTTTATTTTCAGTGTCCCAAAATTCATTGTTTATGCACCACACCCAGTGCTCCATGCAATTCGTGCCCTCCTTAATACCCACCACCTGGCTCACCCATCCCCCAACTCCCCATCCTGCCAAAACCCTCAGTTTGTTTCTCAGAGTCCACAGTCTCTCATGGTTCATCTCCCCCTCCGATTTTCCCAACTCACTTCTCCTCTCCATCTCCCCATGTCCTCCATGTTATTCCTTATGCTTCACAAGTAAGTGAACCATATGAAAACTGACTCTCTCTGCTTGACTTATTTCACTCAGCATGATCTCTTCCAGTCCTGTCCATGTTGATACAAAAGTGGGTATTCATCCTTTCCGATGGAAGCATCATACTCCATTGTATATAGGGACTATACCTTCTTTATCCATTCGTCTGTTGAAGGGCATCTTGGCTCTTTCCACAGGTTGGTGATTGTGCTGATTGCTGCTATGAACATTGGGGTACATACATATGGGGTACACTTCTGTTCAGTGCCTCTGTATCTTTGGGGTAAATACCCAATAGTGCAATTGCAGGGTCATAGGGTAGCTCTATTTTTAATTTCTTTTTTTTATTTTTATTTTTAATTTCTTAAGTAATCTCCACACTGTTTTCCAAAGTGGCTGCACCAACTTGCATTCATTCAGCAAGAGTGTAAGAGGGTTTCCCTTTCTCCACATCCTCTCCAACACTTGTTTCTTGTCTTGTTGATTTTGGCCATTCTAACTGGTGTAAGGTGGTATCCCAATGTGGTTTTGATTTCAATCTCCCTGACGGCTAATGATGATGAACGTCTGTTACCTATTTTTATGTCTTCTTTGGAGAAGTGTCTGTTCATGTCTTCTGCCCATTTTTTGATGTGATTATCTGTTTGGTGTGTGCTGAGTTTGAGTTCTTTATAGATCTTAGATATCAGCCCTTTGTCTGTAGTGTCACTTGCGAATATCTTCTCCCATTCCGTGGGTGGCCTCTTTGTTTCGCTGACTCTTTCCTTTGCTGTGCAGAAGCTTTGGATCTTGATGAAGTCCCAAAAGTTCATTTTCACTTTTGTTTCCTTTGCCTTTGGAGACATGTCTTGAAAGAAGTTGCTGTGGCCAATGTCGAGGAGGTTACTGCCCATGTTCTCCTCTAGGATTTTGATAGATTCCTGCCTCATGTTGAGGTCTTTTATCCATTTCGAGTTTATCTTTGTGTATGGTATAAGAGAATGGTTGAGTTTCATTCTTCTATACATAGCTGTCCAATTTTCCCAGCACCATTTATTGAAGAGACTGTCTTTCTTCCACTGGATATTTTTTCCTGCTTTGTCAAAGATTATTTGACCATAGCGTTGAGGGTCCATATCTGGGCTCTCTACTCTGTTCCACTGGTCTATGTGTCTGCTTTTGTACCAATACTGAGATGCCTTGGTGATCACAACTTTGCAGTAAAGCTTGAAATCAGACAATGTGATGCCCCCAGTTTTTTTCTTTTTCAACATTTCCTTAGCAATTCGGGGTCTCTTCTGGTTCCATACAAAATTTTAGGATTGTTTGTTCCAGCTCTTTGAAAAATGCTGGTGGAATTTTGATCGGGATGGCACTGAAAGTATAGATTACTCTAGGCAGTATAGACATTTTAACAATATTTATTCTTTCCAATGTTTATTCTATCCAATCCATGAGCATGGAATGCTTTTCCATCTTTCTTTGTCTTCTTCAATTTCATTCATGAATGTTCTGTAGTTCAAATACAGATCCTTTACCTCTTTGGTTAGGTTTATTCCTAGATACCTTATGGTTCTTGGTGCTATAGTAAATGGAATTGATTCTCTAATTTCCTTTTCTGTATTTTCATTGTTAGTGTATAAGAAAGCAACTGATTTCTGTACATTGATTTTGTATTCTGCCACATTATAGAATTGCTGTATGAGTTCTAGTAGTTTGGGGGTGGAGTCTTTTGGATTTTCCATATAAAATATCATGTCATCTGTGGAGAGAGAGAGTTTGGCTTCTTTGCCAATTTGAATACCTTTTATTTCTTTTTGTTGTCTGATTGCTATTGCTGGGACTTCTAGTTTTATGTTGAACAGTGATGAAAATGGACATCCTTGGTGTGTTCCTGATCTCCAAGGGGAAGCTGTCAGCTTTTCCCCATTGAGGATGATATTCGCTGTGGGTTTTCCATAGATAGATTTTATGAAGTTCAGGAATGTTCCTTCTGTCCCTATACATTGAAAGGTTTTAATCAGGAACGGATGCTGTATCTTGTCAAATGCTTTTTCTGCATCAATTCAGAGAACCATGTGGTTCTTCTTTCTTATTTATTTGTCCTATCACATTGATTGATTTGCAAATGTTGAGCCACTCTTGCATCCCACGGATAAATCCCACCTGGCCATGGTGGATAATCTTTTTAATGTACTGTTGGATCCTGTTAGTTGGGATCTTGTTGAGAATCTTGGGATCCATATTCATCAGGGATATTGGTCTGAAATTCTCCCTTCTGGTGGGGTCTTTGCCTGGTTTGGGGATCAGGGTAATACTGGCTTCATAAAAAGAGTCTAGAAGTTTTCCTTCTGTTTCTACTTTTTGAAATAGCGTCAGGAGAATAGGTATTATTTCTTCTTTGAATGCTTGCTAGAATTCTCCAAGGAATCCATCAGGTCCTGGGCTCTTGTTTTTTTGGGAGGTTTTTGATCACTGCTTCAATCTCCTTACTAGATACTGGTCTATTCGGGTTATCAATTTCTTCCTGATTCAGTTTTGGAAGTTTATAGGTTTCTAGGAATGCATCCATTTTGTCTAGGTTGCTTAACTTATTGGCATGTAACTGTTGATAATAATTTCTGATGATTGTTTCCTTGGTGTTAGTCATGATCTCTCCCTTTTCATTCATAATTTTATTAATTTGGGTCCTCTCTCTTTTCTTTTGGATTAGTTTGGCCAATGGTTTATCGATCTTATTGATTCTTCCAAAAAACCAGCTTCTAGTGTCAGTGATGTGTTCTACTGTATCTCTAGTTTCTATCTCATTGACCTCTGCTCTAATCTTGATTATTTCCCTTCTTGTGTGTGGGGTTGGCTTAATTTGTTGTTGATTCTCCAGTTCTTTAAGGTGTAAAGAGAGCTGGTGTATTCTGGATTTTTCAATTTTTTTGAGGGAGGCTTGTATTTGTATTTTGAGGGAGGCTATGTATTTCCCCCCATAGGTTTTGGACTGAAGTGTCTTCACTCATTCATTTCCATTAATTGTTTAAGTTCTTCTTTGATTTCCTGGTTGATCCAAACATTCTTAAGCACGGTGGTCTTTAGCTTCCAAGTGTTTAAATTCCTTCCAAACTTCTTCTTGTGACTGAGTTCCAGTTTCAAAGCATTGTGGTCTGAGAATAGGCAGGGAATAATCTCAATCTTTTGGTATTGGTTGGGCCCTGATTTGTGACCTACTATGTGGTCTATTCTGGAGAAATATCCATGTGTGCTCAAGAAGAGTAAGTATTCTGTTGTTTTAGGTGGCTATGTTCTGTGTATATCTATGAGGTCCATCTGGTCCAATGTGTCATTCAATGCTCTTGTTTCTTTATTGATTTTCTGCTTGGATGATATATTACTGAGAGCACTGTGTTAAGATCCCCTATTTTTTTTTAAAGATTTTATTTATGTATTTGACAGGCAGAGATCACAAGTAGGCAGAGAGAGAGAGAGGTGGAAGCAGGCTCCCTGCTGAGCAGAGAGCCCAAATGCGGGGCTCGATCCCAGGACCCTGGGATCATGACCTGAGCCAAAAGCAGAGGCTTTAACCCACTGAGCCACCCAGGTGCCCTAAGATCCCCTACTATTAATGTATTCATATCAATATGACTCTTTATCTTGATTAACAGTTGTAGTTGGCTGCTCCCATATTGGGGGCATAAATATTTACAATTATTAGATCTGCTTGGTGGATAGAGCCTTTACGAATGATGTAGTGTCCTTCTTTATCTGACGACAGTCTTCTCCACGAAGCATGAATGCTTCTCCATTCCTTCACTTTCAGTCTGGATGTATCCTAACGTTCCAAATGGGTCTCTTGTAAACAACTTAAGGATGGGTCCTGTCATTTCATCCAATCTGCAATTCTGTGCCGTTTTATGGGAGTGTGTAGGCTGTTCACGTTGAGAGTGATTATTGAAAGATACGTTTTTATTGACATCATGTTGCCTATGAAGTCCTTGTTTCTATAGATTGTTTCTGTAATTTTCTGTTCTATGACACTCTTGGGTTCTTTCTTCCTTTATAGAAACCCCCTTAGTATTTCTTGTAGTGCCAGCTTGGTGGTCACATACTCTTTTAAACCTTGCCAGTCTTGGAAGCTCTTTATTTCTCCATGCATTCTGAATGTCAGCCTTGCTGGAGAAAGTATTCTTGGCTGCATGTTCTTCTCATTTAGTGCCCTGAATATGTCTTGCCAGCCCTTTCTGACTTGCCAGGTTTCTGTGGACAGGTCTGATGTTATTCTGATGGACCTTCCTCTGTACATAAGGAATATCTTCCCTCTAGTTGCTCTCAAAAGCTCTTGTCTAAAATTATGATTTGTCAGTCTCACAATCAAGTGCCTCGAGGTCTTTCTAGATTCGTTGATCTTGGGGGATGTTCCTTCTACCTCTAGGACACGAATGCTGGTTCCATTCCCCAGATTGGGAAAATTTTCATCGAGAATTTGTTCAACTGTATCTTCTAATCTTCCTTCTTTCTCCTCCCCCTCAGGGATCCCAATAATTATGACATTGGAATGTTTCATGGTGTCATTTACTTCCCTAATTCTGTTTATGTCTTCTAAGCTGTTTGTTCCAGGCCTCCACCTGATCCTTTTTCTTTATCAGTTTGTCATCTAGATCACTAATTCTATATTCTGCCTTGGTTACCCTAGCTGTTAGAGTATTTAGATTAGATTGGATCTCATTGGTAGCATTTTTAACTTCTTCCCGGGCAGCTTTCACTTCTGCCCTAATTGATTCCATGCTGTCACTAATGGTTTTCTCCAACCTAGCCATTGCCTGGATAATTGTTACTCTGAATTCCCTTTCCAACATAATGTTTATGTCCGTACCCAACAGCTCTGATGGAGAGGGCACAGTCTCTGAATTTTTCCTCTGTTGGGTGTTCCTCCTCCTAGTCATTTTGGTGAGAGGTGGTTGAGGGGATGTGTAGCTGAATATATCAACCACGATCCAGGCAAGGTGCACCCTGGAATGCTTCTGAGCAATCAGAAGTCACCACCAAAAAGAAAGAAAAAAGAAAAAAAGGGAGAGAGCAAGAGACAGGAAGCAAAAAAGAAAAAAGAAAAAAAGAAGACCCAGCCAGAACAGGCCCCAAAGATAAGATTTATAAGGTATACAAACAAAAACGGACAAACAAAAAGACTGACAAAAGTAAATGGCAAGGAAAAAAAAAAAAAACAAAAAACAGTCAAAATGACCCCAAGGATAAGATTTATATAATACCAGAACAAAAACAAATATACAGAAACACTGACAGAAGACAAAGATGGGAGGGTGGTTATAAATCCTCCATGTGGAAGGTTCCATGTGGAATGAGGAAGGTTATTTCAGTCCTTCCTGGGTGTATCTTGGTATCTTTGTTAAAGAACTCAACTTTCCAGAGATAAAGGGAGATTAAAATTGGTTTATATATAGGGGTAGTATTGATTAGGGGAAGAGGATTACCTTGAAGCTTATATCTATATGTATATTGAAAATAAAAAGAAAAGAAAAAGAAAAACAGGTATATGTATGCAAAAAGTTCAAGTTAAAGGGTTATTATGGAACATGTATTAAACCTCTAGTTGTAATGGTAAGTAGGTTAAAAAAATTAAAACGAACAAGAATAGTGAGAACAAATTAAAAATTAAAGTTGTATCTATGAAATATACAGGTTTTAAGGCAACACCAGGAGCTTAATATATTGTTTTCCCCTGATATTGAAGTTTTACAGCTTTATGGGGACCCTGTGGTGGTTGTCCTCTCGTTCTTTTTGGCTGGCTTTCAGGGGGAGGGGCCTGCCTCATTGTTTTTCAGTCTTGCTTGGGTTGAGTCCTCCTGCCCCCAATCAAGGGGCTGGGCTCTAGAAACTGGTTTTTTAAATTTTTTTTTTTAAATTTTTTTTAAAGATTTTATTTTTTATTTAATTGACAGAGAGAGAGAGATCACAAGGAGGCAGAGAGGCAGGCAGAGAGAGAGGGGAGGAAGCAGGCTCCCTGCCGAGCAGAGAGCCCGACACCGGGCTCGATCCCAGGACTCTGGGATCATGACCTGAGCCGAAGACAGAGGCTTTAACCCACTGAGCCACCCAGGCGCCCCTAGAAACTGGTTTTTCAGGCTTTTGTTCTCTTGAAGTTTTTTTCCTTTTGGGGGCTTTCTGCAGCTTTTCGGAGGTTCAGTGGAAAGCCAACTGCACCCAGACCTCCGTCTGAGAGAAGCCTCAGTCTGCTCCCCTCTGGGTGGTCCAGAACACACAGACTCCCCCTCTGCCAACTCCGCTGAGCCATGCAAACTCCCATTGGCAGAGCACATCCCCAGCCACCGTCCTGGGGTTGCCCAAAGCGCCTGCTTGTCTCTGCTACTAAAACCGTGAGCGATATTGGTCCAGGGAGCCTGCTTCTGGTGGCTGCCTTTGTTGGGACTGTAGTCTGGGATCCAGACCTCAGGTTGCCACCGCGGGATGGTGACTTGGCCAGTCCTAGAGACTGATGGCTAGCGCCCGCACAGAGTTTTCTCAGGTCCTGGCAGGGAGTGCGTCAGACCCTGCTCGTGCAGTGTGCAAAAGTTCTAGGGAGCGCAGGCTGGCGCCGTCACCAGACTCCCTCATGCGCGGCTTGGGAGTGTGCCCAGCCGGGCCATGGTGCAAGCCACGCAACCCCGGCTCTGCCGCACTCTCTCTGGCAGGGGTGGTCGCCGGCGGTGGCAATCCTGGGACTGTGGGCTTAGGTCTGTGCCCCTGACCGCCCGATTCCACCAGCTGCCCCTTAAGATCTTTTGTTCTTTTTGAGTGCTTTTAACCAGACTCCAAGTTACTGCTGGTCCCAACCACAGGGCACTTTCGTACTGGGGTATTACTTTGCAATGGGTCGCTTCTGGTGGCTCCCTCCCCCTTGTGTTTATCCTTCGATATCAGTCCGATCGCTCCCAGTACACTTTAGCTCTCCACTGGTGTCTTCTGCCCCCGCAGAGATCCAGAAGTGTATAATCCTACATCTCAGGCTGATTTCATGGGTGTTCAGAGAGTTCTGGTAGATAATTAGCTCACTTTAGGGGACCGGTTTAAACAGGGTCTCCTACTTCTCCACCATCTTGCCCCTCCTCTCCTGGTAGGAACAGATTTACGACTGACATTTTGTGAATTGATTTCTAGCTGATTTGTAGTTCCTTTACTCCTTTTTCTCTCTCTTGCTCTCTTCTTTTGTGGTTTGATTTTCTGAGGTGGTATGTTTTGATTCCTTTCTCTTCATGTTTTGTGTTTCTTCTGTAAGTTTTTGCTTTGTGGTTATCATGAGGCTTTAATAAAACATCTTAAGAGTCATAACAGTCTATTTTAAGTTGGTAACAACTAAACTGAATTCATTCAAAAGCTCTGTAATTCTACACATTTCTTCCCCATTTTTTTTTTTTTTTTTGCTGGCAACAATTTACATCTTTTACATTGTGTATATATTAAGAAATTATTGTAGTTATAATTATTTCTAATATTTTAGTTTTTTAACCTTTATATTAGAGTTAGAAGTGATTTACGTGCCACTATGACAATATTGGAGTTTTCTGAATTTTTCTATATACTTAACTGTTAGCAGTGGATTTTACACTTTCATATATTCTTATCTTACTAATTTATGTCCTTTAATTCCAGCTTGAAACATTAACACTTCTTGTAAAAGCACTCATGATCAACTCTTTAGTCTCTTCTTGTCTGCAATAGTCTCTATTTCTCCTTCAGTTCTCAAGGAAAACTTTGCCAGGTAGAGTATTCTCAGTTAGCTGTTTTTTTCCTCTCAGTACTTTGAATATATTATCCCACTCCCTTCTTGCTTATAAAGCTTCTGTGGATAGTCTTGTGGTAGTTCCCTTGTAAATAACAAGTTATTTTCCTCTTGCTGCTTTAAGATGCTTTAATTTTGTAGTTAGTTACTATATTCTTCAGCTCCATGATTTCTGTTAGAAAATAAATTAAAAAAAAAAAAAAAAAACCTACCGAACTCTTGTTGAAATGCTTACTTTGTTAATGCCTTGCTCTCCTGACCTTGACAAACATCTTTATGACTGTTATTTTGAGCTCTACTGTGTAAATCACTTATCTCCACTTCATTAAGATTTGTTTCTAGAGATTTATTTTGTTCTTTTGTTTGGAACGTATCCCCCCCCCCCGTTTTTTTTCATTTTTCTTATTCCCTCTGGGGGTTCTGCACAGTAGATAATACAGACAGCTCTGCCAGTCTTGACCACTGGTGTCGTATAGAAGATGAGCCTCATCAAATCAGCACAGGCTAAACTGCTGGTTGTCTTTTAAATCTATGTGATGACTCAAACAGACTTCTTTTTTATTTTTTTAGTGGTTCCTAGTAGTTGAGGGACCTGACAGTGTCCCAAAAGGATCACAGTCAGCACCTAGACGTAGGCTGACTGTAAGCCTGACTCTCAGGAAGCAGTCTGTGAACTACATAGTCAAACCCGCTTCAGGGAAAGACTTGCCAGTCTTTCCATGGAGCCCTGGGGGATACCTGGGTGAGCACCCTCACGCATCCGTGCTAAGAACCACCTCACTGCTAGCTACAGGCCTGTGGGATCTGTGAATGCAAGCTCCATCGGCGATCAGATGCAGTCACCCCTGAGTGGCAACAGTAAAGGGTAGGGCACCAGGCATGTGTTCACTCTTCTTCTAGAGAGGGGCTGATGACCTGGTTTTACAGTGGGAGTGAGCCAAGGGAGAAGGTGACAGAAATGCCCACTAGTTCCTCTGCGCTCCATGGGGAATCATAGCCATCTTCTTAATGCATGCAGCCAGGCTCTTGCATATGGACTCTCCACAGCAGACTGGAAAGTAGGTAGTCAATTTCCTTTCAGGGAAAGACTAGAGATGGGCATTTTTGCCTGCTCTCTCTGTGCTAACAAGGCCTGTGGGGATAGTTAACAGTGAATGCTCATGAGCCCATTAAGAATGGTTTCTGTAGTCCTGTGGGTCTTATGGGTGTATAACCAATCAGCTTTCAGAAGTAGGTGTTTTGGGGGTCTGTCTTTTGAGTGACAGGGTGCTGAACGTATGGCCCACATCCTCTGCTGCTCATGGAGAAGCTGGGAGTTGGGGATGCCCTCTTAATGGTATGGCACTGTGCGGAGTATAGTTTTTATGGAAAGAGTATGTCTAAGCCTTTCCTACCCATTTCAATGTGGGTTATTTTCTTAGTTGCCTGATGTGTAGGAGTCACTGAACTAGTTTCTCAATTTCTCTCAGAGGGACTACTTTGTGTGTGTATCTGGGCAAGGAGGGAATTTCAGGGATTTCCTATCTTACCATCTAGGTTCCTCCAATTGAATGGTCCTGCCGAATTGGTGAAGTAGCAGTTTCTCATTAATTGTAGATTGTAACTGGGAGTTATAAATGGAATTTTTCTCTTAACATCACTCTCAGAATGTCAGTTGCTAGTGTACAGAAACGCAGAATTTTTTTTATACTGACCTTAGATCCTGAAACCCTGCTGAATCTACTTATTAGTTCTATTGGATTTTTAAAATGAGATTCCTTAAGAATATAATCAAGATTACTTATTTATTAGATTCCTTATTTTTATTAGATTCCCTAGGATTGTCTATTCACAAAATACTTTTTCTTTCAATCCGAATGCCTTTTATTTCTTTTTCTTGCTAGAAGCTTCAGTACAATGTTCAACATAAAGGATGAGGGGGTATCCTTCTCTGTTCCTGATCTTAGGAGGAAATCATTCAGTCTTTCAACATTAACTATACTAATATAATCTTTCTTCTGATAATGGATTTACTTCCTATTCGGAGCCCTATGCAATAGTTCCCAAGAAGAAGCTATTGATTGGCCCAATGAAACAAAATTCATTCTGGTTTTGGAAATCACAGTTATTTACAGATAAATGAGTAAGTCGAGAAAGCATAATTAACACAATATATTATAACACAGGTATGCACAAGTTACTGATGGTAACTTATGGTAACCTTTTACTGTAAGAATTTGACAGTCTATTGTTGAATTTTAATATCTCAATTCCACAGTGTGACCCATCCACTAAAAATTCCAATCTCAGAGGGTGATGGTCCACTTACTATAGGAGAGGAACGGATAAATCTAAATCTTTTTTGCAGCTTTTGGTTCTCTCCCTGTCTTAAGCAAAAGATCCTCACCAAAGAAATATGTGGTAGGAAAAGAGAAAAAGGAGAGAACATTCTTAACTTCTCTAAAATAAACCACATCTGAGATCAAGCCCTTGGGGCTGATGGCCTCCTAATGAAGCAAGGAGAATGGTGTTCTGCATAGCTCACATTCCCTCTACACTGCACAGTTTACAAGAAATACTTGGTGAGCCTTGGCAAGAAATCTAAAAGGAGTTGTTTTAGGTCTTTCAGGATTTTATACTAATGTATGTATTTTGCTTAATAACCATCTATATACATGAAAAGCTGACATAATTTAAAAAATATGGATTACTTGCAATCAAAAGACTTCCTTAATAGCCATTTCAATCCTGCTTTTCTTAAAATCAGAGACATGGGTCATCAGTTCCATCATCCTTGTGATACCCCAAGAATTGGCAATCTTGATCCATACATTGGTACATTTATCATTTATAGAGGAAAGACCATTATTTAATTTGCCAGGTGATATCGTAGTAAAGCAAATGTCATAGTTACTTTAAAGGTCCCTTTGGCAGATGTCAAGGTAGCCCGCATCAACATACACTGAAATGCACATTAGAAATACAATGACCACTGTACCAAAAATATTATCCTAGGGGTTATAAAAAGCTTAGTAAGTACTGTGATTTATTCATTTACTGAAATGTTATTTTAAGGCACAGTTAAAATAATCTGGAATGCTTGAGCAATTCTTCTGAGTAACAGAAAATAGAGAGCTCTTACCAAGTTTGCAATGATGTAATGGTAGCCTTTTACATGCTTCCCAACGCTCACAATCTGTGAAAATGGAAGGAAACAAGAGAAAACCAATTTAACTTTACAGAAGAATATATTTAAAAATAGAATCGTAGCTAGTTTAGTCTAATTCCATGTGGAAACCTGATGAAAAAAATGTTACACTTTTCCTTGTAATTAGAAGAAATTCCTAAGCCACCTTAAAAATTAAGTGATTAAAGTTAAAAAAAAAAAAAACACATTCTAATTTCAATCACGCTGTATAAATGATCCTTCAATCAGTAAACCTCATTCAAAAAACCACACTGTAATTCCCTCGAAGAGGAGGAGATGGTTATGAAACAAACTACAGTTCATATATGTATTCTAAAAAAGAACATATACTAACATAAGAAACAAAATTATTTCGGTCCAAAGAAGGTAGACATCCTTAATTTGTTGGTAATTTATAGAAATGTATGATACGCTGTTAGGCGTCTTCCACTGTTAAGAATGATTTTCTATGAGTAGTTTGGACTTTTGTCCTGAGCAGCAAGCAAGGTTTCTGTAAGGCAAAGTACCTATGTTTAGATGCTTCTGAAACTAGAGTACTTAGTTAATTCCCACCTGCATATGAATAGAGCAGTATTTTATTATAATCAAAAAAATAAAGATAAAACATCATCGAGACTTTTTCTGTTAGATTCATTAATTTTTTTAAAAATATTTTATTTATTTATTTGATGGACACAGATCACAAGTAGGCAGAAAGGCAGGCAGAGAGAGAAGAGGAAGCAGGCTCCCTGCTGAGCGGAGAGCCCGATGTGGGGCTCGATCCCAGGACCGTGGGATCATGATCTGAGCCGAAGGCAGAGGCTTTAAGCCACTGAGCCACCCAGGCGCCCCGATTCATTAATTTTTTTCTAAGAACATTTTTAGGAATGTTTCAGGAATTAGAAATTCAGAAATTTCTATCACAGAAATAAAATTGCATTAGAAGTTAAAACTCTTATTTTCTATAAAATCAACAATTTCTTCAATGAGAGAAAACCTAATGACAGATACCAGTGAGCAGTGTGGTAACTTCATTGGTTCCTCAAAGGGGACAACACAATGTATGAGTCTCGTGTATTTCAATCACCAAAGAAAAAAATTAAAACTGTTTTCAGCATTTTAATATCCTCTAAAAAGAATTCTTTGTAAATAGGTGACTTGTGTATAAAATAAAGGAAAACCCTTTTAAAATCCAGAAAATAAAAAATGTGCTCAAAAATAGAGCTTTGCACACAAGGCCACTGGTGAAACGAGTGTCTGCTCATCTCATCATTGCTTTCTGGTCACAGCTAAGACCTTCCCTTATCCTGATGGCTCTGCGGTTTCACTACAATGGAGTTTGGATTTTTACCTTAGTATTTTTTATATTGTTTGGAATTAGTTGTGTTTCCTGAGTATGAAGATTTCCCTTCAACAATTCTGGGAAATTCTCCACCCACATCCCTGAAAACATCCCATTTCGAAGATATGTGTGTTCGCCTCTAACGGGTACTGCAACGTTGCTGTCACCGATTCCCACCTCACCATGTGTGGTACAAATTAAATTCAATTTACAATCCGCCTACAGAAGGTTGTGATGACCACTTCTCATAGGATGTATCTGCCCCGCCACACGGAGCCCGGCCCTGGCGGAACACACTCAGCTGAGCCCTCGTCTAGGTAGCAGGTGGTTTTCTAGTCCTCTTCGTGACTGCGGTGTCACCCTTCAAGAGTGTGGCTTTCAATCGGATCTGAGGTTGAACTTATTGCCTTGGCTGCGCCCAAAGTTCCTGTTCTTGGGTGACCATTAGCCCCCGAGACAGGCTGTCCAATTTGGCAGCTTATATGGGTGCAGTCACCCCCAGATCCTTCTTGGCTCCTGAAAGGCTCTTTACTCTCCAGGAAGCTTTCCTTTGCATGTTTCATGTTTTACACAGCATGTCTCCAGCTCTCCTCTTGCCTGATTCATCTAGTCCACAGTTAATCTAAAACTGAACAGCCCTCAACAATCTCACCATACAGACGAGGACAAGCCATGTGTAGATGGGATTGCAAAGAAAGTCCCGGAAAGAAACGGTGTAATTAGTCATCATACCGGGTAACCCAAACCTGATTGATTTAGCCCAGGCTGAGGAGGCCAGAGCCCTGGAATTCTCTGGGAATCTCAGGTGGAGCTTGTGCAAAAGATAATTATTAAGGAACGCTTGATGGCTGGTACTCAGGACACACTGTCGCAAGTGGCCAGAGCTCCCTCTATGGGACCTCAGCAGGGACTGCCGCCCTCGGACAGTTCGTTGCTTCTCTCTTGAGCATTCACTGCAACCTTCTCCAGCGTGACGGGGTCAGCCCCCTCACTCTCCCCAAGCCCCCACACTCAGCCCGCCTTTTCTCTCTCAAGGCTCTCAGTGTGATTTCTCCATGGCTGCAGTCCATACCCCCTCCCTTCTTCTAAAAACATTGTGAAGAGCTAACTCTTGTAAATGTTAAAAAGATGTGGGACCAGTAGAAATTCTCTCCTCGGTGCCTCCACAAGGAAACGACCGTCCGTTCTTGACTGCCTATAAGTTCAACCTTATGTAAGAAGTTTTCAAGGGATGAAGACTTATAAAACAAGCAGAAGTGACAAAAGTCCTGGCAGAAAAGGCCTTGCTGAGCTTGGTGTGCACTGGCATGATGGGAACCGGGGGCCTCGGGGAGCAATGAGCAGACGATTTATTCCCCTGGCTGGGGAGGCCAGAGAGAACACCATTTTTGCTGAGCCAGATCCTTGCTGGGGAAAAACAAAGGTGCTGCAGAAACTGCTGTGAGGCTCTCACAGCCTCTGACCATGGTGGGCCAGGGGTTAAGGCCAGGTCTTGGCCCTCTGCCAAGCATATGACACTAGATGGAAGTTTCTTTGTGAACAACATCAACAAAAATCCAGTGGATACTCCAATACTCTATAGGAAAGTGTCCTGCACCCACAGTGCTGTTTGGTTAAGCTAAATAATTTTTTTTTTTTTTTTTATGGTTGTGTGAAACAGTGTCGCGGGTATGGTTTGACTTGGCCATCATCATCTCAACCCAAGTGCAGACTGTCTCATGTGTAAAAACAAAACAAAACAGAAAACAACCCCACCCCAAACAAACAAACAACCCAACCAAACAAGAAACTCAAAAACAACAAATCTGAGTGACTTGACTTTGGAAGCGGGCCAAACCTGTGTCTCTATTTCTGATGTTATTTTTTATAAAGAGGGAAAATATACAGTGAGGTGAAAGATACAAGGATGTATTACAGCATGGATATGTCTGCAGCACCACTGACTGTCAGAGACAGGGCTGGCTGCCCCCCAAGGCCTTTCTCTGATCGGTTCAGCACATGCAGCTGTAACAGACGGCATCCAGAGTCCCATGACCTTAGGGTCTCCTCTGGTCCCCAAAGCCCACTTTGCTCATGGTGGGGAGGGGCGGGAGGCCAGGTCAGAAGTGCCAGTGAATGGATGCCCTCCACCCCCAGCAGCCCTCCCACAGTGATGGACAAGTGGGTTTGGGCCAGTTGTTAAGGGGGAAACATGCCTACGATGAGGCCTTGGTTGCAATAATTAATTATGGCCTTTCATAAGACAGAAAAATGTTGGAGTAGAGACTCTGCATCTCTATTCTTTTCATCTTCAAAAAAAAAAAAAAAACAGAGGACGCAAATGGACAAAGAATGATGATTAAGTGTCCATTCAGAGTTCTAAAGAATGGGTTAGGAAGGATATACAAGTTCCACAGATCATACACTTTCCAAGGAGCCCATTTTTCCAAGAATAAAATGCTTTAGAAAAGGGACTAATTGATTCCTTTGATTATTTTTCTTGTTTGTTTTTTAGGAAACAAACAGTTGCTTAGAAATATCTATGGTGTTGGTCAAATGATTCAATTCTAAAATCAGGCCTTGGGGTGCCTGGGTGGCTCAGTGGGTTGAAGCCTCTGCCTTCGGCTCGGGTCGTGATCTCAGGGTCCTGGGATCGAGCCCCATGTCAGGCTCTCTGCTCAGCGGGGAGCCTGCTTCTCCCTCTCTCTCTGCCTGCCTCTCTGCCTACTTGTGATCTCTGTCTGTCAAATAAATAAATAAAATCTCTAAAATCAGGCCTCCATGCACTAATAAGGTAAAGGCCAGATACAGCCACCGCACTGTTTTATTAACAAATTACAGCCTAATCTCTATGACTGTGACTTCTAAATCTTTACTCTTCTATTAAAATTAAGGAAGAATGAATCCAAGAGACTTTCCCACCTTGGCTTCACCTTTAAATAAACTGAGCTGAATAAATGTGTCCTATGTATAAATTTAGGGTAAGGAGATTCAAGGCTTATAGACATAAGTAAGCTGGTGCTGCTGCTATAAGGGTGTTTAATTAATCTCTTAAGGCGATAAGCCTCACACAGAAATGACTGAAATGCAGAGTAAAGGGAATGCCATGGATTTTAAGAAGTGGTATCATTCAGCTGGGAGAACAAGGTAATTTGAAAGACAGAACAGATGTTAAATATTGATTGAGTGGATGAATACAGAAGTTAGCATATAAATGCCACAAACACAGCATATTAAGATCATTTTGAGGCTTGTAAATGATGAGAGTTTGACCTTTAACCCACAACCCAATTTTATGCCAATCCTTTACATACCGATGGTTTATAAAGCGTTCGGGGGTCTTTCCAGAGGAGGGGTGCTGTGTATTACCTCAAACTACTATTACGAAGCCATGATCATGTCATTGAACTGTCCTAAGCTAGAGGCCTACAACAGCACACCCAAATATGAATTATTTTGGTTTTCCTTTTACTTTGATTTTATAAGTCAGCTGGAAATTCCTCTCCTGCCTGTTACCACATTCCAGAGAATTCTGCGACAGGAGCACAGCAGGCCAGCGTTTGGTGGTGTTGGGGACACAAAGCCCAGTAAATGCTGGAGACATCCTGTCACTCTCCCCAGTCCTTTGCATCTACAGAAATCCCAAACCCCCAGATGTCCCTCATGTTGATTTTTCAGGATGCTTCGAAATATTTTATTATAGATAAAAACTCAAGCTTCAGCTTGTCTAGTTTGTTGAATTAGTTTACCTCAGTTTCACTAAAAGAAAAATATAAGGCAAAGGGCTTTTGCAAACGGACTGCTGAGTTACAGCCTCCTAAGAAAACAGCAGGACTTTTCCTTCTGGGGGTGTGATTCACAGAGAGAGAGAGGAAAATAAAGAACCCCAGAAGCAAAGGAATGAGAAGAGAGTGGTGTGAGAAGAGATTTGGTGTGAGAAGAGATTCAGGGAGAAGATGAAAGGACAGCACTCATCAGATGTTTTAAGTGAAAGGGGGTCCGCACACACATACACTTGGAGATGGTAGAAATTATAAAACTTTCTTATTAGGACAAATTCATTTTTGGGAAATGGGAGAGGAAGAGCACTGCCCATGAAAGGATGGCTGCCTCTCAAAAGCAGTGGTGTGATCTCTCCGTGAAGAGCCCAGCGGGACCGCTGACTTCCAGTAGAAGATGTATGAGAAGATGTACTAGAAGTAGAAGGGGTAGAGGCCTTCTCAGGCATCAAGTTCTTTGTCTGCACCACCAGTGATTGTCAGAGACATGACTGGCCACTCACTAAGGCCCTTTCCTGACCGGTTCAGCACATGCTGCTGTAATGCCTGGCACCTGGAGTTCCGTGACTGTAGGGTCTGCTCTGGTCCCGGAGCCCACTTTGCTCATGGTGGGGAGGGGCAGGAGGCCAGGTCAGAAGTGCCAGGGAGTGGATGCCTTCCTCCCACAGTGACTGACAGGAGCCGGTGCACAAATATTCCAACGCCCTTGCCAGAGAGAGGATTGTGACATGTGTGTTCTATTTACACTAATTTCAAATGACATTTACAATAATCTTCCAGTAATTTACATTAATTTCAAATGAGATTAAGCCTCCGTTACCCACGTGGTAATTTTCGGGATAAATGCACCTTTAATTGACTAAATTTCTCCACGCCCTTCCAGTGTGTTCTTTACCTCCCAAACTGACTGATTACACATAAATCTTTGTCTTGAGGCCTGCTTCTGCAGAAACCAAACTAAGACAGTCTACAAATAAAAAAAAAATGACGAATGTGGCAGGAAAATTAATAAGGGTACAAAACACTTTTGTTGGCTAACTGTGCCAAGCTTTTCATCCCTATAATGCAACACACATACATCATATTCTGAATCCCTAAACACTGTCTATAGTCAAAGACTCAAGTTGCATAAAACACCATGCTTTTATTTGGATATCTAAATTTGGCGGGAAAGGTTAAACCTCTTATATAGGGAAATAGGAATAAATCAGTATCTTTATTTAATACCTTCTTTTTATTCCCAACATATGATCTTCCCTTTCATACTGTCTTTATATATCTTAAGGACAACCATTCTTAGTACTGGTCTCTTTCTTCGACTATATTCCAAATGTTAAAAAAACAACAACAACAACAACCCCAAAACACCTTCAATTTCATCCCTTCAGAACAAAGACGGTAGATAACTTTGTATACACCTCTCTACACTGAAGGCCCTATAAGTGATGTGATTTGAATGCGGTTGTAAAACAATGACTGAAAACTAAGGGCTGAAATTCAGGTACTTATTTCTTGCTTCAGGACTCATCTGATCATGGTAACTGCCAAGAGCTACAGAAAAGCACAGTGGAGAGCATATCCTTCTCTCTCTGCCTATTATGGTGGTTCCAGAATTCTACGTCCACAGAGCTTGAATAATATTATGATTCTCATCATGCTAATGATGACCATCTCTTAGCAAAGATCCATTCTGATTTAATAGCATTTTAATTTAGTGATTGAAAATATTTGCAAAGAGGCTCTATGGAATTTGTAATTACGAATGTGAAATGCACATAATAGCTTGAAAGAACCAGTGAGTGCCCTGCTTTTCTTTAACTAAAGAGATATCTTCTAAGAAGCAATATAAAAAAATTCTAATGAGATATAGGTGGAGGGGGTAATCCTTTGCTTTTTCATAAACAAACACATTAAATAGGTACAGTCATTAAGTAATGAGCTGGGACTCCAGCCCAGATGTTTTGACTACAATTTATACGTGTGTGTGTGTGTGTGTGTGTGTGTGTGTGTGTGTTTTAATTATACACCGTTGCCTTCCCTAGGCAATAGCAATCAGAAAAAATGGTTTAATTTTGGCCAATTTTTATACATTTTTCTTAAGCAGAAAATGAATAACAGGTATTTATGACAGTGACTTTCTTTATTATATTAGATAGTTCATGAATGCCAAACGTGTTGATGAGAAAAGCCAGCTTTTTCATAATTAAGTAAAGCTCCTTTTCTTCAACTAATCTCCTGTTTGAACATATTGCTTATTTGAATAACATCATATATGCAAGGTTTTCCCAGTCCCATTCTGCAGCAGACTGTGACATGGCCACACAGATGGAGAGTGATCAGGTAAAATTTAACATATCCAAGTTTAGGTGTGCAAGTTCTCTATATATCCACAAGAAAGCCAATTAGCAGGAAAGCTTAAATAACTTGGATTCAGTTTTGTATAGTTTGTACTTTACCAGATGTGTATATAAAATGATAGTTGAGGTATACAGCCTACCTTTACTGTAAATCCAACTCAATCCAATAGATAATTCTACTCATAGGACAAGCTCAAAGCGACCAATTAAATGTTCACCTATGTACAGTACAGTTTTAAGTACATTCTATGGTGCTCTTTTTGAGAACAGGAATTCCGTAAGTGGTTAACTTTCTATTAATCAGAATATTTCATGTCCCTAATTGGACAGGTCATCAATGGATAAACATCTATTTATGGGTTTCAAAGAAAACTTGAGGGCCTGGTGGGGTTGGTGGTGATGGGAACAGAAGTTATCTTCAAAGGTCATGTATTGCCACACGTTTCCAAGGGACAGATAATTATGAGGGGGCATCTGAATTATATGTCAACTGTGTTTGAACATGGCTTGCATAAGTACCCTGTGAAGGCGTTGTTTATGGGATGGATGACCTCTAAGATCCACCCAACCGGAGAATCTCTGATGCTGTGACTTTGTAGTATAGGGAACTGTATGAGACCTTTCTGGGGGCTCCTGTTAACATTTTCCTACCACTATCCCCTTGATTTTATATTTCTTTTCCTTATCATATTTATTTGAAATATTATCATCAGAGCATTCCTTCCTCCCTCATTTTTCTTAATTCAAAACTTCCTTTATTTTCTTGGAATCATTTTATTTTCCCGTATTTTCTAGGCAAATAAAATGCAAAGAAGTGACTGCAGAGAGAGAGAGAGAGAGAGAGAGAGAGAGAGATTCTGTAGACACTCTTGCAGGGAACACCAGGTTAAATAAGGTTTGAGGTTCTTTGCTATAGGAATTTTTAGAGACTTTAATATGCTAATGTACACGGAAATCCCAGGAGCCAGATAGAGCATGCTGCTCTAGAGAACAGTTTTAAAAGGTTGTTTAAGGACATCTTTCCTATAGCTTTACTCTGTACTCACTACTTTCCTTAACTTTCACAACATTTCACACTTTAATTGCTTTAGTGGTGTTTTCTTACTTCTCTTCAGTGTCGATCATCTTTACCCACAATAATAAGTCAGTTCAACCATTTGAGGCATACTGAAGGTATGTTCTGTCCATAAGAATTGTGGCAGCACCTTGCTATTTAATAACGTCAGCTAGCAACTTTTTGGTCATGAGTTCTAAAATTTGCCTGTTCATAATTCTACTCAACAGATAAAACTGTGATTAAATATAGAAGACAGAAGACCCCAGAGTCACTCTCCTTACTTTTATTTCAGGAGAATGTTTTCTTGGCTAGTTAAGCTTACTTGTTTTATTTCCAAAAGCTCAGTGCTACAGGACCATGTTCCTATGAAGTGGATTCAGAGTGAGGACAAAGCAGAGCCCCTATCTTCATACATAAGTAAAATCTTTTCTGTGTAAACTCTTTACCTTTGTTCAATCGACTAACTCAGAAATTAAATGAAAAAACAAGCAAATGAAAGGTTATAACTAAGAGAAACAAAGCAGGAATAATATGCATGTTCCTAAAAAAGGAGATTCTCCTACTTGGTGTCGGTATGTTGTATGTGCCTAGCAAGCTCACTGTGCAGGTATTTTATTCCTACAAAGACTATTATCCATAACTAATAACACCACTAAATTCACCAAAGGAGATTTCCCCCTCCTTTTTTTTTTTTTTTTTTTTTAAACCTTAGGTCAGTTAAACTTCTCAAAATATTAACAGAAGTAATGGTGACTATGAATCTCTAAATTAAGTGCCTATTGTGATGCTTGCCAAGTAGATATTAATAAATACCTTTAAGAATTTCTCATGATCCCTACTTGGCATTACGTATTTATTTGTTTACTTTGTGTCTCCCTCATTAAAATATAGGCTCCATGGAGCAGGGACTTCAGGGATCTTGGAGACTGCCTGATCTCTGATAAGCCTTCAATAAATATGTTATGTAGATTTCTTTCTTTTTTTTTAATTTCCTTTTTTATTTTAATAAACATATATATTATGTAGATTTCAAATAAATGAAATGAAATACTGGTATACATGAGACATGAAAAATGAAGATTAAGAACCACTGCTCATGTGGCACACTACTAGTCAGTAATCTGTCCCCCTTCCAGCCCATTCTCTAAGTTGTCACAAGAATTATTGTTCTAAAAATATGAATTGATCAGATCATGTCTAAAAATACCCAATGGCAAAAAATAAATAAATAAATAAATAAAAAATAAAAATACCCAATGGCATCAAAATGTTATGAGGAATATAAAACTACTTAGGAGACCCTATGGGACCCTATGTAATCTGTCTTCAATTTGCCCCGAGCATCTTCTCATTTCCCCTGTAGCTAATGTTCCAAACATACGCATTTGCTTTCCCCAAACATGTGGCTCCAACCCAGGGCTCTGCTCTCCCACTGCCATCTGCCCTGAATGCCAGGTCCCAGCGTTTCTTTCTGGGTAATTCTGACTCATCTTTCAGCAATGCGCTTTATTACACCTTTCTGCATGGTGCTACATTATCTGCTTGTGTTCCTCTCTTTTCCTGAAATTCCTTCAAGGGATGGACTACCATTGATTTAACTTTATATACAGTGCTTGGAAATTGGTAGGTATTGAATAAATGAGCAAATGGGTGAATGCAATGTACATGCATAAGAAAGGAAAATGGTAGGGTGGGGTGGGCAGACACAAGAAGATGAGTTTCTTTGTGTTACCGGCAAGATATTTATACTATTATGCCATTATAGTATATTAAAACATTTGACCTTCAAATTTACATTATAACAATCAGCCAAAATAACCACACAATTTAAAAAAAAACCTTAAAAAAATAAAAACTCACTATGTACAATCTTGATCTTTCTTCCATTTACCAGTGATCATGTGGACCTTATTCTCCCTCTTTTTTTTTTTTTTTTTTTTTTTTTGGTAAAAAGTACACCATTTTAATTTCCTTCCATAATCTCATCTTAATCTTGGCACTAGTTGTATAGGAATTCAGAGAAAATCTGGATGATCACTAGGAAAGTTGTGTACAATCATGGGGAGGGTTCAGAATGGATTTGTGTTATTACCTTTCTAACCAAATCACACTGATTAAAAAGATGTGTCCCTTCATTCATTAGCAAGGAAGGCACTCTACCACTGAACTGTTGACTCTAAACACTCCAGAGTTTATAAAGCATGGTTATATTTATGTTTACAAGACTCAGAAGAGTGCCCTCAAAGGCATTGTTGGCTGCGTTGCTTCCTTTTTGTTAATCTCACTGCCTTACTGCCTTTTAAATATTTAAAGAGTAGATGAAATAAATTATGAAGTTATCCTCTATTTTCTACTTAATGAGAGGTATTACTTGTCTTTCTCTAAACTACAGTAGGTAAGTCTATGCAGCTGCTTTCTATTTAAGGCTAGAAAAACTAACTTATTTCTCTAAAACTGTCAAGCAGATTGTCTTTTTTTTTTTCCAAAAGAAACTTGAGTTTTTGAATGTTTGTGTCAACAACAATAATGGAAATTATTCTAAGCAGTATTCTTGGAGCATCAACCAGAACAAATTTAGTTGAACATGATCAATGCCCAGAATCCACAATTCTTCCAAGAAAAAAGTACCAGCATTCTCACAACCATATTTTCCTTCCTCTTCAAAAAACTTACATCCTTTGCTTTCTTTACTTTTCCCTTTATTTAATTTTTTTAACTTTGTAAGAAAATGAGGAATTCCTGCAACCCTGGTAACGGTTGCTAAGAGTCAGTCAATTAGAGAGCCCTTTCTAACTCCCACCAAATTCTATTTGCACTAGAATCTGACTGAGATCTGTAAAGATGTTTCTGTTTTCTATGAAAACAACAAACCCAGTGCATTCTGATGGGATTTGCGCATTCAAATCAGTTCAGCTAAAAAGTAAGATCAAAGAAGTAAACTTCCGGGTTTTAAACAAAACCTCCTGTCTTTTAAGTTTCCCCTTACTTCGTTGCAGCTCCTGACTGAGCAGAGCTCAAGATGACAAAGCAGCTTTATAAGGAGGCAATTCAGCAAGATTTGCCAAGTGTCCCTGTGCGGGAAATTGCTGATACGATTTCTCTGCTGTAGTAATTTCTTTGAGTGCTCGGTTTGTTCCCACTGCATCTCACTCATTGTTACATTAATATATGGAAATGAAACTTTTGTGCTTTTTCAGCCAATACAACAAACACCAGAAAACCTTGATTTCCCACCATCGTTGGCAGGGGTGGTCTTCTGGACAAGAAAGCTTCTCAGGGAATGGAGGGCTTACTTCCAGAACCTTAAAGGGCTTCTGGCTGCTCGTCCTTGAAACACAGAAACGAGATCCCACCTGCCTGTGTCTTCAAATGAAGCTCACTGAGATTGACTTTCATTTATTCAACAATTATTTTTGATACCCTTTCATATCACTGGGGATATATTGGTAAATATAAGTACAGACCCTGCTCTGAGGGAGATAAGAGTTCCACAACAAAGACAGGTAGCTAAACACAATAGGAGGAATCCATATGCTGGCCACCTCCAGTCTTTACAGCATTATCTTTATTTATTGCTCAGCTCCCATTTCTGCCTTTGCCCCCCAGCCAATTTTTATCACAGGGAAGGAGTGTCCTCCTTCTGGGCTTTTCCAGAACTCTTTGCCTTTGTAGTTGTTTCTGTCTGGACTATCCTTACCCCTCCACACTGTTCCCGGGAAAATGCAATGCGTTTTCAACTTAAGTGTCCGTTTTCCCTGTGAACCTGCCTGGATTATACTGAGTCACCACATTCCCTGAGTTCCTGACACCTGTTGTAATGTTTCCGATTCTGAAGCCATCAAGAAATGCGTGGCCGGCCACTCCGCACTCAAGCTTCTGAGCTCCCAACTTGGGTGTATGCGCACCCAGTGCAGGGCCAGCTCTGCTCATCTTCGCACAGCGCCCTTGTGCCTGGAATGATGCCCAGCACAGAGGTGTCGAATGGGGTCATCAGAAATCAAGTGCGGACCATCCTGTCTCCGCTGCTGTTGTGATGCACGCTGCTTCATCCTTCTAGACACCATTCAAATAATCAAAGCCATTTTCCCCTGCGATGAGGCCCTTTCTGTAGTGACTATTCCTCATGACTGAAGCTAGCTTTCCTTGTCTCTGTGCTTCTTTTTGTCTCCTCTGTCTCTTGCACTTTTGTTTTTAAAGATTTTCTTTTGGGGGCGGGGTCTTCGTGTGAGGGAAAAAAAAAATGACCCTATGGTCATCAGAAAGTAAACAGAATGTTTCTTTCCTTCTAGATAATGACGCAACCACTTGCGGCATATGGGGGCAGGCTCTTTTTAATGCTTTATTCAAAGTCAGAAATGTTTTTGGAAGTGGAGGTGGCTAGAACTCTAGATTTAGTGTAGTCATTTATGTTAGAGATGTCTGAAAATGTATAAATGCAGATTCTAGATAAACAGACATTATCTGGGGCCATACATTTGGCCAGCTACCAAAAATCCGTCTGCACCTAACGTCTCACTTGGATGGAACTAGCCAGGGAGGCAGCCTTAGACTCAGATTAAGTTAACTGGGACCTTGTGCACTTTTCACCACTTAGGTGCAAGTGACCACATTTCTGTGTGTGAGAAATTTCCCTCTTTCCAATTGATTGTGCCCCGAGGCAGGATTATTGGCTTCCTCCGGTGAGGCAATAAACCTCTGAGAGGTCACTGTGGTTTTTAGGCTTTTTTTATTAATTTGCAACAGATGGGAAGGTCACTGGTTTTGCCAATTATCTGAGTCCCATTGAGTCTAATGGAAACCCCAATTTCCCTTTTATAAAGCAGAAGGGGGAATATTGCTGAAAGAGGCACCAATTACGTTTGAGATGTGCCATAAACAGGCAGTTCAAGATGCCCATGAGCCACTTTCTCAGCTCTTTGGTTAACAGCTGTCTCATCCCGCAAGGTTAGTCCCTGTCATCTTCTCCCGACACGGGCTTGGTAAGACTCCTTACATATATCCATGGCGTGTTCCAGGGCCAGTAGAGTTCCTGGTCTCCACTGAATGCCTCTGATACCATAATGTATTCAGTAAGAACCGTACCCGTAACAAAATCCCCAAGGCATTATGAAATCCTTGATCACTTTCTATGTTCCATGTTTCTCAAGGAAAGAATGCGTTTTAGCAGGATTTTAGCAAATGCTTTTGGTTTAAACCTTAGTTAGCCAGAGAAGAGTTCCTAACCAGAAGAGAAAATGCCTGTTTTGCTCATCACTTTATCTTCAGCAGGGCCTGGCGCCACACCTGAAGGGGGCAGTCAACAAATATTCATAGGATGAATGAATGTACTGAAAGGGCGACTTGACTGAGCTTTTACTCTATGCTTCCTTTCAAGGTGAATCCCATGCTTCAGGATCAAATGCAATGATCAGGAAGTTTTTAATGGAAATAGAGTTATTGACTTTTAGAGCGATCAAGATTTTCCAAGATCATCTTAGTCTAATGCTCCTTATTCAGAGTAAAGAGAAGTAGAATCACAAACATTAAATTATTCCATTTACTTTTTAAAAATAAACAATGGAAGATTTCTCATCCATTTCTTCAAAAGTGAAAATATTCATCTCTTTTGGAAACATTATAGTTTTGGGGATATAAGCCCACTGAGCAAAGGAAAGAGGCAGAAGAGAGTACAAACTACCCCACCATTTGTGTAATGCCTGTATTCCAGAGGATGAGCTGGGAGTTGTAAGAGAAGAGTTTCACAGACTATAGGAATACAGAAATATACCTGTGTGACCCTTGCTTTTTTTTTTCCCCCATGGTGGAGTAAAATGTGTGAGCAACCACTACCCTTAAGTGCTATTTTGCTCAAATAATTTTTGAGGCTAGGAAGACAGTTAAGATAAAATCTGTTGTACCCTTTTTGCCACTGGGTTAAACATATGAATCTGACTGGGAGTTCAATATTCAATTGGTAAGGTCTTAGACTTTATCAGGACTCTTTGCAAGTAATCGAGTTCAGGATTTAAAATCAATGGATATATGCGAAAATAAAATATAAAAAGGCTCCCACTATAAAGCATTAATTTTGATATGAAAGCAATTCTTGATTCCAGCTATGTTATTTTTAGCCATATTATGAAATAACTGATTGCTGTTAGAGGAAGAAAACTAGGTAAGATGAATACCACAAGTGTCCAGTGAGGAATATTAAAGTAAAAATTGACACTTTTAATAACTGATCACGAACTCAACAAATATTCAGAAAGTACTTTTTAGGTGTTTTTTTTTCCCGAGTTATTTTCTGTAGGTGAGTGAACCAAATTGCCCAATGGGGTCAGAAGGCCAAAAATGCCAAGCTGTTTTATTGTGGCCTCATACAAACAATACGACAGTAGATCTAACTTTGTAGTTTTGTTATATTTCTACTACCTTCAAGCTCAGTAGGTAATATTTATATAAATTCTTCCATTTTTTCCTGTGGTGTAATTTAGGATAGAAAAATCAATATATATTAAACTACATTCTCAAATAGTTGTTTTGAAACTGATGTTCTGAGATGTTGGAATGGCTAACTGCTATTTTAAACAGCAATCCAAGGAAGGAAGACTTCCAAACTCATTCTATGAGGCCAATATTACCCTGATTCCAAAACCGAAGACCCCACTACAGAGGAGAATTATAGGCCAATATTCCTGATGAACATGGATGCAAAAATTCTCAACAAGATACTAACAAATCAAATCCAACAGTACATTAAGATAATTATTCACCACAATCAAGTGGGATTTATCCCTGGGCTGCAAGGGTGGTTGAATCTGCGAATCAATCAGTGTGATATACCACATTAATAAAAGAAAGGATAGGAACCATGTGATCCTCCAAATAGATGCAGAAAAAGCATCTGACAAAGTACAGTAACCGTTCTTGATAAAAACCGTCAACAAAGTAGGGAAAGAGGAAAGTAACAACATCATATGTGGGAGATCCACAGCTAGTATCATCCTCAGTGGGAGAAAACGGAGAGCTTCTCCTGTATGGTCAGAACAACACATGATGTCCACTGTACACGGCTGTTATTTAATGTAGTACTAGAAATCCTACCCATAGCAATCAGAAAACTAAAAGAAATACAAGGCATCCAAATCAGCAAGAAGAAGTCAAACTCGCTATTCACAGACGACATGACACTCTATATACAAAACTTGAAGGACTCCACCAAAGAAATCGCTAGAACACATTCACAAATTCAGTAAAGCTGCAGGATACAAAATCAACATACAGAAATCTGTTGCATTTCTATATACCAATAACACAGCAGCAGAAAAAGAAATCAAGGAATTAATCCCATTTACAACTGCACCAAAACCCGTAAGATACCTAGGAATAAACCTAACCAAGTATGTAAAAGAGCTGTACTCTGAAAACTACGGAGCACTTACGAAAGAAATTGAAGACACAAAGCAACAGAAAAACACTCCACGCTCATTGACTTGAAGAACATATATTGTTAAAATGTCTATGCGACCCAAAGCAATCACAAATTCAATGCAGTCCCTATCAAAATACCATCAACACTTTTCAAAGAGCTAGAAAAAACAATCCTGAAATTTGTATGGAGCCACGAAAGACCCCAAACAGACAAAGCAATCTTAAAAAATAAAACCAAAGCTGGAGTCATTATGATTCTGGAATTCAAGCTATATTACAAAGCTGTAGTCATCAAGACAGTATGATACCAGCACAAAACAGACACATAGATCAACAGAACAGAAGAGAGAAGTCAGAAATGGACCCACAACTATATGGTCAACTAATCTTCAATAAAGCAGGAAAGAATATCCAATGGAAAAAAGACAGTCTCTTTAACAAGTAGTGTTAGGAAAATTGGACAGCCACATGCAGAAGAATGGAACTGGACCACCTTCCTATATCATACCCCAAAATAAATTCAAAATGGATGAAAGACCTAAATGTGAGACAGGAAACCATCAAATTCCTAGAGGAGAACACAGGTAGCAACCTCTTTGACATCAACTGCAGCAACTTCTTAGTAGACACGTCTCCAAAGGCATGGGATACAAAAGCAAAAATGAACTACTGGGACTTCATCAAGATAAAAACTTCTGCACAGCAAAGGAACCAATCAACAAAACTAAAAGGCAAATTCAGAATGGGAGAAGATATGTACAAATGGCATATCTGATAAAGGGTTAGTATAAAAAATCTATAAAAAACTTATCAAACTCAATACCCCCAAAACAAATAACCTAGTTAAGAAGTGGGCAGAAGACATGAGTATATATTTTTCCAAAAAAGATATACAGATGGCTAACAGACACATAAAAAATGTTCAACATCACTCATCATCGGGGAAATACAAATAAAAAAAAAAATGAGATGCCACCTCACACCTGTAAGAATGGCTAAATTCAACACACAAGAAACAACAGGTGTTGGCGAGGATATGGAGAAAGGGGAACCCCCTACACTGCTGGTGGGAATGCAAGCTGGTGCAGCCACTCTGGAAAACAGCATGGAGGTTCCTCAAAAAGTTGAAAACAGAGCTACCCTAAGACCCAGCAATTGCACTACTGGGTATTTATCTGAAGGATACAAAGAGACTGATTGAAAAGAATATATGCAGCCTGATGGTTATAGCAGCATTATATCTACAATAACGAAACTGTTTTTTCAGCTTAAGTGTCCATGGATTGATGAATGGATAAAGATGTGGTGTAAACACACACACAAACACACACACACGCGCGCACACGCGCACACATACACATACACACACAAACACACAAATACTACTCAGCCATAAAAAAGAATGAATCTTGCCATTTGCAACAGCATGGATGGAGTAGAGAGTACAATGCAAACTGAAATAAGGCAGTTAGAGAAAGGTAAGTACCTTAAGATTTCACTCGTATGGGAATTTAAGAAATAAAACAGAAGAACATAGGGGAAAGAAAAAAAAAGGAGAGGAAGGCAGAGCATAAAACAGACTCTTAACTACAGAGAACAAACTGAGGGTTGCTGGAGGGAGGTAGGTAAGGGATGGGCTGGAGGGTGACAGGCATTAAGGAGGGCACCTGTGATGAGCACTGGGTATTATATGTAAGTGATGAATCATTGAATTCTACTCCGGAAACTATATTGCACTATATGTTAACTAACTAGAATTTAAATAAAAACTTGAAATACTAAAAAAATAAACCCACTGAAACTCAAAAAAATAAAAGTAAAGCACACATTTAAAACTATAGAAATGAAACACTAATTTACTCACCCTTTATAGAAAGAACTTTAGCTTTAATAAGCATCTTAGCTGCAGTGCTGTACTTATCACAGATTTCTAGTTACAATTTTGTTTTTATGGTAGTGTTTTGGGTCCCAGGCCAGACTTTTTCAAGCAAACTACCTAAAGATATGGACAAAATTCTGCATTTTTAGCAAGTATTATACCTCATCTCAGGTGGTTCTTAAGCCTACTATTGTTTGAGATCCACTGCCTTAGAATATTTGTAATTAAGTTAAAAAGATATTGTAAAATTCTTAGAACAACAAATTTTAATTAATTTGAAACCTCTGATACATTATCTAACTCTTCTGGGCAGTGATTAAAGAAAAGAGATGCTAAAAGAACAAACAGTAATATACTTATAAGAACTAAATAGTTTGTGGCACAACAATAATTTGGAAAACATGTGCAGAAGATGAAGTGGTTCTCCAAACACAGTTGTCCATTCACAGATTTTAAGAGAAAACTGTGGAAGCCATTTCCACTATGTTTTTGAAAAATGATACAAATTAAAATATCCACAAAGTTGTTATTGGTAGCATGCCAATATTAAGTGTGCTCTTCTTTTTAGAATCTACCAACATATCCCCTTATCTTCATCATATTAACTTCATCATCTTCTGAAAGATGGCTACTTCTTTTCAAAAAGCATTTTTTTGGTCAAGATTATTTAGCATTTTACTTTTTTAAAAAAGGCATTGGTTGATTCTCTGAAATTGTCTTCCACTGTTATCTCAACTTATTAAAGAGACTGCAGAAATACAGGGGTAACACGTAGAAACTCTTGACACAGTTTGGACCAGCTCTTGTGTCTGGATGGGTCAAGAGTAAAACCAAGGAGCATTTCAAATGATTTGGCCTAGAGTTACAAGGAATTAAAGTATCAGTAGTTAAAAAAAATCATGTTCAGGATCAGAAAACATCTTTTCTTAGGGAAAACTTTATAGAACAATTTATTTTATGTATTTATTTTTAAAAGATTTATTTATTTATTTGACAGACAGAGATCACAAGTAGGCAGAGAGGCAGGCAGAGAGAGAGGGGGAAGCAGGCTCCCGGCTTGAGCAGGGAGCCCGATGTGGGGCTTGATTCCAGGACCCTGAGACCATGACCCGAGCCGAAGGCAGAGACCCAACCCATGGAGCCACCCAGGCGCCCCTTTATAGAACAATTTAGAGTATACTATATTCTCATAATATAGTAGATACTGTACAACTGATTAGGTTTATACTTGAAAGGCATTTTAAAGGGACAAAGTCTCATGATTACTATGCAGTCACAGGAGAAAAGAAACCTTTTAGAATTCAGCAAGGAGAGACACAGAAAAGGCAGACACTCCGTTTTCTAAGTTCTGGGGGATCTACTGCACAGCACGATGACCACAGTTAACAATACTGTATTATGTATCTGGAATTTGTCAGGAGAGTAGATCTTAAATATTCTCATCCCTCCCGTCATCAAAAACGGTAACCATGTGAAGAGAAAGAATTGTTCATTCGCCTGCCCTGCTGTGGTAAACACTTTGAGATCTATTAATTTATCAAATTACCACATTGTCACATTAAAATTATACAACATTATATGTTAGTCATATCTCAAGGCTAAGAATATAAAAAATACTTCTGAGATGACAAAAAAAAAAAAAAAGCTATCATTTCCCCTGCCAAGATTTTATTTAAGGCAAGAGTTTATCCAAAGCACTGGGGCACTGCGATATTCTTCTTAGAAACTAGCTAAGCCTCTGAAATGAGTAAGTGTGCTGTAGGCCCTGCACTGCCTTCTCCAGACACAGTCTTTTAAGCACAGGTGCTAAGTGAAGGGACTTTCTGAGCCTTCCTCGCCCTCTGACAGGAACCTGGCGATCCTGGGAGTTCTCAGAACTAACTGCTTTGTGGGATTCATGAGGAGGTATTTACAAAGCTTCAATTGTTCATATCAAACAACTCAAACTCTCAACACGGGTGGCAGTGAGAGGGAGGGAGAGCACAGTTTAAGCTGAAATGAGTGTCTTAAGAAAGTCAGAGTTGGAGCTGAAATGGCAAGTCAGAAAGTTTTTCCTTGGATTCCATAAATACACGCTGAAAATTTCTAAATACCTTGAAGAGTTGCAACCTTAATGATTTTTTTGGAGTCCCTTAGGAATAAAGCTAAGTGACATACAGGCTTATAATGAATGTCTTCCAATATAATATAAACATAGTTTTTCAATCAAGATTTTTTTCTTCTTCCATGAAAAATTAACAGGAACTGAATACTGTCATTTCCTCTTACAGTGTAGACTGACTTCACCAGATCTTGAAAAGAAATACGCATGCCTTTTTACTTTTAACTTTTATAAATTCTGATATAGTTGAGGGAAACTGAAAGGCATTTCGTGGAGGGCTCTTCAATACGAAGTAGGAATCTCTAAAACATATTTCAGTTTTGATTTTTCTAGTTGAGTACTTAAGTTCTTGTTCTAAATAAAGCTACAAATTGCTAAGTTTACTTCTACAAATCCAATCATATTATTATGCATACTGTACGCAGCAAACAAAACATCTTGCTACTATACTGTCTCAGATCGAATGGCTTACTATAGATTAGGCAGGAGCAAACATTTCCAAAACCACTAGGTGGCATTCATTCACCGCAATTGTGGCCAAATACGACTTGAAGCTTATCGAGATGTGGGGTGAGGAGGAAGGCAAATGCTACCCTTTATTTATGATTAGATTTTCCTATCATTTAACACAATAACAAAGCTCAATTTTACCTTTTCCTATCTGCTTCAAATCAAATCAACGAGTATTTGTTGAAAGATTCATTTGTGAAGAGAGTTGAAAACCATCTTCACTGTGATGGCATTGCACTTAAAACATCAGAAGAAGATGAGCTACACAACTAGAAGTATGCCATTTAACTTGCTTTTATTTCATTGCTTTACTATTTCATGTTCGTTCTCATGTAGCTCTTTTTCTAAAGGTTACAAAAAGCACACAGTCATGAATACTAAAACTCTCTAGGATTCTAGATGGCATTAATCTTCAAAACTTGTGTTTATGAACGTTGGAGGCCAAGAGCTCTTGGTGATTCACAAAAGGTCCTTACCTTTCGTGTGAGAAATAGTGCTCCTCACTGCACTGAGACCTATGAACCAAAATGGCCTTTGGTGATAAAGGATTACGATTTAGTCTTGGAGATGAATCATGGAATGAAAATGCCTGAACTCTGGACTTCAGACTGAATGGTTTGGAGAAAATACTGATTGGAAAAAAGTAAATCAAAAGTCAACTTTTTGTAGAAGGTCTAGGGTAATAATAATATAAAATCCAGGACTTACCTGTTCTAATATGTTTTGAAGCCTCTCTATCTCACAGTCTATTACAAATTTCTTCTCTTGTCGTCTGTCAAGTTCTTCTAGAAGTTGCCTATAGCTGACATCATTAAAATTTTCCACACATATAGCGCTGACATGCCAACCATTTTGTCCTGCTTTTTCCATAATAGCTTGAAGTATTGAGTACCCTAGTGAGGAAAGAAATCCAGAAGGGTTACTAAAAACATACTTTCTCTCCTCCTCCTTAATAACTTATGCAGGCACTGAGTCTATGTCAACATTTTTATGCTGCAAATATACAATAAACGCTGAGAAATTTTAAGATCTGAGTGGTTGTTCTTTTACTTGGGGGCAACACCCCTTAAAAATATTTCTTGAATGAAGGAAGAACAGCATGCCTTTGAATAAACTCTCACAATCCCATTAGTAGAGAGAACATTACATTGCTTTAGACATATTTTTCATGAAATAAACCAAAAACCAAACTACTGTAGTCAATAAAAATTTCATAAATTATTTTTGTTAATTCTACTCACTGGACAGAATTAATTTTGAACATCTGTTTTGAACATCTGCTCCCCTTGAGCAAGACGATAACGACATTTTTGGGTTTGGCTATGGAAAAGAGGATATTAAAAACTAATGCAGCAGTATTTATTGAGGATCCATTATTGTGAATGGAGGAGCCATTATTATTTTTCCCCCAATCCCCACCTTTTTTGGAGAGAAGGCATTATTTAACTCTTTGTCTCTTTAGCAGGGGGAGGATACAGAAAGTTGGTGAATTGAATGGCTACTAGGCGAGGCACCAGGCATTCAAACTCAATCTAGTAGAGGAGGAAAGACATTCAAATAAACAAATGCAACTCGGTTTAAGACACTGTAATGAAAGCTATACTCAATGTCCATTGTGGGCCCAAAGAAGGTTTGGTTAAATTTGCCTGCTGGGACATCAGCAAGAGGAGGAACAACTTGCACTGGGTCCTGAAGGTTGAGAAGACTCATGCAAGCTTGCTGGAAAAGGGAATGTTCGCTAGCTGGAGATAGTCCTCCAGAGAATGAGCTGGTCTGTGCCCTGTTGTTGGTCCATATCTCCCTGTACCAACCAGCACAGAAGGGAAGGGAAGTCAAAGGTCTCGGGGTCTGGGTTAGGGAAGTTGGGGCAAATTTAGGAACACAGCTCCTGCGGTGTTTCTTCAGGCCAACACTGTCCTATAATCTTGCTTTTTCCAGCTCTTAGTTTTCAACTGGCATATAAGAAGAAGGGAAAAGTCTTTGAAACTATGAACAGCCAATAAATAAGAACAGGTTACAATCAGAGCCTGGTAACCAGTGATTTTTTCCACTTGCTGCTTAGCATAAAAAAGAAAAAAATGCTAGTCCTCTTTAAGAAGGTCTAGCACTGATTTGAGCTCACCCTATAGCAGCTGACTGTGGTTTCTGCCTTCCTTGATCCCTGGAGTCAGAGTGTAGAATGGGGTGGATTAAAAGTGAAGACTTAAATGAATACACAGCACTTGTAAGATAAGAGGGCATTTACTCAGGTTTCTGATTGGTATGAGTCTCTCAGATTCAAGGATTCTGATTTTCAGGTAAATTTTCTACAAGTCAGAGCTTCAAACGTTACGGATGCTCGGTTAATATCAACAGATGGAACAGATGATGAGATCATATTTGAAATATAAATTACCTGGTATCCTGCCAAATGAAATACTGTGGCAGTCAGGATTCATTTTTATCGAAATGAAAAAAAATTCCCCCAAGAGGAAGACAGAGGGCATGTTAATTACTCTGTAATTATTCTGGTCTATCTAGTGCTTCATTTAGTCTTCCCTTTTGTAACGCACGCCCATAACCACCTTTTCGGATCTTACTTAGATTCCCCTTGGCCCCCGCCCCAAGCCCAGGACCCTTCCCCTTGTTTGCTGTCTGATACCTAGGTAACGGGATGGTCCGAGTGCTCTCTCTGTGTACGCGCTCAGGCCTCATTTATTCTGTTACAGGGACTTGCTCTCTGATAGGAAGCAAGGCAATGTTCCTTTTATTCATTTTTGACACCTATAAACATGTTCTTTTAAAAAATTCCAATTGACATCTTACTTTCCCTCTTTCTCCTTTTATTTAGTGTCATGCCAAAATAATTCAAAGACATGTCATTTGATTTTTTTGCATGTTGCAAAAAAAAAAAAAAAAAGATAAATACCAACCACACACATCAAAGTAGTCGTCCTGTGCCCTAGGATCAATTCACAGCTTGGCAGTGTTCTTTATATACTGCCTTTTTACTTTATTTTTTTTATTTTTGGCATCATGTGGTTATCAGGCTTCACATCACTACTAGGCATCCAGGTTGTTATTTTCCTGCCTACAGGACCTTTTTAGATTGTACAGCCACAAACCTTCTGATGAAATGAATGTACATTCCCAGTTATAAGAGATACTTCAAGATTCACACTAATAAACCAAACTATAATTCAAATTCAAAGTGTCGTTATACAATTTGTCTAATTTACAAATGACACAAGAACTGAAATAAGACAAAACCCTAGGACACAATCTTTGTTAAATGGCCAAGAAAGTTGGCTGCCTAAGAAGAACCATTAATCATAGTCAGAAATAAATGGCATCTTTTCAGTGCAGCACAAAGGACATGCAGTTAAAGGCTGGAAGCTGGAATTCGTTTATAAGCTACGTTTGATTTTCATATGCTCTCTTGTTCAGTGTTACTCAGATGTGTGTGTCTTATTTATTTGCCAAGATAGTTGGGAAGATATTGTGAGTTGGGAGAAAATACTGCTGTTGAGTCTATGGTTATGTAACTTGGCTGTTACATAAACTAGAAAATCACAAGTCATGTCATACTAATTCTACATCCGGCTATGATTTGTATCTTCTAGTTATTAGAAAATCTGTAATGCGATTGTTGGCTATGAATACTTCAGGGTTTGGTGCATATCAAAAGACTAATGGAGACCCTGCTACTGTAAAGGATCTTTTAAGTCTCGCTTCGGCTTTAGAAAAGCTGCCTAACATTTTAATTCAATATAATTTACTAAAAACCTACTATATCCAAGATCCTTTAAGGTTTGCCAAGATAAAGACAAGATTCTGGTTCCTACAAGGAATTCACTATCTAGTCACTTACTAATAAGTACCTAACCATTACACAAATGACAGTACTGTATAAACCACCAAAATAATTTTATCACGGTACACGGTGAAAGTGTACCGTGGAGAAAATTACAGTAAGTAATTAAAGGCTTTTCATAGTTGTTAAAAGAACACTATCAGTTATACATAAAAACGTTGCTTAAAATGTTTTTATGCCATGTGATGATATTATCAATTATGCTGGTAACTGATGACAGTGATGAAAGCTGTCCCGAATGACCGCATCCACGCACAGCGACAATGTTTCTATCATCCACAGGGAATGACCTATTTTGGATGAGTAGCACCATCCAGAGATGTGGCTGCTAGCAACACGAGCTGGGTTTTATTTATTTGATGTTCTCTCTTTCGAGAGTTATTTGATTCATCTATCTGTACACAGAGGAGCAGGAGGAGAATCAGGAGAAATTTATGTCAGGGTGCATATAATTTCAAACAGAAGAGAGTTACTGATAAGCTGTTAAAAAGACTTCCCTTCGATCAAGACTGAAAAGTGCTCATAGTGCTTTTTAATTAGAAGTTCACGGGTACACTGAGCAGTGTGCAATGCTAGGTACAGAAGTCGTGTTTCGGATGGCTAAGAAACTGAGGAGAAGATGAGAAGCGGTGAGGGTGCAGACATTATCAAGGAGTCTCATCAGGAGAATGCAGTAATGCGATGAAGGGTGGACCATTATGACGCATATGGGATGGAGAAGCTCCTAGGTCGTGGGAACCAGTATGATAAGGGTGGGACAGAGAGTCATCAAGCTCGGAGTGGTGGGAACCAGAGTGGAAAGAGAGGACTGGGTCTGTCCCGTGGTTGGGGAGAGGGGAGTGTTGACGAGCTTCCAAAGGAGAAGTGGCAAAGGGACGCAGCGGGGGCGGGTGCTCACTCCAAGTGCCAACCCTCCCACCAACCCTGGGAACCGCTACACAGGCACCCACCACAGCACTACCGATGTCTCCAGTCTGGGCACGACTCTCGGCACCCCATACACTAGCAGGTAGGCCTGCAAGTATGCGCCGTGCTACGTATTAACCTCCGTCGGAGAGGGAACGAGGTTCGGGAGGCCGCACTGCACTGAGCGCCACCACGCTGGAACTGCCAAACGGATTTAGCAACCATTTAGTTTGGACTCGTTCCAGAGCAGCTTAGCACCAAAACAACGTGTTCAAAGCCTCCTGTCTGGACTCCAAGGTCTCAGCACACAGGAGGAGTAACCAAACTTGCAGCTTGGTTAAAATGATCAGCAGCTGTGACTACAGCATTTATTCTATGCACAGTTCAAGAATTCAAGAAGGGCAGAGTGAAAATAAACAAAGATCTTCTAACTTATGCAGTTTGAGGCCAAACACGCAAACCTGACAGAAGATGGAAAGTCTTGAGTTTTCCCTTGTCTATAATCGACAGTAAAAACAGAAAATCCATCTTTAAAGATGGTCATTCTGGGTCCTGGATTTTCCCTAAAGCCTCTAGTATTTTCTGACAAGAACATTTATTGTTTCCGGAACCCGACACTCCATGTGCATATTTAATTCAGATGCCATCTTACAGGTAAATGTGGTCATCTAAATCTTTAAAGTTTCGGGGCACCTGGGTGGCTCAGTTGGTTAAGCGACTGCCTTCAGCTCAGGTCATGATCCTGGAGTCCTGGAATCGAGTCCCACATCTGGCTCCCAGTTCCACAGGGAGTCTGCTTCTTCCTCTGACCTTCTCCTCGCTCATGCTCTCTCTCACTATCTCTCTCTCTCAAATAAAAAAAAAAAAAGTAAAAATAAAATATTTAAATCTTTAAAGTTTCTGTTAGTTGCAAATGAGCCTAACCCTCATGAATACAGCATACTTCAAGTATTTTCAACCATCTGCCACAGGTTTAAGGCCCCAAACACCTCCCTCCAGGCATGCTCTAACACCATGTTTTTCTTCATTCTCTTGGGCTTTTCTAGAACAAGGCCACTGGAAAATTTCATTTCAACACAAAGAATGCCTGAACCTATTATTTATATAATCATTTGTTTCCATACTAGATTCATTTTTTATAGACAGAAACTCTATGGACTTCCCTGCAGTGCCCCGTATTTTCTTACTCTTCTCTGATATATACCCAAATCATATTTGTCTCCTCCCTCTTTCCAGTATTATTTTAGACCATTAATGTCTTTGTTTTCTATCCTCCAGCAACACTGCCCTTCTCAGATGTTCTAGAAGGTACCACGCATCTTCTACCTTAGTGCCTTTGCAAAAAGCTGCTATTCCCTTTAAAAAAAAACTGCTTCCTTCCACTTTTGCTTTCTTTTGTCTTTCAGAACTCACCACAAACATTACTTAACCCTGACTAGATCACTTTCCCCCTTAGCTCTTCAAGCTCTCATAGTTTTCGATACATTTGTTTCCAAGATTTTTAGCTCACTTTCTAACTATATATTTGTATGTAATCCGATTAGGTCTTTGCTGTCTACGATACTGTAGGCTCCATGAAGTTAGGGACAGTCCCTGTGCTCAGTGGATGCTCAGCAAAGAGCTGTCTGAATGCATGAATGAATTAGAGGGAATTTCATAGACAGGAGTCAGAATGTTACAAGGCTCGGCAGTGAGAAGCAGCATGACAGGTCACATGCAAGAACCGCAAACACTTCAGTTTACCTCATGTGTTCTAAAGAACAAGGAGGATATGGACAGATTTGGTGTGAACTGTGGGAAGGGCTCCAAAGGCAGCAGAGAGAAGCAGGTAAAGGTCGTGTCATTAGGGCTTTCTCTCATAGCACAGAATTTGGTCTTTATTCCTCAAGGACTTCAGGAAGAGAATGACAAATGTGCTGCAGACCGACCATTCAGCTGAGGTGTGGGAATACAGGGGATGGAGTTAACAGGAAATGGGAAAGCCCATTCGGAGCCCATTCTGAAGTCACCCAGCTGAGATGACAGGGGAAGGGGAGTGGATGCTAGACGGGGGAAGGATGACTCTGCTTAGTGGTGATCCATGTAACATAAGGGATATGGAGGACGAGGATTTGGGCGTGACATCAATCTGTTCTATTGGTGGTCACTTAATCCTGTTTTCACAGGGAAGTTAGGTCTTTTATGATATCCTGAAGAAGCACATACTTTTCTGCTTGGATTTCCGATGTCAAGTGACTTCTGGTGATAAGGCCTGGCAGCCACCTCCTTCGTCACCCAAACCAGTAAGCTAGATTGACACAGGCTTGAGAAACCCACTTTTCTCTCTTGCTGTAGGCATCCATTTTTCTAAAGACCGTCTCTGTAGATTTTGAATAGTCTCTAAGAATAAACTGGATATCTCCGCAAGTTCGCCCCCAGAAACATCTATCTCCTCAGCACTATGAGCATTTATTAGTAACTTTTCATAGTGGACTACAATCTCTTTTCATGTAAGAAAGGCATTCCTGAAAATTTTGTGTAATTTTAAACTCCAATAACTAAACACTAATTTCCTAATCAGAATAAATGTCTGGAATGATTTCTATATGGTTATTATCTTGCTCCTAAGTTGAGATTTTATCAATTTTAAATATCACACTATGTAAAATTCACAGTTCTGATTATATATCTGTTTTTTTATATCACACTATAAAAAGTTCACAATTTGAGTTTGCACTAAATGCAACCATTTTATCTTTTTTTTTTTTTTTTAATATATCTATTTTAGGAGGGTGGGGAGGGACAGAGGGAGAGAGAAACCCAAGCAGACTCCCACAGAGCTTGAAGCCCAGTGCAGGGCTGAATCCCAGGACCCTGAGGTCACGACCTGAGCCAAAATCAAGAGTCAGACGCTCAAGTGACTGACCCACCCAGGTCCTCCAACTATTGTATCTTTATAAGGAGATTAAAATGCAGATCTGTGAATTAACAGGCAACCAAATGATGTTTGTCTCATATTAAGACTTTAAAGTACTTAAGACCTAATTTTGTACGTTAAACTTCCTCCATATGGCAATGCTTTGGGAAAGCAAGGTGTTGAGTTGAGAGGAGGGACAGAGGCCCTCGGAGAGAGGACTTCCCTGCAGAGAGAATGACCGGTGAATGTGGTCTGAAGGACGGAGATGGTGATGAGCACAGGAGCTAAGGGCTGAGAGGCAGGAAGCTTGAGGAATGCCTAACAGATTATTAATTGTTAAGAGACTGGTTTGTGGAGTGGTGGGTTCATAAACATACTAAGCTTTACGACCCTTTGACAATTCAGCTGGACCTCAGGACAGCCCTGTGAAGTAGGTCTGATTATCCCCACCCGGTAGATGAAGGAACAGAGATAAGGGTGAGCTACGTGATGGTGGCCCTAGCAAGTGGCAGAACTACGATGTGAACTCAGGTCCCCATTCTCAAGTGGAGGGGCTTTTGAACCCTGTGTTAGCGGACAGGGAGAGCCGCAGATGAGACTGCAAAGTAAGGTCAAAGGCTGTGTCGCGGGGGTCCCTCTTCTCCGGAACACAGCTAGCATGTTAGCATAGTCTGTCAGTGCGATCTTCAAAGCACTCAGAGAATCGGAATGTCTTTCCCAAACACCACTGTGGCCGCCACCCACGTGCAAACCAGAGCCCTCTCTTGTCCGGAATCTGTAGCCCTCTCCTGAGACAGGTGTCCTTGCTCTGCCTTTGCCCCCTTCCGACTGTCCTTGCTCTGCCTTTGCCCCCTTCCGACCGCTTTGCACGGCTCTGAGCAGCCTACTCAGAGCTCACAGCCCTCTCGCTGCTTGCACACAGCCCGCCACCTCTCTGACCTCATCTGCAGCTCACGGGCTCTCAGACACCGCCAGCAAACTGCCCTCCCTCCAGCTCTGTTCTCCACCAGCCTTTGCCCCACAGTGCGCTCCGCAAGGCGGGTCTGGGAGGCTCATCCTTTCACCTCCGTCAGGTCTTTAACCCGCCTGCCCTCTTCAAGGAGGGCATCCCGATCTCATTCTCCACCGTGTCAACGCTGTTGTCCTGAGCTGACACACTCCCTTCCTTTGCAGTATTCTCCCCCTAGCATCATCACCTAATATACTATGCATTTTATTCGTCTTGCGTATCATCTGCTGCCCCCACTAGAGGGCAAGCTCATGTAGGGAGGCAAGTTTCGTGCTGCTCACTGTGTGAGAAGAGTGCCTGGTGACTAAAAGCCACTCAATGAATGTATTTGAATAATTAAAAATGGAAAGTTAAATTTTACTTTGGGGGCCACAGAGAAACATGGAGGTTTTGGAGCAGAGAAGAGACAGATTATAAAATTGCTTTCATAATATTAGCATTTATAATGATGGACTCAAATAAAGGAGGAAAGGGAACCAAATAGGAGGCTACTAAAATGAATCTAGGTGTAATGCAGTAATTCCTCCAATCTACAATAGTTCTCAAAAAAGTGGGAAGAAAGGACAATGTCAGTTGCTCACTTCTCTCCAAATTCTATCCTTTCCCCCTCATTCTGTACTCACCCACTGAAGAGCCAAGAGATTTTCATTTTATCAGGTTGGAACCATTTGAGACTGTCATTTCGGTTAATCTAAAATATTCGAATTTCAGCAATGTCTTCTGTTTCATTAGAGATGGCTTCTGAATTGATGGTCAATAATATTCAAAGGAATTAGACTGGCCTGAAAACTACTTAATTTATGCATTTAGATGCAAAAATAATGTGGCAGGTAAATGCAAAAACAGGCCGAGGGAGGTCATGAGTTGTGGGAGCCAAGAGCCTTGCACATCTCAGCATTCCTTAGGGTATCCGTGGAAATTGCTCTACACTTCCCATTATCAATCTTTACAGCAACCATCTTGAGTCATTAACAAAGGCTGAAATAAGCCTCAAAAAAATTCAGAATTAAAGGAAGTTTGAAATCCATTTTAGAAAAAATTCTATTCTAAATGCTAAACACAGAAATACTTTTGGTTTATAAAAACAAATCCTCAGCTAACCCTGAAAAGCTGGTTCATTGGTTGAGGCTAGCCAATGCTCCATATAGAATGCTCGTTCTGAAGAGACCCAATTAATTTATTCTACCCTATGTTGAAGTCTGAGTCCAATAGATCTCATTAATTAATCATGAAAGCAATCACTAGCAACAAAACACACAGAAGTGTTACACAACATATTAAATATCAGTTTGTTAACCTCACATGCCAGACTGTGTACTGTAAATAATATTAATTTGGATCTGGCTTCTGCACACAAAGCCAAAACCATTCATTTTGGTTGATTTGAAAGTGATATTTTAAAACGTTACTTTTGTCTTTTCTTTAGAAAAGGAGTAGCAGTGCATAATTTTCTTTAGATGATTCTGGTGAAAGGATTTGCATACAATTATCAAGACAATTTCTGTTCCTAGCGGGAACAAACACAGGATGAAGTAAGTATTCACCATATGATTAGCCTAATTTTTATATCCCACTGAGGCTCGCTCAATTCCAAGAAGTAATTGTAAACTCATGTCAGTGACTGAGAGTGAATACATTTGATTACTCACTATTAAATTTCTTTAGTGGGGAAATGACACTGAGGTGATCATCGAAAGAAAGAGTGATTTCTTGAACAGCATGCCAAGTGACAAATGATGGATTCAGTGGTCGACTCAGCTACTTTCAAATGCAACAACTGTGTTTTTCATTTCAACTATCTGGTTCTAAGGCAAGGTATTTGAATTTCTTAACCATCCACTTTTGACTTTTATGCAATGAAGATGGTGAATGTAGGATTTTATTACATATAGCAATCTGCTCCATAGGTGTTAAGAAAAATCCTTTTATTCCCCGTGGCAGAGCGAATGTAGAATGCTCTTGTCCATTTGAGGGACGTACTTTGTGAATTCTGGGTAGTTGAGGGACTTCCTCCCCACAACTCTAGGAGACTCATAACGTATAACTCAACATCCCACACCCTCTCAAAGACAAAAACAAAAACTTAAGTCTTATTCTTGAATTACATATTTGGTCATTAGCCAAGAACTCAGTCGGTTTAGTCAGAAACCCAAGGGATACTCTCGGACTTGTCATTTTTCTCTACCCTCCACCATCAAGTCATGTCATTCCTGATACTTCTCCTAAAATACTGTATTTAAGATCCTCCATAAACATGTCCCTACTTATTCTTTCATTTTCATTCAGTGAATATTTACTGAGCGTCTACTGTATGCCAGACCATTGCTCCAGGATCTGCAGATACAGGAACAACCAAAACAGTAACATATGCCACCTCCATGAAGCTTACACTCCAGGACTAAGGCAGACAATAAGCAAATACACAAAACACTTATAGTATAACAAAAGAGGTGGTAAGTTCTATCAAGAAAAATGAAGGAAGAATAGGACAGAAATGACTGGGGGGGGGTGGTGGGAGGAGCACTTATTTTTCCACACCAATCTCTCACTGTCCCTCTCAGCTACACATTGCTCAAGTCACACTGAAGACTGGCAGTTTGCCAAATAAACCAGGTTCTTTCTCTCTTGCTTACTGTGTTCTGATGGCTATTCCTTGAGCTGAGGAAGTCTGTATTCTTCAGCCTCACTTGCAACTTCTAGTTTTACTTTAAGTCTCAGCTTTAGGTCATTTTAGAAAACTTCTTTCATTGGGACTACATCAAAATAAAAATCTTCTGTACAGAGTAGGATAGCCAATAAAACTAAAAGGCAACCCATGAAATGGGAGATGTTTGCAAATGACATATCTGATAAAGGGTTAGTATCCAAAATATTGAAGAACTTCTACAACTCAACACCCAAAAAACCAAATAATCCAATTAAAATAGGCAGAAGACATGAACAAAAGTTCTCCAAATAAGACAATCAGATGGCCAACAGACATGAAAAGATGCTCAACATCACTCATCAGGGAAATGCAAATCAAAACTACAATGAGGTATTATCATCTCACACCTGTTAGAATGGCTAAAACTGAAAACACAAGAAACAACAGGTGTTGGCGAGGATGTGGAGAAGGGGGAACCCTCTTACACTGTGGGTGGGAATGCAAGCTGGTGCAGCCACTGTGGAAAACAGTATGGAGTTTCCTCAAAAAGTTAAAAAATAGAGCTACCCTACAATACAGTAATCACACTACTGGGTATTTACCTCCAAAATGCAAAACACTCATCCAAACAGATACACACACCTGTGTTTTATAGCACCATTATTCACAATAGCTAAATTATGGAAGCAGCCCAAGTGTCCATCGACTGATGAATGGCTAAAAAATATGTGTATATATACAACGCACATCATTCATCCATAAAAAGAATGAAATCTTGCTATCTGCAACAAAATGGATGGAGCTAGAGAGTATTATGTTAACAAAAGTAAGTCAAAGAAAAATACCATGATTTCACTCATATGTGGAATTTAAGAAACAAAACAAATAAACAATGGGGAAAAAAAGAGAGGCAAACCCAGAAACAGACTCTTTAACTCTAGAGAACACACTGATGGTTACAAGAGGGGAGGTGGGTGGGTGGGGGATGGTGCGACAGGAGATGGGGATTAAGGAGTGATATATGGGTGGGTGAAGTATGGAAGTGAACCACTATATTATACACCTGAAACTAATATTAAACTGTATGTTAACTATATTGGAATTAAAATAAAAGAAAAATAAAAGACTTCTCTGACCTTTCAGAGGGAGTTGTTGTCCTTTTTCTTTAAATTTCCCTAGGTGTTTGTACAGTAATTACAGCTCATGTCTCACTGAATTAATTAATAAATTATTGATCAAGCAAGCACTATATGCTATTTTTGAAAGTACTAAGTATACAGTGAGGCACAGCTGCTGATCTTAAGATGTTGGATTTTAATAATTTGTAATTGCTTATTTTTATCTGTCTAGTTCTCTTTAAGCATGACATGAATTCTTATTCACTTTTGTTTCCCTGGTTTGTTTGTCTCAACACAAAGGAAAAAATCTAGAGTGAGACTGAACTGCACAGCAAGGGTAAAAATTCTGCCTGATTTATGTCATACTGCTCCCCCACCTGATTAAATATAATAGTAATAAAGATAATAAAAATACCTAAAAGTTATTGAAGCCCTACCTAATCTGAAGCAGATATCATATTAAGTGCTTTGTGGGCACGGTGTTAGTTTTACTATCTTCATTTTATGTAAAGCAAACTGGATGAAGGAGAAGTTAAATTCTTGGCTAAGACTGCTTTGCTATTAATTGGCAGAGCCTCGTTCAGTCTGACATTAAAGTCTGCCTTTTATTCTCCTCAACGATACCGTCTGTAATATACTGAACACTTAATTCCCTTCTGTTTGGATTAATTTTATTCCCCTATTAAGGATTCATTTTTGACCTAGGAATATCCCTGCCTGCAAAGCGTTCCAGGTACCAGGGGGATCTCCCAGGAGCGCTGCGTATGGCTTCGGCCATAGAAGCTAGGGATGTGTGCTCAGGGCTTTCACTCCACCCTCACAGAGAAGAGACACGCCTGCCCCACGCCACCCTGCCCCAGCAGCCTCCGGCAGATCTGGGCCAAACGTTACACCAACTGAGAAGATTACAATAATGAACACAGCGGATTCCTTCGCAACAGTTTACGAATGCTGCCTTGTGATTTGGTTTGGTTACTGATGGGACTGCTCAGGACATACACCAACTGTCTTCTCTAAGAATATCAAACATTAAATCATAGAATTAGGTTGAATCTGGAGAGAAGGCTTTTGCATTACTACTTAGATCTATCTATATGCTTGCCCAAGCTCTTCCCTCCTAGAGTCACAAAACCTTACAAGGCCATTTCACAAATTCTTTCTGAATCATGGTATGGGGTGGCTTTGCTGAGGCAGGGGTTAAGGTAGGGAGTGGTGTTCTGAACAGTTATTATGATAGTAAAACCAAAAAGCACCTGCATTTTTAATTAGAATAAATTTGCCTGAAAATTAAAATGGATATTGAAACATCTGTGCACAGTTTTATATTTGTAACAAATTTGAGCCACGTGTGTATTATCAGGATGAAAAATCAGATTGAACTCTTCATTTTTACATCAAATACTTAGAATGCGGCAATAAATCAGGAAATCAGTCTGCTTCTCTCTGAGTCAATAAGCTAAACTACGTATCACTGACATTTGACTGAAATTCATGGTTTTCCAGGTTCATTTTGACAAAACTAATGTCATTAATCAAATTAATTGTGCTAGTGAGTTTGATTTTATTTGTGTAGTTATTATAAGGCATTCCATACATTAATTCATAAAGTTAGAGCACATTTCTTCATTATGTACCTTTTTAAAATGTGAAATTTGAGTTATGTTCTCTGTTTTGATCTTTGAATGTTCCCTCAGGGTTCAAAATATCATTAATATAATTACAATACTTATTGTAAATTCAACTATTGTTTTGTTGAATTCAACTATTATTTTGTTGAAAGCTTCTTATGAAGAAGAAGCTTTTAGTGCTGGGTTTTTGTGAACATATATTATAGTTAATTTGGGAAAAATATATCCATTTGCAGTTAGATACTCAGAGTTAAAGGAGTATCTATATGGGATATTTCCCCAAACACTGTTAACCTCCTTAAGCATGGTTTGCTTTATTTATGATACCCCTTTCTAAGTTTAATAATTCTAGCAATTTCCATCGACTGACCACCCTTAAGTACTATTTCAGTACAGTAAGGAAAAAAAGCATTAAAAAATTAAACTGAAGAACTCTAGAGTTAAAAGGATTTTTATTTTTCTTTGGGACTCACCTCTTTGTACATGTGGGGTGGCTCTGTACGCAGAAGAGTATAAACTGAGATTCTGAATTTTGTAATAGAATGTCAGCTATGTCGTAGGTATATGTTTTACATAAAACATAAACTCTCCCTGTAACTGGAAATGGAGAGCTTCTGCATTCCAATTCCCTTAGCATGCTAATCTAAACCCTCACAGACTATTTGCAGCCCAGAGACTTGAGGGATAATGTAGTCCAAACTCTTGACTTTGAGAATATGAATGCCCCTCCATCCACCAAAAATGCTTTATCAAGATACGTGTTAGGTACGGTAGAAAATCAAACAGGTCTCCTGACTCATAAACTAGTATACTTTCCTGAATTTCACTGCTTCCTATTAAAAATCCTGCTCTACAACTGCCATTTGAGGAAGGGAATGTAAAGAAAGGTGATCACCAAGGATATAATTCTCAGACATGAATTTTTATATTTATTTAGACTGCAGAACCATATATTTAAAAACACATTCTTAACATCCCTTATTTAAGAAAGAACCCTCATGATAAATTCCTTTTATTTTATTTTATTTATTTATTTGACAGACAGATCACAAGTAGGCAGAGAGGCAGGCAGAGAGAGAGAAGGGAGGAAGAAGGCTCCCTGCTGAGCAGAGAGCCCGATGCGGGGCTCAATCCCAGGACCCTGGGATCATGACCTGAGCCGAAGGCAGAGTGCTTTAACCCACTGAGCCACCCAGCCGCCCCTGATAAATTCCTTTTATAACGCAGAATACGGAAAGGGTCTTCCTCTCCTAATCTAGGTCCTAATCTAATCTAGATCCTTTTGTAAAACAGTATGAATACAAATCTAGCCAATCATGTCTCCTGTCTTCCTTTGGATCCAGAAGAGAGAAGAGTAAAATCCAAAGTCATGGAACATCTATTCCTGACAAATATAATTCCATGGTCTCATGACACCATTTTTCATACACTATTGGACTAAGTGCAAGGCAAGTGTTGTTATACTTCCAAATGTAAGCTGATGACCACAAGTGACCCAGAGAATGGGAAAGTGTGTTTGTAGATGAACTAGCCCAGTAGGAAAATACTTAAAAATTTCTGGAGATGGCTGAGCACTTACTGAATGTGGCTGAGTGCTCGTCTCATGTTCAGCAATCACAGAATTTTAAAGATAGAACTCAACTCTCCCTTTATAAACAAATAAGGGAACTGAGTCTTAGGGAGAAGAAATGATGGGCACCCCTTAAGAAGTCAGTTGTGAAATCAGCACTGGAGGAATAGAGGGTATAAAAAGTCACCTGTGAAATGAGGACCTGGAAGTCTCTCTTTCTGTCTCTCCCTGTCTTTCTCTCTCTCTCTCTCTTTCTCAGTCTTTCTCCATCTCTCATCCTCCACTCCATTTCCTCTCCCTTTCCTCTTATTTTGTCTCTCCCTTTCCATCTCTCCTGTATCATTTTATCATCTTGTTACACTTAAATTATTTACATTTATTACATTTTACTTTATAAAATGAGATCTACTGTACCTATAGAGATAATATGCAATATATTTAACAACTCATTTGATATTGGTCAATCATCAGTGCAGCACTGTCCTGCAGGGAAGAATATCATATCTACTCACATGCTTTTTATAACTCCATTTATCTTCAACAATAGATCATATGTATCTTTTTAGGTCAATAAATATAGAGTTGCATAATTATTAATGGCAACACAGTATGCCATTGCATGGTGCCTCGTATTTTATGTAACATTTAGGTTATTTCCATTTTTGCCTATTGTATACAATGTATTAATTTTTCATTTTAAAATGTAATTCAGGGGCACTTGGGCTTGTTCAGTTGGTGCAGCACACAACTCTTAATCTTGGGGTTGAGTTTGAGCCCCATGTTTGGTGTAGAGATTACTTAAAAATAAAATCTTTTAAAATGTAATTCAGATCAAATCCATGTTCACTGATAACTTGATGAGGAATACAAAAAAAGCTAAAATGTAACAAATCATGTTTGTGTTTAATGGATAACATATTCTTATTAAATTGCAATATAGCTATTTGGCTTTTATAAACAGAAACCAAGTGGTACTGGAATGTTCTCTTTCTATCCAAAATTCCTTCCATGAATATTTAAAATTGCATATAAAATGAAACTGATTTCTCCTTTCCTTAGTGGTTTTCTTTCCTTTTGCCTTTACTTAAGTCTTTAAATTTAAGCATCAGCCTAAAAATTTTAACGGCTCTTCAGTAATGTAGTAGCTGCATCTAAATGAAGAATATCTTAAAGATAAACCAAATGTACTACTTGAGAGACGTAACGATATAAAATAAATGTGCTTGTTGCCAATTTGTCTTTCTGGTGCTCAAGAGCTCTGATCTCAGTTTTAATACGCAGTTAGAACTGAGAGCAGATGAAGTGTGAGATGGGATAACTTCTCATCCATGACAGGCACTGTCCTGGGTCTGTCTTGCCCCGATCAGGTAATCAAACATTTCTCAGATCACTCAACAAGGTCTCAGATGGCAAATCAGCACAGAATTTATAAAAAGAGACTTTGTTCAAAGAAGTACACCTTCTCATTTACTTGCTTCTTTTTTATGCCTTGTTGGCTAACCATCCTACCTATAATGTCGAGATCAAGAATTTGAGAAATATTTTAAAATGTGTAAGCATACTTCTCATTACTAAATAACTTTTTAAAGGTTTCCACAGATTTTTTTAAAAAGTGTAGCTATTTAACACTTTCTTATTTATAAAAGCAATTCGTGTGTGTGTGTGTGTGTGTGTGTGGAGAGAGAGAGAGAGAGATGGAGGGAGAGAGCACTTGCATGCAAGAGTCAGGCATAAAGTAGGAAAAAAAAACATGCATCTACCATCCAAAGCTATCTATTAATATTTGTTGAATTTTTCTCAGTTCTTTTCATTTATATTCCCCCCAAGATGAATTCTAATATTGTATGTACAGTTTTCTTCCATTAAATACTTGTCTATGCTATTCAAAACTTAATAAGCACCATGTTAAGGGCTACTTACTATTGTGACATGAGGCTTCTCTAAAGCTCACTTATCTCCCTGTTTACATTGTTCCCTTTTTTGCTCTTGTAAACAATACTGTGATGTATATTTGGCTTCTAATGCTCCATTTCAACTGTTTTGTTTTGCTTTGTTTTTTTTAAAGAAGGGAACATGGAAGGAGTTCTGCATTACACGTCAGTAGATATTCATAATGCTAAGGCAGTTCTGTTTGCTTTAAAACACTGGTACCGTCCTTTTACAACAGCAAAGGCTAATAAGGCAGTTAACCATACACACCACAGGAAAACAACAACACTGTGTATTTCATTAGGTTCAAATCTTTTTAGAATAGTTCTTTTTGTGAAGCTCTACTTGTTAAGAGAAAATGAAGAATGATAAATTCCTGAAGGAAGTCCTAGTGTTGGATTATTAGGGCTAATTCTGAGTGCAAAAAGTCTGAGATGTTGATGCCCCGTGAGCTGTCTTCAAGGGTCAAGGTTACAGAAGGGTTGGGATCACCACTGTTGGGTGACATGCGGGTTGTTCTGGCTTAATCAGTCCTGGAACAGCTGCCTCCAGGTTCATATAGTCAGGCGCTCTCCATATCCAGGACTTATACACAGGTCCTCCCTCGTCTGATCCATCACTCCACACTAAAGATGGTGCTGGCCATGCTGCTGCCCACCTGTTTATGCAGGCTGTACAGCACATGTGCCAAATTAGCCATTTCAATTCTCAATTAGCTATTCATCTTACAAAAGGCATACCTGTATATATTCAAAATATAGATTTCCATTTTGCTGGTTATATCTGCTCAGAGTTTATGCTAGGTGACTTCTTATGAATTCTACTGGATGGTACATCCAGATCAGCTCATTTTTTGCCACGCTTCCCAATGCTGATGGTCAAGAAGGCTGATCAGTATGGTCCACATCCATGATCTCTGGCTTCTGGTTGAAGGGATTAAAAGAAGTCATATGCCACACACCCAAGGGCTGGAGGTGAGTGACGTCAGTGTATTCTTTGTACGATTCCTTTCCTGCCAAGTCAGTGTGGGGTGATGGCATCCCTTAAATAAGGGGCCGTAGTCCCTTTCACTCAGCATTCTCCATACAGTCACACTCTCTATATAAAACAGACACATCCCCCACTTCCTTACCCACTCAGGTGTATGGTGGTAAAAGCTTCCGGCTCTTGCTAGCTCTGCGATATAGCTTCCTCCCTTTTCTCATTGGTGTCTCTAAGCTCTACTCATATCTTTTTAAAGCAGTTCCATTATTAAGCAGTTATTGATTACGGCTTTAGTCCATCTGGGCTGCTATTACAAAAATACCACAAACTAGGTGGTTTATAGACAGCAAATGTTGACTTCTCGCAGTTCTAGAGGCTGGAAAGTCTCAGATGATGGCACTGGGAAGATAAGATCTTGGCTCATGGGATGGGCCAACTTACCTACTGGTGGCTGTCTCTCACGGTAACCTCACAGAGTGGAAGGGGGAAGGGATAGGCTGGCTCTCTGGGGTTTCTTTTACTAAAATAAACTAATCCCAATCATGAGGGCTCCACTGCCATAACCTGTCACCTTCAAAAGGCTCCACCTCTTATCACAGAGTTAAGATTTCAACATACAAGTTTGGCCATGGGATGCAACAGAGGAGACACAAACATCCAGACCACACCAATTACCCTGTTAGAGCACGTCATGTGTCTCCTACCAGGATGGCATCTAATGTTAGTAGCTTTGAATCCAAAGAAATATATGTTTAGTAGGAAGAAACTTATAGGTGTATTTATTCTACCTATCCTGTTACATCTCTCACCTTCATATTAAATTAAATTCCGAAAATTGCATGAGACAGTATGTAACTTTCACTGTGTTATCTTTTCTTTTTTTCCTTCTATCAGAAAAAAGCCTAGGCTAACCTTATGTCCTCAGAAATCACTATTTTCAAATATACTGCATTTTAATACTGCTTCAAAATTTAAGACCTAACACAACAGTTTATAATTTCAAAGAGTATAAAGAAGGAGCTGTATCTTGGCCCTCTTTATTTTGTGGTTATACCTTAGTAATCTTGCATTCTTTTTTTTTTTTTTTTTTTTTTTTACATTTTAGACAAAGGTTTTCTAATAAATAATAATCAAATGTTTTCCATTATGTTAGTGATACAAACCAGGTATGATCTAGAAAGACAAAGGCTTTTCTGATTGCTGCCACAAAGCCTGGCTTATTTGACCACCCCCCCCCCCACCAAAAAAGTCACACTTAGAAGTATTATTTGGATAGACACTACCCAAAATTCAATTGGTTAATTCTATAAAACTTCATTCTGCATGTCTACTCATTAAATTACATGAGTACACCTTCCAGCTTGCCCATGCGGGCGGGCACATCAGATGGTTACATGGTCCATAACCAGATTCTACAGGGACATCTATGGGGGATTTTCGGTGGCTCAAATGGATCACATTTTTTTTTTTTTTTAAGATTTATTTATTTATCTGAGAGAGGGAGAGAGCATGGGAGGGGGAGGGAGACAGAATCTCACGCAGAATCCCTGCTGAGTGCGGAGCCGGACAAAGGGCTCGATCCCACAACCCTGAGATCATGGCCTGAGCTGAAATCAAGAGTCGGATGCTTAATTGACTGAGCCACCCAGGCGCCTCTCAAATGGGTTGGTTATAATATATGTTGTTTAAAGTTTACCAAATCTAAGTATGTCTCCATATGATACAGAGTGTTGGGGTTACAATCCCACAAGTATGGACATGTTAGACCCGAAGATACAAAGATGTTTTGTAGGAAACATCCTAGACTTTGCCTACAAATATTTTTCCACAAGGAGATGAGACTATGTTTTCTGTAAGTTTTTCAATATTTGAAATAAAATATCTTAGCCAGCCACGTGATCATCTGGTTCTTTAAACACATGGATCCCTACTCAGTCATACACAAAAATAAATCAATATCTTAGGCCCTCATTAAATATATTATTGAATAACCCACCATCCTTTTATCAAATGCTGATACAGATAAAGCAGTTAGTCTCCCCCTTTAGTTGCCTGTACATTTTACACTACAGCCTGGGCCAGACTGCTTACTGGCTTGTACCAGCTCAGCCCAGCCCAGCTATGGAACTGAGTTCACAAGGTATGTTGTATGGGAGACCTTCAACTTCTTTTAAGATTTTATTCATTTATTTGGGAGGGAGAGAGTGGGAGAGCGAGCACACACACATGAGCAGGGGAAGGAATAGAGGGAGAAGCAGACTCCCCACTAAGCAAGGAGCCCAGTGTGGGGTTCTATCCCAGGGCTCTGGGATCATGACCTGAGCCTAAGGCAGAAGCTTAACCGACTGAGCCATCCAGGTGCCCCTAAGGCTTCAACATTTATGGAGAATCTTTACAGTAAGTAACACTAGACAGTTTTTTCATCTGTTATAAACGTCTTTACCTCTTTAGAAAAGATATATTTTATTCAGTGTTATCTGAATAAGGTCTCATTTAACCTGTCTTTATGACTCATCATCAGGATGATCCCTCCTGGAGAACTTATAAACTCAGTATTTTGTAGTAGCAAGCATGACACAATTAATCATCTCCTCCCTCCCCCATACACTGATTACCAAGCAGTTTAGGGCAAATATGATGTTCAATCATTATAATTCTATCAGTCCTTGTTTGCATACTTATTTTTCCTTCCTTTCCATGCTCTTGGCTTCTACTTCTTTTAAAGTTATAGATATGTGCATGTGTGTCATACTTAGATATAGACATAATGTATATACATACCTGTGTAACTACATATATATGTGTAATTCCATATATGTATATTCCATATTATATTATGCATATATGCCATCATTATTTAATAAAACCATCTCAGCTCCATTTTTTTAAAGAATTAAGATGTGAATATATGCGGAAATACTTTCTGAGGTTACTTTAGTCAATACCTCTTCTTCAAAATTAACTAGAGGTATAGTCAAAACAATTTATGTACAATGGACATCAGAAAAATCAATTATTTTAAAATGGTCTTTGTTTTCCAGATTCCAAACATAAATTTTCTAATTTTCAGAATTAATGACAAGGAAATACACATACAAAAGAAATAGTACATGTAGATTTCCAAGATATTCAAATATTATTGTCAGAAACCACTTATCATTCATTTTGCAGGTAAACACATTGAATAGTGAATGAAAATTATCTTTCTTCTTTGCCTTGACAAATGAAAGCAATCCCTCTAAGAAGGAAGCACATACACCATAGCTAACATCTGACGGCTTGCTTACTATGTGTGAAGGGCTTTGCACGGATTTTTCTTATTTAATCCCCCAAACAAGTTTAAAACGTATTAGGTATTCACCCACACTTTTTCAGATGACGAAACGGAATTAGCAACCTTGGTGACAGAGTCTTCTCTGAGAGAGCTGCGCTAAAATCTCCCTTCTCACCTGTCCTCACACGACATGAAATTGAGCCTCCTCCCACACTGAACGGTGGGGGTCCAAGTTCCCTCCCCTTGGCTCCAGTGGACCAGTGACAGTGGGATTTCCAGGGTTAGATCATGAAAGTTGATAGGGCTTCCTCCTGATCCCCTGGGGATGCTGACTACCATGGAGCCATAAGGCCCAACAGCCAGTGCATAGGTTACCAGGGGAGGGTGACAGCTGGCCACCGCACATGAAGCTTCAGTTGACAGCCCCGACCATCCTCTAGACACTAGACACAACAAGACAGTCTCGAGACCACTCCCACCCCAACGACCAGCTCACTACAACTACACAGGAGACCCATGAGCAAGAACCACCTACCTCGCTGAGCCCAGCAACCTCTGGGATCACGGAAGGTGATCTAACACGCTGTCAGTTAGATGTGGGGTGAATGACTGCACAGCGTGGATTACCAGAGCCTGCACACGGCATGCCTACTTCAACACATCATCATCTCATCTATGCTTTTAACCCGTACACTGTACTGTGTCCTACCGACTGCCTTCTGTCAACTGTCGAGATGTAGAGAGCCTTCTTTATACAGGTTTGAGGGATGCTGTGTGTATGTGTGTGTGTGCACATACATGTAACATGGCAACAGTACTAGCAGCAGCACCAGCAGCAGCAACAATGGCTTCTGGCTAGCACCGGTAATAGTAACACTAGTGATCTCTGGATAGCATTACAATGATTATTATTCTTAAAGATACAGGAAAACAGCTAGATACAGGAAAAACAGTTCATGGAATAGTTTAACTTTTAGGATCCTTAGAGAAATATTTATATTCTTAAAGCATTTTCCCAGTACTCTAAGTTCTAGAAGTTACAAAGACTACATTATGCACCTTATTAAAAGTTGTTACTGAGTAGTTTGTTCCTGATGCGAAAGGTCCTGCTTTACAATTGCTCTGCAATTCATTAATTTTCATTTTATTCCCTTCAAGGGCGTTTAGGGTCTGGGATATACAGTTGTAAAACATAGCTCTCACTAGAATTCATAATTTACTGGGTCTTAATATTCCATTTGAAGAGGCTCTTGGAATATGATGAGGTCAGAAGAGAAGAATAAAAAAGAAAACCATTTGGCATGCTTAATAATAGACTATTTATCCATGGCATAATCTGAAATCTTTTCAAGCATCGCTGAAGGTGACCTGTATCTCCAACTCATTCACACTGGATTGGTCACTTTATACGAACTGGAAAGGGGGGTATGTACATCTCATTAATTTTCTACCCCAACAATATTTAACTTTGATTCCTTATTATAAGTAGAGTGACTGTGCAACTTATCATACAAACTCAGATACTTTCAACAGTAAAAGGGGACACCGTTACAGTTACACTTGCTAGGCTATCAGGTGCAAAACAGAACTATGCAGGCAAGCCCAGATGTATGGGCCAGCTCCCAGGGCAGGTCCTGGGGGAAAACAGAGATAAAGAAGGCACTGCACACAAGCAGCTCCTAGTTTCCCCACTCCTCCGGTGTTGTAACTGAGAGGTAACAAAAAACACGAACAGAAAAAATGCCCAGTGGGAGAAGTACGGTGCAAGTCCAGAGGGATGGTCTGTGAAGAGGTCCTGGCTGTCCAGGCAGTCCTGAGTCAGCTTCCCTGCTTTTCTCCTTCTTATCTGGGCAGATGTTAATTAATCCATGTCTCTGAGGAGTTACAATGATCCTATCAACATTTCTATTTTTTTTTTTAATTTTAGAAAGTTAGGATAATATTAGAAATTCTGTAAGATGTCTAGCACTGGGGAATCAGGAACTACAATCTAATATTTGAGATCAGAGAATTCTGGATCTCCAGTGTTTGCAGGATGTTGAGACCAAGGTTATTGGAAATGCATTGGAATTCCAATGGAAATCAAGTCAAACTTTCTTGATTTGGGAAGACACTGAAAGGTGTAATGCATTTAGACTAACAGAATGGGTTCAATGGATTCTATTCCTAAAAAGCCAAATTAAATTTTAGACATATGAATATGTCTGATCATACTCTGATACATTAGGTATTGAATTTTCATGTTTATTGCCTATTTTTATATTTTTCAAACCAAATTAAAAGTGTTAACAAATAAAAATAATAGTATTTTTTACAAAACTTAAACTAGTGGATTTGAAGATCAAGTGACCCTATGAGGCACACAGAGTTCACGTCTAATTATTTTTTTTTAAGATTTCATTTATTTATTTAAGAGAGAGAGAGAGAGAGAGAGAGATACCATGAGCAGGGGGTGGGGCAAAGGGAGAGGGAGAAACAGACTCCTTGCTGAGCAGGGAGCCTGATTTGGGGCTCAACTTGGGAGTTCAATCCCAGGATCCTGAGATCATGGCCCAAGCGGAAGGCAGATGCTTAACCAACTTAATCTACTTCACTTCCAGTTCTAATCTGTTGTTGCACTGAAGCATTTTACAGCTGAGAGGAATCACTGGACAATTCAATCAAAATTCTGATGTGGATAAAAGCTGAGCCAGAGTGTCTACAGGACTTGCCCAAGATAAAGAGTTATGGGAAGAGCTGGCTGCTGACACAGAAGGATCTAAAAATATCCTTTCTCATGTCTTTGAGAACACTGTCATTGTCCTTGGGGGAATCTGGACAGGGCAAAGCTGAGGAGGAAGTCTACAGTCCCCCAAAGGATGTGAACTCCCATCAGCTCTTTTGCAGAATAGAGCAAAGGAAGAAAAAGAACAAAATAAGGACATGCCTACTGAGTTCCCATTAAAATAAGTAAATCTTTTAAGAAGGCTCTTAAGGATTACCAAAAAGTTTTGTATTTTTTTCCTTAGCACCACATTCTTCTAGGAATAGATGTGCAGTAAGAATGATCGATCATTAAAATATACTGCAAAGCTGTACTAATCGAAACAGTATGGTACTAGTACAAAAACAGACACACAGATCAACAGAACAGAATGGAGGGCAAAGAAATAAACCTGCAATTACACAGTCAATTAATTTATGACAGAGAGGTAAGAACACACAATGGGGAGAAGACAGTCTTTTCAGCAAATGATGTTGGAAAAACTGGACAGCCACAAGCAGAAGAATGAAACTGGAGCACCTTCTTACACGAACATAAATTCAAAACAGATTAAAGACCATATCGTGAGACCTGAAACCATACAACTCCTAGAAGAAAACACAGGCAGCAATCTCTTTGACATTGTCCATAAAAACACTTTCCTAGAAGCAAGGAAAACAAAAGCAAAAATAAACTATTGGGATTACACCAAAATAAAAAGCTCCTGCACAGTGAAGGAAACCATCTACAAAACAAAAATGCAACCTACTGAATGGAAGAAGATATTTACAGTGATACATCTGAGAAAGAGTTAACATCCAAAATGTATGAAGAATTTACACAACTCAACACCAGGAAAACAAATAATCCAATTAAAAATGGGAAGAGGACCTGAAGAGACTTTTTTTTTTTTTAAAGAAGACATGCAGAGGGCCAGCAGACCCATTAAAAGATGCTCAACAGTACTAATAATAAGGGAAATGCAAATCAAAACTACAGTGCCATATTACCTCGCACCTGTCAGAAGGGCTAAACACAAGAAGTATCAAATGTTGGCGAGGATATGGAGAAAGGGAGCCTCTTACACTGTTGGTGGGAATGCCAACTGGTGCAGCCACTGTGGAAAACAGCATGGAGGTTCCACAAAAATTAAAAACAGAAATACAATATGATCTACTAATTCCACTACTGGGTATTTACCCAAAGGAAACCAAACACTAATTTGAAAGGATATATGCACTCCTATGTTTCCTGCAGCATGATTTACAACAGCCAAGATAGGTAAGCGGTGTCTGTTGACAGATGAATGGATAAAGATCCAGGATAGATAGATAGATAGATAGATGGATATGCATGGTATATACATGGTATAAAGATAGTACACATATGGTCTATATATGATATAAATTAAAGAAGAGGTGCTGGGGTTAAGGTTTTATACATAGAGACAAGAGTGAATCTAAGATTTCAGGACTTTTCTTGGAATATCCACTCAGCTTCCCCTTTTTAGTTCAAGAACCTGAACGCTCATTTCTTTGACTTTACGAATGAGAAACCATGTTGTTAAGAAAGGAGGGCTGAAAAGAATCCACTAAAACACAGCGGTGGAATGCTAATCATCTGGATTTTGCTATGGAATAAACTGGAAGCTTAAAGAAGCCCAAAATGAAATTCAAATTTGTAGGGTTTCTTAATAAATAAGCAAGCCTCCACAGGCTGACTCCTTTGCTTGCTTTTAGAGTTTTCCATAAGTCATGGAGGGCAGTGGTATATTTTTTGAGGATTTAGGATGGTTGATTATGAAAAAGCCCAAATGTAAGGAAAGGTCAAACCTTTTGGTTAATACCAGATGAAACCACATGCACACTGAAACGGAGGAGCAGTTCAGATTCCAATTTCTTTATAAGACCGGCTTTATAAAAAATGCACATTTTTCACCACATTTTGAGTCTATAAGATATTTGTACTTTTTGAAGTCAAAAGTTAACCTTACAGAAGATGTGCGGAAATCAAGAGCTTCCTTTGAAGCGATTTTGGTGACTGCAGTGAAGAAACTGCACTATTCAAAGCTCGGAGGCGTGTGGGAGCACGGCCCTTCACCACCAGTACCACATGATGGGTCAGAACTCTTTACGCTTTGTTAGTGGGGCACCCTAAAATGCTACGCACACATGCTGTAGGTATACTTGGAGATTTCTGTCAAAACAAATCATTTCATGTTCCCCTATCATATTATACTTATTAAGCTCCCCCATAAGTTATGCTGTCAGTTTTGAGGGACAGTCTTGAAATTTTAAACAGAAATAATGTACTTTCAGAGCACTGTTTACAGAAAGAGTATTTACAGTTTAGTGCCAGTAATACGACCCACTTTGCTGTGGGCAGTAATCTGGTTATTAAAGATTTTAAATAGTATCAATGAGGAAAAGCCTGTGTCCAAGAGTTTATAATAGCTGAAAACTTCAGTTCAATTTATTAAAATAAAAATGTATTGACTTCAAAATAAATGAAAGTACTCACGGACTTTACTATTCAAAGTAAGTAAAAACTGTCTGAAATATAATAATATATATCTAGAACAACTTGTCAACTATTAACTGTTTTAAAACATGTAATTTTTGTTTTGGCAATGATAACAATCCTAAAAGGTCTACTTATTGCAGACCTAACTAATTCAGCTTCTGTCAAAAATTTAGATAAGACAGGACCAGGTTTACATTTCTTTTAGCTTATTAATGAAATTTTATAAGAAAATAATATTAACAAAATAACTTAGGAAAAGTTGATTGTATTTAAAGATATACTTTAGAAACTTTTTTATAGGATGATTATAGCTATAACATTCTGGTTAAAAATATACTGCAGACACTCTTCTCTAGAAGACAACGATAACGGTAATTATAAAAACTGTTAACGCATATTACAGAAGGCCCCTAAGAAATTCTATTTGTTCACAACTGCTGGTCAACAGTGTGTGATTAGATATGCTGGATTCACATAAAACACTACTTTTGTTAAAATGTTCTAGAATTCTGATTTATAAGCAGAAGAAAGTAGTAGCTGTAATTCAAGAGCTCCAGATATGCTTCTCCGAAAGTTCAATGGAAATAACCTCCCTTATTTTGTAGTGAGTAGAACTGCCATACGTCTGTCCTGCTAACATCAGAAAGGAAGGGCACCGGGCATGGCAGCGGACAGCAGGCACACGCATGGGGCAACAGGACAGACCGGTCTGTGTGACACCACAGACACCAGGAAGCAGATGAGCTACAGCTGCGGGGAGCAAGCACTAGAGTAGGTATCCAAGAAGCATGGTGGGAGCGGAGCCCAAATGTCCATTTCATGGAGGGGTCGGGTCTCTGGGTCTGCCAGCAGCCACCATCCTGTCCTCAGGAGAGCAGTGGTACTTTCTACAGTGCTCTGGCTCAGGCAGACTGGACACGGTTGCAGGGGTCAGATAAGTGTAAGCCCTTCTGCTTCTGTCTAGCCCATCTTCCTCAGATCATTCTGCAGGACCAGAACCAAAAGCAGAACTGCACAGGCAAGCCTGTCGCTGGGAGCCTGGGGACTATGAGACCAGCAACTACAAAGCAGCAGGTGGGTCTGCAAACCCCACAGCAGAAGGGACCCCATGACTTCATGCAGAGTAAAGGGGGCCTCCGGTCCCAGGTGGGCACCTGCGCCACACCATCATGCAGGACCAGGCTCACCTGACCGCTCACTACTCGGAAGAAACGGAACTCCCAGGTCTCAATTTAAAACTGAAAACATTTTAATTCACAAAAAGAAAACCATAATTATTTGATTAGGTGATTTCGTCTTTATTAGAAAGTCATGCCAGTGTTAAATACTCATTTTTTAAATCTACACCTTTTATTGAGCTTTGTAATCAGCTTATTATCAAAGTTTAGCTTATTCTAATGATCAAAACCTTAATTGAATTTTTAAAATTGCCAGAAATAGGTCAATAATTTTGAAACCAATCTAAATAAAGTGCCTTCAGATGAGAGGAACAAAGCGGGCGTTATCTCTCGAGCCCCGTTACGAGTGCACTGGGAAGATAAGTGATTGCAACAGAAACAGAATTAATCACTGTCACGTTTCCTCACCTAGCCTGCAACTCGTGATGAGAGTTCTTATTTGGAAATTTTAATGTGCTAACATGCAAATCTGCTATATTTTCAACTTAATTAAAAGACAATAAGGATAAATATCCTACTAGAACATAAGAAAACACAGAAAATTGAGCAATTCGTGATTTGAAAAATCTCTTCACACTGGGAGAACTTATTTCATGATCGTACAGAAGGCGTTCATCGATTCCTGAGTTCCACAGTATGCCGCCTCTCTCTTCCCTTCTGATTCCGGGACTTCGGGTCCCTCTGTCCTGGGCTAATCTCACCTTCAGCAGTTGGTCCTGCTGATCTATCTAAGACAAAGGACATCTATCTGTACGCATACCCTTTAAGTACTTCCCAAACCTTGACTCTAAGCTGTGCTCTTTATCCGTTCTTTAATAATGGAAGGATTAGGTCTATTTCCTTCTCTCTAATGCCCATGACTCCAGCTGCCATCTTGGATCAGCACGTGAAGATCTGGTGTGGTCTTAAGTGTCCGTGGGAACATCCTCGCAAGTAGGAAGCACTAATTTTCACTCTGCCACCTGGAATCATCCTGCTGCTACTTTAAGAGTACTATGTAAATACTGTTTGGAACATGGATTATCATACATAAAAAATACAGAATAAGAGTTACCAGTTTGAGAAGCAATGCACACACACACACACACACACACAGTGCCTCATCTTTGTGTATCACTTAGGACTGTTTCTCAAAGTGTGATGTTCAGGGGCGCCTGGGTGGCTCAGCTGACTGGGTGTCTGCCTTCAGCTCAGTCATAGCCTAGAGTCCCTGGATGGAGCCCCGTGTCGGGCTGCCTGTTCAGTGGGGAGCCGCTCCCACCACCCTCACCCCCACCCCTCACCTCACTTAAGCTCTCTCTCTCTCCCTCTTGCTCTCTCTCACATACATACATACATACATACATAAATTTTTTTAAAAAAAAGCGTGATGTTCCTGTGCTCATTAAAAGGGAATATACCTGGCTCTACAGCACACCTTCTGAATCTGAACCTCCTGGTGTGGGATTCCCAAGCTCCCCAAGTGATTACTATGGGAAACTGAGTTTGGGTGTCATTGACTTAATATGACTGCAGAGACAGCATTAGCAATGAGTGCTCTGAAGCTGAAGCCTTAGGTGAAGAAAAACACTGGTAATATGGAGGAGGAACATCAGTAAAGGGAGGGAGGCACAGTCAACAGAGGGAGGCTGGCCTGATGGGGAGGACTGGATCTGTGCTCTTCCTATCACTGGTTCACCCATAGTTATTCCCAACTAAATGACTTAAAGCTTTGGGTCAACTACCCCCAAATTTAATGTCCCCACAGGCAGACTTCTCAAGGAAATTAAATGAGGTGGTCCCCATGTTAGATCCTCCCCCTACTGCCCACAAGACGAATGAGTCAAATAGAGCAAGTCAGCATCCAGTACTTTCTCCTCCCTCTCCTCCCCCTCTCTTGCTTTGGGTCTGGTTAAGGGAAGAGAGGAGGGGAGCACAATAAAATTACTCTGAGTCCCCTGCTGTCAGGACTAATGACTTTCCTTCTCTACCAGCCTAGGGGCTTCAACTCTTTACTATTAAGAAAAGCTAAGGAAACAATTATTGAACTAAAATTCTGTTAATTCACAACACATTTTTGTTACCACTGTATCCTCTTCTCCGATATATTAAAAATCTCCTTTTATTGACTCTGTACCTTTTACTCTCAAATTCAAAACTCCTTTCTTATTAATAAACTGTTTTATCCTTTTCCCTTTTAACCTAGTCAATCAGTGTGTTATTTTTCTTCTTTCTTTCATTACTAAATTTCTCATATGACTAGGGTTTATCTGCTGGATTCGGTTTCCTGCAGTCCACTTCATTTCTAGCCCCCACTTAAGCTGACGCTGTTCTCTCAAGTATCACCAAGGGTCTCTGCTCTTCTAATCGAATGACTTTTACTTTTTTCCATGTTGGTTGAAAACTATCAAAGAATAATGGCATTTAATATGTATCACCTGGGAATCCAAATGGCTAAACTGATAATTAATCCCAAATTTTAGCACAATAATCAGTTAATAAAAGCCCATAGGTTTACAGATACTCACTTAGATGTTCATGGTTACATTTCATTACCATTTTGGGGTCTGCCTGCTGTTGCAATCATAACATTATTTCTTAATTATAATAGAAAATGAGAATGGAAAATCATAGCCTAGTGTAATTTTAATAAATACCACATTACATACATCTGTGTTTTAGTGGATTTGGAGCTCTGTTTGATTTATAATGTAATGTTCTACAAGTACATTAGTAAAGGTTATGTCATGCAATAGATGTATTCCTCATGCATAAATCAAATTTTACACATCTGATCAGAGGATATTTTAATTGATCAATAAAATTTTCTACTTAAATGTAGTATTCTCTTTTATTTGTTTTGCACAAATTTCTAAATAATTATGATGTTTAATAATAAAATTAAATAAACTATTAGAATAAATGACTGAATATATTTTTCTGCTTTTTAAAAGATTTTATTTATTTATTTTAGGAAGGTAGAGCATGTGAGCAGGCAGAGGGGCAGAGGGGGAGGGAGAGAAAGAATCTCAAGGACACTCCCCACTGAGCACAGGGCCCAAGCCTGGCTCCACCTCAAGACCCTGAGATCATGACCTGAGCTGAATCCAAGAGTCGGCTGCTTAACCCACTGAGCCACCCAGGTGCCCCTAAATACATTATAAAGGGTATGGAATAAGGAGTAAAGTGTTTCAGCTCTTTGGGATTTTCAATTTCATATTAACATTTCTAGAATGTTAGTCTCACTTTACATTTTATACTGAAACATGAATGATTGGAAATCTGAATTATCTCCCTATCTTGTCCATATATCGATCAGAAAACTTATGAACCAAATGCCCTGTACTAATGAACACTGTATTTACTAGGGTGACATTAAAATTTCCTGGAGACTATTTGTAGCAGGCTGACATTTGAACAGTCAGCCTGAATAGGTTTGCTCTTTGTTATACATCAACCTGCTGCAGGCCTGCGTGTCCGTCTGAACTGCGGGGAACTGGACTTACCAGCTCATGTCACACAGCACGGTGATGAGAGAAGGTCTTTATGCAGCAGGATAGCGATACTCAGATCTGAAAGTTTCTTTAAATAACTCTTTATGATTCACTGCATATTTCTAGGTGAAAGCCACATTTTCCCATAATTTCTCTGATTCACTTAAGACCTTTTTTGTCTTCTTATCCTTAAAATGCTAGCATGCTTCCCACAGAGAACACTAGCGTTGCTATTCCAAAACACTTGTCATTAGTGGGGCCAGAGTACAGCCCTGAGCCACTGCGTCACTCTCTATTTAGTGGCACTGTGTGTGTGTGTTGGTTTCAGATGGGGAAGTGTCAGAACTTTGTAGTACATACCCCAGGGGTATGGGCAGCATGTGCAGGACAATATGGGCCCTGAAACCTCATTTGTCCTCACATCCTTTCCCACTGGCCTTCCATTGTATTTGCACGAATTAATTTACCATGTTAATAATTATTATCTTGGATAACTGAGATATTAAAAAAAGGACTGAAAGATTGAGATATGCAGGATGGACTGTGTGTGCGTGTGCATACACATGTATAGCCAACTGCTTTTATGCCCAGAGGCATAAAAGGCAGCAACTTTGGGAACAGTGTTGGTTCTTCCATTCTTCCTCTCATTTTACCTAACTGTAATTTACTCTTAGCTGCTCCTCCTGACGTAGCATAGTATCTTGTATTTCCAAGCCATGGCAATTAATTTTTATTACAATTATCCTTTACATATTGAGCATCTTGACACAATCAACTGATCAACAAAGGAAGTAAAATATTTTAGAATAAAAAGGCATAGTAAAATGATTGTTGATGACCACTGATTCCATTAAAATAAATAATTGACACTTAATGGACAGGAACGATATCGAAAAACAAAACAGATGTAATAAATATTGATCATGTAAAAATAATAATGTAACACACAGAATTGGAAGATGGCTGGGCAAAATATAAGAGATTCCACATCTTACATAACACAGAGCAGTTGGCTCCTTTAAAAACAGAAATAGGTAGCTAACACAAAGCAAAAAACAACAGTAATTACTCTAGCTTCTTAAGATCGCTCAGTCTTTGTCTCCGTATTAAAAAAGTTTTATAAGAAGTAATACCATTTATCATAAAGAAGTTTATTAGAAGTTCATCAATTCTCTATTTCCTTACCTTCTAAGGCATTCAGTAAAATAACTATTAATTTTGTATATAAAAATATCATTACTGTTTGAGCTCAGTTGTGAGATTATTTCCATTCTACTCTCCCTCGCAATACAGATACATATATTTCATATTTTTACAAATTAATTTACAAGGTTAATAATGATTATCTTGAATAATTTAGATACTACAAAGAGATGGAAGGACTGAGATATGGAATAGGGGTATGAAAATATATCCAAAAATCTACAGAAAATATATCTATAAATATATAGCTATGTTTATAAATTGGTCTATATTTATCTAGAAATAGTTGAAATAATGCTCAGCTAATACCACCAGTTATTTCCGGGTGATAACCCTGTTGTAACTCAAGAATATTACAGTGCCTGATATCTGCTAAGCAGTCAATAAATATTGCTGCACGAGTGATGAGGAAGAAGCACTCTGCCTAGAAATACAGGGTAGGGGCGCCTGGGGGGCTCAGTCACTGGGCATCTGCCTTCGACTCAGGTCATGATCTCAAGGTCCTGTGATCCAGTCCTGCATCCGGCTCCCTGCTCAGTGGGAAGCCTGCTTCTCCCTCTCCCTCTCCCTCTCCCACTGTGTCTCTCTTTCTCTGTCAAATAAATAAATAAAATCTTAAGGGAAAAAAAAAAGAAATACAGGGTAAAGCAGTGAACAACTTCAGAATAAAGTTTTGATGGGGCAGTGCTAAAAAAAAGGGTCTCGCTGAAACATGTGGGAATTCAACGCAAATAGTATTGTTAAACTATTAAGAATATGTTTTATAATTACATAAATTTGGGAGGTGAAAAAATAATGAAAGGTGTTCTATCAATAAAACACATGTCTGATTTCCTGGTTTTAAGCTTTGTGCAAATGTATTCCTAAAGGCAGAGAGAACCGATTAATTTTCTCCACGGTGTGGAAGAAAGTAACACATACTCTGAATTCATGCTGCAGAAAGAGAGGGAGTGGAATGCACGGCCACAAAAACGCACAGGAGGGGCAGATGTCAGCCACCCTAGAGTCCTGGCTGCTGCCACATCTTGCCAGGACCCTTCACTCCGAGGAGGGAAAGTCCCAATTTAGATAACCTGGGCGCCTGCACAGACAAATGAAAAACAAGGACTTGATCTTTAATGTAATTGAGCAGCTCAGCGGAAACAGAATGGAGGTAGGAGTCAAGAGGACAGAGCTCCACTTGGGACTAATCACTGCTCCTGGCTTCAGTTTGCTCGCCTATGAAATGAAGGTACTAATACCTGCCCCACGTACTTCGGAGGCTGATGGTAGAGAACAAACTGGATGAAGGAACTGAAACAAGCTCTGTTTGTAAATCACAACACAAGGCAAATTCGTCATTATTTAAGGTCATCCTGGATACTGTGCAGCAGGAGGAAAGCCAGAAAGAAAATGCCGCTTTACTGTGAATTATCGTCTTGTCTCTGGGAGACTCAGAGAACTTGTGTAAAGACGGTGATGGAAAGTTAATTGCCCCTGTTTTCAGTAGAGATTTTTATTTTTATTTTTATTTTTTTTTTTAAGTGGCTTTTACTGATCTGTCTCATCCTAGCATATACGTGTCATGTTGTGGCAGCTTTCTGGCTGCTCTGTCTCCGAATGTTTCGCTGGTTCCCGTCACTCTGTCTCATACATTACAAGGTTATTGTTTCTGGCTCTTCCTCTTCTTTCTAAACCTGTTGTCCTTCGATGATCTCATCTATTTCCCTGTCTTACTTTGCTCCAAATGAATACTTCCTACAATCTATCACATACTTGGACATGGATGTTGAACAGGCACTTCGAGCCCAGTGTGTCCAAAATGGAATTCATTTTCTTCCCCACACCTTCCTTCCACTACTTTCTCTTCTGATTTTTCTCTCAGTTAACTGCATTCATACAGTAGTCTCTGTGAATGGAGCCAATCTTGTGCAGTGTACAAGCTGTATAACCAAACATGGCAGCCCTCCCAATAGCCTGTCCCATTATTTCAGTGGTCACTAATTCCTTGATTTTCTACAGCTGAGTCTGTGGACAACTCTCAAATTATCAGAGGCTTCCACTTAAACATTCACACCACTTCATCATGGTTATAAATTCAGTTGATAAATCAGGGACAGTGTGTGAATATGGATTATTATGCATGAAAATTACAATGCAGAAGATTTATGCTTAATTTAAACATATCCATTTTAACACTGTTTATACACATGTGCATGCATGTGTTCAGTTAAGAATCTCTAAAGGTAGCCCTAGCAATCCTTTCCCTCCATAAGCTCATGCTGCTCTTCACATCAAGAGGTAGAACTTACTTGTCCACCCCTTGAATTTGTGTGGATCTTGTGAATACCACCGTGGCCAATGGGATATTTCCAAGAAAGGTGCAACTGAAGACTTGCTAAGTCTTGAGCACTGGGATTTGTCCTTTGAAACACTCCTTCTTAGAATGCAGCTGCCATGTTTTAAGAAAGATACAAAGGGAAGAACCAAGGCATACTGGTTAATGGACCCAGCTGAGATCTCAACTGACAGCTAGCATCAACTTGCCAGTCATGTGGATGAGCCATCTTGGACCTTCTCACCCAGTCAGGTCACCAAAGGACCAGAGCCCCAACCTTCATCACAGGGAGCTAATGAATTGCCCAACTGAGCAAGTCACCACAAAAAGTCATTAACAATAATAAATGCTTTTTTTAAGCCACTAAATTTGGGGCGGTTTGTTACCCAGTGACAGAGAAGCAAAACAGAGTATGTGCGTGTACACACGAATGTGCGTTTAGCCAATCTCTTTAAAGAGCCTAAGACAAAGGCAAAGAAGACCGTTAGCTACAAATGGTATGTATACTTTTGGTTGAAGTAGTTTCCAAGGTAGTTCTCAGCAATATTTAGTAACTGTCTGTTAAGGCCGTGGATAAATAATAGAAAAGAAGAAGAGAAGAGAATGCCCCAGAGATGAGGAAAACAGGATCAGATCCTGAACAGAAAAATGCAGCTTCTGGTTATCCTGTTACATGTTACACTCACGTCCAACTGAGTCGATAGAACTTCAAGTGAACAACACTTAAGACTGTGGTACTTGAAACACTTCTTCCACCCTGAAATTCCAGAGGAAGAGCCCCCACACCTGGCCACTCATCTGTAATCCCAGGAAACCTGCGGAGATGTAACTTGTCACGTGACACTAGTCCCATTACCAACTCTGTGGGCTCTGTGAACCAGGAAGGAGGAGTCGGCTTTTCTCTTTCCAAGTCCTCATCTCAGGTACGTTCTCCAGGTTTTATTCCAAGAGCCTGGAGACAAGTCATCCTGCATCTGGGAAAGCTGCACTAAGTCCCAGTCAGTCTTTTAAAAACCAAGCCCAATGCAATTCCCATTCTCACTTTGACTATTTGCACTCACATCCTCTTCATCTTTGAGACTAAACCCTACATATGTTTCCTAACTTGTGAACTCCAGTCTGGAGTTTTCATTTCTTTTCATACATGCTCCACCTGCTGCCAGTGGTATTTCTAAAACACCAAACTGTGCCCTCGCTGCCCAGTTAGAAAAGTCACCACTGAATTTCTCAACACGCAGAATGGGGTAATCATTAAGAGCATGGGGATGAGAGAGCCTGGCTGTCAGGCTGAGGAGTTCGGATTTTACACAGCAGGAAACAGGACTGTATAGAGATTTCTAAGGAGAAGGGAAGAGGAACAGACAAATCAGTTTTCTGAAAACGTCTTCTCTACCCTCTCAATCAGAATCAGTCGTTTCTTTTGGTTTTAACCAGGTCTACTAGTCTGCTAGTTTTAGTTCACAGCAACCAAAATCATTTCTTGGGCCCTCTTTTTGACCCTTCCTCCATTCTCAAGGGCACATGCGGATGTCCAGTCCTGTCCCCAGCTTAGCCCTCCCTCTACTTCTCTGAGTCCCTAACTTGAAGCTTAGATGTACATGTGGATAAAAGAGCTTTCTGCTTCCCTTCCTTCAGTTTTTATTGAAAGAAAGTGAAACCAGTCCCAATGGGTCAGATACATCTTTCCCTTTCCTTCAAACACGTCCCCAAACAGGCGGCAGCACCTCTGTGAGTACATGATGACATGGACTAGGGGAGCAGGTCTTCTAACGTTCCCTCAGCACTAGGGCTCCTTCTCTGTGGGGAGCTGATCGCAATTCACTGTGAGCCTCCTGCGAAGTCCCTTCCCTTTGCACACGCAACTGCAGGGGATGCTCATGGAAGACAGCAGTCATTGCCACTTCCGTCAGTGGCAGCTGAGGCTCATAATTAAAATCATTCCACAGCCCTCCTCTGAAGGCTTCTCAAGTTGTGGCAGACTGACTGAGAAGATGAAACATGAGGAGACATTTCTCGACTCCGTGGAGCTTCTGCCCAAGAACTCGTTATTGCTCGTGCGTTACCAGAAGGCGGGCCATCAGCTTCCGAGGGACCTGGTGCTTCTGATGTACTGTCAGTGTGACTCTGTCTCCACCTCACTAACTCGATGGTCTTCCATACATTATGAAGACTTCAAGAGCTCCGCTATTCTCATCTGTGAAGGGTTATAACGGGATCTGGGGAGAGTTAGAGATCAGGGGTGTGTGTGTGTGTGTGTGTGTGTGTGTGTGTGTACATGTGTCAGCGTACACAGCACACAGTAAATGGAGCTACTACGTTAGGTGGTTCTATAACTCTTCAGCCTTCTGCGGACACATCTGGGAACACAGGGAGCTCCACCTGTCCTCCTCAGTCTCCAGCCTCACTCTGCAGTGTCGGCAAGCTCTCCTCAGCACTAAATCTGAAAACGGTCTCTGAACATCTGTTGGACTCAAGGTGGCTGAATATACAGTCTCATGTCAGAAATCACATCTTGACCCTGCAGGAATAAGAGGCAATCCCCAAAGATGGGAGGCTGTGATGCTTTCAGATAAACTGCTCCTCTAGAACTGTGCTATGACCTTCTAGAAATTCTGTGACACCACATGTGAGAAATCAGACCATAGACCAGAGAAAAACTGAAGATCTGAAAGCCTTACACTATCTTTATGAAAACACTGGGATTTGTCTTACCAGCCCTTTATCTTTCAGAAGGTCTGCTGACTGGCAAAATGTTTTGCTCTCTCCTTATTTTGAATTGTGACTGGGAAGTACAAGTTCTACTAATTATGATTTTCATCCATTTTGGGAGCTTCAGTGGTACCCTGTATTGGCCGTCTTGGGCAGGAACTGCCAATAGTGTATAGGGAATATTTCCAACATATGGAATCCCCTGGGTACATAACACACACAGGGTCCATGGTGGTTCCTGTGCCAACCATGGTTTTTCATGCATGAGAAATGTATGCTTGGCTATGTCATTGGTCCACCTTTGAAAATCATTCTGGATTCACTGTGAATGTGGTGGCTCGTACACAGAACAAAACAGGTTGGGAGATTTTATTCCCCCTCTACAAATGCCTACAGGCACTCCCTTAGTTAAAAAACAAATTAGGTTCTGTGGAGGAGGAAGAGAAACAGGTTTGAAATATCCAGAGTTGTTCCCCTTCACTTGTATTTAAAAATGACTCATCTGATTTAATTCACATTTGTGATGTCAACTGTCCGGACAAAATAAAATCTTGCAGGTCTATTTTTAATGACTAAAAATAGTGTCATGATACAAATCCTAACTCAAAGAGCAGCCCTGTTTCACTGATGGTATCTTAACCAAGTACCACATAGGAGAAGCATTTGCCTCATGGTTTTTTAACACGTGCACTAAAATTCTTCATTACACCTGAAACATACCAACTTTTTTTGGCATTATTTAATCTCTACATACATAAGAAAGCAAATTTAGTTAATACTCTATGATTTAACTAGAAACTGTTGATTTATAAATACCTGTGAAGTATAACAAGAGGTAAGAAGATTTTATAAATGCATATTTTTCCTTTTGGTACCACCATTGATTTCTCTTCTGTCCTTCTCATGAGGAAAATCATAAAATAATCAGCAGTAGTATCATAAAGCTCTATCTCTCTCCTAGCTGTGAAGCACTGATGAATGGAAAAAATTTCAACCATTTTTTAAGCTCTCATTATAGATCCCTTTTTATGAAAGACAGCAGTCCCAGAATAGCCACACCATTCTCTTCTCTATTATCCTCTAACTGTAAAATAAAATTAAAGGATATTTTAGTAAACTTACAAAGTGATGTAGATTGATTTTAAGACAAGCTGCTGTAACAGAAAAATTTCTGAAATAAAATTCAACTTCAGGATAATTTTTCTGGGTTTTTTTTCTGCAAAATATTTTCTATTCTGCTTAATTAGGAATCAGTCAGCCATATAATTTAATAAATACCCATTAGACAATGCCACTAACATTGGTATCCTGTGCTGAAAGACACTTCTAGGCCCAAGATGGAGCCATGTCTGTCTGGGGTGCCAATTCTGCAAACCGAAACTTGGAGAGAGCTTTCCTATCCCGGATAACGCTCTGCTAGACTGCAAACATGGTACCTCCAATCAACCAGCCCTCAAACGCCAAGCCAGGTCTATGCTCTATACTTACTTCCTTGTTCCTTGTTCATTTTCTGTTTTTCTCTCCCTGGTCCTTTATTCTTTATCTTATAAAAGCTTCCTATCTTCTGTTCCACTGTTCCACTCCCAGAACCCTTGGGAAGAAGGACTGCCCCCTTAACTGAGGGTTAAATAAAGTTCATTTTATCACCTAAATCGCATTCTTTAATTATTTTTAACACTTGTATATAACAAAATGTCATTATTTTACTATGGCTATATTTTGTGAATTCTTGGTTTGAGTGAATGTTTTGGGAATCTGTTAAGATTTTAAGCAGGCACTTTGGAACTACGGAAGCCTGAATGCTTTTAAGTGGCAGGCTAGTTATTCTGCTAGGACATTTGGAAACAACTGCTGACCTTAAAAACTTCGTAACTGACATCTCTGAAGCTTTACCAACAATGATGCGTGGTTAACACAGGAAATTCCCATTTCACCTATGGAAGTGAGAATCCTTTCCTAATGCACCTCTTTGCAGCTCCTTAAAAGTCTATCATAGTTAAATATGGTGTATTGGGTACAAATGTGTATTTTTGCTTGCTCTGTAATGAGATAAAACTAAGGTTAAAAATCCCACAAATCAAAGAAAGCTGGAGAAGATATGAGAGCATGCTAGAGATATCGAGACATGATTGGAAGCTGGAAAGCAATGGACAGGTGGTGACACTCATTCCAGCAGGAAAGCTGAAAGCTGTGTGTCTAAAATAGAAGAAGCAAGAATCAAGGCTAATGCTGCAAAATGCCAGAATGTCTCAGGATTTAGAGACCTCCAGCACTTTTGAAGGCTGAAAACTGGTAGGGCTAAGGAGGAGAAAGAGAATGTGTCAGGCATCCAGATTCTCTCTTTACTCTTGGCAAGATACAGGTAGGTTTACTGACCGGAAGGACACTAGCGGAGCTGTGGGTAAGGGTAGTGAACTGAACAGAGTGGGTGACATCAAAGTCTATTTGTTGAGAGCTAAAGATTTTCAGTCCCTTCATTTCCAAGAATTTTGGCAGCCAGGGTTATATACCTAAGCAAAAAACTGATGATTTCTCTCTGGGGATACTGACTAATGCAAGTGGAAAGACGTAGAAAGCAGGAATAGCTAGGTTTCTACCCCATCATCCCATAGAGAGGCCAACTACCTGACAAGCTCCAACTATTTGAGTAAGAGCTTCCAGTCTGATTTCTGGTGCTCTCAGTCTCATAGAAGACTGAATAGGTGAGGAACATCACAGATTTCAAGAAAGCCCTTATGATTATTAAAAATACAGAATAGGGGCACCTGGGTGGCTCAGTGGGTTAAAGCCTCTGCCTTCGGCTCAGGTCATGATCCCAGAGTGCTGGGATCGAGCCCCACATCGGGCTCTCTGCTCAGCGGGGAGCCTGCTTCCTCCTCTCTCTCTGCCTGCCTCTCTGCCTACTTGCGATCTCTATCTGTCAAATAAATAAATAAAATCTTAAAAAAAAATACAGAATAAAACAAACCTAAAGGAAAAATGGCAATGCAGAAGACTTGGAAGACAAAAAGCCATCACAACTGGTATGCTCAGAGAACTAGGAAAAGACACCACACCCATGAAACAAAAAAGAGTAAGTTTTGAAGAGAACCATTCAGAAACTTAAAAGAAGAAACCTAAATTTAGAAAATTTAAAAATTACAGCAGAAAAAATTTAGTAACTAAGTTAGAAGAGAAAGTTGAGAAAGTCTTCCATAAAGTAGAACAGATTAGAAAAGGAGAAAAAACCAAGGTAACATAAGAAAATGAGAAGATTAACCCTGAAAACCATGTCGAATAGTCAGGACTTTAGAAAGGGAGACAGAGAACTGAAGACGAGGACATTACCAAAGGAACAATAGGGACATCTTCCAGAATGAAAGGCATGAATTTTGAAACAATTTACTGAGAACATTAATTCTAGAATGATTGTTTATCTTGTACCAATTGTTGGGAGACAATTCTTTATGGTCTCTCAAACGTACGCAGGTCTTGTGAGACTGACCGCCTTTGCTCCAGACCATCTTTTCCTGGATATTTGTATAGCAAACAGCCTTGGAAAACAGAGACAGCATCTCTATCTCTAGGGCAAAAACTGGGTTTTTTTTATAGTTTTGGAAGATCAAAACAGTGTCTCCCTCTGGAGCACAGGGCAGGCATACCTACCGCTCCTGATAAAAGACTGGGGAACCCAAAGCTCAGTGCTCCTCTCTTTAGATGCAAACTACTCTGTAGGCACCTGTCACCTGACGCTCCTTGTTTCAGCTTCTGGAAATTAGGACTTGGACACATGACACGAAATGATACCATAGCTACTCTGGAAGCTGTCCTTCAAACTGTCCTTCACCTTTGACCAAGAAACTTTTGCCTTCTTCCAGCATCCATGAAAACGTAGCAGGAAGACTGCTTAGCTTACAGATAGGGTAAAATCTCAGACCCATTACAACTGTTTACAGTTTCGGCAGTGAGGATGGGATGCTGAGAGATAGGGCTCTCCAGAAGCAGAAGGACAAGGGTCTCACAGGCTGACTGACAGGACCTGAAGGAAATCCATAGAAATCAGGAGCAAAGATATTGATGACACTGTATGGCTAACCAGGCAGTAAATAATCCTCCGCTTTAGGGGTAACAGGAAGTAGGTTCAAAGACAGCCGCCCTAATAGTGCCCTGGTTGTTGCTAACTCTATTCCAGATAGGAGACTCCCTTGCCAATCTGGTATCTGGTCCCAGGTCTGCCCAGGTAACACACGTTACTAACATTCATTCTGGGCGGGAAGAAGATTGTTCTGCCTTTCGCATGATGGTTTCAGAGCTGGGTACTCTCACTGAGGGAGAAAGGACAGAAATCTGCAGCTGCTCCAGGCAGAAACCAAATAAATTATTACAAACTCGACTGGTTTGTTTGGAAGATTGAGAGAGGACATGTGATACCTATTAAGGAAGAACAGTCTACCATCGGGGTCAGCCCTTTCTGCATTTTATCATGACAAACTGAGATCCATTCAGGAGAAGATTATAAAAGGTTTAAGATTGGTTTTGTTTGTTTTTGTTTTTTTCCCCTGAAAGGGAGCTTCAGCCTTTTGGATAGATTTTCCTGAAACAGACAAACTCTAATCTGAAACCACAGATGACACACGGACAAGTTTCTTTTCTTTTCTTTTTTTTCCTTGATTATGGTGAATCATTTTTTCAATGTGCTTTTGGATTCAGTTTGCTAATATTTTGTTAGGGACTTTTATATCTATGTTCATCAGAGATACTGGCCTGTAATTCTCTGCAATTCTCTTCTTTTCTAGTGCTTGATTTTAATATCAGTAATAAGCTGGCCTTGTAGAATGAATTTGAAGCTTTCCTCGCTCTTCTATTTTCTTGGGAGTAGTTTGAGAAGAATAGGTATTAACCCTTCCTTAAACATTTGTTAGAATTCGCCTATGAAGCCATCTGGTTCTGGACTTTCGTCTCTTGGGGAATTTCTGATTACTGATTCAATTTGATCACTAGTAATTGGTCTGTTCAAATTTTCTATTTTTTTCTCGATTCAGTTTTGGAAGATAATTCTAGGAATTTGTCCATTTGATGTTAGTAGTTTAACTTGCTGGTATATAATTTTTCATAATATTCTCTTGTAATCCTTTGTATTTCTGTGTTCTTGGTTGTTACTTCTTCTCCTTCATTTCTGATTTTACATATTTGAATCCTCTCTTTTTCTTGATGAGTCTTCTTAAAGGTTTATCAATTTTGTGGATCTTTCATAGAATCAGCTCCCAATTTCATTGATTTGTTCTACTGTATCTCTATTTCACTTATTTCTGCTTTAATCTTTATTATTTCCTTCCTTCTATTGGCTTGGGGTTTGGTTTGAGGTTAGGTTGTTTCAGATTTTTCTTCTTTCTTGAGGTTGGCCTATACTGCTATAATATTCCCTCTTAAAACAGCTTTTACTGCATCTCAAATGTTATGCCTTCATTTTCATTTGTCTCCATGGTTTTTTTTTTTTTTTTTTTTTTTTTTAATTTCCAGTTCACTGCAGTTCTTCTCGTTGCCTGGGCCTCGTCCACTGGTGGTTCAGTTAGGTTGAAACCCAATCATGTCTGCTGTTGTGTTGTATAGAGTCATTGCTGGCCATGTAGAATTAAAAAATAGATGTGCTCACCTTGCCCAGTGGGCAGAACTCAAGTTCATTCTCATAGCACTGGCTAATGTTCCCCTTAATGAACTTTGTTACATTTTTACTGACTTATGGGGAAGTTACCAATGACTGGGATTTTTGGTCTGACACTTGGAAAATTATAGATCTGCTAAATCAGTCCTACTTCTTTTGAAGACCACAAATTGTGGCTGCCAATGAACTATCTGAGTCACTTATTGGCCTCAATGACTAACAATGGATATGGCCCCATTCTCCGACAGGACCGGAATCAAGGGCTGATGGAGTCTGCACCACTCAAAATGCCACCATTGCTCCCTAGACACATCATTGTACTGACCTCGGCATCACACCCACCATCACCAGACGGGGCATGACATGAAGAGATCCAAGGGTTTAAGGAAACACTGGAAGCACATTATGTAGCCTTCAGACGGATTATAGAAATCTCTCCAAAATGAGGCTACCCTTGGTTTATTGGAAGATGTTCCTGGGGGAAATAACTAACTTGTTATTTGTATACGACCTACGAGGCAATTATTAACTCCAGGGGAAAAAATACTGTACAATTATAACCATAGTGCTCTGCATGGCTCAACTATGAATAGTATTTCAACAAGCATAGAAATCAAAATACCAAATATTGTGATGGGTGTATCTTGTGAAGATGGGGGATAGAGATAGATAGATAGATAGATGTGTCTGTGATACCAGAATAAGCTTTCTTAGTAGGAAGTCAGTAGATGTTGCCTAATGAGAAGTTTAAGAGATAACATGAAATGCTATTTAAATATAAGGAGGTACATACCAGAAGCAAAAGGAAAGAGCTGAAGTTGTTACCTTTGGGATATGGGAAGTGGGATAAGCAGGGGTGGAGGAGAAGACTACGGGACGTTTTTAAGCCTCACTAAACTACCTGACTTTTAAAAACCATACAAATGACCTATTAGTTTCCTAGGACTGCTGTAACACAATGCCACAGGCTGGATGGTTTAAAGAACACATGTATTTTTCATAGTTCTGGAAGCTGGAAGTGTGGGATCAAGATATCTACAGATTTGGTTTCTTCTGAGGCTACCTTCCTTGGCAAGCAGATGGCTGCTCTCCCTGTGTTAATTGTGTGCCCTTCCCTCTGTGGATCCCTGGTGTCTCTCTTGTGTGTCCAAATCTCCTTATAGGGACACCAGTCACACTGGGTTAGGGCCCACCCTAGTGGTCTTATTTTAACTTAATTACCTCTGAAACCACCTTATCTCTACATATGGTTACAGTCTGAGGTTTGGTGGGCTAGAACTTCAACATATGAATTCTGTGGTGACAATTCAGCCCATAAGTCATGTATTAGTTAAAATAATAATTTAAAAAAAATCCTATCTCAGAAATATCCTTCAGATGTAAACCACGTAGGACTTAACAGACAGCTGGCGCTTTAAACTGTTGTCCGCTCCAGCTGCAATATCCACAGGTGCTATTATATTTTGCACAATATGCCAGAACTTGGAGACTAACATTTAATTTTAGATTCATTGATCAGGTTTCAAGCAGGATAGCAGTAATCACAATAATACTGGGAAAATGACACCCCTACTATTTCCATCAGCTGGTTCCACTCCATCCTGCAAAGCCACTTTGCACCACCTGTTTTCTCAAGTTCACACCAGCAGTTCCTTAAGCTTCTTATCCATGTTTCTAAAATTTGTTTCGTCCTCTCTTCCCCACTTTTTTGACCTCTTCTCTTTTTAGCTTAGTATCTTATTTTATCCGCAAGAGCCTAATAACTACAGAACTCTTGACTGTTCTTGTAGAGGAGCTAGATGATTATAGCAAGAAAAGAAAAAAAAAGAAAGTCCCCTCTGTGGTCTTCAACTAATTCTGCAATTTAAGATCTGTGCTCTAATAAGTCAAAACTAGTGCTGGTTAATTCTGTTGGGAAGACATATATGAATCTGCCAACAGACACTGTGATTCCAAATGAAGTTTTGTAAGCAGTGATAAGGATCTTGCTTTATCACAGTGCCTTTGAGAAGACTCTGACAGAAATCCTAAACAAGATTAATGGGGAAATATGAAATGGGATTGAACCAAGAGAGAGTTAATATGTTGCCCAGCCACTGTCATTCTGAAAAGAAAGAAAATACTGGGGGCAGCTTATAAGGACTGAAAAGCACAGAGTATTAAGAACATTATCAAAATAGAAATGTTCAGAAGCATCATTTGTATTACAGGCAGGAGAAAGGGACTGACCAACAAAACTATATTTATTCAACATTCATACCGTATGCAAGCTTTGCGAGTAATTCCCAAATATACATTCCCATAAAAAATCCATTTGGGTAACATACTTTTGGGACATAATAACTTCATCTTCTTTTTTCTCAGATGGCTCCACCCTTTTCCCTACCATTAAACTGTATTATCATAGGAAGAGGATATTTTAAATTCTAGTTCATCACACCTTAGCTACTCATTTACCAAAACACAACAAAATGTACATAAGCTTACAAGGACACAGAAAAACAATGTGAGCAAATAAGAAAAAAATGCATTTCCCATGCATCCTATTTGCCAACATTATGCTAAATGCTATACAAGTGCAAAAGCGGTTCAAACATGTTTCCTTCCCAAGAATTGAAAATCGGACCCTGATGTGCATACGCATAAACACTTACAGGAAGAACGTAAGTTTCCCACACTGAGAAATAATCTTCTAAAATCAAACCAAAAGAAAACAGAAAGGTCAATAAACTTCAGCTTCTTTTCTTTTTCTCAAGGACCCATTCTGCTTTCCTTTGGAGGAGGCCTGAAGCAGCACTCGCAGCAAAGTCTTCGATCTGGCATTTAAACTTTATCTTGGTTATTACTGCAAACCAGTCATGAAACAATATTTATATTATTTGTCAAGTACCTTATTACCTTGAAGAATGAAAGATGCTACAGGAGTTAAAATAACATTATGTCTACAAAGGGATGGCTTGGCTTAAAGCTAAGCATTTCCGTTCAGCTTAAGCTCTAGGTATTACCGTCCCTTTGTAATGCAAATTGTTCTCCAGCACAGGATTTTCCCAGCTCTGGGAACCTCATGGCTAACAAAGCTGAGACTAGCTCATCTACAGCATGCAATAGTTCTGCTGCATTAGGTGGAGACCTCAGAGCAGCAGTAAAATCATCCAGATTGTGCTTAATATGATAAGTCATGGCTGTGCCAGCCACGGGCCTAATGTAGTGTGTTGTGCGTGCACGTATGTGATTTCTTAACATAAATTTTATGAAGAAATTGCCTGTAAGTAGTAAAAATTTCACAATTCAAATTAGTAAGACCCACCCGAAATTTCTTCTGGAGTGATACTTCTGAAATTAAGCAGCTTCAAAACAATTTTAATTAAATCATTGACATTTTAACTTTTTCATTTTTCCAGCATATTGTTTTCTGAAAACATTTTGTGCAATGTAACTTTTGAGTCTAAATTTCCATTTCACCATTTTATTGAGTATGGAGAGGAAGTGAGCTCTCAGTTCAGGGCCTTCTAAAGATTCAGTGAGATTTCAAGGGGCACCTGGGTGGCTCAGTGGGTTAAGCCTCTGCCTTCGGCTCAGGTCATGATCTCAGGGTCCTGGGATCGAGCCCCACATGGGGCTCTCTGCTCAGCGGGAAGCCTGCTTCCCCCTCTCTCTCTGCCTGCCTCTCTGCCTACTTGTGACCTCTCTGTCAAATAAATAAATAAAATCTTAAAAAAAAAAAAAAAGATTTCAGTGAGATTTCAAATTGAACAGAAGGCCCAAGGTGGAAGGAGAGGGTGTAAATGGAGAGCCAATTCAAACAACGACGACAAAAATGACTACTGGAAGTCCAGGCCTCACCTAACATCTTGGCCATCTTCCTTTCATCCCTAATGGTCCACTCACTGATCAATTTCCGGGCTAGAGAATAGGACAGAGATTTCACGCAGCATAAACATATGTAGCAAAAGCTATGTTTCTGAATTGTGAGGTCTAAATAAAATTTCCAACGTATTAATCCATTGTTCCTTGAAGAACTATTATATTTATAGTCCTGACTTTAAGAAACTTAAACTTCAGTGAGGTTGACAGACTGCTACAGGCTACTCGTCATCTACAGACACAGCTGCGTAACATGAGGGCTAAATGGGATAAAGACTGATAGATGTGGAAATGGGTGGGGAAGAAAGGAGTAGTTCTGACTAGGTGGATGAAACACTCGGACTTTGGGTGTTTGTCTTGGCAGATGAAAGATGAGGATTTTCACGGAAGGAAAAAGGAGGAGGACTTATTTCAGCTTGTGAGAACACTGCACAGGAACACTGCCCTGTGTGATGCTGGGCATGGAGGACAGTCGACCGATACTATTTCTTGCCTCAGATGAAAGACACAGCTTGGGCCTGCCTGGCAGGGGTGAGAAAGGCTTAGCTGGAAGAGCACACCGGGGGCGGAATGAATGCGAAGGAAGGGGTGATGGAAAGACACAAAACACATAGGTTCCTTTGCCTACTAAATGTGTGATTTTGGATGAGTCTTTGGATGCCTGAATTTCTTTATTTGCAAGATGGGGACTGTATTAGTTTCCTCAGGCTGTGATAATAAAACTGCCACAAACTTGGGGGCTTTAAACAACAGAAATGTATCATTCCACAATTCTGGACCCTTGAAGTCCACAATCAAGGTGTCTTCAGGTTGTATTACCCCTGAAGCCTGGAGGGGAAATCTTTCTTTACCTCTTCCTAGCTTCTGCTGATTTGCTAATGATTTTTGGTGTCCCTTAGCTTGGAGCTGCATACCTTCAATCTCCATCCTTGTTGTCACATGACATTCTCCTTTTGCGTCTCTGTCTTAATATGACTGTCGTCTTTATAAGACCCTAGTCATATTGGAGGAAGGGTACCCTAGGACCTCATCTTAACTAACTGCATCCACAATGACCCTATATCCAAATAAAGTCAGGTTCTGAGGGTTATCAACATATCATTTCTTTTTTTTTTTTTTAAGATTTATTTATTTATTTGTCAGAGAGAGAGAGAGAGAGAGAGCGAGTGCACAGACAGACAGAGAGGCAGGCAGAGGCAGAGGGAGAAGCAGGCTCCCTGCTGAGCAAGGAGCCCGATGTGGGACTCAATCCCAGGACCCTGGGATCATGACCTGAGCCGAAGGCAGCTGCTTAACCAACTGAGCCACCCAGGCGTCCCCATATCATTTCTTTTTAAGGAGACAAAATTCAACCCGTAAGAGGGATAGTCATATCTACTTACTTCATTACATTGTTGAGAGCCTTACATATGATGATATATAGTAATGTATGCATGTTATAAAATACAAAACTAGTTGAGTGTGTAGGTTACCTAATTGGAATTTAAATAAAAACTTGGAAAAAATGAAAAAAAAATGAGGGCACGCTGTATGTTGAACACCGCTATGAGTTAATTATAAGACTTAATTGTCACCCAAATAGGTCCATGATCATTCTCATTTCAATGGATGGTAAAAGTGAGTACAGAGACATTAACTGCCTCGCACACAGTCACATAAATAGTAAGAGGGAGAGCCAGGGTCCAACACTAGATAGTAGCATTTTAGACCAAAGGTTCTTGAATCCTACCCAGTGTGACAATCAGAGCAAACAAATATGTAAAATCCCCTTCTACTTTTCTGCCCTAACCTGCCCTAGTTCTTCCTGAAACCAGAAAATGTTTCACCAAACCTCAAGGGACAAATTATATACTAAAATAAACTGACAGCATCCAAACTTGAATGACTGCTTTTTAGGTCCTTAAACCACGTACTTCAGGAAGATGAAGGGAAAAGTTTCTTCCATTGTCCCAATTTCCTTGTCTAAAATGCATGGTCATGAAATCTAAGCTAATTCACATAGCTTGGCTCTCTTATAAAATCATAAAACAATTAGATTAAAAACAGAAAGAGTTTAGTTTTCAAAGATATGACTTCTAAAATCCTGTATCAAACTTGTAGCAATTTTCAGAGGCCTATATTAAACAAACACATGTCGACATCACCGAGTAGAGGTCACTTATGTGGGGCTATTAGCCAAGCCCTCCTTTGCTGCTTTTTCTGTCCTGCTGCTTGCTCTTTGGCCATCTGATTTCCATTATGCCCTCTTCAGTACACGTGAAGGGAAGATCAGCATGTGAGAGTTGCATTTGTCCTGAAACTGCTCTCAGCAGGCATTCTGCACTTCATACAGAGGAAGTTTGTGCCCATTCTGAGAATGTTACCCATCTGAACTGTCACTATTATCATGTGTAATAAAATATTAAATGAATATTTGGAGAAAAATAATGTATGCTCTTTAACTTTAAATATCAGTGGTTATAATGGGTGGAAATATCACCAGCCAAAGTGACATGCAGATTACTGTCATGCAGGAGGTTATCTAGGCCACTCTGCAAGTGTGAAAACAATGTAGCCAAGTAGTTACATTCACCTGTCTCCTGAGTTACAGACCTATACTTCTAGCTGTCTAAGAGACATCTCCTTATAAGGGTGGCACAGGCATTTCTAACTCATTAGGCACCAAACCAAACTCCACCCTTTCCTCCCAATTCTTGGGACTCTAATTATGCACTTGGTGTATTTTCTGGGTCTGTCTTTGGTAACTGCAATCTGTTACCTAATTTCTTAAAAATCTTTAGTTTAACCATTTTATTTTGCTCATTTTTGATGACGTATACTGTACTACTATGCAGTCCAATTCTTATTTCTGATTCATTCATTCATTCATTTCATTCATACATACAGACACTACTTTCTTGAACTCTGGTCTTGAGAATCTGTATCTCTGCTTTGTGCTCTTGCTTCATTTAAGTGCTCACATCAAGTTAAAATGTTTGCCATAAGTTCTGTTCGACTCAATTTGTTGCTGCATATTTTTTAGTTGTTATTTATTTCATCCAATTCTCCACCCCACCCCCATGTACCCTTTTTGATTACTAACTTCTGAAGGAGACCAGTTTTTCCTGAAGTAGCTATTTGTAGGTAATATGTATTGGAGAGGGATGGGTGGAGCTCTTTTCTAGGAAAGCAGAAACTTTCCTTAATAGCCTGGATTTTACCTATGTGCTTCTTTACCTTGTACTTCTTCCCATCCAGTGGAGAAACAGAGATGCTAAATTACTGACAATGTAAAGCCTCTTCTCCACCAGAACCCCTCCTCTGCTAGCTGTGGGGATTTGACTCCTTGCAAATACAGACTATGTCAGTCCTTACTTAGCAATGACTCCTCCAGTTCCAGAACTGAGTGTAGGGAAGCCCTCACTACCATGCTATGTATGCAGTTGCCTAAACTCCAGCAACGAGTTTAGGTTATACCTCAGTTTGTGCTTCTCACTTTAAGACACATGGTTTTCTAGGTCTGAGATCTACAGCTTTGATGTCTTTTCTACGTTGTCTTCCACCACAACCCTGCTTGATACCACTTAGGGTAAATTTTTATAAATAATTGTTTTGTTTTAAGGTTTCTGCTGTTTTTTAATTTTACCAATAATGGGTTTTATGACTATTTCTAATTTTGCTGCTTGTGATTGTGGGAAATTTTCGAGAGGAGAAGCAGCTACTACTTTTATTTTACTGTATTTAAAAATAATTTGAATGTGATACATGTTTTTAGGTAAACTCTATAAATATTCCATAACATTTTGGTTATCTAAGCATTGAAGTAATGTTGCTTTTCCTGAACATGCTATCTTTAAAAAAAAAATAAATGTAATTCACATACTATAAGATTCACTCTTTCAAAGTGCATACTTAATAGATTTTTAATATATTTACAATGTTGTACAACTATCATCACTCTGTAACTGCAGAAAATACTCACCATTCCATAAAAAATTCAGTGGTCAGTTACTCCTTCTTCTTCACAGCCCCTGGCAACCACTAATCGTTTTTTTCTATAGATCTGCCTATTCTTAACATTTAAGATAAATGGAATCATGCCATATGTGGTCTTTTGTCTCTGGCTTCTTTCACTTTCAGCGTAATATTTTCAAAGTTCATCCATGTTGTAGCAAGTGTCAGTATTTCTTTTTCTTTTCTTTTCTTTTTTTTTTTTTTTAAAGATTTTATTTATTTATTTGACAGGCAGAGATCACAAGTATGCAGAAAGGCAGGCAGAGAGAGGGGGAAGCAGGCTCCCTGCTGAGCAGAGAGCCCGATGAGGGGCTCGATCCCAGGACCCTGGGATCATGACCTGAGCTGAAGGCAGAGGCTTAACCCACTGAGCCACCCAGGTGTCCCAAGTGTCAGTATTTCATTCCTTCTTACACTGAATACTATTTGGTTGGATAGACAGACCATATTTTATTTATCCATTCATGAGCTGATAGGCACTTAGTTTATATCCAATAAAAATAGAACTGAGCAGAAAAAAAAAGTAGGTGCATAATACTTACCATATTTACTGATCACTTACAATATATGTAAGACCCTATGAGAAATCACACATGTCATATTTCTAAATATAGAATACCTTAAAGGGTATGTATTATTTTCCTAAGTAGGGAAGTGAAGAGCCTGGCCCAATGTCACAGATGTAGGATGAGTGGGCAGGGATCCTACATATAGAACATCCAATATTTACACTTTCTCCATGATGCTATGCTGACTCTTGCTATATCAAGCTGTCTCTCACTCACACCTAGACTGGTATGTGTGGTATGGGGGTGGGCTATTGTACATTAGGAAGAGTTGTATCTTAAGTCATTCCTAGAAACATGGATAAATATCTTGGTGCATTAGTAAACTCAATCAACTTTAAAGTGATAGAGATTTCATAAGAAGGTCTGACATTTTCCCATTAAAATTATATATTCC